>NC_091796.1:98190937-98803125 GCF_041296235.1 Equus asinus | reverse complement strand
AATCAAGACTTTATGTCTAACTTCCAGTTTCCAGGAAATGTAGGGATAGAGGAACAAGCTAAATGATACCACAAGGAAGCAACCAGCCAAATCCAGAGTGTTGGCCCTTCTGCCGGACAATCAACCTGGTCTTTTCACCAGGGGAACTGGTCAAGGTCCAAAGAGCTCAACAGACAACGCAAAGCCTTGGTTTGGATCCTGGTTTGGACAAACCCATTGTGAAGGAAACTTTTAGAGGCAATTAGGGATATTTAAATATGAACTGGGTTTTAGATGACAGTAAGGAATTGTTTTAAATGTTTTAAAGTATGATAATGCAAATTTGGTTCCATGGGATAATGTTATTTTAAAAAGATGCTGGAAAAAGAAAACTCAGATTCATTTTCAGCTTGCTGAAGGACATGTCAACCCACAAGAGAACCTCAAAAGTTTCCCTTTCTCCCAACAACCCTTTCAACAGGAAATGGACATTTACTGGACTTCTGTTGTGCACCAGCACTTCATATATTTTTCTGATTTCATAATAGTTTACAAGTTTTTCCTTTTTATAACTACTTTTGATGAAAAAGTAATATCTATTTTATGAAAAATATTATTATTATTTTTTTTGAGGAAGATTATCCCTGAGGTAACATCCATCACCAATCCTCCTCTTTTTTTGCTGAGGAAGACTGGCTAACTAACATTCATGCTCATCTTCCTCTGCTTTTTATATGTAGGATGCCTGCCATAGCGTGGCTTCATAAGCAATGCATAGGCCTGTACCCGGGATCCAACCTGGTGAACCCCAGGCCGCCAAAGTGGAGTGTGTGAACTTAACCACTGTGCCACTGGGATGGCCCCTGTTTGATGAAAAATATTTTAATAGCCTAACAACTACCAGTGAAATATGAGATTCCTCTCACTCCAGGAAACTCCTTTTCTCAGTTCCTCTCCCCAAAGGCAACGACGGTTAATAGTTTCTTGTGTATCTTCAGAAATGAGACATTCTTTGTCCACACAAACGTACATATGGATATGTGATCCCTGACTTCTTTTACTCAGTGGCAGTCTCCTGTCCACACTGTATTACATTTGGGTTTTTTGACTTAACTATCTAGGAGACCATTCCACATCGGCTCTTATGAAGACCACCAAGGAGCTCCCGGTGCTCAAATCCAAGGCCACCTGTCACCAGCTGATTGCTCCTTCCTCCTGGAATGCTTCCCTCACTTGGCTTCTGGACTGGTACCCTCCTGGTTTTCCTCCTCTTTTCAGCTCTTTTGCGTCTTCCTCCCGGACCTCTGAACATTGTCACGCCCCTGAGCCTCAGCCTTGAACTTCTCTCTATCTTCATTCACACCCTCGGTGATCTCATCCAGTCTTGTGGTTTTAAATACTATCTTGACACCGGCAACTCCCGATTTTCTCTCTCTAGCCTGAGTCACACCCCTGAACTCCAGAACCTTTTATCAAATTGCCTACTCTACATCTCCACTCAGATGTCTCAAACCTAACCTGTCCATGGGGCCGGCTGGGTGGTGCAGTAGTTAAGTTTGCACGTTCTGCTTCAGCAGCCCGGGGTTCCCCCGTTCGGATCCCAGGTGCAGACATGGCACTGCTTGGCACGCCATGCTGTGGTAGGTGTCCCACATATAAAGTAGAGGCAGATCGGCATGGATGTTAGCTCAGGGCCAGTCTTCCTCAGCAAAAAGAGGAGGATTGGCAGCCGTTAGCTCAGGGCTAATCTTCCTCAGGAAAAAAACCCCAAAATTTAATCTGTCCGAAACAGAACTCCTGATGAAGGCTTCAAACCTTCTCCTCCTGCCGTCTTCCCCATTTCAATTGTTGGCAACGCCATTTCCCCAGTTGCTCAGGCCCAAACCTCAGACATCCATGGCTTCTGTCTTGCTCTCAAACCCCATACCCCACCCACCAGCAAATCCCATGGGCTCTCCCTTCAAGCTGTACCCAGAAGCTGACCACTTCTCATCACCGTCACTGCTCCTGGTCTGAGCCACCGTCATCCCCTACCGAGATTATCACAACAGAATCCTGACTGGTCTCTCTCCTCCAGCCTTGCTCCCCGCCCAGTCTCTCCTCTGCACAGCAGCAGTGTGATCCTGGTAAAGCTAGACGAGGTTCTATACTCCTCCAAGGAATTCTGTGTCCCTTAGAGTAAAAGGCAACGTCCTTGCCGCGGCCCACGAGCTCCGCGTGATCTGGCCATTCCCTCTCTGGCTCACCTCCTCCTATGCCCTCCTCTGCTCCTTCTGCTCCAGCCAGTCTGGCCTCCTGACTATCCCTTGTCAACACCAGGCCCAAGCCTGTCTTAGGGCATTTGCTGCTCCTCTGCCTGAGAGCTCTGACCCCAGATACCTGCACGACTCACCTATTCACCTTTGTCACATTTTTGCTCAAATGTCACCTTCCAGTGGGATTTACCCTGACCACTTGATTAAGATTGCCACCCACCACTTCCTGTCCCCCTACTATGCTTTATTATTCTTTTAGTAGCATGTGTCACTTACCAATATACTATATAATTTATTTACTTACTTAGTATATTCGCTGTCTGCCCCGTGAGAACATAAGCTCCTCAAGGACAGGCAGTGGGGGGTCCATCCACTTCCCACTTTTGCTCTGTTTTCATCATTGCCGTATCCCTAGTGCCTAGAATAGTGCCTGGCACATAGTAGGTGCTTAATAAATATTTATTGAATGGATGAATGGACAGATATTATCTTATTTGATTGTTTAAATGGCTGCAGGGGTCCACTGTGTGGAAGATGCAATGACAGCACGGTGCTGGCTGACGCTCCTAAGGCATGTTTGACATAGTTCTTTACAAACTCAGCTTTACGAATTTAGACTCATGTAAACTTCTCAACAAGCTCATCAGCTGGGTTTGATAATCACCCCCATTTATTTATTTTATTTTATTTTATTTGAGGAAGATTAGCCCTGAGCTAACATCTGCTGCCAATCTTCCTCTTTTTGCTGAGGAAGACTGGTCCTGAGCTAACATCTGTGTGCATCTTCCTCTGCTTTATATGTGGGACGCCTGCCACAGCATGGCGTGCCAAGCAGTGCCATGTCTGCACCCGGGATCCGAACCAGCAAACCACGGGCCACCAAAGCGGAACATGTGAACTTAACCGCTGCGCCACCGGGCAGGTCCCAATCACCCCCATTTAACAGATTATAAAACTGAGGTTGAGACAGATTTATTACCTTGCCCATATCACACAGATAGTATATGGTCATGCCAGTCTGGCTGCGTCTTGAACTAGCACATTTAACTTCTCTGCCAAACTGTTGCAGAATGGGTTTACTTAACCAGTGTCCTGTAAATGGACACCATCTTATGGTTCTCAGATGAGGCACATAAGGCTCAGAGAGGTTGAGAAGCTTGCCCAAGGTCACACAGCTAGAGTTCAAGTTCATCAGCCTGAATCCTAGGTCTGAATTCTCAATTGCTACATTCTGCACCATCTCCCAAGACTCCGTCTCCCTCAGGAGAGGACGGGGATTAAGGGGTTAGGTGGGCTTCCCAGGTGGCTTACTTCCTCCCCTTGGCAGTGCCCTACCTCCCCATACTGCAGTTCCTCTTCCCACTCTGGAATCCTCTCCCTGATGGCCCCAGGCCATGGATGCGCAAAAGCCCACTGAACACCCTAATGGTCCACCCACCTCCCAGAGGGAATATGGATGTCTCCAGGTTCCCGTTCTGGAGTTCCCCACGTTTGCCCCTCTCACCTCAGAGAGGTCAGGGACCACCGGGGGGACTTACCTGACACTCGTTTATTGAGTCCCCTTTACTGAGCACTTCTGCAGGCAGAGCACTGTGACAGGCGGTTTGCCTTCATCTGAATCCAGCCAGAGTCCAGCCTCAGCCAGCATCATCTCCTACGGGATGCAGTGCTGAGCAGAGGACAGCCCCAGGCTTCCAGGGGCTCACAGTCTAGCGGTGGGACCCACATTAGTCAAGGACTCAGCCCAAGTAAGAGTCCAAGCCTGATTACCAGGTGCGGGGAGCTAGATGGCTGAGATGCCAGGAGAGGACCACCAGCCGAGAGCTGGTGGGTGGGTTAATTAGCAAAGAGAGGGAGAAACATTCCAGATAACAAAAATGGGACTGCATGTCTAAAGGCCCCAGGGACAGCAGGGACCACAGGATGCCAGGAATGGGGGGGGGGCAGGGTGAGGGGAACGTGGCGGAGACGCGGCTGAGAGGCCTTGGCAGTGTCAAGGAGTTTTGGCTTTGCCCCAAATACAGTGGGAAGCTAATTAAGTTGGATCCATTGGATGTGCATTCTGAAGACGTTCTGGCTGAAGAGTGGAGGACAGACTAGCTGGGACTAGAGAGGACAGACAAGCCGGGAAGTGTTGACGGGCTTCTGACTTTGAAAGAAATGGAGGAAGTAGCGAATCTGAGAAATATTTGACCAAAGGTCATGCCCCTCCCTGGGGTCAGCCCATATCCAAAGACTGGTCGATTGGGCCGGGGTGGGGTAAGCAAAAAGTCAGGCTCCCTTGGTCAAGGTGGGGCAGCTCTTAAGGGTGGTTCTGGCCCTGGAGCCCCCTGTGTGATGACCAAGATCGTAAAACAGATAAAAATGTAGTGTTTCCTATTCCCAATGGAGAGGAGGCTTGAGGCCAGGACCCGGCTAGAGTTCCAGAGAAGTGTGAGTGGGTCCCTGGTCCCACCAGTGCATGGGGAGGATTCTGCTCTACCCTGGGCAGGGGTCCCACTCCTGAAGCCCCCGAGTGGGGCGGGGTGGGGACTTAACTGGCCTCATGTGAAGGGTCCTTGGATGAGACAGTAACAAGCCTCATTTCTGACGGCCTGCTGAGGACCAGTCTATCATCCTGCCCTAGTCCTCAGCACGTCCTGTAAGGCAAGCATCACTCTTCTGCCTGGAGCTCTGAGACAGAACTTAAGGGACTTGCCTAAGCTGGGAGGAGCTGGACCAGGACTCCCAAGCCAGGCCTTTCTGAAGCCAAAGACCATTTTTCCCATTATGATGAGCGATGTCTCTACTGTCCTCCTTTCCCCGCCCCTCCCACACCCCCATAACACCATACATTTTAGACTTCCTAGCCACTGCTCTTTTGCAGTTTGAGGTGATCTCCTGAGGCAGGGCTTACCTCATGAGGTAAGATGGAGGACCTGAGGCTCAGAGAGGCTAAGTGGCCTGCAAGGTCACACAGCAAGGGTGGGGTCTAGATGAGAGAGCAGACATCTGCCATCACTCCTGGACAATCCTCACCTAGTTGCAACTTGGAAGACCAGAAGGAAGAAGGCTGGGGGGATGCTGTAATTAGGGGAAGAAGGCAGGCCCCTAGGGCTGGGCCTGGAAGAATGAGCTCAAGTTTGGTCAAGGAGAGTGTCACTCCGAACAACTTGGTTTTCCTGTCTCCCTGCTTCAATCCGAGCTATTGCCCTTTCTCAGGCCCGTTAGAATCCTCGTTATTTTCCAATGTCAGCTTAAATTCCCCCCTGAAACTTTGAGCCCCCGCCCCCATTCATTTTTCCCGTCTGGGCCCGGGGACAGATGTCCTGGAGCTCTTGGAAGGCAGGACGCTCCCCTGTTGCCCCGCAGGGCTTGGGCAGGGCAGGGCGGCTTCAGCGAATCAAGGGCACTGAGCGGGACGCCGACATCACCTCCAAAGGAAAGGGTCTCCAGGGAGTGTTCCACCCTCACCTTTGACGCTTCTAGTCCCTCCCATTTCCCCCCCGGGTTGAAGAGGACCCAGAGTGTGAGCTGGTGGTCAACGTCCCAAGCCTGAGAAGTCCCTTGGGTGTTCAAGGCCCCACCCAGGGGCCCACATCCTGGGCTGTGTCTGTCTCCTCGAGGGAAGAAAGATGATCTCATGGAACGTCTGTATTCCGCTACCCGCTGCAGTTCCAATGAATTATATGGGGAGGGGGGTTTGAATACTGCTGGGGGTACGGAGACGCTTTTGATGAATGAAACTCAGTGGCTCCATCGCTCGCCAAGGACAGCCAGAAAATGCCCACACCACGCCTCCTCTCGCCCCGTTCGAAAGTAAAACCACTTGCAAGGGCCGCCCTAAAACCCAGGCCCGCGCCCTCCGTCCCCACGCTCCCCAGCCTGAGCGCCGACGCAAACAGTTACCCGCTCTGCAGGCAGGGAAGGCGCGGCGCCTTTAAGGGGCGGCGGGCGGCGCTGCCCCCTGGCGGCCGGCGCGGCCGCGCTTCCTCCGCCCCGCCGGGGTCCCGCGGCTCCAGCGGCCGGGCCGGGCCGCGCGCGGGGACCCGCACCGGGAGCAGGCGGCGGCGGCGGCGGCGGCGGCGGGCGAGGACGGCGGCTGCGTGCGCCCCGCCGGGGACCGAGCGCGCGGGGAAGGGCACGCGCCCGGCTCGGAGGGCGGGCCCGCGGGCGAGCGGGAGGGAGGGGCGGCGCGCAGCCCGAGCGCGGGGCCGACCCGCCGCCGCCGCCGCCGCCGCCGGAGGGCGTGCTGCGGGGCCCCGAGCGCCGGGCGGCGCCGGCGAGGCCGAGCCCCCTCCTCCCCGCCGCCCCGCCCGGCCCGGCCCGGCGCTCGCGACCTCGCGCTCCGGGGAGCCCCGCGCGCGGCGGGCGGGGCGGGGCGGCGGCGCAGCCAGTGGCGGGTCGCGCTGAGCGCCGCTCCCCCCCCGGCGCCGCCCCGCCCCGGCCCGCCCCTCCCGGCAAGACTGCGCGCCCCGCGCCCGCTCCGCGTCCCCGCCGCCGGGAGGAGGTGCCGCACGCCCGCGGCGCGCCCCGGCCGCCAGCCTCGGCCTGTGGGCGATTTCCTCCGGAGCCCAGCTCCCCCGGCCGAGGAGGAAGATGCAGACCTTTCTGAAAGGGAAGAGAGTTGGCTACTGGCTGAGCGAGAAGAAGATCAAGAAGCTGAATTTCCAGGCCTTCGCCGAGCTGTGCAGGTAAGGAGGGACGGCGCCCCGGCGCCCGGGGACCCCGGCCCGAGCCCGGTTCAGCCTCAGCGGCTGTTTTGCGAGGTTCGAGCAAAACGGGAAGGAGCGGGGCGCGGGACAGCGAGTCCGAGGAGCCGGGTGGCCGTGGGGGGCCGCCGGCTGTGTTCGGGGAAGCGGTGGCCGGCACGCGCCGGGCGGCACGGAGCAGGGCTCTCAGGTGCACCGGGCTCCCCGGTGGGGAAGCCTCCAGCCGCCCAGGGCGCGGTGGGAAGGCTGCCGAAGGGGGCAGAGGGACCTGGGAGATCGGGGGATCCACGCTGTCTGCCTGGGGCTGGAGGTTACTTTTGGGCTGGAGTGTTTTTCTTGCTTCGTCCCCTTCCCTTCATGGAGAAGGGCACCAGTGTCCCTGGAGCACCTACTACGCGCCCGGCGTGTGCATCTTTTGAAGCTGTCATTGCGTGTCACTGGGTTAACCCTGTTTGAAGCGAGTAGTAATACTTGGCATGTATGTGGTGATTTGCTGTCTCATTAGAACCTCCCACTAGCCTTGAGAATTGGCGGTGGGGGGGGTGAATCTGGGCCACGTGTCTGAGAAGGGGGAATCCATCCGCAGAGAGGTGGGGTACCTCGCCTGGGGTCCCACAGCT
Source organism: Equus asinus (assembly GCF_041296235.1). NCBI lineage: Eukaryota > Metazoa > Chordata > Mammalia > Perissodactyla > Equidae > Equus > Equus asinus. The sequence continues at coordinate 98,795,580 of NC_091796.1, read as the reverse complement.
GGGGAGTGGCTGGTGCAGAGGAGGTGCTGGGTGGATGCGGGCAGTGTAGAATGGCCTTCCTCTATCTGGCGGCCCCCCAACCCCACCCCCACTCCCATGCTGGTGCTCACTGGTGGCGACTCCGGGTGTTTTAATAAGATTGCATTCTTAATCCGTTACAGAAGCCTCGAGTCTTGGGTCAGGTATGCCTCACCTCGCACCGCAGCTGTGGCTTTGCCTCTGAGAAGCTGTTTGCTAAATCCTGTTCTCAGCGAAAGCCCAAGAGAGTCCGGCTCCCCAAGCCTCTTGCAAACTCTAGGTGGAAACCTTTTGTTATGCAGTGTCTCCACTTGGTAGATTTGATTCTTGAAAAGCGGCCCCACTTGCATTTTTGTCCCTGTTGGGTCCCCAAACATCTTGCATAATTGAACAATTGGCTTTCCTTATCTCCTGTTGTGTGGAGCAAGTGGCTGGTCTGTGCTGGCTTGCACGGCTTGGCTGGCAACGCCTCTGTGCCCCTCGTGTCTGTCCCAAGGGCCTGCTGTTCCTTTGGCCCTGGCAAGCCCTGTGGGCACTCCTCTCGGCAGCCAGAGGGGCGCACCTTGTATACAGCGTCTTCTGGATTTGCATCCCTTGGTCTGAGGATGGAGTTGGCTGCCTTCTCTCAGGCCGACTGGCCCATGAGAAAGCAAGCTTTTCATGGTCTGCAGGGCATGCCAGCAGCCTGGGAATTCACAAGGAAATCGGGAGGAGCTTGCAGCCAGAGCTCTGAAAATGGGTCTGAGGACTTTGGGAACATTAAAAAGGGGCACTTGAACGTTCCACCGCAGATACACACACTTGTGGAAAAGGTGCCCTAGACATGGAAGAAATGTGGAGAAGCCCCTTTGACAGGTTTGTGAAGTCTGGTTCTAGTGTTCGGCGCCCCTGCAGTCACCTGAGACTTGGGAAATCCCAGTTAATACCTCGCACCCTTTTTACTGAGGTCTGTCTGTATTTGTGTCATCCAGTGTCTGCAGCGAAAGCATGAGACTTGTCATCTAGTTGGTATGTTTTGCTCAGTAATTAGGAGCCTCTTGCAAAACCGTTCCAGCCGAGACTCGCGGCTAGTCCTCATGCTGGACTTACCGATTGGCGTTCCCTCCTCGTGGACCCCCTCTGCTTTTAAGCTGAGGGGTGGGTTCAGGGCAAGCTATGATGTCATCCATTCAGGGGGAAATCGGGCACGGAGGATTAATTTCTCTAAAAGGGTTGTTGGCATTCAAAGTCTAGTTGCCTTCTTCTGGCCAAAATATTGGCTTCAAAGAGAAGACAGAATGCATCTGGGTCCTTCTAAAACCTCGGGATGTCCACTTTGTGTTTTCATTTGGGAAGCTTTAGATATTTTGTCACTTAAGCTTAAGAAGGAAAAGAAAATACCAAAAAAGAGTTTTTCTGTTTCTTCTCTCCTGTGTGACTTCGGGGCAGTGCCCCCTGGTGGCCACGTTTCCATAGAGGGCTCAGCATGCTCCCACCCTGGAGAGGGCGGCCAGAGCCCAGTGCTGTTGCTGTGTTTGGTGTGCATGCTGGTGTGGTTTTTGTGGCCCAGGAGCTGATGTGGATGAACAGTGTTGTGGTTTGGACGTTCGCAATTGGGGCGTGCAACGCTCCTGTTTTGACGGATGGTGGATTGTCTGTAAATTCCGTAATGAAAAAGTCCAGAGATATTTGAAAATGACCTGCTCCAAATGTTTGGGGCAGCGTCAGTGCCAGAGAGGATGACCTGAGGGGATCGCGAGGACTTGTTTAGTCGAATGTCAGGCCTTGTAAAAAATCCTAAGGCAGGAAGGGATGTGGACGATCCCCTCTTCCAGCCCCTTTGTTTTACTGATGGGGAAACAGGCACGTGATGGCGCGGCTTCGATACTTTTGTGCCTTTTGTTTAACATCTAGAATAGGCTGGACCAGGCGACCTTGAGACCCACGCAGAAAGCAGTGCTTTCTCCTTGGGCATCTCCAACAGTAAGGCAGGGTCCCCTCATCATCTTCACAGGGGTCCGGCTGCCGCCCGTTTGTCCCACAGACACTTCTCCTTGCGTGGCTGAGTCGTGCCCTCAGCAGGCATAGTGCATGTTTTCCGAGGGGGCATCACACACTGGTGACAGCAGCAGGGGTTGGAGCCCGGTTCTGCCTGCATACCTTACGTAGGCTTAGGGGCCAGCCCTTCAGAACCCTTGCTGCACCTTGATGGACGGGCCCTTGGACCGGTCAACAGATGGGCCTTTGATCAGCTTGTTTGTCAGGGGGCCCGTTTGTTCCTGTCACTCTCTGTTTCTTCCCCTCTCCATGGGGACGTGCACTGGCTGTGTTCTCTCTTACCCCTCCCACCTTCCTTCCCCTTCTCCAGCCCTGGAGCAGCCTTGCAGCTCCCTCACACCCTCTCTCTGGCTTTTTCACCATGCCCAGAAGGGACTTCAGAGGCAGAGCAAAGAAATAAAGCTGTTAGTTGGAAATGCTGGGTGATTTTAATTTGTAATTTTCCTGGTTCTCCGCAGTACCCTGTTTGGAAATGCTGGCTGACCCCGGATCCCTTTGTTTGCGTTTTCTGTGTCAGTCTTCCACCTCCTCACCTTCCCTCTCTTCTCTTTCCTGCCTCCGAACCTGTGTTGCAGGAGGTAGGGACAAGGCACATGACTTCCTGAAGTGTTTTGGTATAAAATGTGGGTGAACTTCTGTCAGTCTTCTTCTTTTTTTTTTTTTTGGTGAGGAAGATTGTCCCTGATCTAACATCTGTGCCAATCTTCCTGTATTTTGTATGTAGGATGCCACCACAGCATGGCTTGATGAGTGGTGTGTAGGTCTGTGTCCAGGATCTGAACCCGTGAACCCCAGGCTGCTGAAGCGGAGTGCATGAACTTCACCTTGCCCTGTCCATCTTGACTGTAATATTAGCTGACTTTTCAATTCAGTCCTTCAGTGAGATGAGTTTCCTCATCTCACTTAATCCTCTCAGCAGTCCAGGGATGGAGGGATGGGGAAACTGAAGCTTTGGGAGTATAAGGGCCTTGCATAGTCAGTTGGGCTTCCCTGAGCCCAGTCTCAAGGCCTCTCCATCGGAGGACATGGCTTCCTCGTTAGGTGTCTCTTCTTTGTCTAGGTTAGGCCTGGGCTTCCAGAAGCAGAAGAATGTTTGTGAGGTTCTTGTGCTTGAGAAACTGGAGGCCGGAGGGGCTGACGAGGCCTGCAGGAAATGTGTTTATGGAGCAATCTCAGACCGTGTTATCATTGCAGACTCCCGCTGGGGACCTTTTGTACTGTGCCTCCAGGAGGAGCTAGGCCCGGGGTCCATTGCGGCTCACGTTTACTGGACACCTTCTGGAGTCTGGGCCTGTGTCAGGCAGGAGGTTGGGGGTCAGCAGGGTGGAGCTGGGAGTGTGGTGTTGACAGTAACCTGGCCTGGGAGGCATGCCAGGGATCTGGGGTGCTGCCACCTCCTCCAGGCTGTCCCTTCCCCTGAGGGCCTACATTCCTTCCTTTAAAAGAACGCATCTCAAAGGTTGCTTTCTGCTGGGCTGGCTTAGCCTTCTGGGCTGGGATTCTTTTGGGAGCTTCTTAGTGGGAGGAGGAGGGTCTTTTCCAGGCTTAAGTCATGCTCGTCTGTGGGTGGGTATTTTTTGTCTGTCTTAATGTCTGGATTTGGCACCATTTTGGGGGTGTGGGGGTGGGAGGAGGTACCGACTTAGGTTTCCTTTGCTGTAGCGCACCAGGACGATCCGTAACTCAGCCTTGCCAATAAACACCTTCCACCCGCCTCCGAGGGAGTAAACTGGACTTAGCGTGGGAGAAGATGTCCACCTGGACACTGCTGTCTGTCAATGAGACCGCCGGGGAACCAGGCCTGGCTCCACAGCAGACTACCCCTGTGACCCTGGGCACGTGACTTCTCCCCTCCATGCCTCAGTTTCCTCATCTGCAAAGTGAGGATAACAACAATCCTTAGCTCAGGGTTGGTGTGTGCGTTAAAGGAGTTGATATGCCGGACGTGTGAAGTGCCTGGGCCTCTGTCAGTTGTGGCTGCTGTTATTTTTTCATTGCTGTCCTGGGGGAGTCGGGGAGTGGCCTTCTGCCCGTGGAGGCCTCTCCATGCCGGGATCTTTGGCAGTTGTGGATTTCGTGTTCTTGGTTTGGGCAGTTTGCAAGTGACCCTAAAGTTCATGATGGGTGCTAACTGATCATCCTGCTGGGGTGTGGGGTTTGTGGAGCCAGCTAGCATGGCTAAGGAGGGGCCTACCCTGCCTGCCCGCCTCCAGCATCGCATGTTCTTCTTTCAACCCATGGCCATCCGAATCTTACAGCCCCCCGGAGGCAGGGATGCTGTCCACCTATTTTAAGGATGGGGAACCCAAGAAAATATGTTAATGCAAGATGATACTTTGATTTTTGTAAGTTTGGAGATTCGAGAAGAGTTTGTGCTGGGTTTCCTGAAAATGCTAAGAGTCTCCATGAGCAATCATAATATTAGCTGACAATTATTGTTTCCTTTATCTTTCTTAATATTTAATACATGCATATGTTAAAAAAAAAATGAGAGGACTCAAAGTACCCAATGAAAAGTCTGTCAGTTTCCTCCTTGTTCCCGAGTTCCAGTCACTCAGGGACAACGCCTGTTGCAGTCTCTCTGTAGGTGTTCTGTGCAAACACAGGCACACGCGTGTGCAGGTCTCTCCATACACACCGTTCTGCCCTGGGCTCACTGTATGGACCGTGTCTTGGAGAAGTCGCGCATCACTGCTTCATTTGGAGACAGCTCCGTATCATTTGCCTCATTTCTTTAACGGCCGTGGGGTCCAGCTCTTAAAGTGAGGGACTGTATTTCTTGCCCTGTGGTTGGCTTCTGTCAGTGTAGACACTAGGGCAGTCAGTGCCCTACCCCATTGCCAGATGAGTGAGTGCGGGGTCAAAGGGCACAGAGATTTTACTTTTTTATGGCAGTTCTGAAACTGCTCACAAAGACGTGGCACTGCTCACAGATGACAGCGATGGGAGGGCCTGTCACCCGTACCCTCTGCAGTGCGTGGACAAATGGTTTTTGATCTTGGCCACACACATGGGTGTGAAATGGCACTTTTGATTTGCATTTCTCTTAAGACAGTGAGACTGAATTCACGTTGTCGGGGGCTGACTATGCCTTAGGCCCTGGACAGAGCTGAGTTCACCTGCGTGGCAGGCTGGGCGCCTCCATCCCTAACCATTGGACAATCCTGCCCCCACTGGCTGTTTCTCCTACATGATTTAGCAGGTTTGGAGAATTCAGTAAATGCTTAGCGAAGGGCGTCAGGAATGCAATTCCTGAGCAGCTGGGTGTAAATAGGGTTTCTGTTCCAACTCGTGTTTTGAATTCAGCTGGTAAGCTAGCTTTTTGAGGGAATGTTCTGGTACCTCCCTTTTAAAAAGGTTCATTCGAGAAAGCACTTCATGCTTCAGGAGCTGCACCTGCTCCTTCCCTGGCAAAGCCACCGTCTTAAACACCTTCCCCTTCAGGTGCGAATCAGGCCCCCCAGCCTTCTCCATCTGCCGGCCCGGGGGTGTGGGGCCTTGCTCTGGGGGGAGTGTCGGCGTCCCCAGAGGGAAACCCTGGCCTGGGGTGGGGCGGCTTGTCCAGGGTCACACGGTGGGCTGTGGGGGGGCTCACCCCCTCCCCCTGCTTTCAACAGCACTGGCTCCGGAGCTGTGACCGAGGGGCCTGTTGGAGCAGCCAGGCTGTTCCCGTGGGCTGGCAGATGAATCCCCCTGGTGCTTTGTCTTGCCTGCTCCAAGCCGCCCTCAGAAAGCAGCTGGCCGTGTGGCTCGTGCCTCCCCAGCTGGGCCTCGTGGGCCCATGCCTGGTGCCAGGCTGAGGATTTGCGATGGCTCCTGGGAGACGCTGTTTCTCCCCCTTTCTCTCAGAATCTTCAGCCCTTAGTGACCCCCGTGTTGGGCTCGTTCTTTCTCTCTGGACTTGCTTGTGGCCTGCGCATTGTCTGTCTCTCCTCTGAAAAGCTGGTTCTATAAAGGCAGAGACTTTGGCAGGTTGGTTCACTGCTGAGACCCGGTGCCCGTCCCCATGCACACAGTAGGACCTCAAAAGAGGAGCTGCCGGTGGGGTGAAGGAACTGGCGGGTCTGTTTTGGAAGCCTTTTCTGTGTCCGTGCGGCTCAGCCAAAGCCACTTGTGACTCAAGTGCTCTGGGCCAGGAAGGAAACCCCAGGGGTGGAGGGAGATGGGGCGGGGAGGTGCTTGTCGGCTTCATTCCTTCAGGCTTTTATTCCCTTAGCAAATCTCCAGCATCCACCCCAGCCGGCCCTGTGCTGGTGCTGGTCCCCGGCCTCGTGCACTTAGGTGCATGGTAATGAGATGAAGGTAAACCTGCACACAGATATACTTAAAATGCTGCAAGGTGTAATTAGAGCCAGGAAGCCTGCAGAGAGGGGAGAGAGCTGTGGCAGGGGTGGCTGCAGCCACTTTAGCACTGTGTGGTCAGGCCTGTCTGAGGAGGTGACATTTAATGAGAGCCCTTTCCTCTAGGAGCTGAAGACCCACAGGGTGGGCGGTGTCTGCTGCTTAGATGCGGGGCACCCAGGCTGCCTCTGTCCTAGCCCTGAGTTCCATGTGGACCGAGGGCAGCTGTCTAGGGAAGGGCAGGCCGGTTTCCACTTTAGGCATGGGGTCAAGGTGGGCAGCGTGGTGTCCTCCTGTAGCCTTGTTCCCTGACAGGGTGATGGGGGGCCAGGTAGGTGGCCCTGGGACCGTCCTACATCTGAGGTGGCAGCTGTGCGCTGGGGCCCAGGACAGTAGGCCAGAGCTTCCCTTTGGTTTGGCCTTTGTATTCAGGAATCTGCATTCTGGGCCTTGGGAGGTAGTGGCGGGGGCTGGTGAGGACCCAGCCCCAGGCGCCCTCACCTTTCCCTCCGCTCTGGCTGGGCTGCAGGTGCCCAGGGGGTGGGATGGGAGCCCCACCTGATGCTGGTCCTCTTTAACTGTCATTCACCTAGTGAACTTGCCCAACACAAGAACCACCTGGGGTGTGAGTGAGTCACACACAGCCTTGAGTCCACCCCTCGCCTGGAAGCTTCTCCGGGGAAGGGCTCTGGGAGTCTCCTTCAACAGGTGCCCTGATGCTGCTTCTGGGAAACTGAAACTGTCTTTCCCCAGATGCGCTGCTAGGCCTCACCCCCAAATGGCCAGGCAGGAGGAACACCAAATGAAACAGGCTGCAGTGGTCTCCTTACCATCGGCCTTTTCTTTTTTTCTTTTCTTTTTTTTTTTAAGATTTTCTTTTTTTCCTTTTTCTCCCCAAAGCCCCCCGGTACATAGTTGTATATTCTTCGTTGTGGGTCCTTCTAGTTGTGGCATGTGGGACGCTGCCTCAGCGTGGTTTGATGAGCAGTGCCATGTCTGTGCCCAGGATTCGAACCAACGAGACGCTGGGCCGCCTGCAGCAGAGCGCGAGAACTTAACCACTCGGCCACGGGGCCAGCCCACCGTGGGCCTTCTCGAGTCAGGGGTTTCCTGGGAGGGTGTCTGGGATGTAAAGATTCCCCAGCTGGTCTCTCTGGGAGCCCCTGGGTGGGACTCGTGGTCTGGCACCCAGCCCCGCTGCCCCGTTTGAGCCTGAGCACACAGGAGTGGGCAGGGCAGGGGCACCAGGCTGCCGCCCAGCTTCCCGCTTGCTGGGGGCTGGCTGCCCTGTTGGGCAGTCCTTATAAACTCTCTTGCCTCTGGCTGCTGGTTTGCGCTGGAGTCACTTCAGGGTGGATCCTGAGGCTGGACGGGAGCTAGATTTTGCGCAGGAGACATTCCTGGAGACTGGCCTGGCCAGGTGTGACGCCGGTGGTCAGGGGTTTACTCTGTACACCATTGGCTCTTCATCAGCCATCTGCACGTTCGGGTCTTGGAGCCCCAGCCATGAAACCAGGACTTGGGGCTCATCCAGGTGGCCCTTGCCATTCAGAAGGGCCGTGTTGACGTTCCCCCTGGTGCCTTCCTACGTCAGTGCCTCACACTGATTTCAGAGCATAGGGAGACCCTACCAGGGCCAGGCACTATTGCAGATAGGAAATATCCCCTCCCGGATGAGTGACGTGTCTCCATTTGCTGGATGAGAAGACTGAGGTTCGGGGAGAGGCCAGGTGCCTGGCCTGGTCACACAGCCATGGGTGGCAGAGCTGGAATTCACCCTCATGGTGGTTGACTCCTGAGACCACACTGTTTCCACCCAGCCGGGTGGCCTTTGTCTCCGTCTTGCATGTAACATCCTGGCATCATTGGCTTGATACCAGTTTCAGAAGAAAATCCAGGCGTTCTTTTCCAAGCATCCTCTCTGTGCAGTTGGGCCCAGAGGGGTGATGATGTGGCAGTGAACTTGGAGCACAAGACCTGCCTGACTGGCTGTAGATGACCGGGCAGGCCATTCCGAGCCTCTGCTTTTCCATCTGTGAACTGGGCTTGGTACCCCTACCTCAAGGGCTGGTGAGCATGGCAGGTGCTTAACAAATGATAGGATTTCCCCTTCCCTCCGGAGGCCATCTCCCATGCCCTCCTACCCGACTAAGCTGGGGCCTGGGGCCTTATCCCTTCTCAGGTGGGAGCCCCCAGCCCAGGGCACTGGTGGTCTTTTTCTGGTGGAGGGGGGTCCTCTAGCATCAGTGACCGGGACAATGCTCACTGCTTCCTGGGAGCACCGAGGGTGGTAGGTGGGTGCACAGTGGATGCCCCAGTGGGAGTTTCGCTTTCGTTTCTCCCTCACTCTGTTTCCATCCAGTAGTCGAGGGCTGGGGTGTGGAGGTGAGGAAACAGCAGGTCCCCACCCTGGGGCGCCCGTCCTAGTGCAGGTTCCCGGGCCGCCTCCTCCCCCTCGAACGTCTTGGGGGCCAAGCCATCTGCTTTTTAAAAAGCACCGCCTGCCTTGTTGTCACACAACATGTGTTTAGTGAGTGCCTGCTGTATGCTGGGTGCCCTTCGGTTCTGGGGATCCTGGCAGTGAGCCCTGTGGAGTCCCCTGCGGCCCCAGGGACAGCCTGAGGCCACAGAAGGCTCTTCCTGCAGTGTGCTGGGCTGGGGACCTGCGGGGGGGAGGGTGGTAGCAGGGGGTGCAGGTTGGAGGGGGGATTCTGTTCTCCCAGGGGGCTGGGGGCTCTTGGAGAGGAGAAGATGGGTATCTTGGCACCGTGGGGGTGTTTGTGAGCCCTGGGTGCAGGATCCTGGGCTCGTGGGCATCTCTATTAGGAGGAATGTTCGCTGCTGGGAGACTGCTGGTTTCTCTCTAGGTGGAATTTCCTCTGCACGGGAAGCGAAGCCCCAGAAGGAAGATGTGGAGTCAGCCCCATGTGGTAGGGCTAGTAGGAGAGGTAGTTTGGATTTGATCCTGGCCTTGATGACATAAAAATGTATTTTCTTTAAGATTTTATTCTTAAATTCCTAACATTCATTATGGGATCCTTGGAAAGAAAAGGAATTCTGACCATCCCATCAGAGGCCTGTTCCTGCCTCTCTGTGGGCAGGTCTGGGCAGGGGCGTCGCGGTCCTGTCGGGAAGGAGTTCTTCCTGCAGAGTCAGTCCCTGAGCCCCCTCCGGCCCCCACCCTGACCCGGGGGCAGCCGAGCTGTGCACTGCACCTAAGGAGGTGGGGCGCTCAGTTCCTCACTGCTCTGGGGCGGAGGGTCCAGGCCTGAGCCCCTGGGCCTCACAGAGGCCTTTGGGTGTAAATTGGGAGGTGCCCCTGCTGGTGGGGAATGTGCCTGTTCCCTCGGGGGAGCTGATGTGGCCGTCCCGGCCTGGAGGAGGGTGGCAGTGCCCTCCTCCACACGTGCACAGCGGACTTTGATTGAGATGGTAAGGTCATCCCTGCATGGCATTGTTTTCAGTGGTGTAAGGACAGTTCGGTCCTGGAAGTAACAGTCGCTCCTGTTTCTGGAGTTCCCGCTACGGGCTTGACCCTGTGCTTTAAGGCTCTCAGTCCATATGCAGAAGCTGAGGCTCAGAGAGGGTAAGTGACCTTCCCCGAGTTTCACAGCTGGTCACTCCTGGGAGTGGGATTTGAACAGCAGTCTGTGTGAATCCAAAGCCCGTGCCCTTGACCAGGAAGGTTATTTTCTTTGTAGACAAAGGCAGAGGACAAGAGGATGCCTTTCCTTTTGTCTGAGCTCTTCTCCAGCGACCTGTCCTCAGTGCCTCTTCGTTACTAACTTTTCTCACCTGGGCAGACCCTCAGCCTCAGAAGGGGGGCGGTGCTTGTGAAAGAGCTTCGAGGTCAGGAGCAGAAACTTGGAGGCAGCCATGCTGCATTCTGGCTGTGTGACTTTGGGTCCAGTGACTTAACCTCTCTGAGCCTTTAGTTTCTGCACCTGAAGTGGCATTTTAATACCAGCCTGCAGCGGAACAGTCTTGCAGCTTGGGTGCACCGGGCAGCTTGAGTCCTTACACAGAGCCTGGCCTTTGGTAAGCGCTCAGTAAATGGGAACTCTCTTATTCGTGTTTGCAATCGGGGCTGTTAGAGGCTGATGGAGCTGTTTGCCAGGAGCTTGCGTTTGAGCATCTCTCCCATCTGGGAGGAAGATGGGCAAGCGGAGGAACATGGTTTCAGAAGCCCCATAGGTAGGGCTGGATTCCATGTGGTGTCCCAGGACAGTGTGTGTCTTGGTCAGTGGTAGGGTTTGAACCCTGACCTCCCTCTTACGGGATGGGTGACCTGGGTGCATTTTGGTCCCTCTCTGGGCCTGATTTCCTCCTTGTTAAGAATCGGCCTCGTGCCTGGAGGGGCACCCTGCGCAAGAAGCTGGGAACTGTTCCCTGAAGACAGTGGGATGGCCGTTGGGTAGCCAGGGGGAGGTGGAGGTGCTCGCTGGCTCTGGGCTCCGTGGCTGGTTGGGGTGAGGGTGGGTTGCCTTCTGCCAGCCTGAGGGTGTGTACACAGGCTCCAGGGCCTGGGCCCTGTTCCCAAGAGGGGAGTGAAGAGTATGCCCACAAGTTAGAGCTGAAGGCTGGGCCCCTGGCTCCATCTTTCTCAGATAAACCTGAGCCTGGCATGGTCCACAGCGGGTCAGACACAGGCAGATGCTGAGTGTCCTGGGCTGTGGGCATCCTGGAGAAGGGCTTGTGTAATCCTTCCTTCAGGGATGAGGTCTTCCAGGGCCTTGGGCCGCCCGGCATCCGGGGTGAAGGCTGATGTCCCTGCACCCAGTGCTGTGCAGAACTTTGATGTTTTGACACTGTCCTTTGGGGGAAGCGGTCTCGTGTTATGTAAACACACCATCGGCCTGTGGCCATTTGGCCCCTTCCTGAGCGTGGGGAACAATTGGAAGGTGTATTTTCACTGGGAGCCTGGAGGGTCTCGCAGCCGTAAACTGTTGTATTGAGGTTGTCGAGCTGGAGGGGAGCGCTGCTTCAGGATGCTCAGCTCGCCTGTCCTGGCCCTCCCACGTCCCAGCAGGCCTGGGGGGCTGTGGGGAGGACACACCGGGAGTAGTTCCACCTGGAAGGGGGAGGACTTGAACGGTGAGTGGCTGGTGGCCACACACTCGGGCCTGCACACCTCAGGGCCCCGGTCCTGGAGGGGCTGGGCTGAAGGTGGGAGAAGGCTCCGGGCGGTTGGCCTGATTAGGGGTTTAGGTCCTTCATGGTTCCTTTCTGCAACTAGTGGGAAGTGAGGACCCTTGAGAGGCTGGTGGCTGCCCTGCCTGCCCGATGCCTCTGCTTTGGGTGTTCCAGAATTCTCCTAGGCTAGTGTTTCATTTTAGTGGTGTGGCCTTTGGTGGCAGCTAGACAGAGGTAGTGCTGGCAGGAAAGCAGTGGAAGGGAGGGCTGTGCTGCGCTCTCCTCTTTGCTGTGGTCACTTTGGACAGCAGGGCTGGCCTGACCTTTATCAGCCCCAAAGTAGCTTCTTGGGGCCTTTTGGGGCTGTATGAGGTGGCGTGAGGTCTCAGGGAGCTCAGGTCTCATTCTGCTGTTTAGCTGTATGGCCTCCATCCGAGTCCCTTTTTGAGGGCCCCCAGCTCAGAGTTCCTGGGGAGCCAATCTGTGACCCAGTGCTTCCGGTTCAGTCGGTGGGTCTGCTGTTTGGACCCCGCTGTCAGGTTGTCAGTTTTGTTACGTGAGGCGAGGCTGCGAGGAGGGGTCCTTTCAGTTCATCAGCTGATAGAAATAGTGCTGGAAACCGAAACCAAGCTCAAGAAGTTCAGTGACCTGTCTACATGGAATTCCATAGTCTGTCTTGGTTCACATCTGGTTTGTGAAGACCACTGAAAACTTCTTAAAAAGTAATAATGTACATGATCAAAAATTACATCAAACCAAAGAGCGTCCATGCGCAGTGTCCATCACCTCCACCAGGATCCCCGGAGGCAGATGTGCTGCCACGTTCTTGCCTGTTCTCACAGACACATGCTGTGTCTGTACAAGCCCGTGTGTATGACACGCCAGTGTGTACAAATGCACATGCACACACACGCATGCACAACTCCCTTTTTGGTTTCTGCACCAGTGATGGCCTATTATCCATGCTTTCCTATGCTTCACTTTTTTTTCATTTAATAAAGCTTATGGGGCCGGCCCCGTGGCTGAGCGGTTAAGTTCAAGCTCTCTGCTTTAGTGGCCCAGGGTTTTGCTGGTTCGGATCCTGGGCGCAGACATGGCACCGCTCATCAAACCACGCTGAGGCAGTGTCCCACATGCCACAACTAGAAGGACCCACAACTAGAATATACGACTATGTACTGTGAGGCTTTGGGGAGAAGAAGAAGAAGAAAAAAAAAAGATTGGCAACAGGTGAGCTCAGGTGCCAATCTTTAAAAAAAAAAAATAAAGCTTATGGATGATTCAGTACCTACACTGACTTTGAACCCTCATTGTCTAGGCAATGATATGTGAATACAGCTCTTTTTTTAATGATTGGCACCTGAACTAACATCTGTTGCCAATCTTTTTTTTTTCTTCTTCTTCCTAAAGCCCCCTTTCCATAGCTGTATATTCTAGTTGTAGGTCCTGGTTGTGCTATGTGGGATGCTGCCTCTGCATGGCCTGATGAGTGGTGTGTAGGTCCATGCCCAGGATCCGAACTGGTGAACGCCTGGCCTCTAAAGCGGAACGTGTGAACTTAACCACTCGGCCATGGGGCCAGCCCCAATATAGCTTTACTTTTCTGTCTAGTATACCTCAGGCTTGAAAAAGAACCCTTGTCGTCTCTTTTTGGGGTTCTAGGCTTGCCCCAGGGTTGTGGTTTACCTTCTGCCTCAGCCCACTCGAGCCGCTATAACAAATACCATGGACTGGGTGGCTTAGACAACAGGCATTTGTTTCTCTCAGTCCTGGAAGTCCAAGATCAAGGTGCTGGCCGCTTCACTTCCTGGTGAGAGGCCACTTCCTGGCTCAGAGACCGTCGCCGTCTCCGTGGCCCTACATGGTGAGGAGAGAGAACTCTGGCCTTTTCATTGTATGAGGGCATTAATCCCATTGTGGAGTCTCTGCCCTTTTGACCTCATCTAACCCTAATTACCTCCCAGAGGCCCCACCTCCCAATACTGTCATATCTGGGGTTAGGGCTTCAAAGTGAGTTTAGGGGGGCACTCAAACATTCAGTCCATAGCATCTCTACTGGGGGGGGGGCATGGTACAGCGTGAGCTCCCTCCACCTAAGGCTGGGAGGGGCCTCAGGGTGTGAGGGTCCCTCTACCCCCTGCCCTGCATTCATGCAGCCCCCAGGGCAGGTGCTGTCTGGGAAGGAAACTGACAGGTGCACAACAGGTGCGGCGGGCCTGAGCCTACCAGCTGGCTTCTGAACTCAGTCCCAGCGCCCAGGGCATGACTGACCTTGGGAAGGTGAGCCGCCTCCCTTTCCGCATCTGTGAGATGGGGGCATCAGTACCCTGTTGTGGGGCGGTTTCGGGGGTCAGAGGAGATGAGGGCTGAATTGGCAGAGGTGGTTTCCAGCACGTCATGAGGGGTCTGATTATAATTACCCTCTTCCCAAAATAAATTTTTTTTTCCTGCCTGAAGATAAATTTTACAGAAGAGTGTCATCTCTGATCTCAAACCTGGTCAGAGGAAGGGGCCCCTGGCGTGGTCCCTTACACTGGGAAAGACTGATCTTGGTTGATACCTCCCCTTCTGGCCAGCTGGGGTGGCGGGCTGGGGGTCCTCTCCACAGCGCAGCCAAGTCTGGACTTCCTCAGTTGTCTCCTGTGGCTTCCAGCAGAGTCTTCCCCCTTCCCAGCCCCCACCCCCGCCAGCCAGCCCCTCACTCACGCTGAGCCCCAGCTGAAGGAAATGAAAAGATGGCATTGTTTTTCCTGGGATTTTTGGTGTTCTGTAAAGACAATTTAGCATCATGAAAGCAAAATTTGAAGAGATAAAGTCATCTGTCTACCCCCCACCCAGCCGCATCTCTTTCCTTTTTGTTTCTAACAGTTGCAGTGTTGGAATCATTGTACTGTTGTATATGTTGCATTTTGATTTTTGCTTTCTGCACATAATGTAACATTTTAAATTTTGTTTTCTGCATATAGCATTGTAGTGTAAATGAATTCTGTGTTTCTACAGTCTTTAGAATGATCTTTCCTAAATTTAATTTTTATGCACTTTTGTTATGAAAATTTCCAACATATACAAAAGAATAATAAAATGGACACCCTGCCCCCCTCAATACTAAATGTTAACCATTATTGACTTATGGCCAGTTTTGTTTTATTTCCCCTGTTATTTTGAAGCAAATCCCAGATATATTATTTTGTATGTAAATACTTTGATGTGATCTTTAAAACAGAATCCCAATGTCCTATCCCACCTGGAAATCAGGTTTAATAGAGGGTTGTCCTTGGTGATCACTATGCAATAGTTCTGTCGGACGTCTACGCTGTGATATATTGAGCTGTAATCTTACCAAATATTTAGATGATTTCCAGTTTTCTTGCTGGTGTAGATAATGCTGCATTGGACATCTTTGTGAGTGTAAATGTCTTCCTGATTCCTTTCTGATTCCATTATGTGTAAGTAAGAGTTTTATCGCTTATTATTGAATAACAAACCGTCCCGAATGCAGTGGCTTGAAGCGGTAACCGCTGTTTCGCTTGTAGTTCTGGGGCCGGGCGCCTCGTGTGTCTGGTCGGCTGCAGGTCTGTCAGCATCTCTGGCTGCTTGGCCCCTGGTTAACTGGGCAATGGGGATGCCCTGGCTACAGGGTCTCCTCCTCCAGCAGCCGCCTGGGTGTGTTCTTGTCCTGGAGGCGGGGGCTACGACACGGTGAGCGTTTCTAGGGCCTTGGGAGCTCTGATCTGCCTGCTAGGCTCTTGGCCAAAACAAGGCACAAGGTCAGGCCAGATTCAAGGGGGGGAAAATGAACTTCACCTCTTCTTTTTAAGCACATAAATAGAATTTACTGAAGGAAATATAGAAGCTTTCCCAGAAAACGCCTCATTCTGTGGAACACTGCTTCTTAACCTTTCTGGGGGGTCCTGGATACCTCTGAGATTTTGCTGAAAGCTACAGACCCTGTTCCTAGAAAAATCCATGTAACGGTGTACAGCAGAATATAACGATGCCACAGATTCTCTGAAGTAAAGGTTCTGTGGATCCTTCTGTGGTTACAGTTTCTTGTTTGACACACGTGACATAGATTTTTCAGGAGAGATGCTATACAAGCATTTTTTAGAACATGACTTCTGCAGGATAATCCACTGAAGAAGAATTCCATGGTCACGGAATTTTGGCCAGCAATGCATCTCTGGAGATTCAAAATACATAAAAGCATGTTAGAAACCCTAAGAAGTCTTACCATAAAGAAACCTTTTTGTCTTTGTTTAACTTAGTGTTTTGCATTTGACGTGTTAGCATCTTGGAGAAGACATTGTGGAAGACACAGCTTGGTCCTGTACCCATTCCATGACTCACCAGCTTTGTGACCTTTGGCAAAGAACTTCACTCTGTGACCCTCTGTTTTCTCTTCTGTGAACTTGCGACAGTGATGCTGATGCCCCGTGAACTTCACCTCTTGATCGGAGCCCCAAGGTCATTGCCAAGGGCACAGGTCCCGGGAGGGGTCAAGAACTGGGAACGTTTCTGTACACGAGTGTGTGAGCTGGCCATAGGCCCTTCCTTCTTCAGGTCCCAGCAGGTGCCCAGCTGGCACTGTGCTGGCTGGTGTGAGGTGTGGGAAGGTCAGGTCCTGGCCTGGGGCCCTCAGGGCTCCTTGAGTGGACTTCCTAAGGAATGAGTGTCCATCTGTTGTTCAGAAAGCTTTTCTGAGCGCCCACTGTATGCCCAGCTCATGCCAAGCTCTCTTGGGCCTGGTCCTCAGGGAACTTGGCCTCCACTGGAGGAGAGGAGGCTGGTGCCCGTGACTGACGGGGCAGCTGAGCAGGTGTGATCACGCCGTGCGGGGGTGGCAAGTTTTGGTCCCTGTTTGGAGCCTGGTGTTAGCTGTGTGGCAGCCCTCCTTGAGGAGCCTCATTTTCCTTAGCTGGAAGAAGAGAAGGTTAGAACGGAGGAGCCCTCAATTTCTAGAATATTCCAACTGGGAGAGCCGTTGGATGCTCAGTGGGGAAACTGGAGTGAACCTGGCCCTCGCTCACTCCTACGCTCTCCTCCTCCTCCGCGGGCGGCTGGGCGCCCTCTCACTTCCGGATTGCTTCCAGACCCAGCTTCCTGTTGTTGGTCTGCTGATGTGTGTTTTCACTAGGATGACAACTGCATTCCCTCTGTAGAGGGTTTATTTACCGACATCTATAGTGTCCCTCCGCGCCAGGGCTTGTGAGAGACCACAAGTGTGAGAGACTGACAGTGGTTGGGATGGACAAGGCCTGTCCGTTGGAGCTTTAGTCCAGTTTAGCTTTAGTGGGGGTAACAAACATGTCCTTCAGTCAGTTAAAGGGAGTAATTTCAGCAGGGATCAGGAAGTAAAGTGATAGCAGTGATGTCACAGGGTCCAGGGACTGTTCTCAGGGTGGTCAGAAAAGGCCTTTCTAAAGGAGAGACTTGAGGCTGTGAGCTGACTGGTCAGAAGGAGTTAGCTGTGGAAAGGCTGGGGCTGGAGCATCTCTGGCAGGGGGAACAGCAAGTGCAAAGGCCCTGGGGTGCCTTTGAGCAAGGGAGCTTGGTGCATTTGTGGAGTAGCAGGGAGGAGGGTGTGGCTGGAGCAAGGCTTGTGCACTGTCTGGGGGAGAGCGATAAGAGAGGTTGGTGGGGGCCAGATTCTTCAGGGCTTTCCAGGCCATGGTGTGCCAAGGCTCTCATCAAGTCACCCCACACAGCAGTCCATGAACATCGACGACCCCACTGAAAGCTTTGGGCAGTGTTCACTAAGGAGGAGGCAGTTTTCCAGAGCTCTGTGCTAAGCTGCCCAGGCTGTCTGTGCATCCTCTGAGGATGTTAAATGTTAAGTGAAGAGCACTGCTCACAGCATCCCTGGGGCTGCGCTCAGCCCTCAGATGGTGACGGCCTGCCTGTGTGCCTGTGCCCTGGAGCGGGCAGTACCCTTGGGGTGGGTGGACACAGGAATACTTCTGGGCTCACAGGGCAGCCTGGGCTCCCTTCCCTCCAGCTGCCGGCCACAGTGCCCAGAGCTGGCTTTGGAAGGAGGGACCTGGGTTTCAGCCTTGCTTCTGCCACTGTCCAGCTCTGTGGTTTGGGGCACGTTATTGCGCTCTGAGCCTCCGTTTCTACATCTGTAGGAGAAACAACGTACTTCCTAACCTTCGTGGTTGATGTGTCCGTTGAAATGATGAGTATGAAGCCCCATAGTTCACTGCCTGGCACATTGGTTTACTTATGAATATTAGAAACACCCCATCCTAGGTCCTTGCTAAGTGGCAGGTGGGTGGCATCGTTATTGTGGTGGTGGTATTCAGGTAGTGCCGTGGGTCTGGGTTAGACGCTGCACCAGGGGCTGGGGACACAGGGACTTTCCATAGCCCAGGGGCTCAGTTGGGTGGAGGAGACTGACCGAGAAGCACTGAGGAGTTAGACCAGCTGTGCTCAAGAAATGGTGCTAGTGGGGGTGGGCAGGCAGCTGTCTCCGTCTGGGAAGGTTGAGGAAGGCTTCGGGAGGTGACCCCCAGCTGGGTCTCTGAGGCCCAGAAGGAGCTCATTGGGTTGCCAGGTGTGGATTTAAGGTAGTCCAGGTAGTAAGTGAGCCAGCACGTGCGAAGGTGTGATGCTTTGGGTTCAGGGGTCCTCAAACAGGGACTGTGGGTGTGTCGGGTCGGGGGTGTCCCCATGTGGGCTGCAGGGAGCCACTGGAAGCCTGGGAGAGCATCTAGAAAGCAGCGAGATGGGGCATAGTGGAAGGAGCACCCACTGAGTCTCGTCCCCACTCTGTGAGTGGCAGGTGTGGCTACACCCACACTGAGTGGTTAGGAGCGCAGAGCCCCAAGGGGGCCCCCCTGGTGCACGGATCCTGGCTGCCCCACTGGGAGGTCATTGCAGGTCTCTAAGCCTCCAGTCAGGGATGATGACAGTCCCCGCCTTCAGGGCTAGTTGCGAGGGACGAGAGGTCCACGTTTACTACTTACTTGATAATAAAATGGTGGCTTTTAAATGAGCTCCTTGAGGCTGCGTCTGACCAACAGCCTCTTGTTGATTTAGCTGTGTGGGTGGTGGGCGGGGGTGGGGGGATGTCCCCTCTTAGCCCCTCCGAGCTGTGGGAACAGGTGAGTTTCCAGAGCAGGCTGACAGAGATACAGTTCTGCTTCTTCTTTCCTGTCTCTCATTCTGAAGGGGCCCAAGAGCAGCTCCTTCCTAGGTCTGCCCTCAGCCTCATGCCTGGCAGTCCCCTCCCCCCATGGGACTGTTCCCGCAGTGGAGGGAGAAGGAGACCCCGCATGCCCTCAGGTGCGGTCCCCCCTGCTCTCACAGAGGATGCTCTGGTGTAAGAGCTGGGATGACCCCCAGACCCCCCTCTTGGGAGGGGCGGAGCTGAGGCAGTGGACTTGGAAAGAGCATCCGAGGAGCTGAGAGAAGTTCGATCTGGCTGGAGCTTGGCACTCTGGGTGAATCAGGCCAGGTCGCACAGGATCCTGTAAACCATTGTTGCAGGAGTTTGGGCTTTGGCTGGAAGGCTGTGGGGCCATAGCTGGCAGGAAAGCAGGGCGGGCAGAGGCACTGTGGGCTCTGGTCAGTACCTTGGAGGATGGATTGGAGAAGGCAAGACTGGGACTGGGGGCTCCAGGGGGTGGGAGGACGCTATGGTTGTCCGAGCAAGAGGTGACGGTGGTCCAGGCAGTGCAGGGGCAGTGCAGGTGGACTGGACCAATGGCCGGAGGTGAGGATCTTTAGGACCTGGCTGCTCATGAGATGGCAGGCAGCCTCAGCACTCGGGATCTCAAGAGAACTGCAGAAGCTTCGTCCACTGCAGACCCCTGACTGGAAGCTGCATCTTAGCAGGATGCGCAGGGGGCCGTGTGCACGTTGCACATTTGTGTCTGAGAAGCACCGGTTTAGAAACCCTGCTGACCCCTGGGCATGGGCCTCGGAGGGGAGGGAGGGAGGAGGCCAGGGCCTGCCCCCGTGGGGAAGTGGGTGTGTGGATAGAGTGCAGGTTAGGTCGGCTGGGGACAAGATCCTGTTGGGTTTGGGGTGTTCAGTGCCCCCAGATTCCTTGCTGGGAGAACGGGTAGTTTGAGGACTGGGGAAGGGCTGGAAGCAGCCGGGCAGTGAGCTGGGTTCTGAGGGGCGGTCTACTGAACCCCAGCCCTGCCCTTGGGGCTCCGGAACTGGGCGGCACCATCTGCTGTGATGCTTCTGTAAATGTGGGGTGTGCCTCCCCCGCAGCATGGGGTGTTTGTTCGTCTGCTTATTCGGTCAGGAAATGGGCATTGAGTCCGTCCGGGCATGGCCGTGGGTCCTAGAAGAGAATGAAGGGCTGCTTTTATGAGCTGCCCTTCTGGTTGGAGGGACAGATGGTGATGAGCGTGCAGAGGGGAGAGCCGGGTGGGGAGTAGGGGGAGGGTTGTTGTGAGGACCAGATGAGGCATCTGCCAGAAAGGCCGGCTGGGTGTCAGCCAGCCCGGGTGAGATGTTCCTGTGGGGGACATTGGTATCGTGATTGGGGTGGGGCCCTTGGGAGACAGGTGCGTGAGGAGTGGCATGAGAAGTGGGTCACTTAGTAGCTGGTGGGGAGCATGCCTGGGGCCCTGGGAGTTTAGCTGAGGCCGAGCTCGCTCGCCCTTCCAGTCCATCCCCCTGGCATCCGGCCCCTGACCCTCTGGAGTCTCCTGGTGCCCCAGGCTGGTGAGCACACGTTCCCGAGACTGGCTGTACTGGGACAGGAATTTGGCTGGCCTGGTTGGCATCAGCCAGGACCACAGCATGCCCAGCTCAGCTGGGTCACCCGCAGGCTCTGTGGTCAGCTGGGGGAGCCCAGCCTGGGGGGTGGCAGGCTTGGAGGGTGGCGGGGGGTAGGGTGGAACCTTGTGCCTTGGTGGGCATTCTCAGTGAGGATCTGATCCCGGAGTTGTCAGGCAGGCGTGTGGGAGGCTGGCCTCGGATTTTCCTGCTCCAGAGGCTGTCCGAATGGAGGTTGGGAGGTTGAGACTGTGTACATGCCGCGAAGGGTGAGTTTTTTATTTCTAAGAGAACATAAATGAACTGAAATAGTACAGTCACACATTCAAATCAAAAGATGAGAAAGGACTGACAGTTGAAAGGGTCTTCTTGTCCTGGCGATGCCCCTTCACCCCAGCTTGCTTCCTGGAATTGTTCCTAGTTTTTTATGCTTCCAGGATATTCCGGCACATGCAAGCAGACACGTGTGCATGCACATACCCATATGTACATAGATGCATATGTGCACGAACGCGTGCATATTTATTTAATTGAAAGTTTTGTTTCTTTGAACCAACCCCCTCTCGATCGGAATCATTCACAGGTTACCGTAGCTCGGGGTTCTTCAGCCTTGGCACTCCTGACATTTTGGGCTGGATCCTTCTACTTGTTAGGGGCTATCCTGTGCATTTTGGGGTGTTTCGCAGCATCTCTGGCCTCCGCTTCCTGGGTGCCTCTCCTTCCCCAGCTGTGACAACCAAAAACGTCTCCATGCATTGCCACATATCCCCTGGGGGCACAGTCGCTCAGCAAGAACCAGGGCTAGCCTGGCTTTGTTGCCACCCAGCCACCAGGTGTGGGGATGGCCTGCTCACTGTCCTCACCACCCCAGTCAAGGCCCGTGTGGCAGTGTGTTGGTGGGTACTCAGTGTGGCCAGTTCTCTGGCCTAGGAGGCAGGGCATGGCTCTCCTCTTCCCTTGTTGGAGACCCTGAACCTGTCCGTTGATGCTTCTCTGGACCTCACTGTTCTCATTTTTGAAATGGGGCTGTGGCAGCCCTTCCTCTCCTTGGATGCTGGTACGGATTGGAGATGCCAGTGTAGGGTGCCTCTCATGCACTCGTGCTGGGCTTATCATGGGGGCCTGGTGACAGTTTATTGATGTCCTCCTGACTCTCCCTGTGACCTCAGGCTCCTCTTAGTTCTGGGCCTTGGTTCTGTTGCGTATAGAATGGAAGGACCCAAGGAGTGGAGGGCCCAGAGCTAGAAGGCCTCCCCTGGAGGGAGAGAGGAATAGTGGAGGCCAGCCACCCAGCCAGAGCCTGTGACGTTTCAAAGCCCCGAGTTCTGAAGAGGGTCGTGTGGCCAGGCTGGAGAGGGCCGGGCTGCCCGCTGAGGTCTGAGTGCATGCTGGTCTGTCAGCTCTCCCAGGAGTGGCATCCTGAGAAGCTCAGAGAAGCGCCTTTTCCATTATCCCTCGAGCCCAGCAAGGACTCATTGCGATGAGTGTGGAGTTTGGACTCAGGCAGAGCTGGGTTTGCATCCTGCTCTTCACCCATAGCTGAATGGCTCCTCTAGTCTTTCTGAGTGTCAGGTTCCCCCTCTGCAGAACCAGGCCAGCACTGTTCCGAGGTTAAACGGGAGGAGGAGGATTGTGGTGACACTGATGGATGCTCACTATGTGCCAGGCATCATTCCATCCTCCAGCAGGTCGTGAGATACACGCCATTGTCACGCCCAGTTTACAGATGGGAAAACTGAGGCACAAAGTACGGCACGTGGCCATTTACAATCTGCGAAACTGTCCTTGTTGTTATTAATGGCTGCTCTTGGGATTTGAGTCTGAACATCAGAGACCCTAAAGAGAAAGAAGGAAAGTAGGAAGAAAGATGTGCCTTGTGCCTTCTGGGGACTGGCCCTGAGCCAGGTGTGCAGGGGAGCGGGGCCGGTTCTGAGCTGGGTTTTCTGGGCCGGGGCTTTCCCTGGGCAGCTGGAAGTGCTTCTCTGGGAGCTGTCTGGCCCCGGCGCCTTTGTTGGCATTGTAATTTTTCTGCCTGCAGGGGCCTGAATGATCTGTGCTGATGATAAAACATTTGTTGGGCTGACGCTGTAATCGCACTGCCAGGGACACTTACAATTATATCCGCTTTGGGGAAGCTAATTTTAAAGAACGTTTTTCCTTCATAATTATATGCAATCAGCCAGCCAGCATTACTGGGGGCTTCTCTCTTTCCATCAACCGAGAGACCATCTGCTCTTCTCTTCCTGCCTCTCCTTCTAGCGTGCAGTTGGCCACCTCCTGGGAGAGGGACCACCGGCCCTTGGCTGCCTGCAGGCCCCGTTGAAACCTTTGTGTGGTGACCGGATGGGGCAGGGGACGAGGGAGAGGAGAAGTGGAGGGTCATGCTGGGCTCTTCTTGGGCGACTGGATGGGAGGTGGTGTCTGCTTTCAAGATTGAGGCTCACGTTGGTGGAGAAGGTGATGGAATGTGGTGCTTTGTTTTGGATGTTGTAGGAGCCAGGATTCTTGTAGATGCAACTGAAAGAAAACCCAATTCAGATGAGCTTAAGCAAAAGAAGAATTTCTTGGCCTGGGTAACCAAACAGCACAAGAACGGCCCCTCAGGGCCCCAGGCATGCTTCCTGCCCCTCACACTCCTGATCGTGTCTCTGCCTCCATGATCTTTTCTTAGTTCTTCAGCTGCTCTCAATCTTTTCTACCTCAGGACCTTGGCATATGCCATTCCTGCTGCCTAGCATGCTCCTTCCCCACGCTCACACCACTGGCTCCTTCTGAGCCTTTAGATCTCAGCAGAGTCCCCACTTCTCTGCCTCAGCCTCTCAAGTGTTCCTTCCAGAACATGTCACACGTTGCACTTACTTCAGCTGTTCTCTTGTTCACCCTCCTCTGCATGTTGTCAGCTCCTGGAGGACCAGAACCCTTTCTGTTGTCTTCACTGTTGTGTCCTAGGTGTTGGGACCGTGCTGGTCACAGAGCAGGTGCTCGAGAAGTATGCATGAAATAATGGATAGAAGAATGCCTTGGATATAAAAGGTGGTTCATGAGAAAGCAAGTCATCTGGAGGAATTTAGTTTGAGAAAACTGGCAAAATAAAAAAAGTAAGCCTCCTCTCCCCACTCCCTGAAAATTGGGCTCGTTCCTCCCTCTCTCGAGTTCTTATCCTGGCGTTCAGATCATCCCTGGAGAGTCGTCCAGCAGATGAGCATCCTGAGTCAGGGAAGTGGGCACGGACAGTAGAGCCCCCCCAACAAGGATTGGAACAGGTGGGCTGCATCCTTGTCCCTGGGGAGGGAGGCGTCCAGATGAGGAGGAAGCACCGTTCGCTGGCCCTTCCAGTCAGGAGCCGCCTCCCTGGCTCCTCAGTGGCCTTATACTTGGGCTGCCCTCTGGGAGGACATTTGAGGAAGAAGCTTCCAGTGTGGGTGGCGGGAAGGGGTTGGGGTGTTCCAGACTCGGGGAGGGGGGGAGCGCTACAGTGTAGAGGCATGTGGTTGGAGGTGTGGGGGAACCAGCCTGTGCAGGAGGGCACGGAGCCAGGTGTGCTGGGAACGGATGGGTGAGCATCACCGGGGGAGGAGGTGGGCGCCTGCTGCAGAGGCCTTGAGTGCCAGGGGGGGGTCAAAGGAAGCGCAGGAGGCCTGGGGTAGGGGGCAGCGAGGTGATGAGTCACACCTTAGATGTAGAGGGTCATAGGCTGGGCCCCTAGGGGAGTGTGCAGGGACAGCAGCACAGTGGCCTGGTGGTCCCGGTGGCCGTCAGGATGGAGGCCTGTGTCTCTTGAGGCAGGGCGGCTGCCCTTTGCCGGCACTCAAGCCTTCTTCCCTTCTGGCTAGAATCAGGGCTTCCTCTTTTTGGCATTGCTCACTTCTGCCAGGGCGCCAGCTCTTGGCTTTGGCTGGCGGCTGCTGTGACACCCTGTTTAGGGCTCTCTGAGGCATTTCTCTCACTATTTGGGGCCTGTTACCACAGCTCCCAGCTGCAGAGCCTGGCAGGGTGGGAGGCTGGGCAAGAGGAAGGTGGGGGTGCATGCCCCCCTGCCGGGAGCAGGCCCTGGGTTTTCAATCTCTGGCAGTGGGGCCCTCTGAGGCCCCAGGCTCCTTCTTTCCCCCTTGGAGGCCCAGCCAGCCTACCCTTTGGAGCACCTTTGCCTTCGTGAGTCCTGTGACCTGCCCATTGCTCTCGCTTGTTGGTAGGTTCAGAAACCTTTAGAGATCAGAAGGGGTTCCTAAGACATTAATTCCACCACTTTCCCCGTGTACAGTTCTCCCTCCCTGACGGTGGCCATCCGGCCTTTGCTTGAATCCCTCCCACCATGGGGCGATCACCCCCTGCCTGGTCAGCCTTCCTTTAGCTGAAATCGGTTTCCTCGTCCTTTCGGCTTTGTAGGAAGGGTTCCTTCTGCCTGGGAAGCGTGGATTTGAGGTGACATCACAGTCGGGAGAAGCTGTCAACCCTGAGGAGGGGCAGAGACAGGCCTGTCGGCTCCCCCTGCTTCTGGGCCTCGCCTGACCTGGAGCATGTCCAGTGCCCACTCCACAGTGGTCTCGGGACGTCTGAGGCCAGTCACAGCTTGCCTTCTGGGCTCTTCCCCGCAGGCCTTCCCGGGGACGACAGCGCCCCTCCCCCAGCCTCCTGGGGGTTGAGGGTCTGAGGAAGGATTTCAGCCCAGACTTGGGGCAGTGGCTGGCCGGGGGAGGAGAGGCGGCTCCCTGGCTTGAGGAGAACAGACCTGAGGGCGGAGTGGGGGGCCGGGGAATTACTAGTATTACCCATCCTTTGTTTGGGTTGTGCCCAGGCCTTTGGAATCCTCCCTGAGATTTGAGGGTCTCGGGCACGAGATGAAGCCGCCGCCTGTTTCTAGAGTCGGGTGCTCAGTTCATCTGGAATGGGGCTGAGGCCATTTACAGGCCTGGCATCCCCAGGCCTGTAAATGGGGGCTCAGCAGGCCCCTGTGGCCTCAGTGTGCCCAGGTGCTGGGCTCAGGCTCCAGACACCTCTGTTTGGGGAGTGTCTGTTGCTGCCACTTGGCAGGATCTGAGGGATGTGGCCTTCAGTGGAGCCAGGGGGCCTTGGAGTGGGGGGTGAGAACCTGTGTATACGGTACCTTACATGCAGAGGGACTTTGCAGATGTGCCAAAGGTTAAGGGTCTTGAGATGGGAGACTATCACGGATTACCTGGGTGGGCCCAGTGTAATCACAGGGGTCCTCATAAGAGGGCGATGGGAGGGTCAGAAGGAGATGTGACAACCGAAGCAGAGGTCACAGTGATGTGGCCAGGAGCCAAGGAGTGCAGGCAGCCTGAGAACCGGAGGAGGGAAACGCGTGCCTTCTCTTGGGGGAGGAACGCAGCCTCTTGACCTTGGAACCGTAAGAGAGGACATTTGCATTGTTTTCAGCCACTGCCGTTTGTGGTAATTTGTTACAATAGCAGTAGGAAATTAATACAGTGTTCATAACAGTGACTTTCTCGGGCCTGATGGGGACAGGTGGGGTCAAGGTCAGAGCCAGGCTCTGACTCCCTGCTCTCTTTTTGGGGAGGATTAGCCCTGAGCTAACATCTGTTGCCAATCTTCCTCTTTTTTTTCTTCTCCCCAAAGTCCCCCAGTACGTAGTTGTATATGCTAGTTGTAGGTCCTTCTGGGTGTGCTATGTGGAACGCCGCCCCACCATGGCCTGATGAGCGGTGCCAGGTCGGCACCCAGGATTCGAACTGGCGCAATCCTGGGCTGCCAAAACAGGGCACGTGAACTTAACCACTTGGCCATGGGCCGGCCTCTGACTCCCTACCCTTAATCACAGACCAGTGGATGAGGTTGGTCCCTGATTCCTTGGGCTTGCCTTCCCATTGGCCATCCTGTAAATAGCTGAGGGGCTGGGGGAATATTTGAATAAGGTACTTCCTGGTTTAAGTTTTCTGGGATTGGGGGGGCTAACCTCACCTTTGCTGTGATGTGACAGCAACCCTGGTGCTTGTGACAGAGGGGCCCGGAGGCCCTGGCGTTGCCCTAGCCGTGCCTGCTGCTTGGCAGCCTCCCTCCTGGTCACCCCGGGGCTCAGCTCAGACAGCAGTCTTCAGTCACCTTCCCGTGTCCCCTGCCATCACCCAGATGCCTGCTGTATTCAGGGGCCCTGTGGCTGCTCGCATCTCTAGGCAGGGCTTGTGGCTTGGGGACCCCTCTGTTCCTGAGCCAGCCCGGGGCTGGACAGAGAAGCCCAGCAAATGTTTGATGACAGTTGGACGGGGACTCTGCACTCCTGTGCTTGGAGGCCCAGCGTCAGGGCACAGACCCTCTAAAAACGGGGGCTCAGAGAATCTTCCTCGTGTCCTTAGACTCCAACCCTCAGGCCAGGAGGGAGTGTTGCGTTGAGGGCGTGCTAGCAGCAGCATCTGGGGGGATGGAGATGTTTTATCTACTTTGGAACGCAGCCTTTAAAAAGATGTCAGCATCCCAGATCGCAGGCCTGGGACACACGTTCGTGCAGTTATTTTAAGAGCTTGTGGTACCCTGAGGATGGGTGCTAAAAAACTCAGACCTTCTTGAGCAGACTTCTCCCTCCCCCAGCGGGTCCAAAGGAGGGAAATGTCGGTGTGGGAATTCCTGGCTCCCTGCTGTGGCTCACTGTGCTCATTAGGCTGATGTTAAAGGGACTTTGCATTCTTGGGAATAAGAAACTGCTGTGGAGAGAACAGACTGAGTCGTTAGCCCTGGGGCAGGCAGACTGATAGCTGGGGTGGTAGTAGTGGTGGGAGCGCTGGAACCAGCCCTTCCTGCAGCCCCTGTGGGTCTCCTGCTCATTACAGCACCTGCAAGGAAGTAGTGAAAGACTTAAAAGGAATTTCAAGTAGAAGATTTTTATATTAAAAAGTGGGGGCGTGTCAAATGCCATTAAGGGAATTTCAACATTTGTTTTCAGATGAAAAGCTGGGGTGATTTCCAATCTGAAATGGTGGCACTTTGGATGCAGCAGAACACATCCTTGGTAATCTCCAGCCCACCCCTGCCTCAGTTTCCCCATCCTGAAAATGGAGTGGTTTCAAAGGTGTTTAGGCCTCTGGGCTGCCGTGTGCCTCAGTAGCAAAGGCCCCTCGGCCTGGGTGGTTCTGCTTTCTTCCAGGAGGTGCCAGGAAGGTGAGTCACCAGGTCTGCCTCTCGCCCACATCTTGGGTTCAGGAGGAAAAGCCGCTTCCAGGGACCCTGTGGGCTTGTTCTGGGCCTGAAGGGACATGCTGACTCACGCTGCCGTCTCTGCACTGCAGGGACCCTGTGGCCCGCCTCCTCCTCCAGGTGGGGCACCTAGTATGGAGGAAAGTCTTCAGTGACGGGAATTGGTGACTGTCCAATCAAGGGAAGGGGTCTTCCCCCCCCCAAAAAGAAGACATAACGCAGCGTCCAGTTTATCTGTTTCTTTCCCGGAGCTGTCCAAACAATTAAGATGTTTGTACTGGCTTTAAAATTCTGTTCGTATGTTGCCTTTATATTGGGCCATTTCAGCTTCTGGCACTGTTAATAGGAGGAAAATCCAAATTATCAAACCACCACCAA
Organism: Equus asinus; assembly: GCF_041296235.1. Classification (NCBI taxonomy): domain Eukaryota; kingdom Metazoa; phylum Chordata; class Mammalia; order Perissodactyla; family Equidae; genus Equus; species Equus asinus. Next base: position 98,767,770 of record NC_091796.1, on the reverse strand, counting down.
GTAAACCAGGCGGCCGAGGAAGCCGACAGGCAGGGGCGGCTCAGGGCTGGAGCCCCGCACTGGGAGGCTGGGATCCTCATTCAGGAAGGGCCTGCATGAGGTGTGGGCTGTGCACTGGGCACAGGGTGCTGGAATAAAGAACACAGCCTCTGGCCTCAGGGGCTCACAGTCCGAAATGCAGCGCAGAGCAGTCTTAAGTGTCAGATGGCTGTATGGCTAAGAGCCATCATTTCTGCCCAGGGAAGCGGCAGGAACAGCCTGCTGGCAAGTATGCTGTGGGAGCTGTTGTTGCTGGTGGAGCAGGAGTTTGCCAGGGGAGGAAGGGCATTCTGGCAGAGGGAACAGCTTGTGCCACGGCACAGTTATGTCAGGCTTGGGTGTTTTTAGAGAACAGGGTCCTTCCTGGGGCGGTTAGATGAGAGGAGGGACTGGGGCTGCCGGCCCCCGCCCCGCGATGCCTTCTGTGCTGCACCTCCAGATGCCATGTGCCGGGTATCGTGCTAAGAATTTGCGGTGTGGGCAGAGGGTACAAGCCCTGTTTCCTCAAGGAACGTTTATTCGTCAGGATAGGCCAGGTTAGGCTGCAATAAGTACCCCCTTGGAAGCTCTTGCAACAGCGGGTTTATTTATGGCTCGTCCCCATCCTGGACAGCGCTGCGGCGGCTCAGTGCTGGTCGGCTGTACCCGGCATTTCTCAGCCTTGGCGCTGTGGACAGTTTAGGTCGGTAATTCCTTATTTTAGGGGGCTGTCCTGTGCCTGGTAGGCCCTCTACCTTCTGGATGCCAGTAGCACGTCCCCCAGTTGTGACAGTCAGATGTCTTCAGGTGTTGCCAAATGTCCCTTGGGGGCAAAATTGCCTGGTTGAGAACTACTGCTACTGATGGTCCTCTTAATAGTTTCTTTCTTGTTCCCAGCCTGGTTTCATTGCCACCCGGCTGGGTTCCTTTCCAGGAGGGGGTCCGGGCTGGCTTTGGGGCCTGTGACCTAGTGCTTCCACAGTTACTGAGCTCTAGGAGGGCTGACCGGGGGGTTGGCCACTGGCAGTTAAATGCTTCTACTTGGAAGTGACATGAGTCACTTCTGTGCACATTTCATTGCCTAATCTGGTGGGGTGGGGGGAGTGCCCAGGAGGGGAACTCACGGTATTTCTGGCCCCCATTAATGTCCGCCACAAAGCTCTTAGCCTGGGGGGGCGTTGGCAGCACAGAGCCAGGCAACTCCGTATCAGTGCTGTGGCGTGGGGGTCTCTGCGGAGAGGGAGAGCCAGGAAGGCTCCCCAGGGGCTGACCCTGAGCGTGGGTTAGGGGTGACGCTGGGGCGGCATTTGAGGCAGCCGGACAGCGTGTCCCTGTGCACTCACCGGGGAGAGAGGAGGCCCAGCCTCCTGCTCAGGGAACCCCGAGTCCCTGGGAGACGTTCCACAAGCCCTACCCCCTGCAAGGCAGGGAGAGGTGGGAGGAGGTTGCTGGCAGGCCTCGTGGGTGTCAACGGGCCTTGTTATTCCGGGTTCCTGGAGTCTGGTAATTAGCGAGCCGAGCTACAAATGGCTTGGGTGAGAGCGTGCCCGGCTTTCCACTTGCGTAATTACTCCCCGCCTGTCTCCCAGTGGGTCTAGCTCTGGGTGCAGGTGCTGCTGCTTGCTCTGGGCCCGCTGGTGGGAGGGCCTCCCGCTCCGCCCCATCACTCTGCTGTGGGGCTGCCCCCGAGGCCGGCCTGGCATCCCTCTGCAGCTGGCTTGTCCTGCAGGCCCCCTTTCCAGTGGCGGTTTGCCCTGCCGGCCCTCAGCTGTGTCTGGAGGGCAGGCAAGGGGCTGTGGCCTTGCCTATTGCGGGAAAGCAGGTCTTGTTGAATCCCAGGGCCCCGTTTTTGCCAGACTTCCCTATTCTTCAGTCGCTGCCCTGCTCTCTCTGAGCGCCGGCAGTTCTCCCAGCTGTCACTGGACTTTTTGGTTGGAGGGTGCATCTGGGTCTCGGCAGAGCTCTCTCTCTCCCCGGCTGATTCACCATTTCCTGGGCTGCACTCGCCTGCAGCCCTCGGGTGTCACACCCGCCCCGGAAGGTCCCACTGGGCTGGAAAGGTCATACCCATTTATCAAATGTGAAAGCTGAGACCCACGGCGGCTCAGCAACCTGTTCTGTGCCTGCTGCTGGTTCTCACTGGGCCCTGCTCGGCTGTGAGGCAGGCCTGCCGCTCAGTGGGGGTTGTTGTCTCCCTGTGTCCGTGTTATCCTTCCTGACACCACATCCAGTAGCCGCACCTCAGGCCTTAACGTGGCCTTGTTGTGGCGAGGGCTCATGGATGCTTCTCCCTCTTGATGGTCCTGCCTCGCTGGCTTCTGGGACGTTGCTCCTGTCTCCTCCTCATGTTATCGTCTTCATTGGACTCCTTGTGGTCCCCACTCCCTCCGCACCAGGTCATCCAGGGCAATTTTTCTCATCCTCAGGAAGTGTAGCCGCTGTCACTTACTAAGCACCTGCTGTGGTGAGCAGGACAGCGGCCAGTGGCAGAAACTCAGCATAAACCGGCTTAAGCAAAGTCCATAACTGAGAGTTCAGCAAGGACAGGCTCCGGCCTGGATTCAGGCCTTGACCTCCGGCTAGAGAACGCTGGCCTTTTCTCCTTCTCAAGAGTCTGGCTGCGCAGGTCAATGTGGCCATGGTGTCCTCTGACCTTTCCTGCTGTCACAGTCCCTCAGGACCTGTCCTGCAAAAGGCCCAGGACTGGCCTGGCTTGGGCCCCATGCCCATCCTGCAACCCAGTGTGGTGCAGGCCACGTGCCCACTTGGAGGGGGTGCAGCCCCTCGATTGTTTGAGTGCCCATTGGAACCATGTGGGACAGAGGAGGGGCGCCTCCAAAAGGCAGAGCGGAGCAGAAGGAACGGAAGCCCTCGGCTCCAGTGTGGGCCCCAGCAGTCCTGTGGGGTGGTTCCAGGAGTCTCCTCACTTGACAGGTGAGGACACTGAGGCACAAGATGTAGTTGGGTCTGGGTCCATGGTCTCCTCTTGGGGACACAACCCCCCTTCCACCTCCACCTGCCCTCCCAGATTGTGTTTTGCTAACCCTGGACTGTCCGCTCAGCTCAGTCCTGGGCTTCTAACCTCCTCCTGGCATGACTGTTGAAGAAATGGAAGAGTTATCATCTTCCTACAGTGTCCTCTCCCGGTGCTGGTGTGTGGCCTCAGCCTGCTGCGCCCAGACTCTGAGCACCATAGCTGCTTCTAGTTCTTTTGTGTCCTTCTGTCCCCAGGACCTGGAAGGGCTGCCTCTGAATGAACACCCCACCCCCAGGCAAGTCTGTCCTGCTGCTCCTCGTGCTTGAGCAGCGGTTCCCATACCTGGCTGCTCCTGAGCAACGCCTGGAGTGTGACCAGCCCCGGATCCCTCTCAGGCTCTGCCCCTAGACCTCCTGAACCAGAGCCTTCAGCGTTGGACCTTGAATTGGTTGACAAGTTCCCGTGGTGATTCTTAGTCACCTGCCTTAGCATTTGGAACCTACTGGCCAATGCACTGTGACAGTCCAGGCCTCTGGGGCCTGCCTAGCCTACATCTACTGTCTGCTTTTCATGGCCCCTGCCTGCCCCCTCGGTGGGTCTTATGCTCCCACATCCCCAGACTTCTTTTGGGAAGGGGGCACTCATGTTATTCCTCTTTAACTTCTCCCCAGGGTCTATAGTTTTCCTTCAGTTTTTGTTCAAATGGCAAATCTCGCTTCCTCCCTCAAGCCCTCTTTGATTGCTCTCCCTCCTCCCACGAGAGGATAGTTGGTTTTGTAAATGAGTATTTGAAATTCCCCAAGGCTGTGCTTTCCCTGAGCTTCAGGAGTTGGGGGGTGGGGGGAGTGGGGGGGTTGGCGGGGGGAGTCCCTTGTCCAAAATGGATCCTTCTCCATCAGTTATCCAGCTTGTGGAAAAGCAAGTTTATATTATGAGCTGTGGGGTAGGCCTCTATCCAAAACTTATTAATGCAATATTTATCAAGAAAATGACTGTTTTACGGCCTATAAAGATTTTCTCAAGGAGCAGGCTTTTAATAAAATTCTGTAATTATTTAACTTTTATTGTTACTTTTTCTGTAATTTTGGAAGTAATATCTGTGTTCGTTTTAGAACACTAGAAAATACCAGGAAGTGTAAAGGAGAAAACCACACACATCGCTCTCCTTCTGCAGCCACAGTTAACGCTGCGGCCGGTTCCCTCCCAACCTGTCTCCCAGACCCCGAGTGTTTGAGTGGACGCAGACCGCGAGCTGAATCCTCTGATGCGTGACAGTCCCGTGGCCCCGGGATGGGTGTTAATTCAGCTCCTCTTCGAGCAGAACTTGGAAACTTTTCTAGATAAATCCTGAGGTCCTTTGCTTCACTGCATCGATCTCTCGATCAATTGGTTCATGCCTTTATCAGGCATCTACTTTAAACCAGGCACTGGGAAGGCTGGCAACTATTTATTTATTTATTTATTTTTAGCAGTAATTATTTTTTTTAAAGATTTTATTTTTTCCCCTTTTTCTCCCCAAAGCCCCACAGTACATAGTTGTATATTCTTCGTTGTGGGTCCTTCTAGTTGTGGCATGTGGGACACTGCCTCAGCGTGGTTTGATGAGCAGTGCCATGTCCGCGCCCAGGATTCGAACCAACGAAACCCTGGGCCGCCTGCAGTGGAGCACGTGAACTTAACCACTCGGCCACGGGGCCAGCCTGGCAACTATTTAAAAAAAATATGTTTCTCTAGTTTTTGAGAATATGTGAGAGACAGTGGCACAAAATTCAAGAGCTGCAGGAGGGCGCACAGTGCAAGGGAAGTCTCCTCACCCAACCCCTAGCCGCCTTGGCCCTTGACCAGAGGTCCCGCTACCCCTGTTCACTTGTAGTACTTTACATTTGTAGTGTGTGTACACAAGTACTCATTCTTGTCTTGGAGTCGTTCTTAACCCAGATACTTGCACGCAGCATGCAGGGCTTTGTGCTTACGTTTTCACATAGCAGTGTCTGGAAATAATGCTGTGCGGGTGTGAGGAGCGCTTCACCCCTTTTTCCTGCTGCGTAATATTCCTTCGACAGCGTTCCGTTTGTTAGTGGCCCCTCTTGGGAGTTCTTTTGCTGTCACCAACAGTGTGGCCGTTAACAGCCCCAGCTTCAAACGAGCGTGTCTGTGGCGTGGGGTCATGGAGCTGGTGTTTTTGGGAGGAGTGGTTAATCACTTGACAGTGAGTTCTCTGGTTTCTCTTCCCTTCTCCGCTCTTCCCATCTCCCTCCCTCCTTTGCCCCCTCCTCCCTCTTCCCCTTTGGCGTCATGGTTCGATTTCTGAACTCTCCGGATTTCAGGAGCCTGCAGCAGGGAAACGAGGGTTGTTGGTGCCTTGGTTCGGCAGAACTTCCAGGTGAAGAAGTGAGCCCCAGCAGGTTTCCGTTTTACTTCCCTGAGCGGGCCACGGTGGCGTGCATGGGTTCCCACCACCAGAGGGAACGTGGTTTCCCCCCTGCCCCCGCTCGTCTCCCCCTTACTCCGAGGTCCTGGAGCCTGGAGATCAGGCCCGCCCCTCCCAGGGCCTCCCCTGCCGGTCACCCTGTGAGCATTGGGAGGCCGGCTCTGGAGCCAGCGCCCACACTTCTGGAGGCTGCCAGGCCTCAGCTTGCCCATCCGCTAACGGGCTGTCACCGTCCCTCCCTCGTGGGGCTGCCGAAGGCCTTAGTGAGCAGCAGCGAGCACTTGCCATCGAGCATGTCTAGTGTACGTGTGTGGCCTGACGTGGACTGAAAGGGGAGCCAAACCCCCTCTTTTTGGCCAGAGTCACAATTTATCCTGTCCTTGAAGTTCTGAGCTATGGAGAAACTGTTCTGGCTCCTGGGAGCTCAGCCCCACTTGAGATTTTCAGCCTGTCTGTTCTCAAGATTACTTTTTTTTCCCCCCTTTTGTTTCTTTTATTTTACGGGTTCCATCTGTTTTCAAAGTTAGAGCCCTGTGAGCTTTTTAGGACTCGGGGAGGGAGAGCTGTCTGGGACGATGTCAAGTGTGGGCAGATTGGAAATGACCGCGGCTGGCTGCATAAGGAGAGGAGAGCCACACGCCGGGATAATCTGGATGCCGCAAGGATTAACTCGGAGGGAAAGCCTGGGCCGGCCTGGCGCCCAGCGGAAGCCCTGTGCACCTGGCGTGGGTCACGTCCGCGCGCCGCCCCGTCTCCCTCAGTGCTCGTCTCTCTCCTGTTGTGTGGTCCCTGGTCTTGTCATGGGGCTTCTGTCTCGGCCGTGTAAGATTTCTGCCCAGGAGCAGGTGCAGGTCGAGAAGCCACCCAGCCTGACCTGGCGAGTCAGAGGCACAAGCTGAGTGACCGTGGCAGGTTTCTGTCACCAATGCTCACTTGGGGCCAGGGTGACCTGGGAATGAGGCAGGGGCAGAGCTGACGGCTCTGGGCAGTGAGCTGACGACTGGGCGTGGCACAGGTTCCTGGGGACGCCCTCTGTCCCCTTGCTGTGAGCTCTGGTGGCCCAAGGCTGTGCTGTTGTGTCTGGGCGGTCCCCTCATGAAGTCATGGAAGCTGAATAGTTGCCGGCCACCATTCCTTTCGGAACTGCAGGGAAGCTGAGTGACGGGCAGGGACCTTTGAAAGCATCTACCACCGTGGTCTTCAAATTGGGTTCCTTGGGGCCCGGGGTTCCATGGAGGTGTTGGGGGTCGAGGGGAGGGCCATCTGGGCACCGCCCACAGTGTGACCTGGGCAGCCCTCTTTGGCCTCCATCTCACTGTCTCGTGTGGTGGCTTCCTCGCAAGGTTCCACTCGGGGCCTGGCTCTCAGAGGCACTGAAACACTTGTTGGATGAACTAACCGACGCATGTAAGATGGGTGGGTGTCACCTCGGCTGTGCTGTGCTGGGGGACTGTGCCTGCTCACGGTCGCCAGGGGGTTCCCGCAGGATTGGTGCCATCTCCTCCCTTAGACTGTGAGCCCCACGGGGGCCGTGCATCTGTCGTGCTTCCTGACGTAGGCCGGGCCGGGCTCGGGAGCTGAGCTGTGTTAACGTGCAGGGAGTGTTGGTGTCCCCGGTGGGCACCGCGAGGCACAGGGCCCTCACAGTTACTGCGTTTGCCCCGTCCCTGCTCCAGGGAAGCAGCTTGGGCGAGGCAGCTCCCGTCCCTGAGGTTTCCTGGCTGGAGGCCTGGCCCTTCTTTCCAGGGAAATGCCCGCGGGCACAGCCGTTGGCAGGCTGTCCACGGCCCATGTGGACCCCTGTGCCTTCCCAGCTTGCTGCCCTGGTGCCGGCCCGTCACAACTCGAGAACGAAGGGCCAGGCTAGCAGCGGCCCTGAGTTTTCGGGAGTGTTCTGGTTCTGGGTGGGGGTGAGGGATGGGGGGTCAGGGAAGGCGTCCTGGGAGAGCTCCTGTCTGAACCGCATCCTACAGGCTGGGATGAAAGCGTGGACCAAGTCTGGAGGTGCCCGAGCTGCCCTCAGGAAGGAATGCAGGCCGGGGCAGGTAAAGGTGGGCAAGCCCTGAGGGTCTCCTCTGCCGAGACCCTGACCCTGACCCCAGACTCTGAAATTGGTGAGTCAGGGCATGTGTGCAGGAGAACAGTGGCCATGGGATTGTGGGGGACAGATGGAGGAGACGAGGTCCAGCCTTGGAGGGATATGAGGAGGGGGTTGGGGTGAGTAGGCTGGACCAGCTGCGGAGGCAGGTCGGAAGAGTTTGGGGGTCTCCTGCACGTGGGAGAGTGGATGGGCTGAGGCAGACCTGGGAGGCCAGGCCGAGGGGTCAGACCTGAGGTGGGAGGAGATGGGGAGCCATGGGAGGTGGCTGAGTTAAGGAGGGATGGCCAGGCCGTCGGTGATGAATATGGTGGTGGAGAGGGTCTTGGGGCCATCCTGGCTGGAGCTGCGCCCACTCAGGCCTGGATTGGACAGCTGGGTGTGAGGAAAACCAGCCAACTTAGGGTCTCTCTAGAACTCCAGCTAAGTTCCTCTGGGGAACTAAACCCTCCCTTTCTGCCAAAAGGTGCATTAAGGACCGGCTAGGAGCTCATAAACCTTCCTGTTGAAAATGAGGCTGTTGTGGGGACCATGGCCTGAGTGGTGTGGCTGCCAGCTCCCCTCATCCTGCCTCTAGCCGGCTGCAGTGAACTTCTGGAAGGATGTTTCCTGCCCGTTGGATTAACCTTTGTTTTCTTTGTTTTTCTCCGCAGGAAGCGAGGGATAGAAGTCGTGCAGGTGAGTATGGACGACGCCCTCACCATTTTTCGGGTGGAGGGCCTTTCAGCGCTCCCTTTCCCCTCTCTCTGAAGAGCCTGGGCGCCTGGCCCTCTCTCCACGTCTCCCCTGTGGAGTTGCCGTGGTTTCTGCGCTGGCAGGACACGAGCGGGCCGGTGGTCTCTCAGGTTTGTGGAGTTGCTGTGGCTTTGTTGGTGGAAGGAGGTGCCTAGGGGAGAGGTGAGTCTGTGGTGGGCAGGGTGAGGGGTCATGGCCACTCAGCCAGACGTCTGTGGTCCTGATGCCCCCACGGTTTGCGTGTGCCTGTCCTCAGGCTCTGCCGAGGGAGCAGCAGCCCCCTGGGCCCCTGCCGTGACTGTTCAGCCCTTTGGGGAGGAGCCCTCTCCTAGCTTGGACCATTCTTGTGAGTGGTGTCATCTCCAAGACCACTCCTGTCCCCACCCCTTCTCCTTTCCCCCCGAGTCAGGGTGCGTCCCCTGCCCCAAGTGACCCCTTTTCTGTTGTCAGTTGGCCACACCTGCTCTTCTCTATGGGCCCCTGGCTTCTGGAGGGTGGACTGAGAAAGTGGGGCCTCTTGATCCCTGTGTTGCCTCACCCTGGGGTGGATTTGGGTCGGGAGCTCATTGGCTGGGGAAGGAAGGATGGATGGAGAGAGAAGCTCTCCCAGGGCCTGGGGCGGGCTCTGTGGCTCTGAAATAGATGTGCAGCTCTGACAGCATCCATGGGGGTGGGTGGGGCTGGGTGCCTCAGTCTCAGCCTTGGTGGAGAGCTGCTGAATTCTTCCTTCTGGCCTCTCTCCTCGTAGTTTGTGGGTTGAACTTGTCACCCGGAGGCTGAGGTTTGTTTTGGGGAAGGAGGTAGTTTCTGGAAGCCTCTCATTAGAACTTTCATCCAGGCTCATCTTGGCTCTGCAAAGTTGCGTGATCTGCACTGAGCTTTTCTGTGGACCTTAATCTCTCCATACAGCAAAAGGAGGAAGTCAGAGTTCAGGAATGGCTAAGAAGTATGCTTTTGGGGCCTTTTCTGATTGATTGGTCGTGCCTGTCTGGAGGATGCTAAATCTGTGAGTGGCTGAGGGCAGGGATGGATTGATAATGCCTGCCAGGGCTCCAGCAGTGGGCAGAGGAGGAGTACTTGCGTATTTGTCATTCTGAGGCTAGGTGTCGCAGACCATTGTTCCTCCAGGATGGTTTGGCTTATTTTTGTCTTTTAGTCCTTTCTGATGATTACGTTGGAAGTCCCCAGCCTTTGCAGATGCTTCCGTACCCACCACCGAGGCCTGGACTCATAGTTGGAGCTATACTTGGAGCTCGCTGTGGGCCAGATGCTTCCCTGAGGTTAGCTACAGACGCTTGTGAGGGTCCACGAGGAAATTTCTGTTGGTAGCCATTTTAGAGGAAGTGACTTTACGTGCTCACCAGCAAACACTGCTTAAAAGGGGAAGAAAGGGGCCCTTCCCCCATACCTGATCCTGTACCCGCCGGCTCCCAGACTGTAACACAGTGGGCTGCCACCTGCCACGGGAGGGGAGGTGGGGAGAGGGCCTTGGGGTTTCAGGGTGTGAGGGACAGCCCAGGGTCAGTGTTGGCTTTACATGGCTTCCTGGGAAGATTTAGACTAAAACCTTTAATCCACTTAGTCTCTGGGTGGAACGGGAGAGTGGAGCCATTGTTAGAGAATGTACCAGGCGGAGGAAGCGTTATGAAATCCTTGATGTGTCTGCTGTTCATTTTGGTGATGACTTGGGGGAGGAAGTGGTGGCTGGGGACCAGAGTGACGCTTTCCATGCCAGCATTTAAAAATAAAACCCACCGAGACATCTCTCTGTTCACCTCCGCCTGGCATCCCCAAGCGTTTGGAGAGCTTGAAATTTCAAGGCGTAGAGAAAGGCTCTTTGCACAAATTGGAAGCCAAGCCGCTTGGCTGGTTTTTCACAAGCAGCTGGGCCTCTGTGCGCCAGATCCCTCGGCTGGTGGGCTGCTGGATGCTGGAGAAGGGCGTTTTGCCAGTCACTAGGTGTCTGGGCTTGAAGAGGATGAGAATAAGCATGCCAGCAGCCACCAGCAGTATTTCCTGTGTCGCATGCCCCGAGGGGCATTGTCTCATTTTGTGCAGCCACCCAGTGACGTGAGGGTTCATGCCCGTTTTAGAGATGAGGAACTGAGGCTCAGAATGTTGTGACTTCTGGGGAGCTCAGCTGATAAGTGGTGGAGCTGGGGTTTAACTGCAGGTCGGTTCATCTTTGCAGCCCATGGCTTTTCTGCAAATTCCGTCTCCTCTGCGTGTTAATAGAGTGCTCCATTTACTAATTCCTTCCAGGCCTATTATTACCTGGGCTTTGGCTACTATTTGACAAAAGGATGTTGGGACCTAGGGTCAGGGAACAAGACTGTAAAATGGTGGTGAAATCCTGCAGTGTTTGTCCCAGTGACAGGAGTTATTTCTCTTCCTGCCATTTTGTGACAATGGTAACAATATGGGTAGTAACATTGTAACATTTATTGGGTACTATGGTGTACCAAGCATCATGATGCCAGTTACTTGAAAGAAGTGTTTGTGTATAACCTCTCTAAGAGGTGGGGGTGGGAGCACATTCAAGAAAGTAAATTTCACAGATCCTCAACTTCCTGCTGTGCTTGCTCCCACTGCCTTTCTGTTTAGGAAGGAGCTTATAAACCCTCCTTGCCAGCTGCCCCTTACACATTGGCCTTCCTCGCATCTCTGCAGAGGCAGTGCATGTGGCGGTGAGGAGCAAGGTCTCCTGGGTTCTGGCTGTGTGATGTTGGGCCAGTTCCCTAATCAATTTGCACCTCAGTCTCCCTGTCTGTGAAATGGGGATAATAGTGGTGCCTGTTCCGTGGGATCTTTCTGAGGACAAATTGAGTTAATTTGGGCAGAGCAGTTGGCAGGGTGCCTAGCTCACAGGAAGCTGGTTATCTACAGCAGACGCACTCTTGCATTATCTACAGCCACATGTGGATCTGGTCTCCTGAGCGCCATGTGGCTGGTTGTAGTCCTGGGGCAAGCAAGGGATTTCCACTTCTTCACTTGCAACAAAATTGGAAGAGGACCTGATTGAGTTGTCAGCTGAGAGAACATTAAAAATGATTTTTGGTGGTAAATTACTGTAATTGCTGGCATATATTTCTAAAGGAATTCAGAGAATTTGCTCTGGTAAATCTCTTTCCATTCCGTCTTTTTATTTATTTGAATAAGTGGTTTCAGCACTTATATCTATAAAAATTGATAAACAGAGATAGAATTGAAAATAAACTCTGCCTTATTCTAGCAATGGGTAATAATCATCTGTGGATACATGAAATAGTTTTAAAAATTCGCATTCATCTCTTCTGAGATGTATTTCTAATAAGGTTTAATTTTTTATGCTTATTACTTATACAAATTTGTAGTATATTTCTGTTGTCTTCATCAATTGTGTACTAATAGTAATTATAATAATAATTCAATCCAGAAGAAAATTTTTGATACTTAGAGCTTTATGGTCACATGAATTAAAAAAATTAAAATATTTATATACATTTTTTTCCTGGTAAGTATGATAGACTAATCAATAAAAGGCCTTCAAACATAAAATACACTGATAGTAGAAACATCCTGAGGGAGTGGATTGGAAATTGGAGTTTGAGGCGGCAAAAGGAACACTGCTAACTTCCAACTGTTTAAGAAGAGTCTGATTCTGTAATTTTAAGATGGATGGTGGTGCATCTCAAATCGCTATGTTATTTAGATTCCATTGGATCCTTATTTAAAAGAGAAACAGTAACAGTTTTATTTTGAAATGTTAATATTTACAATATGTTGGAAATTACATCCTCTACAAGTATTTAAACTTACGATGAGAAATTTTAGATGTCAACTTGAAAATGTGCAAATGGATACATAGTTTTAAACATTTATTTTGTGGGGTTGGGTTTGAAGTCCACTGCTTCTAGAACATTACCCTGTTTACTTCTCAGAACCAGGTACCACCTCAGGGAGGAACAGTGACCTGGCTCTCCAGCCATCCAGAGGCCCGGCTCGGGCTCTGGGTCTGTGCCTCTGCTGGAGCCTTGGCAGTGGGCTTGTCTGCAGGCTGGCTGGCCTCCCCTAACCTGGGTCTGTTAGGCCAAGAGATGCTTGAAAATAGGAAAACCTGCTGTTCCCTGCTTACCTAGTGTGAGAAGGCCCAGGTGAGCCAGGACAGCCAGGAGGAGAGGAAGTTCTGCTGTATATTTAGTGCTTGGGCTAGAGGACAAGGGGGGAGAGTGGAGCAAGGGCTGGGGGGCAAGATGTCCTCAGGGGCTACTTGTTCTGCGGTGATGGTCCCAGGTACTTGTCCTGAAGCTGATGGTCGCAGGTACCTGTCCTGAAGCTGATGGTCGCAGGTACCTGTCCTGAACGTGATGGTCGCAGGTACCTGTCCTGAAGGTGACGGTCGCATGTACTTGTCCTGAAGCTGATGGTCGCAGGTACCAGTTTGTCTCACTTTCCTCCTCTGTACTCCTGTAACGAGAGTGCTGGACACACAGGCCCCCGACTCTACCATTTCAGGTGTCAGAAGTTGGCCTTGCTCAGCCATTGAGGTGAGGACCCCTTAAAGCCGGCGGGTGTAGCTTGGGAACACTGGGCTCTCCTTGCAGCAGCATTCAGCAGATCTTTCCCCGGTGCCTGCTGTGTACCAGGCTGCAGGTGCTGGGGACTCGCACGGGCCAAGGGCAGGTCACTTCAGCTCTCCGAAGTCTGCAGTCAGCAGCTAGAGTGGGTGGGGCTCACCAGCACAGGCATGGAGGAGGGTCCTTACCCAGCCTGGTAAGTCAGGAAGACTTCCTGGAGGAGGGCAGGGTGAGCCTGGCTCATGGCTATGAGCCTCAGCCGCTGGACAGATCCTGGCTGAGAGGCATGTCCAAGCTCACGTCCCCAACGGGGGCTTGACCTCCTCCTCCCCAGGCCCTTCTGCCCCTGAGACAGCCAGGGGCTAAAATGACCAAGTGCCGAGCACAGCGCAGCCATCACTGCCCCTCACCCAGCAAGCCTTCATTGGGAGAAAACATTCCTTGGCCACTGCGGGCATCTGTGGCCGAGGGGGCCTGAGGGGTAGGCCTGGGGCTCTGCTGAGGGCCCGCCATCAGCCTTGCAGGATGCTGTCACCTGGGGGCATTTTCCACTCTGTCCTGATCTGTGGGGAAGGCTTGGGAAGGACGCCTGTGGGGCTCTCCGTCCCTGGACCCCATCTCCCCTTTCTCGGTCAGCCCTGAATTTGGTGGAAGAGGATCCGGAAAGAACACCGAACCTACGGCCCCGCCCACTTCCAGCTTTGGCATCCTGGGGGGGTGGGGAATGCATTTGCCTCCCACCCCCTGCTCTGGCATGTTTTGTGGGCTGTCATTCACCAGTTATTTTCAAAGCGCATGGGGAGAAGGAGATGACTGTTAGCATGAGAGGGTTTGGAGTTTTATTTTAAAATGCAAATGAGCAGACTGTGAGTATGAGAAGTACAGTGGCTGATTATAGAGTCACTGTCCTCCTTCCAAATTCCTTGAGAAATCAGACATTATGAAACCCGGTCTCTGGAGCAGCCGCTGTTTCTCAAGCGGGCAAGGAAGTAAATAAATTTCCCAGGTTGCAAAAGAGTGGAGGGTGGGTGGCGGGCCTAGGCGCCAGTTTTCTCAGAGTTGTTGCCTGCCTGTGATGTTGGAGATCCTTATACATGCGTTTCCCCCTTTCTGCACAAACCATTCAGGGAAGGAGGTTGGGTGGTGGATGATCAAGCAGAAAAGGAAATACTGAGAAAGAGCCAGACAGAAAGACGCCGAGAGCAGGCCACGTGCCCGGGGCTGCTGAGGACTGGGTGCTGGGCGGCTGGAGTTAGAGCTGTAGTCATTGCTTGAGCTCATGGGCAAGTCCGCGGGGCTGGGGGGCTGTCTGTGCTGTGCTAGGGACCTGCGAGGATACAGGGGTGGGCGTTTCAAGGAGAGGGTAGGCAGGGGGTGGGGAAGGCCTTAGAGGAAGTTGATGCCTCTCGATACGGAATAAACGGGGCACAGGTGCAAGCGGGGAGGTGAGGGATTTGAATGTCATTGCAGGCAGGGAGCATCGTGTGAACAAGGACCCAGAGGCTGGTCAAGGGGGTCTGTTGACTGTGTGTGTTTGGAACGCTGGGGCCTTGGTCATGAGGGAGTTGGCAAGTGGACGGCAGGGCCAGACCACAGAGGGCTGCATGAGGTGTCCATGGGACGTTGGTTCAGGGGGCATTGAAGGGCTTCTTCATGGTCCTTGCTCCAGTTAGAGGCAGCAGGGGAAGGTCCCACCCAAGGGCTCATGGGGGATGATTAGACAAGGCTGGACTGGACGGCGACCAGTTGGGTCTTCTGGAAGGAGGCTGGGGCCGTGGCCTAGTGGGGGTGGCAGTGTGATGGAGTCTGGCTGAATTCACGCAGTAGTGGAAGGCAGGGGGAGACAGATGGCAAGGCGTGGTACCTGGGTGGATGTGGGGGGTAAGGGAGAGTGAAGGGTCGGTTCCCAGACTTCTCCCTTTTTTCTGGCCAGGCACCCTGGCACAGGGGTGCAGGAGGAGGAGCAGTGGGGCACGGAAAGCTGGTTCAGACAGGTGCCCTGAATGCACGCAGTGTATGCAATAGCTGGCTTCCTCATTTAGAGCCAGAAGGAGAGTCACGTGGCTGAGTAGTATGCTTCTTTCTAAGAATTACAGTGCTTAATTCTCTGTTCAGCTTTAAAGAATGTATTTGTTGTTTGGGTAATATTTTCACATGGTTCAAAAATTGTTTTGAAAGGTCAGCAATTAGAGGTGTCAAATGATTAATCTCCAGCTGGGCTCCCTTTTCCAACAGCTCTCTGTCCAGGGTGTCCCAGCTGGCTGACCTCCATGCCCTCAGTGGATTTTGCTTCCAGATATTGGGGCCCAGGTAGCGTTGGACACCTGTGAACATTCTTCCTTCCAGCTGCTCCCTCTGCCAGGTGCTCAAGGATAAGGGACTTTGGGAATGTCAGTTGCTTTGGTGTTTACTGGGGGCCTGACATCCCTGCAGCTGGAAGGGCTTATGGCAACCATCAGTCACTTCCTCACGGGCAGGGTCTTTCTGAAGGCCGCCTGAGTATGACTCTGGACTTGACCTCTGACAGCAGGCTCCAGCACCTCTAGGGAGGGTGGCCCTGGGATTGGGAAATTGGCTCTACACAAAATGTTTCCACATGGTCATTTGGGTCCATTATTGGGATATAGGTTTTTGGCTGTGCTTGACCTCCCTGTGTAGCCCAGAGAGCTGGGTTTGAGTTTCTATTAGTCTGTTTTCTGACTGTGCCTGATGTCACTTTCCTCATCGTTAAAATGGGATGACCTAAGACACCTAATGGATGCTTCAGGAATATGGGTTTATTTCCCCTCATCCTTTGTTATGAACAATGCGGCTCATGGGGCAGGGGCAGCAGGGAATACAGCTGCAGGTGAAACTGTGCTGCTTGGAAAAATGCATTCCCTGGCGTAAAGAATGCCGTCTCACTAGGGAGCCCTCATATACTCTTCTTGGGAATGTAAATTGGTGCAGCCACTATGGAAAACAGTAGGGAGATTCCTCAAAAAGTTAAGAATAGAACTACCATATGGTTCAGCTATTCCGTTTCTGGGTATTTACCCAAACAATACAAAAACATGAATTTAAAAAGATACAGTCACATGTTGCGTAACGATGGGGGTACGTTCTAAGAAATGTGTCATTAGGCGATTTCATCGTGTGCGAACATCATAGTGCACTTGCACAGACCTAGATGGTACAGCCCGCTACACACCCAGGCTGAAGGGTAAAGCCTGTTGCTCCTGGGCTACAAACCTGCATGCTGTGCTACTGTACTGAATACCATACGCACTTGGAACGCAATGGTAAGTATTGTGTATCTAAACATATCTAAACATAGAAAAGGTGCAGTAAAAATACAGTATTAAGGATAAAAGTGGTACATCTGTGTAGGGCACTTACCGTGAAGGGAGCGCGCAGGACTGGAAGCTGCTCTGGGTGAGTGAGCGTGACGGCCTAGGACATCACCGCACATTACTGCGGACTTTGTAAACACTGCACACTTAGGCTGCGCGAAATGTATTTTAAAAATTTTCCCTTCTTCAATAATAAATTAGCCTTAGCTTACTGTAACTTTTTTAGTTTATAAACTTTTACGTTTTTTAAAACTTTTTGACTCTTTTGTGATAACACTTAGCTTAAAACACAAACACATTGTACAGCTGTAGGAACATTTTCTTTCTTTATATCCTTATTCTGTATGACTGGCGGGCGGTAGGTTTGCCTATACCAGCATCCCCACAAGCATGTGAGTAATGCATTGCACTACAAGGTAACGACATCACTAGGGGTTAAGAATTTTGTTCCTTTATAATCTTATGGAACCACCATCATATATGGGTCCGTTGTTGACTGAAATGTCCTTATGCAGTGCATGACTGTATATGCATCCCAAGGTTCATAGCAGCATTATTCCCAATAGCTAAGATATGGAAACAACCTAAGTGTCCATTGATGGATGAATGGATGAAGATATGGTATGTGTATACAATGGAATATTATTCAGCCATAAAAAAAGAATGAGATCTTGCTATTTGCGACAACATGGATGGACTCAGATATTATGAAATAGGTTGGAAGGAGAAAGGAAAAAACCGCTCATATGTGGAATCTAAAAAATAAAACAAATGAGCGAACAAAACAAAAACAAACTCAGACACAGAGAACAGATTGGTGGTTACTCTCTGGGGTAAGGGGTGGGTGGGTGAAATGGTGAAGGGGGTCAAGTGTATGGTGATGGATGGAAACTAGACTCGGGGTGAGCACTGTGTAGTGACTACAGATATGGAACTATAATGCACGCCTGGAACTTATATAATATTAAATACCAATTTTACTTCAATAAAAGAATCATGGGAAAAAAATGTGGTCTCCATGGTGCCCCCTTCCCCCAGTAACACTTTTAGGTTTCTAACTATTGTGGATTTTAGCTTAACACCCCCCCCCATTTTTTTTTGTTGTGCTTGTGAGGAAGATTGGCCCTGAGCTAACATCTGTTGCCAGTCTTCCTCTTTTTGCTTAAGGAAGATTGTTGCCAAGCTAACATCTGTGCCAATCTTCCTCTATTTTTTTTTTTAATATGGGATGCTACCACAGCATGGCTTGTAGAGTGGTACTAGGTCCATGCCTGGAATCTGAACCTGTCAACTCTGGGCCAAAGCAGAGCACACAAACCTAAACACTACACCACTGGGCTGGCCCTTTAATTCCTTTTTTATTTTATTTTTTTTATGATTGGCATCTGAGCTAACAACTGTTGCCGATCTTCATTTTTTTTTTTTCCTGCTTTTTCTCCCCAAATCCCCCTGGTACATAGTTGTATTTCCAGTTGTGGGTCCTTCTAGTTGTGGCATATGAAGTGCCGCCTCAGCGTAACCTGACGAGCAGTGCCGTGTCTGCACCCAGGATCCGAACCAGCGAAACCCTGGGCCACCGAAGCGGAGTGTGCCAACTTTACCACTTGGCCATGGGACCGGCCCCCCTTAATTCCTTTTTTTAAGATAGATTTTATTTTTAAAATTTGAAACAGATATTTTGATTTCTTTTTTTCAAAACGTTGAAAATTATTTTCATTCTCGGTCATTTACTTAGGTTCTATTTTTAACAAATAGAATTAGACAAATTTATGTGTGAGCATGCTCATCACAGTGTTTTTTAATAATACTGATACATGGGGCAGGGGAAAGAGTTATGTAAATTAGGATCTGCTCATATCAAATGTGTCTTAGGAGCCATTAAAAGGAGATCAGCCAGCCCTGGTGGTCTGGAGGTTGAGGTTTGGTGCTCTCACTCCACGGCCCGGGTTTGTTTCCTGGTCAGGGAACCACACTGTCTGTCTGCCGGTTGTTGTAGTGTGGCACCTGTGTCTTGCTGTGATGCACTGGTATTTCAAATACCAGCACAGTCATCCAGGGTGGACAGGTTTCAGCAGATCTTCCAGACTAACACAGACTAGGAAAGAAGGACCTGGCCACCCGCTTCTGAAACAATTGGCCCTGAAAACCCTACGAGTAAGAGGGGAGCATTTTCTGATACGGCACCGGAGGGTGCGAGGATGGGCGGAAAGACGGGGCAGGGTTCCGCTCTGCTGTCTCCAGGGTCGCTAGGAGTTGGAATCGACTCCACAGCACTAACAGCAAAAAAAAGAGATCACATTTTGGAGGACAACGTGGGAAAATGCTCCTGAGATGATGTTAAGTGCTGTTGACGTCTACTGAATGGTTTCAGTTCTGTCAGTTTTATTTTTATTCTTGAGCTTTTTAGGCTTGCTGTTACAAATAGAAAGTGTCTCCAGTGTCAGTGAAGTCCTGCGTGGCTTCAGACGGCTGCGATTCTCAGTTCTGGGGTGTTCTTCCCCTGGCCTTTGACTTGCTGAGTCAACTGGAGCAAGTCCTTAAAACAGAAAAAGTGCTCCTTCCAGGGACTCTGTGCGCCTGTGCTCCGAGGTGCCTGGCTGGCCTTGCGGGACCCAGGCCTCTCCGTGCCACCCCACATGGAGCCGTGACTCCATCTCCCAGGTCCCCCTGCCTTGAGGTGGCCTTCAGATGTCACCGGTCTCACTGGAGTGTAGCACGTAAGCACTTCATGTAAAAGCAGAGAGATGGAAGGAGGAAGTGTGGAAATAGGAAGGGATGAAAAGGGCAACTGGAAGAGCCAGGAGCAAAGATTATGCTTTGAAAGTAGCTGCCTGTTTTGAAGTCGTTCTGGGGTGAAGTTGTGCAGAGAGTTGCCACTCAAAGTGTGGTCTCCTACCCGTTGGCATCACCACGGCCTGGGAGCTGGGGAGAGCCCAGCCCAACTCTTCTGCATCTGGGTCTCCTGTTGAGCCGGGGGCACATTACAGTTACAGAAGCTCTGGTGCAAACGATGGGTGCCCATTTGAGTTGGGGGGTGTCCCTCCTGGGGCTGAGACTCTGAGCAGGCTGATGAATTGATGTGAATGCCCTGGGTGCACAGCTGGCACTGGGAAAAGCAGAGTAAAGCCAGGCAGTGCCTTCAGCTCAGTGTCACAGACCGTGAAGCATCCTTGAATCTTGCGGTTGACTAGGAAGCTGGCATCTCCCTCTCCAGCCCCCGCCCCACTCTCATGTTTCTGTTTGTGCTGTTAGACCTGCTCAAGTGTCACCTTGCCTGTGACACCTTCCCCACTCCCCTGGCAACCCCCACCCCTCCCCACGCTGGAGCTGCCTGTTCTCCTGGGCCAGAACTGTCTTATCTCTGAGGAGTGCAGGACCTGGCCTGGTGCGTGCTCTCTGTTTGCTGGGTGAGTGAGCTGAGGACTGAGCTGTTCCACACACGAGAGGGCAGGCCCTGAGCTCTGTGTTTGTTAAAAAACTCTTGATTATTCTTTCCTCATTAAGTAATATGTGCTTGTTGTTGAGATCTTGGGAAATAAAGACAGGCCTAAAAATGGAAACCCAGAGATAATCATTAAAACAATTCTTTTGGTATGTTTTCCTCCAATTTTTTCTCCTATCTTTACGTAAAATATGCTATTTGGTACCTATCGTGCGAATCCAAGTTGGACTTTTCTGTGTCCGTGGTTTTGCGCCCTGCATTTGGGGGATGGATGAGCATTTACTCGTGCTCTTTAATCACCTGGGCAGTGACCATTAGTGCAGCGTCAGTTTTCCACCGTCCGTGTGTCCCAGCGTCTGGAACCATCACTCTGCTCTGGAGCCTCAAGTTCCAGGAGGTTTCTGGTTTGCTGTTGGGAACACTGCTGCCTTGGGTGTCTTTGGACCTCAGTCTGAGTTCACATCTCAATTCTCTCTTTGGACTGACTGCTAGAAGTGATATTACTGAGTCTAAGGCATCTAGATCTTACGGTGTGCCAGTGCCGCATGGCCTGTGGACCGTTTGAGCTCTCTGCACTCCCCCCTGCGGTGTGGACGTGGGGGGTCTCAGGCCAGTGACTCAGTGGAGGTTTACTGCAGCATCCCCATGCCTGGCTCTGTGCTAGCAGCGGGAGCTTGGGGGGCCCAGGCATGTACAAGCAGTGGTGGCAGCAGCTAACACCTCCGTAAGGATGGTGTGTGGCCATCCCTCCACCGCACGGCCTCGAGGTTCTAATGTCTGAGGTTGATCGTGCACTCACTTTGTGCCAGCCACGGTCATAAGGTTTATGTATATTAATTCATTTATTCCTTACAACAACCTTCTTAGGTATGTCCTGTTGTCTCTGTGTTATGAAGGAGGAAATAAAACAAAGGTTGTGAGTGAGTGGAGGAGCTGGACTGGAACCCAGGCGCTTGGTTCCAGAGGGCTTATTTATTGTTGTTCGTAACTTTCTGTTAGGGAGAAGTTGCACGGCATACCAAATTAGAGAGCCCAGTACTGAGTCCCCCTGTGCCCTTCCCTTGGCTTGACGCACGTCAGCACGTGGCCAGGTCGTTTCTTGGAGATCCTGTGCCCCGCTGGATTGTTTTGGGGCCAGTCTCACCATTCTGTTAGCTTATCTGTAAATATTTCACTGTGTGTCTCTGGAAAGTAAGGACCAACCCTTGTTCTTAACTCTGGGCAGTCCATGTGGGGTGGGGTGGGGCGCTGCTGGGTGATGGGACCCGGCCTCCTGGGTCTGGCCGCTGCACTGTGTTCGTTTCTGGACTCTGGGAGGCGAGTGAAGGACGGTGCTGGGGCAGGTCGGTGAGGCCCCAGCTGTCGGCCTGCTGGCTGCTGGGCCTCAGGCTGGCTGTTAGAGACCCAGGACATGTGGGAATTGTTTGGGTCCTGAGGAATTGTTCATATTGGTGCCCCCTTAGGAGTGGTCATTATAGCGGGTTAGGGGAGATGATCAAAGCAGACAGGAACACAGCCTCACTATGTTTTGGGAACTTCTCTGAGCACTTCCATATGTTAACTAATTTAATCCTCACGACAGTCCAGAGAAAGACTATCATTAGTACATTATTAGCTCTATTTAGTGGATAAACTTTTATTACCCCCACTTTGCAGATGTGGAAACTGAGTCAGAGAGATCTTGCCCCAGTCCTTCAGCTAGGAGGGGGCAGAGCTGGCATCTGAGCCCAGCATGCTGGCTTCTCGGTCCATCTCTGTACCTCCACACCCTACTGCTGGTTTTGCATCATTCCTGAAACTAGCGCTTCCCTGCAGTTCCTTTGCACAGGGGTCTCAGTCTCTCTCCTGGACTGGGCCTGTCTGCTGGCCAGCCCTCAACCTGCTCTTTCTCAAGCAAACCCCATCTCGTCACAGCTTGGCTGCAGCACCCCGGGTACAGGATGAAGACCTATTCCTTGGAGGGGTCCGTGAAATCCTGGGCACACGGTTCCCACTCCAGGGAACCCAGGCCATGCCCTCACACGTACCCGAAAGCATCCTGTGCAGAGCCCCAGTATCCACATGGCAGGCCTGCCCCTCCACACACCCTATCCCAATAGCCCGCCGTGCCCCTCCTCCTGTTCCATCTGGTGGGCACTCATTGATCTGTCCAACCAAGCTCACGGCCACTAGCTTCTCAAAGCCTTCCTGAATCTCCCCAGGCTCAGTGGGTCCCTCCCTCATCTGGGCCCCCACATGCTCTGTGCACCCAACCTCATGGGCACAGAAGTTTCCATTTCATGGTCTAACCACATACTATGGGGCCTTCCCCCTTCTCTGTAAGCTCCTTAGGGCCATGGACCATGTCTCGTTCTTCTGAGGGCTGTGCCAGCCTGGAGTGTATCCTGGCTTGTAGATGCATCGTATCAAGAAATCTTCGGGGGCGCCGGCCCCCGTGGCTGAGTGGCTAAGTTTGCACGCTCTGCTTTGGCGGCCCAGGGTTTCACCAGTTCGGATCCTGGGCGTGGACCTAGCACTGCTCATCAGGCCATACTGAGGCGGCATCCCACACAGCACAGCCAGAGGCACTCACAACTAGAATATACAACTAAGTACTGGGGGGCTGTTGGGAGAAAAAGAAAGAAAGATTGGCAACAGATGTTAGCTCAGGTGCTAACCTTTAAGAAAGAAATCTTTGGAAATCAGTGGAAAATAATTAAATATTACGGAAATACATGAGTTGGAAAAATTCCCCATCATCTCATTCTCTAGAAGTAACTGCTGTTAACTTCTCCATTGTTTTTCTATGCCTGCACTAACATCCCCTTTTTTCCTCTCTCTTTTGGTTCTATTTAAAAACCTTTTAAGACTTTTGAAATCGGGATGTGAACGTTTACTGTGATGGTTATGACTAATGGGGCTTTCGATCGGAGGAAATAGAACGACAACGTATTTGTATATCATGGAAGGTTTTTTTTTTTGAGATTGGCACCTGAGCTAACAACTGTTGCCGATCTTCTTTTTTTTTTTTTTCCTGCTTTTTATCCCCAAATACCCCCCAGTACATAGTTGTACATTTTAGTCGTGGGTCCTTCTAGTTGTGGCATGTGGGATGCTGCCTCAACGTGACCGGATGAGTGGTGCCATGTCCGCGTGCAGGATTCGAACCGGCGAAACCCTGGGCCGCCGAAGCGGAGTGCATGAACTTAACCACTGTGCCACGGGGCTGGCCTCTCATGGAAGGTTCTTAATCTGTGTTTCATAGTGTGTAGAAGCTGGGGCTGGGGGAGGTCTGGGCGTGTCCTATTCAGCAACACGTCGATGCATCCCCCTTTTGAAAGGTCAGAAAGTGTACATGAACATGAACTAAGAAGTCCTAACTTATTAGATAGTTTGCCATTTTAACAATTCTCAGAGGAGAAAAATGATTTAATTTTATAGTCTAGGGACCTTCCTAGCTTTTAGTGTTCTGTATACTTTACACTCTCTCTCTTTCCCCTAAGAAAAGGTTAGTGAAATAGAAGAAGGAAATCAAGGCTGAGGAAAAGAGGATGTAATATTAACTGTCAGGCCTGCTGCTCTGAGGGCACATCAGGGTTCTGAGCTTCCTGGTGGCCAAGGCATGTGGGGAAATGAGATTAGCTGCCACAAAGAAGAACTCTTAAGTCCTCAGGTGGGTCAGTAAAAACCACAGAGCATGTTGAACCTTCCTTCCTAAAATGTTGAAGAACCTCACCAGTGTCACAAATAGGAAGTCTTCATCTTGACTTTGATGAAAAGGGAGAATTACGTGAGAAGCAGATCAGAAGTATGATGGCCTGAGCATATCTTCTGTGAGTCTCTCATGCAGCGACATTGTACTTTGGGGGGCCCTCTCCTGAAGATGGCTGCTGGGGCTTCAGCCATTGTGTTTATGTTCCAGGTAGTAGGAAGGTGGGAAGGGAGCAGGGCACCCCCACCTCACCCCTGAGCCTGTTCTCATTTGATGGGCTCTGTAGAAGTCCCACGTTACACCACTGCCTGCACTGCCTTGGTCACAATCGAGCGTCCTAACAGCTGGCAGCCAGCAGGCTGGCAACTGTGGTCTTTTTGCTGGGCACGCTGTCACCTCGCATGAACTCGGGGTTCTCTTACTACAGAAGAAGAGGAGGATGGAGAATTGGCATTGGGCTGCAACTAGCTGTGCCCAGCACACTGGGCTCTGGACTTGGAACTGGTCAGGTTACCTCCAAGGAGCCTCAGTTTCCTCGTTTGTAGAATGGCAGTAATGATGGAACTAGCCTCACAGAGTTGTTGTGAGACTTGAGATGATACGGCTAAGAGCAGCATGGAGCCTGGTACAGAGCTCGTCCCCAGAAGCCACTGTTCATTCTTATTTACTGGTGCCATCGTCGTCGCCGTTCTTGGCGGCCCGTGGAAATTAATGAGTCTAGACGAGGTGTTGTGTACTTGAATGATTGGATGGGCAGATGAGCCAAAACAAAAGGATCTCTCTTGTGTGATTTGTTATCCCAAGTAGAGAAGCCAAAAACGTCTACCGTGTGTGTTACGTCCCTCTGGTTTGTTAGAGTAGGGCTGACAGGGACAGTTTTCCTGCTGTGGTCCAGTGAGGTCCCAGCTCCAGTGTCCCTCTGGACCTGGCAGCCCCAGGCAGTCTGCTGCGTGCAGGGATGGGCATAGCCTGGGCCGCAGCGTGCTCTGGGATTGGAGAGGAGTTTGTCCTGGCTGGGTGCATTTGGGGACACAGGCTGACTTACTCCCTCTTTCTGGATCTCCCCGGGTCCAGCCATGATGGGGGGAAGGCATCACCTCTGCGGGGTGCAGACCCAGACCCTGGCCACGTAAGGCCCTCCTCCCTAAAACTGGCCTGCTCTCTCATAATTGGCCGGGGGAGGCCCCGGGAGGCCCATGTGCAGCCGAGATTTCATGGCTTTTGCAAGAGTTTGCGAATCCAGAGCTGTGACTGGGCTGTATCTTTCTCCCCTTCAGCCACTCCCCCCCCCCCCCCCCCCCCCCGCCTCGGGAACTCCCCTGGGAGTCTCCGCGGCCCCCATATTTCTTGAGTTCTCTCATGTCCTGTACAAGTGGTGGCAGGGGCAGCCCTTTCAGTGACCCAGTTGCTCTGGGTGCCTTGTCCCCCCAACAGGCCTGTTTTCCAGCAGGGCCATCAGTCTGAGTATTTCTCTTTTTGAACTTTCTGATGGCCTTGGAGCATACCCTATAAGGACATCCCAGCTGGTGCTGTGTCCCGCAGACTTGGCGGTGGAGCAGGGCTCAGTCATCACTTCCCTAGAAGCCACTTGGCAGGAGGTGCTCAGCAGTCTGAGGGGAATGCAGGGGCTTTGATCGGGTGTCCTGGGGCAGTGTTTATGGCTGCCGGGTTCTCAGAGGATGGGACCAGCCTGGGCATCTGGTCAGTAATCACCTAGCGAGGTTGCTTCAGAGCTCTGAAATGCCCATGTAACAATTCCCCAGTGCTTGGGTGTCCTTGGGCTGGGCTTCTGTGAGTCAGCCCAGGCGGCAATGGTGACAGCTCCTGTTTGCGCCTTGCCTGCTGGGTGCCACTGTTAGCGTCCCCACTTGCCAGGTGAGAGCACTGAGGTTCAGACAGGTGGGGTGTCCTTGCCCTGTGCCGCCCAGTGAGTGGGCAGCAGAGCATCGGATTCCAGGGGTGTGTGACGGGAAAGCGGGTGCCTTCTCTGCTCAGGAGGCTGCCTCCCTGCACCGAGAGTCTGATAACCCGGCCCTAGCTCCCATTCTGCCCCTTTGTAGCTGTGCAACTCAGGGCAAGTAGCAAAACCCATCTGAGGCTCATCTACCAGATGCTGATGAGATTGATGAATGAGGTGAGGCCAGGGCAGATGAGATGGCCCTCCTTAAGGGGAGCATAGCCTGAAGCCAGGAGATGAGGCTTGGGGTCTTGTGTGGGGCTGTGGGTGGTAAGGACCTCTTAGCAACTCATTGGTTTTCTTGCTCCTGAGGTGGCTCGAGGGGTCTTGTGAAGCTCATACTCCCATCTTATTAGGCAGAAATTTAGTGTTGACTCTGAGCCTCTCCTATCCCTGATGGGTGGGAGTATGGGTTTCCTGGCGTGGAGGCAGCCCCTGCCCCCCTCCCTTCTCCCTGCCTGGGCTGCAGGCCCTGCCAAGTGGAAATAAGTTATTTACAGTGTTTTGACAGGATCCCCAGAAGCCAGGATGGGAAAGGATGCCTTTGGGACTGAGCTAATGGCCTAGAGTGTGGCCTGGGGGAGGGGAGCCTGGCACGGAAGAGAGAGGGGAGATACCCAGTGGGGGGTGGGGACACACATTTATTGGACTGAGTAAACGGGAAGGCTGGCCCTGCCCTGAGCCCAGGGCTCGATAAGACTGTGTGCTGACTGAATATTCCGGGCTCCCGCTTCAGTAGACACCTGGGTGTCCCCAGGGCAGCCCTGGGCCTGAGCCTCCTTACTTTGTGGTCTGAGGCCTCAGTGCCGTCATTTGTCTGATGGGGACAAGGACCCCTGATGTGGAGAAGATGAAACACCCTAATGTGATAAGACCAGGCCTCTGCCTTGACTGGAGCCCATCTGTCTTCAGCACAGCCCGGGGACCCTCCCCTGGGACCGTTACGGACCCATTTTGTTGTCTCAAACAGCATGGAGCTGCCGTGGGACCAGGGCCGCCTACCAGAGCAGCACTTCCGTCTCGCGTGACTCTCTGGCTCTCCAGAAGGGGTTTGAAAATGTTTTTCACGAAGGTCCTGAAGAGCCTCGTGTGTAGCCGATGGGAGCAAGATGTGTTTACCAGGGTTACGCTGCGTGAGGGTCCTTCAGCTTTTCTCTGTGCATAGAAATGGAAAATCTATTTATATATTTTAAACAAAATTGTTACCATTTGTAATCTGCTCCCCACAAACACTCTTAACATATTGTTAGCATTTCCTCTTTTGCTTGTTTTCTTAATGGCTGCGTAATATTCTCTCGTAACCAAAGTTACTGAATTCTCCTGGTGGATGTGGGCGATGGTTCTGGTTTGTCACTATTGTAAATAATGTGGTGAACATCCGGCTCTGATATTGTTGGGGCAAGTCTGTAATTATTTCTTTGGGCTATATAAATAATAAATCATATTTGTTGGCTTTTCGGTTTATCAAAGTAATATGTACTTCTTGGGGGAAAACCCCAAAGATCATAGGGAATTGTAGAAAGGGACCATAGGGACCATTGTTCTGGAGTTTGTCCTTCTGGACTTTTGAGTACACCTGGGTGCTTATATGGCGTCTGTTTCTCTCTCACACGTCCTCCCTCTCCTCCTCTCTTTCTTTTTTTTATTGGGTGAGGAAGATTGTCACTGAGCTAACATCTGGCTGCCTCTGTTTTGTGTGTGGGATGCCGCCACAGCATGGCTTGATGAGCAGTGTGTATGTCTGTGCCTGGGATCTGAACTCGTGAATCCTGGGCTGCCAAAGTGGAGCACACAAACTTAACTGCTATGCCACCGGGCTGGCCCCTCCCCTCCTCTCTTTCTTGCTCATGCCCTGGACCCTGTCTCTGCCCATTGTAGCTGGGGCCCGGGGCCTGGCTGCAGCCCTGCCCGTGGGCATTTTGCTCTGTGTGTGTTCCTGACCCAGGAAGAGGCACAGGGAGCATGTGCTGGTGAGGAGGTAATTTGGTCCCCGGTGGTCTCCAGTCCTGCTCTGTCACAGCGCCAACAGGCTGCAGGCTGCTCCCCCAGGCTGGTCCGTCTGCACAGTGGTACTGCATCCCCCTCTGCGGCCCTTGCTGCTCTCAGGGGCTTTGCTCCTCTTTGCACATCCCTATGGTTCCCTAGCCAAGGGGAAGTTCTGCCTGTACCAGACACCTGGAGACCTGCCATCCCCCTCGTCCACCTCTCTTGGAGGCGGCCAGCATCACCTCGTGGTCCAGGGACCAGCCATACCCACACAGGTGCTGGTGACCCGTTTACCAGCGGGGCAGGGGCGAGTTGTTGAGCCCTCTGGGCCCAGCCTTCCTGCTTGGAAGGGCGTTGTCATGGCACCCGCCTCTAAGGTCGGGAAGACTCATTGAGATAGAGCATCCAAGCACTCACTGCAAAGCCTGGTGGGAGATCCGTGTTCTGTAATCCGGGGCTGGTAGTGGAGTGTTAGGATTCAACCCTGTCCTTCGGCTGCCGGTTTGCGTTTAGGGAACTGAGGACTGGAAAGTTAGTTTCTGAAAAGAATATCCAACTCCAGCTTGCACGTCAGGTTCCTTTGGGATGGGAGAGTTGGGTGTGGCCCCGAGTCCATCCCTACAGCGCTTCCTGGTGGGATGGGCCCAGCCCAGACTTCCAGGAGAATTTCCAGTGTGGATACGGGTCGCTGTCCCAGAGAATCCTGACCATGTGACTTTGAACCAATTCCTTGTCATTGTTGAGTCTAGGTCCTCCTCTTTCTCGGACATTTTTACTTTTATCTTGCCAGTTCTCAGAACAGCTTTCTGAGGCGGGATCTATCTTTTATTCTCCCCATTTTGCAGATGAGGAAACCGAGGCTCAGATATGTCACTTGATTAAGTGACATGTCTGAGGTCACAGAGCCAGCAAGTACCAACCACTGTGGTCTCTGAAGCCAGATGGGCTTGGCCCCCGTGGCCTGGGCTCTTCCTAACCAACCACCCCTGCCCCAGTGCTAACCAGCGCTCCCTGGTTTCCCATAAAAACCTTTGCCCTTCCTGATTTTCTAAGGCTGCCACGGACCCAGCCCCCAATGTCTTGCAGGGGCCTTTGCGGCAGAGCAGGGTCACCCACTTCCCCAGCTCGGTCCGCTGTCCCCCTAGACGATGCTCACCTTTTTCAGCCTATGACCCCCTCGGCCCGCCCTCCCTGCTGGTGAGAAGGTCTACACCCTGCCCGCTCTGCACTGTGTTTCTGTGCTAGTCTCTCCAGCTAAAGTTTCTTACCGAGTCCTGATCCTGTAATGTTTGGTGACCTGGAGCCGTCCCTCTTCATCTCAGTTAGGGACCTGGCGGGGAAGCAGAGCCCCCAGATGGTTCTGATGAAGTGACTCTGATGTGGGGATGATGTGCAGAGCTGTGGGCAGGGTGAAGGGACCAGAGGGGACGGGAGGCTCCGAGAGCCTGGCTGTGGGGGCCTGTGACGGCTCCTAGGGCTGGGGGGCGAGGGCCTGCCCCGAGGAGGCTGCAGGCACAGTGAGCCCCAGCCACTGCCCACAGCATGGTGTCGAAGCGGGATGAGGGATGAATACTCCAGCCCCTCTCTCCTCCTGCCCTCTCCCCTCCTCCCAGTGGCCCCTGTTGGCCAAATGCACCTGGAAGCCCAGGATCCTGAGTGGTCCAGTCCTCAGAGGGCAGCCTCCTGGGCACAGAGCAGGGTGCAGAGTGGGTGAGGGACCAGCAGGGAGTGGCCAGCACCCTCTCCCCCCTGCTTTGTGTCTCTATGGACCTCAGGGCAGAGCAGCAGTGTGTCCTGTGCCCAGATGTCATCCCTGGCTGTCCCTACCCAGACTCCAGCATGGCCCCTCACCTCTGACTTTCCTGTCTGGCCCTCCCAGATGCCCCTTCGGCCATCGTCCCATGGGCCTGTTTTCTGTCATCTGGTTGGTCGTGCAGTTGTGATTGATCCTGTGAGGGAGCTGACACTCTCGGGCTGGTTCCTTCATTCCTTCCGTCGCTGAACATTCATCTAGGCCCCCGGTGGCAGGCCTCTGCTGTCCACTGGAGACACTGAGATGACCAAGTCTCCAGCTGCCTTGATGCCCATGTCTTGGGAGACAGAGAAGCCTAGGGCCGCATCAGAAGAGCGGGGGAAGGGTGGGCCCCTACACCACCTGGGAGCTGGGGAGGACTCCTGCCATCACAGTGGGCCCAGAGCCGGTGACTCTCCCCCAACTGTTTGCAGCCCCTCAAGAGAGGATTAGCCTGTCCCTGAGCTGGAAACTTGGTCATGGAGCCAGCCAACCTGGAGAGGGTGACAGGTGGGCACCAGCAGGCCTCGAGTTGTGTGACACCCGGGGGAGGAGTGGGCACTCAGTCAAGGCTCCTGGGCAGCTGGGGACCCGGGTCCCTGTGCCTCGTGCCGCCAGGCCCGGCTCTCGTCCTTCCTCTGTGCCGGGGGCTCACGACCCTGATGGCGTCTCTGGGGTCCCGTCTCACTCTGCCCTCCTGTGAATCTCTGAGTCTTCCGAGAGCCGAGTGGAAAAGCTCCCGACTCTCCTCTCCGTCTCTGTGTCCTCATATCTCAGCCTTTCATCTTGAAGACAGCCTGCCGAAGGTGCCGCGCTTGCACGGCAGAGTTGGAGATCTGAGCCCTCCTGTTCCCTTGGGTGGTGAGTGAGTGAGAGAGAGAGAGAGAGGGAGAGAGTGTGTGTGTGTGTGTGAGTGAGTGAGAGAACTTGCTGATCTATTTGAAGCAGCTCCCTTTGATGCTCTGCAAATTCTCTAGAAATCTGCTAGAGAATTCAGCCCGCTCCCCACATCAGACCGCACTCGGGTGCAATTTGTGTGTGTATAGCCAGTGCACACGTGGCTGCCTGTGTGCTCGGTGGTTTTGGAGTCGGCCGACCTGGGTTTGCATCCTGTGTCTGACCTTGACCAGCTCTGTGACCTTGAGCAAGTCGCCGTGCTTCAGGCTCTTCAGCCCTGCGCAGCTCCTCATCCTAACGGAGTTAGTCACGCTTGCTCCCCCATCTCCCAGAGGGCTTTTGGGAGGACCAGGTCGGGGGGTGCGGGTGCAGGTGCTTTATAAACTGTGAAGCGCCCTCTGAGGGGAGCAGACGTGCGGATGTGCTCTCCTCAGCAGCACCCAGTGTTGGAGGCGCAGGGAGCATTCCTGACGAGGTCCATTTTTTTAGCCTTGAAACATCACGCTGAAAAAATGCTCGCATGCAGTTTATTTAACTTTAAGTGGGGCAAATTCTGAAATGGGTTGTTTATTGTCCAAGTTGAATTTTTAATTTCTCATAAATTCCCCACAAATTGCTGTAGTACATCTCTATTTATTGAATCTGTCAGGGTTGTTTATGGCACCGAGGCCCGGGCTCCTGTGTTTGTGGGCTGTTGCCACAGCGACGCTGGGGTTTGAGGCTCAGGAGGAGAGGCCCTGCACCGAGGTGGTGTGGAAGGTTCTGGAACATGCCGGCAATGTGAAATAGAGCGGCTGCTGTACCGAGGGCCGGCCTTGGTAAGACTCCTTGTCTTACCAAGACTTGTTTAAGACTCCTCATTCCATTCCAACTGTACCTCACCCCTGTGGGTCCCTCTTCCCTTGGATGGTACACTGCTCCAGTCTCCTGTTTCTGTCCCCAGGCCCTTGCTGTGCCTGGTGTGGTCTGAGACCCGCAGCGGCTGCACCACGGGGCACTTGTGGGAGACGACATGCTCCCCCAGACCTGTTGGGTTGGAGTCTGCAGTTCAATAAGATGGCAGGTGCCTTCTGACCTGTGCCCACAACACTGCCATCGGCTGACCTCTCTGGGACACCCCTGAGGCTCCATCACTCTCAGGACAGAGCCCAGAGGCCTTAGCCTGGCTGTCCTTTGTCCCCGCCACCATCTTATCCTGTGATCTTTCTAACTCCTTATCCCCCATTCCCCTTGCCCTGCCAGGGGTGGGCATCAACCCTCAACCCAGCAACATCCAGCCGCCCTGCCTCTGCTTTGCACACGGCAGTCTCCACTTGCCTGCCTGCCCCAGCCTTCTCTTTCCGGGGGACTGTGTAGGCATTTTGGGAGAGGCAGCTCCTGAGATACCTCCTCCTTGAAGCCTTCTCTGCTTTCCCTGACTGGGTCAGGTCTAGCTTCACCGCAGCTCCCATAGCCCAAAGGCCTCACCTCCCCCAGCCCCATGGGGCTGCTTGACCCACCTGCCAGAGTCTCTCCCCGGACCATAAGCTCACTGGGTGCTCTGATTGCCCCGCCTGTCCCCCTCGAGGGCTTGGCCTGCAGCCGGCACTCAGGAATGCCACTCCAGTCGGCCAGTCTTCACAGGGCCAAGACTTGAGGCTGGGCCTTCCCCAGGAGCCTGTACACTCTGTCCTGGGGACTGGACCTTGTGTGGTAGGAATGGCAGGAATTGCTGGGGTGGGGCCTCTAGTTTCCAGTCGAGGCCTGATTGGCAGCTGGTGCGAGGGACTGGATGAAGATGGGGCCTTGGGCTTTGGGAAAGGCCCGGAGGGACGGCTGAGAGGTGTGCTGAGCTCCTGTGTGCGGGTGAGAACGCAAAAGTTGGTTGGCCTGCAGGAGTTGGTTGAGAATCTGCTCGGGGCCAGGCAGTGTCGAGGCTCTGGGGACTCTGCCGAGAACGAAAGTCCCTGCCCTAACGGAGCGTCTACATCTTGAAGGACGAGAGACTGAAGACAGATAAATCAATGTATGAGGAGGGCGAGATGGTGGAGAGGCATAGGGAGGAAAATAAAGCAGGATGAGAGACTGGAAATTGATAGGGGATTTAAGGACATGGCTTGGTTAAAACTGAGCGTCTGCCTGCCCTTTGACCCCACAATTCCACCCCAGGTGTATACCCTAGAGAAAGGAGTGCTCTGTCCACCAGAAGGCAGACAGAGGATGTTTAAAGCAGCACTGTTCATAATAGCCTCAAAGTGGAAACCCCCAAATATCCATCAGCTGTAGGATGGATGCATAGGCTGTGTCGGGTTCACATGATGGAATCTTGTACAGCAGTGAGAATAACCAGTGGCGGCCATATGCAAAACATGGCCGAGTCCCATAGACTCATGTTCCGCCAAAGGAGCCAGACGCGGAGGAGCGCTGAGCACACGATTTCATTGATGTGAGGTGCTTGAGCAGGCAGAACTACTCTGTGCACGTGGAAGGCAGGCTGGCGGTCACCTCTGGGGACAGGGTCCTGGGTGGGGACGTGACGGACGCTGCTCGGGTCCTGCAGGGTTCTCTTCTCAGTCTGGATCTTGGGCGTCCGTTTGTGAATATTCATCAAGCTGCTCACTTAGGATATGTGCTTTTTCTCTTCTCGGGTGTTATACTTCAATAAAAGGCTTAACGTAAACAACAAAGGCTTAAAACAAACAAAAGGCAAAAAAAGCTGTGGGAGGCGGAGGGTGTGCTGTTGTCTGTAGTCAGTACCCTGGGATTCTCTAGAACATTGGTTCTTGGGACGTGGGTGTCCCTCCTCCCGAGGCTGCCCTCTGGGGAAGATGCTTCCCTCGCCACCAGTGGTACAGCCTCCATGGAGATGAGGAGCCTGGCAGGAAGCCAGCACCCCAGGGACATTCCTCTTGTCCTTCCCGGGACTGGGGAGCCACCCTGTAACCAGAGGTCTGCAGGTCCTGCACTCCCAGCCTGGCCTGGAGCAGGCTGCTCAGTGGACATTTAAGGAGCGAAGAGTGTTTCTGTCCCCGTGGCTCCAGCTCGTCTTTGGGAAAGTGGGCATGGAGGCACAGGATTCCCTCTTGTGCTCTGTTCTCTAACCCTGGCCTCCAGGCCAGAGAGGTGGTGCCGGCAGGAGATGAGAACATTCATCGTCTAGATGCTGTTTTCTTGTAGCAGATGTGGGCTTCAGTCTGCACCAGCCGGTTTATAACAGCCTATGTTTAGTGTGCGTTTACCCTCTCTGCCAGGCGCTATATCCCACTCAAGTCTCTCTCTCTCTCTTTTTTTTTTTGTTGAAGAAGATTCGCCCTGAGCTAACATCTGTGCCAATCTTCCTCTATTTTGTATGTGGGTCAGCGCCAGGCCACTGACAAGTGGTGTAGGTCCATGCTCAGGATCTGAACCTGGGCTGCCAAAGTGGAGTGTGCCAAACTTAACCATAGGCCACGGGGCTGGCACCCCACTCAAGCCTCTTAATACCCTGTTTTCAGATGAGGAAGCGGAGGTCAAAGCAGGTGCACACAGTGACTTGCTCAAGTTCACCTGCTGGAAAGTAGGGGCTGTGGGTGACTGAGTAGAGCAACTCTCAGGCCGCGCTTGAGGCACTGACCACACCAGAGGGAGGGGTTAAGGCAGATGTGGGGAAGGAAGATGTTAAAAGCAGAGCTGCAACGAATGAGTCGTTGGATGGGCTATGAGAAAGCCCTTCCTTCCCCACCTCGTCTTTCCCTTCTTCAGTCACGAATGTGACTTCCCTCCTTCTAGCATCTTCTGATTGCTCCAGACCTCTGTGCTCTTACCTGTTGACTGAATCCCGGCTGTCCTGCCTGCCTCCCAAGCATCAGCCCGGGTGACGCGGACCACCTGAATTACAGTCACCTGGGGGCTTTTTAAAAAGTAGACATTATTATCTAGAGCAGCTTTTAGGTTTACAGACAAATGAAACGGAAGGTGCAGAGTTCCCACATACCCCTCGCCCCCACACATGCACAGCCTCCGCCACTGTCGACATCCCCCAGCAGCCTGGTATGTCTCTTACAGTCAATGAACCTACATTGACCTGGCACGATCGCACGAAGTCCAGAGTTCACGCTGGGGTTCCCTCTTGGTGGTGTACATTCTGTGGGTTTTAGCAAACGTATGATGACATGTATCCAACTCTTAGTATCATATCGTAGCACCATATCCTAGTATCATACGCCATATGGTATCATTTCTTTGCCCTAAAAATCCTCTGTGCCCTGTGATTCTCTTTTAACATTCTTAAAAAAAAGTGCTGATGGGCAGCATGAATCATATCAAGGTCTCTGGGGCGGGTCCAGGGCATTGGTTTGTGTTAAGTTCCCTGGGTGACTCTGATATGCAAGCAGAGTGAGGCTCATTGGATTCAAGCCTTGGTTTTCAAACTTGAGCGTGACCAGAATCCCCAGGAGTGTCTTCAGCCAGGCGGCTGACCTCACTCGAGGGAGTTTCTCCGAACCAGTAGGTTGGGGGAGGGGGGTTGACTGAGAATTTGCATCTCTGACAAGTTTCCTGGTGATGTTGATGCTGCTGGTCTGAGGACTCCCCTCTGAGAACCGCTGGTTTTAAATAATGGTGATGAAAGTTGTGGTGGGGCCAGATGTTCCTCACTCGGAAAGCCATGGAAGCTCTTTCCGAGTCCTTTGGGGCGTCTGGGGGTTGTGCCTGGGTCCCTGTCCTCGATTGCACTGCCTGCTCTCAGAGTAGGGGCCTAGTCTGGGTGTGGGAGATGCAGTGCGTTTCCTCTGTGCCTGAGCCCACGGTCTTCAGCAATGAGCCCCCTGGGGATCCTGGGTTCGGGAGGACGGTGGTGGTACAGGAAGGTATTTTACTGAATGCAGGGTGGCCCGGGGGAGCGGGGTGGGTTGCTCACGAGCCAGGAGGCCAGGAGAGTCCTGGGGGGTGAACTTGCAGCCCCTGAACTGCTCTCAGGCAGTCTCTGGGGGTTCCTTTAGCACTCCCAGCAGGACGGACAGGACCCCCAGGGTGAGGACAACCCCGACCAGGCCTCCCTGGTGGGTGTCAGCCGGGTCTGACTTTGAGACTTGGGCCCTGTGTGGAGCTCAGGACACTGGGGTCCGGGTCCCAGGCTGCCCTGGATCTCCTGGCAACTGTTATAAAAACCTTCCATAGAAACTAGAAGCCTAGCAATAAAATCAATGTAAATATAGCTAACATTTGGGAGTGATTTATAAAGCACTTGAAAAAAATCCCTCCTATAAACCCCAAGACAGTCCTACGAGTTGTGGGGCTGATGAATTATCCTACCTTTCAGATGAGAAATTTTAGGGTCACAGAGCTCTCTAATTGGCGGAGCTGGGATTTGAACCCATGGTGCTTTCTGCTCTCTCAGCCCCCGCTCCTCCCCGCCCCCATGTGAACCCCCAGGCAGAGATTAAGGCTCCTCTCCAGCAAGCTCTGGCTGTGAAAGGTGAAGTGAAGAGGTTCATAAGAGTGGAATGTGCTAGAATTCCTCAGAGTTGTTCTTGAAATGAGTGAGTGTTCTTTGTCTTGACATCTCAGCCAGAGGTGCAGCCTGCCCACCCGTATCTGTCCAAGGGCAGAGGGTCATTCAGCCCTCACACTGAAAGGCTGCGGCTGCACCTGCCGTGTCCCGTCTCCCGGGCTGAGAATCGAGGCCCAGGGTGTTTTTCCAAGCTCGTTGGAGTAGGACTGGCAGGAGGGGATGGCACTGTCGTTTTACCAGCTGGGCTCTTTGAGAAACCGAGGGGTTCTTTGAGGGACTGCCTGCCTTTCAGTGGTGGGGGGGGGGGGAGGCGCTTTCTGACCCCCACACAGCAGGCTCCCTTCAACTGTTGCAGCAACTCTTCATCTGTTTCCGATTTGGGGTCTTCATGTTGGATTTCATTTCAAGTGAGACATTGGAAGTCAGAGAACGTTTGAAAACCACCGGTGCGGGGGCAGCCTGGAAGTGACAGTCGGGATCCAACAGAGCCAGAGCCCCGAAACCCGAGCACTTGCCCAGCCCTGGGCCCCCGTTGTTGGGGTGATGTTGGTGCAGGGCGCTCCTGTTCTGCTAGGGGAGCAGGACGGCCAGGCTGTGAGGCCTGGAGTGGAGTTGGCTGTCATTGGCTTGACTGATTCATTGACTCTTCTTCAGGCGTTTGTGCGCCAGGCCAGCTGGGTCCTGTGCCCAGCACTGGGCGTATAGTTGAGAGCAGAGTTGTCCCAGTCCTCCGGGAGCTTCTGGTCATTGGTAAGACAGAATCTGGCTTTGGTGGACTTTGAACCTCTTTCAGCACCTCCGGCGGATTATCAGAGAGCGGAGCATTTTAATCTCCTGCACAGGTACTTCTGCCCGGCTCGTTTCTTCAGACTGGTCAGCGTCTCTTGCTTCCTCCCAAGACCTTGTGGGCGCGCCACGTACTGGACACTGCTGGTCATGGTGGGTCAGCAGCGGGGTCAGCTGTGGCTCCCTGGGTCTCTAACTGGTCCCTACCTGACCCCATGTTTCAAGAATTACACTTGCCAAACCTCTCCAGGGCTTTGATTTGCCACCTTTCTGAGTGGGAAAAGGGAATGAACGGAGGAGAGGTTTCTCGTGCGAGGAGGGGCCCAGGAGCCGAGGTTGGACCCTGCAGTGTGGATGGGGTGCTTTCGAAGGCCAGCATCAGGAGATGCCCACTGGTGTCAGCCTTTGACCCCTGGTATCAGCCTTTGTGTCTTTCTGTCTTCTGGTGGACAGAGCCAAAGTTGCCGCTCAGGTCTCTTAGCGAACCACTGGAACACGTGGTGCTCAAAGGCACAGGGCCACCATGGGCAGGACAGGGGCCCGGTGGTTTAGAGGGTGGGGGGAGTGGAAGGACGTGCCTCCCACCCCACTGCACGGATGTGGTTGAGATAGAGGCAGCTGGATCCTGCCGCTCAAGGCTCTTGGACGATAAGACTTAGAAATGCAAGCCTAGTTCTGATTTTCCAGGCTGGCAGCACTGGTGGGAGAACCAGCATAACCACTGGGCTTTCTTCAAAGTGTGCCTCATGGGGGTCCCCAGTGCACCCCTGCCCTCCTTGTGTGAACTCTCACTGCCGGCCAGAGCCATTTGCTTCTATTTCTGTTGCTTCTATTTGCCTCTCCACCGGCCTGCGGCCTCCTGGCCTTTGCTTTGCTCCAGGAAGACTGACCTCACACGGGCTTTTGCCGCTGAGTGAACCTGAGCAGGGAGTGCTGGGAGCTTGGTCTGTCCCCACCTCACCCCGTCCCCAGCAGGCCTAGAATGTTTGGGAAACACCTCTGCCTGGAGGTCCCATGTTCTGTAACTTGACTCACCACCTTCCCCTCCAGACCTGCTGCCTCTCCTGTTTTCTTGGATCGTAAAGAAAGCACTCTCGCCGTCTCCCACTCAGGCAGCCAGCCCTGATACCTCTACCCCTCCGCATCCACAGCTCATCAGTTTCCAGGCCCTGTTGATCTTCCCTGGATGTTTCTTGCCCATCCCCCATCCATCCTTTTACCATAGGTCCCGTGTCCCTCCTTCCCCAGTATTGCCAGTCCTCTGGCTGGCATCCCTGCTTCGGCCCACCCCCACCTCGTGGCGTAGTCTCTCATCAAGAATATCTGAGCCAGTCCCCTGCTTCCCGCTGTCTGGAGGGGAAAGTCTTGTGAATAGTTGCCGGGCTCTTCCCAGTTCACCCTGCCAACCCTGCCCCCTCTCCTCCTGCCGCTCCACAGGTCACACCAGCAAACCCTTAGCTGCCCCTGTCTCTGAGCCCCTGCACATGTCCTTTGGGACCCACCTTGGCACAGCTGCTTTCGTCCTCCAGCTACCCGTGAGGTGTCACTTCCTATCGGAAGCGCTCCCCCACGCCCGCTCTGCCCCCTCCCCTCCTAGGAAACCACTCCCTCCTCGGCGCCTCTGGCCTTCCCAGGCTGCTGTACCTGGCAGAGAACCTGGCTCGTGGGAGGTCCTTGATCAGTGATTCTTGTGTAGTTGTTGACTTTACCTCAAGGTCAGTATATAAGCTGCAGAAGTGAGTTTTTTAGGACTTTAAGGGCTGCATGGGCTCCATTATTCTTTACTATCTTTACTGTCTGGGGAGTTGCCTTCCTAGCACGTCTTCACTCTTTACCTTCCACGTACTCCCTGTTTTGATCCTGCTGGCAGTGGTGATTGCCATAGGCCTGTCATGAAAACAGTTTCCTTTGCCAGAGACTTGCTTCCCAAGCCTCCCTTGTGCAAGGGGCACCCATGTCTTGCAGTTCTGACCAGTAAGATGTAAGGAGAAAGAGTATTTCCTGTCTTACAAAAGGGCTGCCATTTGACTCATGTCCCTTTTTTCCTGCATTCCAGGAAACCCTCTGGGGACAGAGTACCTGGAGCTGTGGCAGCCATTTTGTGACCATGAGGTGATAGGCATGAGGACAAAAATCTCCTGTAGTAAGCATGGCAGAATAAAAACTTGAGAAGAGCCTGGGTTCTTGCTGACATCAACTGTTGAAATACCCTAGAGACCCACCTCCCTCCAAACTTTCTGTCCTTAGGATTTAAGCCATTTTTAGTCAGCATTTCTTACAAATACCTCTTCACTGATTATTCTGAGCTTGGCTGAACTGTTTTCTGTTATCAAAGATCAAATGCACCTTTTGGATAAGGACTGGCCACTACCCAAACAAAACTTTGAAGGCTGAAGGTGCGTGCCACAGAGAAGGCCACCAGTGCTCCGAGTGTTGTTACTGTTAGTGTTGAGAGTTTTGATACTCAAGGTGATGACTGTTGGGGATCATGTTCATTTAGACATATGTCTTGTTAAAAAGCAAATTGTACCTTGTGTCTGATCAAACTTAAAGGCTCTTCAGGTTGTAAGCAACACAGTCTCAGCATGAAAAACTTAAGGAAACACCAATAAATAGAATTTATTGGCATGGATGTCTCAAGCAGTCCAGTGGTAGGTGTGACAAGTTTCAGGCCATCAAGGGCTCAAATTTTTTTTTTTTTGAGGAAGATTAGCCCTGAGCCAACTATTGCCAATCCTCCTCTTTGTTGGTGAGGAAGCCTGGCCCTGAGCTAACATCTGCTGCCAATCCACCTCTTTTTGCTGAGGAAGACTGGCCCTGAGCTCACATCTGTGCCCACCTTGCTCTACTTTATATGTGGGACACCTGCCACAGCATGGCGTGCCAAGCAGTGCCATGTCCGCACCTGGGATCCGAACTGGTGAACCCTGTGCCGCCGAGAAGCAGAACGTGTGAACTTAACTGCTGCGCCACCGGGCCGGCCCCAAGGGCTCAAATTTATGTCATCAGAAATAGTGCTTCACTTTTCAGGCTCCTTGTGTAGGTTGTGTTGGGGCAGGCTTTGCCAGGTCATGTGGAAGAGATGGCCAGCAGCCCCATCCTTGGCTTCACAACCTCACAGGAAGCGATCCGACTCTCCCCAGTTCCAGGGAAAGCCCCGGGCTGGCTGATGCTTGTTGGTTCTGATTGGTGTGGCTTGGGTTACATACCTATGATATTAGTTTCCTGGGGCTTCCAGAAGGAATTAAAGCAACAGACCTTTATCCTCAGTTCTGGAGGCCGGGAGTTGGAAACCAAGGTGTTGGCCTCCTGTCCTTCCCTGCCTCCTCCAGTTTCTGGCTGGCCCCTTGGCGCAGCCTCACTCCAGTCTCTGCCTCCGTCTTCATGGGGCCTTGCTCTCCCTGTGTGTGTCTTTGAATGGTGTTTCCTCTTTTTTTTTTTCTATTGAGGTATAATTGACATACAGTATCAATTAGTTTCAGGTGTACATCATAGTGATTTGATATTTATATACCTTGGGAAATGATCACCATCATAAGTCTCGTTACCATCTGTCTCCCTACAAAGTCATCACAGGATATTGACTGCATTCCCTCTGCTGTACATTGCATCCCCATGACGGACTTATTTTATAACTGGAGGTTTGGACTTTTTAATCCCCTTCACCTGTTTTGACGCACCTCCCCCCGCCTACCCCCCAAACTCTGGTACGTTTTTCTCAGAAGAACATCAGTCGTGTTGGATCCGGGCCCACCCTAATGACCTCATCTCTGTCTGCAAAGACCCTATTTCCAAATAAGGTCACGTTCACAGATACGGGGGTGAGGACTTCAGCCTCTCCTCCTGGGGGACACAGTTCAACCTGTAACACCTATTCCTGGACCAGTCACTTTGGCCTGGATGATGTGATGTTCTCACTGGCCAGGCCGGAGTCGCATGCTCACCCTGAAGGTGAGTAGGGGTCAGCCCCCCAGAACGATGCAGCTTAAAAGCCGGAGAGCAGGGGCTCTGTGTTGAGGGCAGGCCAGGGATGCACGGCTGGAGGAAGTGGTGGTGGTGATTCACCAGCAGCCTCACTCGCCGTGAGGGCCCAGGCCTTTCGGTTTATGAGGGTCCATCCTTCTGCTGCTTGTCTCCACTTCTCACCCCTCTTGCCCACTTCCGTTCTTTGAGATCGAGGAGGGGACCGTTGTTCAGTTGGGAGGTGGATGGAGAGAGAAAGCAGAGCAATGGCAAAGAGGCCTGTGTGATTGACGTGCCCTCTGGTCACCTGGGCCGGGCCTCACAGTGGACCCAGTGGCCTCAACGCCAGGCAGCGCATGCCGCCCTTGGGCCCCTGTCCTTTGCGTGGTTCCATTGACAGGAGTTACTGAGGTGGGACTGCGGTCTGGGTAGGTTACTATCATCATTTTTTTTCTTCTGAGGAAGATTTGCCCTGAGCTAACATCCATGCCAGTTTTCCTCTATTTTTTAGTATGTGGGCTGCCAGCACAGCACGGCCACTAACAGAGCAGTGTAAGTCTGCGTCTGGGGACTGAACCCGGGCCGCCGAGGCGGAACGTGCTGAATTTAACCACTAGGCCACCAGGGCTGGCTCTAATAGTTAAGCTTTGACGATAAGGACTGTCTGTTTGCTGTTTTTCTTTATTGGAGAGCTGCTCAGCCGCTGTGGGAGGCAGTCATAATGTCAGGGGGCAGGAGAAGGCTGCTGGAGTGTTCCGTCCACAGAGAAATGGAAAAACACCGATCCCTGGTTCTGTCCCATGCTTTCCAGTTGACCACTCATTTGGAGATATTGTTGCTTGCACGGTTTTTCCCCACTCCGTTGGTCCGTCCCACCCTACCTGGCCGACAGTCCAGAAGCCGCAGAGCACTAGGGAACCTCTGAGCGGGAGGTCCAGCCGTTTCACCACTTCCTGTACGCCGGCCTTATCTCTCTGAAGACAGGGACATGGTTCAAGGTTTCTTTTATCTGGAGCACATAGGAGGACACGTGGGAGAGGAAATTCGAGCGTGGCGGACCCATAGCAGGTCCTGGGGCTGCCACCCTGGGGCCCTGGGTTAGCACGATTTCTCTGAGCCTCGGTTTCCTCCTCTACGAAATAGAAAACGGGGCCAGCCCGTGGCCCGCTTAAATGGTTGTGGCTTTCCTGTAAGCGATTTCCTGTAAGCAAGTTTGTATGTGTCAGAGACCCTGAGCACAGCCCACAAAAAGATCTTGAGTTGAGTTTATGGTCGGCCTGCTAGGTGAGGGCCAGATGCTCTGGGAGTTAAGATAGAGGAGTGTGGCTCATTTCATCTCACACAGGGCCATTTGCATAAGAAAAGAGCCTGGTGGGGGTGGGGTGGCAGTCAGAGAGGGCTCTGTGCGTGCTGGCCGAGGGCTTGGGGCCAGGTTTGTGGACCAGTCCAACCAGTGTAGTGAGCTGTGAGTGTGGAGAGGAAACTGGAGGCTGTGTGGGTCCTCGTGGAGGGCAGTGGGGAGCCATGGAAGGTTTTTGAGTGGGTGAGGAGAGCAGCTTCAGGAAGGGGTCTCTGGCAGTGCTGGCCCAGGATGGGATTAGGTTTCACCCAGGCTAGAGACTGGAGTCTGAAGTTAGTTCTGAAGCAGTAAAGTCTGCACTAGAGTTCAAAGTAGTAAAAACATAGTTGAGTTTTAGTTACTGGTCCTTGTTAACCAGCCCTCTGATCTGAATGGAAGCCGGGGTCCCTAATTGGTGTTCAGGTGCTGTGACACCTTTCAGGTGGGCACAGCATCTCTCTTACCTAGCTGCCCCTCGGGTGACTTGTTGAAGAACCCTTGTTAGGAGGGAGGCACAGCATACCTGGGGCCTCCAGCCTGCAGCCCTGCTCTTTGGGGTCAGGAGAGGGCCTGAATTCACAGGTTGCTCTGCCCTGGCCACCCCCTCAGCTTCCCAGCCCGGTGAGGAGCTGCGCAGGAGGTGATTGCTGGCAGTGAGGCCAGAGGAGCCCGAGGGTTTGCACAGAGAGGTACCTGGCCTCCCAGCTTATTCCTGAGCGACGAGGCTTGAAGCTTTGATTTGATCTTGAACTGTAGTGCACGCGAGGGCGAGGACAACAGGCTGGATGAGTCAGCACCAGACCCCGGAGGCCAGACACAGACTTTCATCTCAGGCTGAAAGGCCGCATGGCATGGGCTTCTGGTTCTTTAGGGTCATCTTACAGGGAGGGGGCTTTAAATGTCCCTTTCCCCCCACCTCCTGACAGCTCTGGAGCCTGCTCTGGCCGGGGTCCCTGGGGCTGGACCCAGTCAGTCACAGCGTCATCGGAGTTTCTTGCTTTTTCCCCCAGTCAGCCTGGGGCTTCAGGTATCCCCTCCAACGGGGCCTGCGCGCAGAGACCACACGCCTCTTTCACCCCGCAATGCTAGTGTCCCCTGGGCCACCGTCTCTCCCTCTTCTGGGATCTGAGATCCTCACGGGCTTGGAGGATGGTCAGCATTAGTCAGTTACTGCATACGACTCAGTCTCAGGCCCTCGTGTGGACAGCTCTCAGTGCTTCTCTACAGGGCCCCGCAGCAGCACTCCCCAGGGCCACAGCTCAGCAGGTGGGGGGAAGGTGGTTAGTTAGCACCCATCTAGGCTTTGGGCTAAATTTTATCGTGGATTTTCTCAGTAATTATTGGCGTGACCATTGTCATGTTCCCTCTCCTTGTGTCTGGGCCTCAGCTTCCCCATCTGTGCAGAGGAGCTGGACCAGATCACAGATTGGTGACCTGGATGGTCTCTGGCCTGTCGGTGACCCTCTTGGTCTACACAGGACTTTCACATTCTTCGAATTAATTGCCAGTATTTAAACCAGTTGCCTGGAGCCTCCACTAGTCCCTGTTGTCCCACACCAGCCACCTTGTTTCCATTTCCTCTCTGCTCCTGCATTTGCTCCTAGGCCCCTCCCTGTTGGAATTCCCCTGCAGCTGCTGGCTCTGGCCTCCCTGGGTGATGGGGCGGAAGAGGAGAGAGGCTGGTCGTTCACAAGCCGGATTCTAGAGTGATGGGAGGTTGAGGGCTTGGGAAGGGGAGAGTTTCTCCATGTGCTCAGAGCTTAGGGTGTGGATGGTGCCTGAAGAGTGG
Source organism: Equus asinus (assembly GCF_041296235.1). Classification (NCBI taxonomy): domain Eukaryota; kingdom Metazoa; phylum Chordata; class Mammalia; order Perissodactyla; family Equidae; genus Equus; species Equus asinus. The sequence goes on along the minus strand of NC_091796.1, from coordinate 98,724,511 downwards.
GCTCAGACAGTGGACCTGGGGGCAGTAAATGCCTCAGGGACAAAGCAGGAAGCTGTGAGTGGGCCGCTCAGGTGGAGGGGTGGGGGCAGGGTGTGGTATGGGAGGGGCCGGGGGCAGCTCCCTATGGGGTCCTGGGCAGGATGCCAGGCCTGCCACCGACAGGTCAGGAAGACTGTGGTTAGCACACAAGCTCCAGAACCCTGATATGTTCCAGAAACAGGTACTCGATTGCAGCACCCTGAGCCTCGAGGCTTGTAGATCTCGGTAATCGGGTCTGGCTTTAATCAGGCCAGGCTGAAGATTAGGCTCAGCCTCCTCCCAGCCAGGCCTGGCCCCACATTCCTGCCTGGGGTGCTTTTTTCTTTCAGGAGGGTGAGGCTGGGCCAGGTGGGGCTGCCCTGCTGGTGTGGACCCGGGGTGGCACTTCCCCTCCTTGACAGGGTCGCGTGGAGTTTCCTGCTGGGAATAGCCCCAAAGGAAAGAACGGTCACTGGGTTGATCCAGGGTGTGTTAATGTTTCCTGCAGTGACCCCAGAGAGCGTGTGGGCTTTTCCAGTCTCCGTCCTGGCTTGTCTCCTGCTTTCCCACTGATGTTCCTGCCTTCAGGCATCTACCTGGCCTGCCTTTTTACCTGCCTCCCCCAGGGAACCCTCACCTTGCCCCTCGACTCTCCACGCACACGTGGATGGATTTGAATCCTGGCCTCCTTAGCTGTGTGATCGTGGGCAAATCATTTGACCTCTCTGAGCCCCAGCTTTATACCTGTGTGTGCTGTGAACCCACCTGTAGTTCAGGTGGCCGATCCTGGGTCAGTATTTTGTGTCCATGCCAAGGCGTTTGTAGGACTTGCCTCCATTTGTGGGCAGCTTGGTTTTCTCATCCTGGCTGTAGCTGGGTGAGAAGGGTTTGGACTTCCCATCCGTTAGTATCAAGGATAGAATCAAAACTTTAATTTCCTTCTCCTTATCTGAGACCCCACTCTCTCTCTGCCCACCAGAACCTCCCTCTGGTCCTCAGCCCCCCCAGTGTCCTGAAGCCAGTACCTGGGTCACCCCACAAGCCCCAGTTCCCACAAAAAGGCAGACAGCACCCAGGCCGAGTTTCTGAACTTTCCTTCAAAGCCCTGTGAGGGCCCAGCTCTGCCCTGGCCCGGTTCCCAGTCCTGTCCGTGGTGAGGTGTTGGATCCACACCCTCGAGACAGGTGAGATTGCAGCCGCAGTCGCATCCGTCTGCCAAATGGCTGCATGTCAAGGGGGTTCGGTGACCTGAGAAAGGACCAGGTGTTTTCCAAAACCCTCAGCATTGAGGCCCACCCAGGGGCTGGGATGGAGGCTGCCTGGCTGAGGAGAGAGGGACTGTTTTGTTCTTTCTGTTCGTACATGGCTATCATTCATTCAGTCAATGTTTATTAGAATATCGGGGCAGCAGAGTAGGAAAAAACATATTTCAAGTTTGTTAGACCTCTGTTTGAATCCTGGATCTGTTCCTCTGAGATCTAGGACATTTAAGCTGTTTGTGCTCTAGAAGATTAATTTCCGTAACTTAAAAACAAGGACTTTAGTTGCGCCCATTGTGGTGGATGTCATGAGGATGAGATGAGATGTGAAGGTGCCTGCACATGGCAGGTGTGTGATAGGTGGTCCCCGCTGTTGTCATTTCATAGGTGACATGTGGTATTAGATGCCATGGGGGACACAGGCTGGGTGAGATGGGGTCCTTGCTGCCGGGAGCTCATGGGCAGAGAGAGTCAGCACGGGGCCACAATAGAGGGATGCTGTGTTTTGGGGTTCCCAGCATCTGAACCTCCCAATTTACATCCGAAGAATTCTCTTCGACATGAGTCGTGGAGGTCAGGCAGGAAGGGCCTTGCTCTCTCTCGTCCTGCACATGGACAGGGACATGTCCTGGCTGTGGGCACATGCCTGGGAGCCTGCCAGCCAGACCCACCAGCTGGCCCTGGTGTTCGGGAAGAGGGACAGGGAGCATGCGTCGTGGTGGTTCCGCTGCAGAGGCGGGTCCGGCCGGGATGGGGAGTGCTGCGTGCCCTGGTTTGGGCTGGGCAGCGGGTCCTCGTCTGGCTGCTGCAGGGTGCACTTTCTCTGTGCTTCTGGGTGCAGCTTCCTTTGCTGGGATCTGGTTTCCAGGCGTGGCTTTCCAGGCTTCCCATATTCTCTGAGCTGCACAATGGCCTTTAAATGCGGCCCTTTTGTGCTCATGTCAGTCCCGGGTCAGTTCTGTGCTACACCCCAGAACTCACTGGTCTCTGAGACTCAGAGTAACCTGTGCTGAGAGCAGAGAGGGGGAGAAGGCTTACCATCTCTGTCTGCAGCAAAGCATCAAGGAAGACTTCTTGGAGGAGAGGGCATTTGGAGGGAACTTTGTGGGATAAGAGGCTGGAGGCAGGAGGTTGTGGACAAGATTTCGACAAAGTGAGATTGTGTGATGAGAGAACATGCAAGCCAGTCATGCAGGGGGTTGCTCCATTCATTCATTCATTCATTCATTCACAGAGATTATTGAGCCGGTCAGCCTGCTTTATTCAAATCCCAGCTCTGCCACTTGCCAGTGCAGCCTGGCCCTGGCCTCATAGCCTCTCTGAATCTCTTTCCTTAGTGCCCGCCTGATAGAGTCTGTGAGGAGTAGAGAGTTGAGGACGGTGCCGGGCCGGGAGTAGTAAGCTCTTGGTAAGGCGAGTGAATCATGCTCACCAAGTGCTACATGCTGGGGGCTGTTGGTGAGCAGATGGTCCAGCCCTCAGGCCTGTAGGCAGAGGTGGTAAGAAAGCCCAGGGCAGACACAGAACACTGGACCCCTCAGACTCCTGCCAGGGGTCAGGTTGAGGGCAGTTGTGCCAAGACCCTCCGGCCCCCGCCGTGTTGACTGAGGGGAGGCAGGTGCCTTTGTGGAACTTCCGCCTGAGCTCAGTGCATCCATGTCCTGTCTCGTCTCATCCACGCGACGCCTTGTGAAGGAGGTGCGATCTTTGTTTGCAGGTGAGGAGACAGGGCCTCAGTGAGTTCCCAAGGCCGTCCAGCCCGTGGGCCAGGACTTTGCCTCCTGAGCTTGGCTGTTTCCACAAGCCCATACGGCCCCCACCCGGGGACATGGGCTTGAGGTGGAGAGAATGGCGGTGCATCAGGATGGACGCAGAGCCACTGCCTCCTGGGGGTGCAGGTGGCTTCCCCGAGGAGGGAGCGTTTGGACAGCCCCTTCGGAGAAGGCTGGGAGCTTGCCAGGTAGCCCAGGGAGAGGAGGGGAAAGCCCCGGAGGCCGGAGCTGCGTTTGGAGTGACTGGTTTGTCCAGTGTTTGTGGCTGGTGCCTGGGCAAGTGGTAGGGGGCAGAGCAGTGTGAGAGAGGACCCCGTGTGCTCTGGTCAGGGACCTGGACCTCATTCTGTCGTTGGTGGGAGCGAGTGCAGGTGGGGAGTGGCACAGTGGGCAGAGGCCTGCCCCCTGCCCCGCCCTGCCCTGCCCTTGCACTGTAAGGCCACGGCCAAGGACCCTGGGCACAGATCTAGTGGGAAGCCCCGAGGATGACCCAGGCTCACTGCTCTCCGTCCTCACACAGACCCTCAGAGTCTTCAGTTCTCTGGTCTGTAAAATGGGTGTGAAATCACCTGACTGGTCTCCTCGCAGGGGGCTGAGGAGGAGGGAGAGCCTGCCAGATGTGTGACTATGTACTTTTTAAAGTTAAGGCAGTTTTACCCAAAAGGAACAAAATCAATAGAAAATGAATCAATAGAAGATGCTCTGGGCGTTCTTTCGGTAGCCTGTGTTAGGCTCTCGGTGTGTTTTTAGGGGGAGGGGACACTCAGCAGTGTGCACGCTGGCTTCATCCAGAGAGTTCTTGGGGCCAGTTCTGCAGAGGAGTCTCAGAGGGGTGGGGCCAGTGAGGGCAGGGGCGGTCCGGAGGAGAAGTGACAGTGCCCCTTGTTCGCTCCCACCCCCGGGACTTTGTGGACCGCGGCTGTGCCAGCCGAGGAGACTGGGGTTCGTGCATCAAGGGGTGTTGAGGCCACGTCCCCGCCGGTTGCACTGCTGGCCTCCTGGGGGTGGCGAACGGGAAGGCAGGCTGGGTCCTCGAGAGGCCACCGTCTGTCAGGAGTGACTTCTAGGCACCCTCTGAGGGGTTGTTGCCTCCTCTGTCCCCATTCGGTGGTAACGGTAGCACAGCGGGGTGAAGTGGGCGCCCAGGCGGCGTCTGTGGGTCTGACACCCAGCGCCTTAGGTTTGTAAAGATGCAGGCACACAGTGGAGGAGGAGGATTCTTGTAGAAGTCGATCGATGGGGGAAAGCCGTTCAACATGAGATGGGGTGCAGGGCGTTTCTGGGGAGCAGTGGGCAGGAGTCTCGCTTGACTGGCAGGTGCGTGGACTGAAGTGGGGGGAGGGGAGCCAAAGGTAGGTTGGGGCTAGATCTGGCTAGAGATGGGCACTGAGGGACTCGGCCCCCTCTGAGGACGAGGGGATCATTTAGTAGGACAAGGGGAGTCGGCAGTGGGCTTTTAATACGGCAGTGCCCCGACGAGACCTGGGTGCAGGAAGATGCCACAGCAGCTGGCGTGGGGACTGGAGGGGGCCACGGATCAATGTCAGTGGCACAGGGAACTTGCTCCAGAACTTGGGGGACATCTTCTTTTGGGGCTCAGTTCAGAGAAGAATTGAGCAAGAAATAGGTTACGGGTTTTAGGAATAGCAGTCGAACATGTTATTTTCTGGCGTGACCAGGAAATGAGGTTTTCCACTAACTGCATTTGTTAGGTAGTTGTTTGGGGCTTACCTTTTGTCTTCAGAAAAATGGTTTTCCAGGTTTAAACACATCTCCCTCTTTTTTCCCTTTTGAAAAAAGAGTATATGGGCTGCAATTTAATCTTTTTCCTATGTTGTTTCTAATTTAATAATTAGAAATGGGTGCTGGCCCCGTGGTGCAGTGGTTAAGTTTGCATGTTCCGCTTAGGTGGGCCAGGGTTCACCGGTTCGGATCCCGGGTGTCGCCATGGCACTGCTTGTCAAGCCATGCTGTGGCAGGTGTCCCATGTATAAAGTGGAGGAAGATGGGCACGGATGTTAGCTCAGGGCCAGTCTTCCTCAGCAAAAAGAGGAGGATTGGCGGCAGAGGTTAGCTCAGGACTAATCTTCCTCAAAAAAAGAGTCAACCAAATGTTAAATGGTAGGGAGTTGGTTGAATAAATTATGCTTTATTGATCTTTAAATGACAGCATGTTAGAAAAATACGGAATGCCATAGGAAAATGTTCATTATAGCATGTTTAACTAAAAAGTAGGATCCAAATCTGTTTATGCAATATGATTCCAATGTTGGGAAAAATATATCTAAACATCGCAGAGATGTATAATAAAATATTATTGGTTACCTTTGAAATCAAGGAATAAATGTCTGGTGTGAATAATAACTTGGAATTTAAACATCTCTTACAATGAGCAGATACTAATTTGATGGGGAAAAAGATTTTTAATTGCATTACTTTATAGCCACATCTGGTATCTTTCCAGCCTGCCTGATTTTCACCGGCTCCATGGTGGGACCCTCTGGAATCTGAGCTCCAGGCCAGCAGAGGCAGCCCGTGTCCAGTCGGGGTTCACAAGGTGCCAAGTGGCATTCCTCTGACTCGAGCTTTCAGACCGCACCCTTCCCGAAGCTGGGCTTGTGTCCCAGCCCTGTGGTGTCTAGCTGGGTGTTCTTGATTCCCGGGCTTGGCTCCCCTTTGGGAAGTGGGACAAGCCTGCAGGTGGCTGCCAAGGTGCAGGCTGCTCCGTCCTGGGGTTGAAGCCAGAAGCCTGGCCAGGTCTTCCCCGGCAGTTGCCGTTTCATTTCAACAGCGAGACCTGAGCTTCACATTTCTTGAAATACCTTAATCATCCTTACTAACTGCTGAATTTTTGTCAGAAGTCGGTGTGAGGTTGAGCCTTGGCTGTGTCTTTGAAAGGACGGCAGACTCCCGCTCCTGCCCTCGCTAAAGCAGGCAGGCGGGATCTGAGCTCCTGGGGGAAGAAGTGCTCCCCTCCTCTTTTCCTGTCAACACTGCCCCGTTGACCACGGGAGGGATGCGGAGGTGGCTCTGCTCTGGGGTCAAGGGGTTGGCAGGGAGCTCTGCTCTGGTCAGGAGGTTCCCATGTGGCCTCAAGGATGGGGACATCCCCGGAGGGCTATGCCCCAGAGCAGGGAGCTGCACGCCCCCTCCCTGGGAGCAGTGAAGAGCCTTCAGGGCTGACCTTGTCCCAGAACAGAGTCCTGACAAGTGGGCTCACTGTCAAGATAAAAGGCGCATTGTTGAGCGGGTCGGGGTCGGGGAGAAGTGTGGGGGCCGTCGCTGGCCAGGGGGCTCTGCTCCATGGCCCACCCTGCTTCCCGGCAGGCGAGGGGCCCTGTGATCTGGGGCACACCCCTGACAGGTAAGTCCTTCTTCCCTCATGACTGCCTTTGCTTTGGGGGCTGCCGTCTCTCCCAGCCCCTCCTTGCTCTGCTCTGGGGAGATTTTTCTTAGCATCTCCCAGTTCTTGGAGCCTGGTACCTCCCCCTTCCCCTGCTGTTGAGATGAGTGGGAGAGAAGGCAGCGCGTGCTTTCGGTCGTGACCCTGGAGCCAGGAGAATGGGGGCAGTGTTCCCGGGCGACGGGTCTGGGCCGCGGGGAAGTGATTATGGAGCCGGGTGGGAGAAGCCCTGCCGGCCGGGGGCTGAGCCTGCTTCTCCCACTCCAGGCCGCTGGGGGTTCAGAAAGCCACTGAGACTTGTGGGGAACAGTGGGCAGGGTGCCACCAGCCAACAGAACAAGAGCCTAGAGGGTCCTATGGGCCGTGCACTCCGCCAACGTCTTGGAGGAAGTCGTGTTTATTAATCGTTGGAGATGTCAGACGAATGTGAAATCAGCTGTCTGTATTGAGGAGCCTGTCCCTTTTCTGTTTGTCCTCTCAGTGTCTCTGGTTTTATCTTAAACCTCAGTTAGACCTTTGCAGTTTTTCTCATGCTTGTCACAGAGAGGTGACCCTTGTGGCCTTGACCATGTGCCCTCTCGGCGTTTCAGTCCCCTGCACCGTGCAGGCATCCTGGGGCAGGGCTCCATGCTACAGAGAGCATGCCCCTCCCAACAGGATAGGGGCAGCATCCATCTGGTGGTCTTTGTCTGCTCCCTGTGGCCTTCCACATGGCCAATCGTGGGCTCCTCGCAGAGGGGGCTCATTTCACTGATGGCACAGTTGATGCTTTTAGCCATGCCTCTCTCTTGGGAACAGGTGGCCTTGGTGAATACTCTCTCCCACCTGTTTCCATCCTCTCTAAGGATGCTCCTTGGGAATAAGAAAACCATGAATTAGTCATCAAAGTGCTCAAGTCAAGGCTGGGAAACAGTGGCCACCTGGCACCACATACCCCTTCCCACCAGGTCTAGCCTGGAACATCCAGGCCCATCTAGGCCTCAGCCACAGGCCTCAGACCTTTATGGACCCCTGACCAGGCCTCACTCAGGGTCCTGGCCTTCAGATCCCAGGCTGACCTGAAGTTGGTGGAATTCTGGCTCTGCTCTCTCCTAGTACTGAGGAGGGTTAGACAAATGTAGTGTGATGCTGCCAGGGCACCAGTTACTGGTCAGCTGGTGGTTATTGCCATCCTGGAAGGCGTCACAGGTGCCCAGTAGGCCACTGCGTCCCCTTCAGCAGTGTTGGGAACAGCCATGTGGGTTTCTGCTGCCTTGAGGCCTCCCCTTGATAGTCCTGTTCTCCAAACCTTGTTTCCAAGGCAACACTGCTTCTCTGGCCATCTGCTGACCTCCTATTCCCTCTGGATTCCACATGCAGAGTTTCCATAGTGCTTTGGTGTGCACCATTGATTTGGGACTCCCTGGTGTACGTGTGCAGATATGCACACTGCCAGTAGGCAAGGGAGGTCATAGTCACAGCTCCACTCGCCGGCCGTCTCCTCTGAGTCGACTTCCCAATTTCCCTTTGAATACCTGCATCTTCCCTTGTGTCCCCACCACACTCTTTTTGGTCATTCTGGAAGAGCCCCTATTGTCTTTTGCCTCACTTTTCCTATGGCCCCATGTCTGCCCCTGGAGGGCCCTCCCGGTTGCCCTGGTGAGGGGTTAGGTACACGGCGAGTACTTGATTTCTGTGTGTTGAATGAATGACTGTGAAGCGGTGTGACCAAGGTCCCAGAGATCATCGGCATCTGGCCCCAGAGTCACGGGGTTTGTTTCAAGGGGATGTGAACAAGGAGGAGCAAGGCATCCTCCTGGGGGCGTAAAGCTTGGTGGAGAGAGAGGACCCGAGGGAGAGGTGTGTGCTCGCCGTAGGGCCGGCTTGTAGAGTGTGCTGCTCAGAGGACAAGCCCGTCAATGCCGCCTGGGGGAGGTGGGGAAGGGAAGGCCTGCTGAGGCACTGCCAGACCCAAGAGGAGTGGGCGCTGGGACATCGAGGTGGAGGGAACCACTGACGCCGGGCCCAATGAAGGCGTACAGGGCATGGGCCCCTGGGCACTGGCGCTAGGATGGGGGGAAGCACAGCAGACAGATCATCCCAACCCAGGACAGTCAAAGCTGTGGCAGAGCCCACCTCCCATTTTCATTCCTGGTGGAAGGTTCTAGAAAAGCACACAGATAAAGGAATAAAGGCATGATTGGGCAGAGGGACTGGAGGCACCTTCTGAGGAGGACTGTAGGATCCCCAGAGGGAGGGAGAGTTTTCTGGGTCAGAATCAAGGAACTCAAGAGCTCATTACATTCCACTGAACCCAGTGGCTTTGCCTTTGGTGGTTGTGGGTTTTCCCGTCTTCCCCCTCCTGCAGAGAGAGGGAGGGGTGCTTTCCATAGGAACCCCTGGTTGCTGTAGGCACCTGTGTGCTGGAAGCTACCTCTGCTTGTGCTGGGGCAGGATGCTGAGGGAGGGCACCTGGGAGGAAGGTGTCAGCTCAGGGGTCAGAGGGACCACTGTGATTGCTTTTAGGGGCTCACACTTTGATTGGGGGCTGGGACCCTGGCATCAGAGCCCACTCTTTTCTCCCCATTCCTGGCTTTGGAGAAAGGCTGCCGCTCCCCCCCCCCCACCCCATACCCCCTAATGAGAATCTGTCCTGTGTGCCCACCCTAACCCATCCTGGGTCCCCAGCCAGTCAGTCACTGCATATTCCTGCCTCTTCCCCCTCTGCCCATTACTGCCCAGTTTTAGACCTTTCTATTTACTCCTGTCCTGCCTAGGAGCCCTCTGTCCTGGTCTTACCCTGCTACACACACCCCGGGCCATTCTCTCTCATCATCAGGAGCTCCATGGCTCCTGAGGCCCCTGGGAATCCATGTGCCCCTCTTTCCAACTCCTCTTCTGCTGCTCTCCTCTGTCCGGCAGGGTCCTGCCTCTCGTCTGACCTGAGCCCCTTCAAGTGAGCTGGCCCCACCGCCCCACGCTCAGGCTGGGTTCTGACCCAGCCTCTCCCCTTGGTGAAGCTCTCTCTCTCTTTTGGTTTCTCCAGCAGGAGGGACACCCCCCACCCCCACCCCGTGGTTCCCCTAAACCCCCGCACAGCGCTGCACTCCCTCCCTGATCGCCCTGGTGGTCACTGTTTACTGACGACTGGTTGGTTTTCAATCTGTGCCTGGCCCTGGTTCTGTGCCTGAGCCCAGCACAGGGCCTGCCCTAGAGGAGGTTCTGGGGGATGTTTCGGGGGGCAGAGTGGGGTTGCTGCTGCCTGGACATTAATAAAGGCTCCTGCTAAGATGAGCAGAGTAACTGTGTTAGGCAAGGTCGCCCTGCTGCCTATTTCTTCAGGTTCCTCTCAGGTGCAGCTGTGCTCATGCACTCAGTTTAAACTCGACAGCACCTACTCCAGGCAGCCTTCCCTGACTCTGTCATCTCCCCCGCCTCCTCGCTTGGTTCAGATGACCCTCGGGCCTCCTCTCACCTGCAGGACGGCAGTCATACCAAATTGCACTTGGTCCCAGGCCCCTGAGCAGAATCTGTGACACGACAAATTTGAATTTGCAGATTTAATTTGTAGAGCCTGGGAAAAACCCAGGCCTGCTTTTGCTCCACGGCCCTGCTTTAGGATGCGGCCCTGTTTGCAGGCCAGTGCGGGCCCTTGCACGTGTCTGCTTTCGCTCTGAGTCTCCTGGGCGTCTCTGTGTCGAGGCCTCCTGAGCGGCTTCTGAGCAGCTGCTGCCAAAGCAAGATGAGGCCCACCAGGTCTTTGCAGAAGGCCCAGGCCAACCCCTCCCCCCCAGAGAGAGGGGCTGGCTTCACAGCGTAGTGAGCTGTCCTGGCCATCATCACCCATTGACCCAGCTTAAAGGCTGAGTTTAAAAGCAGCTGCTCACAGGTATGGAGTACATTACAGTCTGCAGAATGTGGTCTCCTCATCCTGAATCTTAGTGACTCACCAAGGTCACCACACGCTACTGCAGGACGTCACCAATCAGAAGATGCTCAAGGACACCAGGCTGCCCACTCCCGACGTGGTATGTGCAGGATCCACGGGGACTTCGTCCCATTGAGGGGCGGGGTGTGGGCCAGACGCATTTTCTAGGATCTTCCGTGCTGATTCAGTGGAGTTTCTAAATTCCTGTGACCTGGCGTTATTCTCTAGAATTCTCCCAAGTGAGTCCCGGAAGGGTTTCAGCATCCACTTTTTCCTCTTTGTTAATCTCCAGCTCACACGAGCATTTTAAAGGACCTGAAAAGTCCTGCACCAGAGATACCTGTTCAACTTGACACAACCTGGCGCCTTTTCAAGCAATTCTGAGTACTGAACTTCTGTTTTTCATGGAGTGTGTTCAGTTTTTTTTAAAGCGCCTTCATTAACATTATATCAAATACCAGTTTGGAAACTGCCTCATGGAATGCTCTCTTTGGCCTGGAAACAAATGAATATAGAAAGAATACTGCTTTGGGGCTTAAAAGATAATCTATGTAGGGTTTGTAGGAGTTTGACTCACGTTTTCCTTCCTCACTGTTAAGGAGGATACACAGAGAGTATGTATTTTTGGCTTGGAGAATTCTTAGCCACTTGAGGCCTGGGCTGCCAGTTGCCATTCTGGGAGGAGCGTGGAGAGAAATGAAACATTGAGATGTGCTTTCTGTTGTCAGTGGAAAGAAACATCCTCTGCCGAGAGCCAGGGTAGGGCGGGAAGGAGGGAGCATGGTTTGGGACTTGAAGTGAGGGTTCCAGTTGCGGGTGGGCAGCTATTCTCATATCACGAGCTCTCAGCACCAGACTTGGCCTCAGCGGGTCTGGGGCCCTCATGGTAAAGACTGGGCCCCCAGGTTACAGACAAGGAAAATGATGGTCCAGCGCCACACGGCGTCAGCGCCAGACCCCTGACCCACGGCCCCCTGCTCTCTTCAAAGCGTCATAGTTGTTGAAGTTCTTACCTATGCCCCCTGTTCCGTGGGGCCATAAAAATGACACCTGCCAGTATTAAGTGCTTACAACGTATCCCGGGCAGCATGCTGATGCCTCACCTATGTTAATTCCCAGAGCTGTCTCTTCAAAGGGAGCGGAGAGCATAACTCCTGCCCAGCACCCTCCGTGGCTTCCCCTCCCACTGGGAATACATTCCCAACTCCTGGTCCTGCCCTTGGAGGCCCTGCATAGCCTGCCCCGTCTCCTTCTCCCCCTCCGCCTGAGACCCACTAAATGCTGCCTCTGCCTGGGGCTCTGTGCTGGCCTTTCCTGTCCCTTGCAGTTCTCTCCTCCCCGATTTTTCCTGGGTCATCCTCCTCGTTCAGATCTCACCTCAGATGGGGCTTCCTTGGGAAGGCCTTGCATTAGTTCCCTGGGTTGCCTAATACACTTCCACAGACTGAGCGGCTTAAACAATGAGTTTATTCTCTCAACGTTCTGGAGGCTGGCAGTCAAGGTCAAGGTGTCGGCTGGGCTGGTTCCTCCTGAGGGCTGTTGGGGAGGATCTGGTCCAGGCCTCCTGCCCAGCTTCTGGTGTTGGCTGGCAGTCTTTGGCGTCCTTGGCTTGTAGATGCATCGACCTGATCTCTGCCTCCATCTTCACATGACATTCTCCCTGAGTGTGTGTCTGTGCCCAAATGTCCCCTTTTTGTAAGGACACCAGTCATATTGGATTTGGGGCCCACCCCACTCCAGTATGACCTCATCTTAACTAATTACATCTGCAGTGACCCCATTTCCAAATGCAGGCACATTCCGAGGAACTGGGGGTTAGGACTTCCATATCATATTTTTGGGGAACACAGTTCACCTCATAGTAGGCCTTCTTGGATAAGTGCCCCTGCCCCTCCCATCATGCTCTCTACACTGATTTTATTGATGTTGTGACGCTTGATGGCCACCTGCAATTATTTTGTTTGTTGTCCATCTCCCCTGACTAGAGTTGGGTGTCCTGAGAACAGGGACCTTGGCCCCCTGGTCCACCGCTGTGTCTTGAGTACTTGAGCAATGCCTGGCACAAAGTATTCACTCACAGTAATTATTGAATGAATGAATGATTACATGGGTGAATGAGTGGATGGATGGCTGAAAACGCAGCCCTATGAAGCAGATACCCTTATCATCCCCGCTTAACCACTCACACAAACTGAGATCTAGAGAAAGCAAGAGCAGAATAAGGAACAGTCTTGTGTATGATGTGTAAAGCAGTAGCGGTTTCTTTTATTTAAATCTTAAAGAGGAGAAGTGATGATTGCTATTATTGCATTCTCACGTTTTGAGAGTTTGTCAAATGGGATATATCTCACCTCCTTTTGTTTTTGCACGTTCTGCAGTCAGTTTCTGCTGAGGGCACATGTGCACCCGGTCCCCTGCGGGGTGCGGCTCTCTCACACCTCAGTCACGTTTGCAGAGCACGTTGCTCGTGTGAGGCTGCAGTGGGTCGGATGGACGATGCAGCATGCACTGGGCACCAACATCAAGTTTACCATCTAGGAGGTCAGTCCATGCTCGTTCTGAAATCCTCTGTAGGAAGTGCAGGGAGAAAGGAGAGAGAGGAAGCAGTGGGGGTGTCTGGGACTGGGGTGGGAGGGTGGTATTTGAATTCATCTGGCTGGGAGCTCAGGTGGAGACCCTTACGTTGTCACAGCTCAGGCTTTTAGCTTTGGGGCAGTCAGATGAGGTGAGCAGAAGCCTGTCTATGGGGAATGTTGTCCCTGTGCCTCCTTTCTTCGTCAGCCCTCTTGGGTCCCTGAGGGTCAGTGTCTGGTGAATCTCTGATCCTGTATTATACTCAGCTGTTGACAGACACCTAGAGGTAGAGGCCCTCAAGATGCTCCTGGTCTGCTTGGGAGGACAAGACTCAGGCCCAGGAAGCCATGCCAGCAACGAGGGGCAGCTCCTCCCCCTGCCCCTTTGTGCTGAGGTTGGAGCCCTGGCATCTCTACCTACAATGGTCATGGCCTGCTGGCTGGGCTGACAACACAGCTGTTCCAAGGCCTCCGGGCCTCTTGGACTGTGGAGGCCACGTCTTTCTCTGCAAGGTGCATGTCCTGGGGCTGGAACTGGGGTGTCCACATCGCCTGTCTTGTCCCCTGGGCTTGCGTGTCCTTGCTCCATGGCCCAGAGCCTCCCTTGACTTTCTCACCCTGCCATGCCCAGAGTGTCTGCAGCTTGTCCCTAGGGCCCCTTGGGACTTATGCAGAAGTCTTTGGGGCCTTCTCCAGTGGGCCCTGTGGAGCACCCTTTCCCCGAGCCCAACACAGGTGTAATAAGGTTGGAGGCCTTGGGGGTCCTGGCTCTGGGGAGGGGGCAGTGTGCTGAAGACAGAAGGAGGTGGTGGCTGTGGGAAAAGGAAAGGATGGAGGTTGTGATCAGAAATCCCTTGGGCCTGCCCCCTGTTAGCAGTGACCTTGCATGCATTCCCTAATCTCTCTGTTTTCATCATCTTAATGGAGCATGGGGATGACATTTACTTGGAGGGGTGGTTGTGTAAGTGCTCAATAAATATTGTGTGAATAGGGTGGGGGCGGGTGGGTGGATGGTATGAGTCTCCAGCCTCAAGAAATCGATTCAGCGTGTTTGCTGGTCCCTGCCATGACCAGGCACTGTGCCCAGCCGTGCAGGGGGTCACAGGGAGGAACAGGACACAGTCGCTGACGAGGTCGATGAGGGTGCACAGGCTAAGGAGAGCTCTTTTTCTGCAACTCGCCAGTGGTGTAGCATCATGCCTGGGACCCAGAGTGTTCAGAAGAGTCCGATCTGAACGTGAACAGCCTTTACTGGGTGGCCTCGAAGGTAGAGGCGCCCCCAAGCACTGCGACTCATGAGAGTCTCGAGGGACTGAGAGCAGAGAAGGCTCCAGGAATGGAGAGCTGACGCCCTGCTTCTTGGGATTGTGCCTGCCTGGGGCCTGCTGTGGGCCTGGCGCAGTGTGAAGGCTTTACCAACACTGTCTTCAAATGCTGGGGGCAGGTGTCATTCTCCATTTCACAGATGGGGAAACAGAGGCTCAAAGGGGTTGGAGGTCACTGACTGAAGGCCCAGGCCCTGTGCACAGCTGCCTGCCTTCCTCCATTTGTTCCCAGTCCCAGAGGCCTGGCTTTGGGTACACAGTGACAAGTGCCCTGGGTAGAGATTGTCCTGTCTGGGTGTGTTTGTCAGCATAGGCTAAGCTAAGCCACTGTAACAGACAACCCCAATAGCTCAAAGGCTTAACACGGTGAAGGTTTTATTTCTTGCTCTTGTCACATTCTGATGGAGTCTGGTGATCTCTCCAGGCAGTGACTCAGGACTCCAGGTTCCCTCCATCATGTGACTGTCATCTCAGAGTCCTTCTCTCTAGCCACGCAGACCAGGTCTGGGGAAGGTACACCGGTCATCAGAGACTTGAACTGTCTTTAGCCTTGGGTCCTGGGCCCACAGAGCTGCAGTTTCCCTCTGACATCCTCTCACTGCGGAAAGCCAAGGAGCAGCTCCCTTTTCCTCCCCACGGCTCTCCAGGTGACGAAGCACTGACACCTGCGGCCAGTGGTTGAGGGGAGGACAGCCAGGATTCCTTCTGGCTCTGATGCCTGCACTGTGAGCTGGGAGGATTTTTCAGTGAACATCTTGCTGCTCCTGGCCAAACCAGGCTGGTTAGGTGGACGCGGCTGAGAATGAGCGAGTTAGAGGTGTGAGTCGGGGGTGGGACCAGCTGGACAGATGTGGAAACCATTTCCCTTTTCAGTTGGCGATCCCACTGCTTATGGTGTAGCTAGCGTGTGTGCTCTGAGATCTGGGTAATTAGTAATGAGAGTGTCTGTGTCCGTGGTTATCCACGTGCGTGCGCGCGTTGTTGAGGTGTCCGTGTCTTGGGCATTTGCAGCTTATTTGCATAGCCAAGTCTGCCTCCCTGGGTCCATATCCCGGCTCCTCCCTGCTTAGCTGTGCGAATGGGGACTACTCATTCACCCTCTCCGGCCTTGGTGCCCTCGTCTGTACAATGGGAGTAGTAATTGTCCTCTGTTCCCCCACAGGGTAGGGGTTCAATGAGTTAATTCATGTAAACTGCCTAGAGCCGTGCCTGGTACACAGTAGGTGGTCATCGTATGTTAGTTACTGGCTGCATTTGAATCCAGGTTTATCTGAGTCTGACTGTGCGCTCTTTATACATGCTACCTACCCATCTGGTACTACAAATTTATGTACGTAATACATCTCACTGGTTGGAAATTCAAAAGAACGCACGCACACTGCTCCCTCTCACCCTGCTCCCAAGTGCCCTGGTTCACCTGGAGGCTGCCGCTTTGACCAGCCTCTCGTGGACATCCTAAGCTACTCTGTCACATGCAGGCAAATGTGCATGTAAATCATTATTTCTCCCCATGTGTATCGTAGCGTTCTGTGCTCGGTGACCCGCGCCTTCTTGGAGATGGCTCTGTATCAGTGCAGAAAGCACTTCCCGATTCCTTTTATGGCTGTGTGGTGTTCTGCCTTGGGGATGGCCATAGGCCATTCAGTCAGTCCTTCTTGATGGGCCTTTGCTTGCTTGCTCGCCTGCTGCTTCCTCTGCTCCCTTCCTCCCTCCCTCCTTTAGTGCATGGCAAGTGCATCAGCAGTGCATAGCAGTGCCTAACCTTGTACTTCTGTGTGAGTTCTCCCAGGGTCAGTTCCTAGAAGCGGAGTGTGTGATTTAAAATCGAGATGGCTGTTATTAACTTGCTTTCTGTTGAGATGATTCGAATTTGCACCCACCCTGTGCTTGAGTATCTGTTTCTCTACATCCTGGCCAACATGATGTTTTATCAATCTCTCAGACTTTAGCCAATCTGGTATACAGAAAAATGCTATCTTTTTAATTATTATTATTTTTTTATTGAGGTTCTGACAGTTTACAACATTGTGAAATTTCAGTTGTACATTATTATTTGTCAGTTACCATATAGGTGTGCCTCTTCACCCTTGTGCCCACGCCCACCCCCCTACCCCCTGGTAACCACTGAATGATTCTCTTTGTTCATGTGTTTGTTTATCTTCCACATATGAGTGAAATCATACGGTGTTTGTCTTTCTCTGTCTGGCTTATTTCACTTAACATAATGCCTTCAAGGTCTGCCCATGTTGTTGCGAATAGGATGATTTAAAAAAGAAAATTTTTTTTTCTGCTTTTTTCTCCCCAGATCCCCTCAGTATATAGTTGTATATTTTAGTTGTGGGTCCTTCTAGTTGTGGCGTGTGGGATGCTGCCTCCCCATGGCCTGATGCGCAGTGCCATGTCCACACCCAGGATCCGAACCAGTGAAACCTTGGGCCGCCAAAGCGGAGCGCACGAATTTAACCACTCAGCCACGGGGCCGGCCCCTGAATGGGACGATTTTGCCCTTTTTTATGGCTGAGTAGTATTCCATTGTATATATATGTCAAATCCTCTTTATCCATTCATCAGTCAGTGGGCACTTGGGTTGCTTCCACGTCTTGGCTATTGTGAATAATGCTGCAGTGAACATAGGGGTGCATAAGTCTCTTTGAATTGTTGATTCCAAGTTCTTTGGATAGATATCCAGTAGTGGGATAGCTGGGTGATATGATATTTCTATTTTTAATTTTTTGAAAAAAATGCTATCTTAATAGAGTTGTAATTTGTTTTTGTCTTGGGTGTGACATTGAGCATTATCTAGTGTATGTTTGGAGCCATTTTATTTACTTTTCTGTACTTATGTCTGAACATACGTTTTATTTCTGTTGGTGTTGATTGACTTTCTTATCAATTTGTAGGAGCTTATCATATGTGAAAAAATTAGCCATTTGTGATGTGAGCTGCAGAGACAGCTTGCCATGTTCTTGGTTAGGAAGGTTCAAGGTGAAACCATGGATTTTCCTTAAATTGTCTATACATCTAACTAATTCCCAGACCAGTCCTATTTTAAAAGGCATGTCGAAAATATACATGAGCACGACTGTCAGGAAAATTCTGAAAAAGAAGGTTAGTGAGAGGGAACTAGCTTTTCTAGGTATTAAACCTTATCCTACAGCTACCGTAATTAAAACAATGGAAAAAACCCCAAACCAATGTGGTATCCGTACAAGACTGTACAGATTAATGGAGAGTCCAAAAAGAGAGCAGGATGAACATGGGAATTAATATTTGGAAATAGCGGCATTTGAAAACAGTGGCTGAAAGATGGATTATTAATAAATGTCATTGGGACAATTGAGTCTCTGGAAAAAAATATACAGAGATGCATACCTCATATCATTCAAATTCCAGATGGAGCAGAGATTTAATTGTAAAATTGAAAACATAGAAATACTTGGAGAAACTGTGGGATACTTTAAAAATAATCTCACGCGTAAAGAATCAAAAAATGAAACGTGGTACATTTGAATTAAGAAAGGTAAAGATTTTCTGCATGGCAAAACCACCTTAAGTCAAGTGAAAAGATGACAAAGTGGAGACTTAGACAAGTGTTATCCCCACGTGCTTTGGGTGTCTTTGTTCCCTCCGGGTTTTCCTGGGCGGTGGTGCTGGTGTCAGACCCTCTCCTGAGCTGACAGTGGGGTGCTGCGTTGGCTGCAGGCAGGCTGGAAGACCCAAATCCAGGCTCTCGTTGCCCTCAGGATGCTCCCGCAGCTGCTGTGTTTCCTGACACAGGTGGTGCTCAGGCGAGGGAGTTCTGGTTGAAAGCTTCGGGCTCACCAGCTGGGATTTCAGACTTGCTCCCCTTCCCCTGGAGCTGTGAGCAAGACTGCAGTGGGGGCCCTGTGCCTGCGAGGCCCCAAGGCAGACAGACACAGGCCTGCCTCTGGCCCTGGCGGGAGGGAGCAGCCCCTCAGACCACCCTGTAGCCGCCCCAGCCACTCTCCTTCCTAAGGAAGGCAGAGGGCTGAGGAGCACCCGTCATGGAGCCACAGGGACCTGGGGTGGGGACCTGTCTCTCCCACGTACTGCGCCTGTACAACCTCCGTCAGGTTTTGCCTCCTGGAACCTTCCTTGTCTGACGTCAGTCAAGTGGTAACAACATCTCTGCCTCCTGGGGACCTTATGAGGATTTGATGAACTAGGTATGTAAAGTGCTCAGCACAGCGCCAGGGACCTCCTGAGAATCTTGGTTTGAAGGTGATTATTAGGATCATGCTGGCAGCCTAACAAGGCGAGAGAGGCTCAAATTGAAGAGAGAGTCACCCTGGAGTAAGGAAGAAGCTCCTGGTTGCTGACAGCTGCGAGGCCCGCCTACATGGGGCGCTGGTGACTGTCCCCTCACTGCGTGCAGGTGATGACTATAGGAAGCATGTCTCTCTGCCCTCACCCTGCAGGTGAGGAAACAGGCTTAGGAGGTGAGGGAAGTGCCCTCCCCAGGGCTGGAGTCTCTGCCCTGCCCTTTGTACCTTTCTGCCTGGGATGGGGAAGGGGAGCACTGTGCTTGGGGTGGCTCTGGGAGGGGAAGAGGAGAGTTGACCGCCAGGGAGAAGGGAGCACTCTGGATTTCCTCCTCTGGCCTGGGGACCAGAGACTAGTAAGTGGGGCGCCTCCCCCCTCCCAAACACACGCAGTACTGTCAGCCTTTGTTACATGGCCCCCGACTTTCCTCCCTGTGGGTCCAGATCCCCCAGCCCTTTTTATGCTTCTTTTCTCTTTCTTGCCAGCCTGTGGTTTGTGCTTCGTCCCAGGACAGGACCAGGCTGGTGCCTGGCACGTAGGCGAGGGTTGGGCTCCCACCATCCTGACTCTGTCCCGCAAGCACCCCTGTGAATGAGAGCAAGTTGGAAGCGGCCCACTTGGCCAAGCCACACGGGGTTGAGGGACTCATCTGGCAGATTTAGGGTGTGCTTTTTGGGGTGCCAGAGAGCAGCCACATTCAAGTTGTGGCTCTGTTCACGGTTTCTGCCTTCTGAGCCTAAGGGATGGGCAAGAAGTCTTCCCCTTACAGGATAAATCCCTGTTATTGTAGTTCATCCAAACACTAAATCTAATTAAAAAAAAAAAAACTCAACAAAAGCCCATTCTCAGCCTGGTAAGTTACCTGTGGGGCCCATTTGCTTTCATTTCCCTTTCTCCCCATTCCGCTTCCCCTCCATACTTCCTTTGTTTGAACAAATGGAAAAAGAAAAATCTATGGGGGACTCTGTTAGGGAGGGTAGACTAGGTTGTGCTGTGTTAACAAATAGCCCACAAATCTCAGTAGCTTAAAGCAGCGAGTGGTTATGTTTCACGCATGCACATGTGCCTGGGGGGTCCGCTGGGGCCTCGGTTCATCATAATCGCTGAGAGATCCGAGACTGAGCAGCCTCCATCTTGAACGTTGCCAGTCCTGTGCCAGAGAGCAGAGAGGGAGCTCTGGGGGCCCTGGCACTTGCAATTACACGCTCTGCCCGGGAAGTGACATGCTTCCCTCCTGTGGCAACTCACTGGCCAGAACTAGTCACCTGATCACATGCAGTTACAAGGGAGTCGGGAAGTGCACCCGCCAGGTGTCCAGAAAGGGGCTGCTGAACCCGTAATGACCACTCTGCCCAGAATCCTCCCATTTTCAGGTTTGTGTTTTCTTTCCAGCTCTGTGCGTCACAAGGTGGTTTTACATGGCTGTGGCGCATGCAGCCACCCTTGTCTCCAGTAGGCCTCTTCATTGTCCTCTCAGTAGTTATGTTACATCCTCTGGTGCGGGTGCACCTGTCATTACTTAGCCACCCGGTTTTGGATGTGTATTCTGTATCTTTCTCTTGCTGGTGTGGCCTCATTGAATCTCCCTGGGCCAGGACTGGTTTTCACCTGTTCATTTTTTCCTTTGGCCAGTGCATCCTAGGAGGGGGCTTAGTGGGTCAAAGGGCATGGGTGTCTTTATCCTTTGAATCTGCTCTTGAACCTGGCTCCTGGCATGGAGTGCAGGCCGCAGTTGTCTTAGTTCCTGAGAACCCAGGTCAGTCCCGTTCTTCCGGACCTGTGCTTGCTAAGTGGGCGTAACTTTTGTGGCTCTTTGAAATAAATTCGGCTTGCAAATTCCCAGAACTTTGGACCTGCGAGGTCCCTTTATCATGACACATTGAGTAGACTTGGCCCTTCCTCTTCTATGGGAGAAGGGTTATCCAGTCTGCTGCCTTAACCAGATCGCTGTTTCTTCTCATTACCCCGGTGTTTGGAAACCAGTTACTGATAAATTGGGGAATTGGGTCAGGGAGCATTGGCGACAGCTCCTCTCCTCAGCCCGGGGCAGAGGCTGCTGGGGTGACCAGCGCCCTGCTTGGCCCGGCCTTTGGGTCTTGGTGGCTAGCCCTATGTGACCTCCTACTCTTGACCTCTCCGAGGGCCACTTTGAGCTCCTTTGGGAGTGAGAATGGATCTTGCCAGGGAAAAGCCTTTGGTCTGCTCCCCCCAAGTCGTCTTTTGGAACCAACCCCACTGAAAAAGACACAAGTGCTGCGTCCTCCAAGGCCCAGCTCCCTTTTGAAGTCTGTCCACGAGGCACCAGGCCTGACTCTTATTTCAGGAGAGACCTGCTCCTGCTTGGCACGGCCTTTAAACATTGGAGCTGGCAGTCGTGCCCCAGATCCTGAGATCTGTGGAGAGTGCAGAGGAATAAATCAGACTTATGCCCACTCACCTTTCATCCCGGCTGCTTTGTCTGGATCTTGTTTGAGACAAAACTTTTCATCAAGTGGCTTCCATTTGAGGTCACAGCTGAAAACACACCACTCCGCGGGGGTGAATTGAGGGAGAAGTGGATGGAAGGAAAGCCCCAGGTGCCCAGGACACCTTTTGGCTTAGAGGTTGAATGCCTGGCTTTGGTGGGAGAGAGACCCAGGTTCCACGCAGCTGTAGCTGTATGACCGTAGGCAAGTTACTTAACCTCTCCGTGACTCATCCTCGTCTGCACCTCATGCCTTTCGTGCTTGTTAGCATGCTATGTGACCCAAAGTAAGAACTTTGTAAATGTTAGTTATCATTCACAATGATAGTAAATTTTATTGTGGCTGCAAAGGCTTTGAGGAGTCTCCTAGGAGCCAGGACAAGTGGTCTAGCTTTGCACAATCTGAATTCCAGCCCGTACTTGAGCTCATACAGGAAGTCAGGGAAATTTCCACTGGTCACTAATAATGTAAATCGTGAGAAGAGGGAAATAGAATAGTTGACATTTATCTACTGTGCTACTGAGTAGGAAAAACACACCTCTTGTGCATCTCCATTACTCGCACACCTACGCACTCGGGACGCTTCTGACACCAGACGTGTGGAGTTCTCGTACAAAGCAATTCTGTGACACTAGTTGAGTGTCCTGCAGTTTAAGTCAATTCTGACACTGTTACCAGGAGACGGTGTCAGATCCTACAGTTTAAGGACTCAGTCCCGACTGCCTCCCCCTCTCCCCCACCTTCAGGTGCCAATCCCAAGTCAAGGTTGTTACCTGTGCTCCTGACCAGTGGGCTGTAAAGCAGAGGTTCCCACAGCCCCCGCCTGGGATCTAAGTAATTTGCTAGAGCGGCTCACAGAACTCAGGAAAATGGTGTACTTACTGTTGACAGGCTTATTAGAAAAGGATGTAATAAAGGATACAGTTGAATATCCAGGTGGCAGAGATGCGTAGGGCAAGGTATGTGGGAAGGGGCGTAGAGCCCCCATGCTCTCTTGGAGCAAGCCGCTCTCCCAGCACCTCCACGCGCTTACCGACCAGGAAGTTCCCCAAACCCTTTCCCTTTGGGGTTTTTATGGAGCCTTTATCACACAGGCATGATCTACCATTAATTCAATTTCCAGCCCCTCTCCCCTTCCTGGAAGGTGGGGGATGGGGCCGAAAGTTCCAAGCTTCTAATCGTGGCTTGGTCTTTATGGTGACCAGCCCCCATCCAGGAGCCCACCCAGCTTTGCCTCCTTAGAACAAAAGACACTCCTATCACCAAGGAAATCCCAAAAGGTTATCCTTTCACCACTCTGCCCGTTGGCTGGGTACTGTTAAGAGTGAGGGGAAGCTGTGAGACCTCGGCGCGTTATTTAACCTCTGTGCCTCTCTCGTGAGTCCTCGTCGCAGGTGGTTGTGAAAATCGAATGACTTAATGTATGTAACGTGCTTGGAACAGACCTGGCATGAGAGAGGGGTCATGGGTCACCCTCCCAAGGTGCCAGTTGGGGGTCAGTGCTGCTGGAGAAGCTCTTTCTGCAGAGCGGCGGCCTGGGGCATCCAAGGCACTTGGAATTGACAAATGCAAGGAGAGTGCTTACTGGAGATGAGTTCTGCATCCCTGCAGCACGCTCTCTTCCTGGATCACCTTCCTTACCCCACCCATCTCCGGAGGCCCCGTTCTTCCCTCCTCCGTGGCTTGGCCTGGACGCCTCCTCTTCCAGGAGGCTGTTTCTGGCTCCTTTAGCAGGAGGGGTCACTTGCTCCACGGAACATCCCCTCAAGGTGTTCTGCGTTGTTCACTTTGTTCTGTAAAGCATCCAGTTGCATTTAGCAGTCGTTTACCAAGCTCTTACCTCGAACCACTGTTCTGGGTCCTGGGGGTGCCAGGCCTCAGCCCTGGTCGTTGGGGGTCTCAGGGTCTTGAGGAGGAGTCAGGGTTAGAGAAATGACTTTATAATTGGCATTTGTGGTACAATCCTGGCAGGATATGCAAAGGGCCCTGGGCATATGGTTGAGACCAGGGGACTGTTAATTCTTCCTCTTTGGGGTGGGGTGAGTTGAGAAGTCTGAAACAGGATTGAACTTTTGAGCTGGGACTGGAAGATGAGTAAGAGCTCCTCGTGCAAACAAGGGGACGTGAGGGCGGGGGATGTTCCAGGCAGAGGGCGGCTCAGGCGCAGCAGCACGGCTCCCGTGCAGGACCTGGAGCAGCACGTGGCTGCCTCGCCTGCGTCTGCTTCCAGGGGGAACAGCACGCTCGTATGACCACTGAGAACCCCGAGGGGAGAGGGCGGGGGCTGTCTGTGCCCGGCCCACGGAGGTGCCCAGGAAACGCTTGTCAGGTTAGTGAGTGAGCAGCCAGAAGTGGGAACCTGTCCTGAGCACTCACGGGGTGAGCCCTGCTGCGTCTGCCGGATGCCCACCGGGGGCCCCCTCCATAGATGGAATGTTCTCGTCCACCCAAACTGTCCTATGAGGTGTCAGGAGTAGTTAATAGCGTCTGCATTTTATGAATGGGGGAAACTGAGGCACAGAGCAGTTAAGTGATCTGCTGTAGCCCCAGAAGCGGCTGAGCTGCGGTGCATTTCCGGGCGTCTGCCGTGCCCATCCTCCTCCCCGACCAGGTGGGCGAGGTGGGGTAGTCGCAGCTCAGCCCGCCTGGATACCGGGCCGGGTGTGATTGGGTTGCTTATTTCGGAAGTCACAGGCGACTCCCAGGCCACTGGGGTGTGCAGGCCTTTGTCCCCTCTCCTCCCAGGCCCGCCCCACCCCAGTCAGCCCTGCTGCTTGGTGGCTGCGGGAAACAGTAGGCCCTTGTTTTCCCTGGATTCTGAACTCAGAGCGCCGCGCAGAACAGCGTCCAGCTTGGGCCTCACAGGATGGCGTGACCTGGAAACATGGCGCCCACAGCCTTCCTCTGGCCACAGCGGGCGGCCCTTTCATTGAGACGCCCTCCTTACTGGCTGAGAGGGCCAAAGCAGACCCCTTCCTGGGAAGAGGACAATTCCCCAGGAAGGTTCCCTTTCCTGGGGGCCGAACGTGGGCAGAAAACAGAATGACACAACTGCACTGAGGTTTCACTTCCATGAGGGTCCCCGTCCCCATCCCACCCAGGAAACGAGGCCTCTGAGCTATCTCCCGCCAGATCTCCTCCTCTGTGGCATCCCCTCCTGAGGATCCCCTCCTCTGTGGCATCCTGCCCTCCTAAGAGTCCCCTTCTCCACAGCATCCTCCCCCCACTCACCAAAAGGTCCCCTCCTCTGTAGCATCCCCTCCTGGGGATCCCCTCATCTGTGGCATCCTGCCCTCCTAAGAGTCCCCTTCTCAGCATCCTCCCCCCCACCCACCAAGGGTCCCCTCCTCTGTGGCGTCCCCCTCCTGGGGATCCCCTCCTCTGTGGCATCCCCTCCTGGGGGCCCCTTCTCAGCAGTGTCCTGGTTCTTGGGAGCCAGCCTGTTCTGCTGTGGTGCACCCGGAGCCTGCCTGAGCCTCAGCCCCTCCTGAGGGTGCAGCCCCAGTGGGCCCATCTCCTCCTTCCCAGCCGGCTGGCAGAGACTGAAGCCCCCCTGAGGCATTTTCAGGGGGATAGACCCCTCAGGGTGATAGCGGCTTGTCCGGCTGCTTGAGGAAGAGTCTGGAGAACCGGCAGCTCTGTTTAGGCCTCAGCAAAGATGCTGCTGCGAGAGACGGCCGAGCCGGGACCAGACCAGGCCTGATGCATGTCCCAAGTTGCCGTTCTCCTGAAAGGGTTTTACTGGCATCAGAATGCTTGGAAAATACACAAAGGAAGGTGGCTGGCTTCCAGAGCTCAACTGTTTACCTTCAGTGGAGCAGCCGGGAACTCGGAGAGCTTATTTTCCAAACAGCCCACGGTTGTCAGGTTTACAGGCCTCGGGCTGGTGCCAGGCGAGGACAACCCAGGGGCATCTCCTGTGCCCACCTGCTTCCCCAAACCCACGGGGACCCGAGCGCTCCTCTCGGGGGCTGATTTCTGTGCCCTCATGCTGCACAGGAGACCTGGAAAATTCTCTTTGGAGATGTGCACGCTGGTGGGGATGGAGTTTCTGACTGGCCCCAGGGCACCCTGCCCAGCATCACTCGTGTGGCCCAGTTCTCTTCCGTTTGTGGCTGACTTGGTCTGAAAATATCGGCCTCTTGTGTTTTATTTGTTGTTTATTTTATTGAAGTCATAATAGTTTATAACATTGTGAAATTTCAGTTGTACCTCATTATCTGTCAGTCATCATATAAATGTGCCTCTTTACCCCTTGTGCCCCCCAACCTCCCTCTTCTCTAGTAACCACGGATCTGTTCTCTTTATCCATGTGTTTGTTTACCTTCCACATATGAGTGAAGTCATGCAGTGTTTGTCTTTCTCTGTCTGGCTTATTTCGCTTAACATCATACCCTTAAGGTCTATCCATGTTGTTGCAAATGGCACAATTTTGTCTTTTTCCTGGCTGAGTAGTATTCCATTGTATATACATACCATGTCTTCTTTATCCATTCATCAGTCGATGGGCACTTAGGTTGCTTCCACATCTTGGCTACTGTGAATAATGCAGCAATGAACATAGGGGTGCATAAGTGTCTTTAAATTTTTGATTTCAAGTTCTTTGGATAAATACCCAGTAGTAGGATAGCTGGGTCATGTGGTATTTCTGTTTTTCATTTTTTGAGACATCTCTATACTGTTTTCCATAGTAGCTGCACCAGTTTGCATTCCCACCAGCAGTGTAGGAGGGTTCCCTTTTCTCCACATCCTCTCTAACATTTGTTATTTTTTGTCTTGGTGGTTGTAGCCATTCTGACAGGTATAAGGTGATATCTTAGTGCAGTTTTGATTTGCGTTTCCCTGATGACTAGTGATGTTGAACATCTTTTCATGTGCCTATTGGCCATGTATATATCTCCTTTGGAAAAGTATCTGTTCATATCCTCTGCCCAATTTTTGGTCAGGTTGTTTGATATTTTCTTGTTCAGTTGTGTGATTCTTTATATATTTTGGAGATTAACCCCTTATCAGATATGTGATTTGCAAACATTTTGTCCCAGTTGGTGGGTTTTCTTTTCATTTTGTCCCTGCTTTCCCTTGCCTTGCAGAAGCTCCTTAGTCTGATGAAGTCCCACTTGTTTATTTTTTCTTTTGTTTCCCTTGTCCGAATAGACATAGTATTTGAAAAGACCCTTCTGAGACCGATGTCAAAGAGGGTGTTACCTATATTATCTTCCAGGAGTTGTATGGTTTCAGGTCTTACCTTCAAGTCTTTGATCCATTTTGAGTTAATTTTTGTGAATGGTGAAAGGTCATGGTCTACGTTCATTCTTACGCGTGTGGCTGTCCAGTTTGCTCCTTGTTTGGGTGCCTGTCGCAGTGGACCACAAGTTATGGCAAAAGTGGGTTTGTGTCTATGGCTGCTTTTGAGACTTTGCCATCCTTTGCTCTCATTACCACCTCTCATTGGCTTCTGTACCTTCCTTCAGATTCTGTTTTTTTCTGTGAAGTGGGGCTATTTGGGAATGTGATACTGAACCTGCGAACAGAACCAGAAAGGTCTTGCAGTTTCCTGTTTTTATCGAAGGGGAAACTGAGGCCCAGGGGGATGATGAGCTGGGCTTTTGCACAGGCCCAGGACACCTGACAGCTCAGCTGGGGCCCCAGTGGGCCATTTCCCAACTGCGTGGCCTCGCCCCAATCGTTTTGCCTTCTGGGCTCTTGGTGTCCTGGTCTGTGAGGGTGGGAACTTTGTCCTCAGCTGCTGGGCTTGCTATGAGGACAAGTGCCACTTCCCTTCCTCGTCCAGGGGCCCTGGAAGGGATGCTCGCCGTCTCAGCTGGTCTGATTCTTGCTTTGTTTTGTTTTGTACACAGGCTGGTCACCATGGGACGGGAAATGTCTTCTCAGTATTTTCTTACTGTGTGGTCTGTGGGGTTTTGTTTTTTTTAAATCGGGGAAATCCCTTAACATCTTTCCTGGCAGACAATAAAAAAAGAAGAGTTAAGGATATCACCAGGAAAGAGCTGGCACATTCTGAAGGTTTACTGAAAAAAAAGTTCAAATAAGGGAGGATGACAAGGTGTGGGCAGGGTCAAAGGAGGCAGCAGGAGGTGGCGAGGCAGAGAGTGCAAGCTGTCATCACCCCAGGCCCAAGGGGACAGGGGGAGGGGAGGTGGTGTGGGAGCCTGGAGACAGCGGTGGTCTTGGGAGAGGGGCTGCCCTGCTCGACGGGGACTGGAGCTGCTGCCAGAAATACGGTCGGGGTGTGAGGGCGGTGGGAACACTCACTCACTAGACTTCTCTCTCTCATCTTCTGCTGGTGCCTCCAATTGGCCAGACTCGGCCAGAAGCCAGAGGACAAGGCAGCCAGGGGGTTGTGGCTCTAGAGGACAGCCTCCCAGGGCACAGGGCGAGCTCCAGGGATGGGGATGACTGAGTGACAAGCACAGCTTCAGATCTGGCTTTGCATCCGAGCTCCACCGCTTTCTCGCTATGAGATCCCAGGCAGGTTTCAAAAGTCTGTGTTCTCCACCCTCCTCATTCGTGAATTCACTTCTTATTGCGTGGTTGGAAAATAAAACGAAACAAATGCATGTCACTTTTAGCACAGTGCCTACCTAGAGCCATCATTTGTAGCTGTCGTTGTGATTTCTTTACCAGTAACTTTGAGACAATCAGCCTTGAATCCCAGAGGAAGCCCTACTTGGGGGTCAGGCTGGTGGCCTTCTCCGGCCTTTGCTGAGACCATCCTGGGGGTCAGCCAGGTGCCGGGCTGGCGCCGCTGCCTCTGAGGGACCGGCTTTGCAGGTGGTGGTGGCTGCGTGCCGGACGGCAGACATCTGGCGGGTCAGGAAGCGCGGTGTCAGGCTGCCCCAGCTGTTGGCAGGTGCTCTTGCCTTGGGGTGAGGTGTTGCCGACTGTCTGTCAGCCGGCGGCTCTGGCTCCCTTGGGGACCGATCTTCCTAACCCCACGCTCTTGAAAAAATAATCATGCCCCCAGCGGAGCAGGGCAGGCCGAGCATCACAGGTTCCAGGCAGCCCCGCTCGCTTTTGCTTTGTCATGGTAAGCCCTGATCTCAGTGTGAAGGGCAAGTGCCTGATCTCTGGGAGCAGCAGCTCTCAGATTGGTGAAGATCACAGCCTTGCGAGACTTTCTGTGTTTTGTAGAAAGATTACCTGCTTGGGTCTCAGTTGAGAGCTGGCTGTGTGACTTCAGTTGCTTTACTCCACCTTGCTGAGCCTTGGTTTCCCTACCTGAAAAATCTCAGCTGTTGGGCAGAGGGGACATCTTCATTAAACACTTTCTCTGTGAAGCAATTTCACAGTGGCACTCGCTTGACCAGTGAATCCTTTGTCACCTTGATTTCCTGTGTGTGTCTTCTGTATCCTGGGTAGCACGGGGCCCGGGGACAGAAGTACAAACATGGGGCCTGCTCCGGAGGAGGTCTGGGATCTCAGCGGGTTTGGCCTGGCGGTCCTGTCTTTATTTCCTGTGTGTGCGGCCCTCCTCCCACCCCCTTCTCAGGGCTGCAGGGGCAGGCAGAGGGTGAGGATAGCACAGGGTAGTGGGCTCAGCTGCTGAAGTTGTTCTTTTTCTCTGTGTCCCCCTGCAGCTGAACCTTAGCCGGCCGATCGAGGAGCAGGGCCCCCTGGACGTCATCATCCACAAGCTGACCGATGTCATCCTCGAAGCCGACCAGAACGACAGCCAGTCCCTGGAGCTGGTGCACAGGTTCCAGGTGAGTGAGGATGCTGAGGAGGGAGCGGATCTGTGCGTTTCTAAAGCTAGAGCAGCTGTCTTGCTGTGTGGTCTGTGGTAGTGGCTCTGCCGCTGCCGAGACACGGGCTTGTGGGCAGGTGCTTTGCTGCCAGGGCCTCTGTCTTGTTGGCTGTGAAAGGGGATTGAACCAGGGCAGAACCGCCGCCCTCTACCTGTCTGGACATGATTCACTGGTCAGAGTGCTGCCGACTCCACATGTGGCCTCCACATCCTCAGCACATGCACACACACAGCCACTGCCAGTGGTTCTGAGCTGGCACAGGGCTGCAACCCTCTTGCCGGGCTTGGAGAAAGGGACACCCGAGGGCTTTTCCACTGGAACAGCCGCACATGCCCCAAGTCTAGATGTGGTGGAGAAGCCCCTCTCTGTGCTTGTTGCTTTGACCCCTGTGTGCTCATCTCCAAGCTTTGACGTAGTCCTCTTAGCTGTTCCCTCCTCCCAGCCCCATGTCCCCACAGCCTGGGTCCTGACTCCACGGTGACCCGCCTGACACCTTGGGAGGTGCTGCCTTTGCCCCCACTGACTTGGTCTCTGTTGTGGACAAGAGCGTGATTCATTCCTCTGGAAGGCGGCTCGGGGGTCATGAGAAACAAAGTCCTATTATCCGTGGAAATGCAGCCAAGGAGAGGCCTCCCTGGGGGAGGGCTGTCTGAGCGAGCACTTCCCAGTGGAGATGGTTGGGGACTTGGTGTCCTGTCCTTTCTCAGGACAGAGGGCACTCTCGCTAGCTCCCCTCCTCGCCACACAGTAGCCCTTGTGCTGACGGCATTTCTTTCTCCCTGTGTCAGGGTCAGCGACCCTAGCCTCCCTCACTTCCCCGAGGGTCTCACCCCCTCCTTCGCCGACTCTCATAGATTGCTGTGTCCCGTGTGGCCCCAGAATAACAGTGGCCTGCTCATGGTTCTGCTGTGCCCCCCCCCCCCCCCCCCCCCCCGCCTGAAGGGGGGTGTGCTGTCCTCACGTCGTGCCCTCCTGGGCCTTTGCCTTGCCCGTGCCTGAAGTCCGTCCCTCCTTCACAGGGCTGGAGG
This sequence comes from Equus asinus, assembly GCF_041296235.1. Lineage (NCBI taxonomy): Eukaryota > Metazoa > Chordata > Mammalia > Perissodactyla > Equidae > Equus > Equus asinus. The sequence continues at coordinate 98,694,711 of NC_091796.1, read as the reverse complement.
CCACGGGGGAGGTGTGTTTGGGCTCCCCAGGAGGCTCCAAGCCTCAGTTTCCTTATCTGTACGATGGTGTTAGGACAGGAAAACCTATACACTGCTGGGGGCAGTAATTGACGCAGATGAAGCACTTTGCACACTGCTTGGGCCCCGTGAGCGCTTAGTGGGAAGTTGATGCCAGCTGGATCCAGTGACCTCCCCAAGCCTTAGTTTCCTCTTCTGAAGAATGGGGATGCTGAGAGTTCCTCCTTCTTGGGGTGGGCAGGTCGCAGTGAGGAGTACATGTCGGTGGATACGAAAGGGCCTGCTGTCTGCTGAGTGCTTACTGCCATGCCTGCTGCTAGACCAGTACGGCCACCACTGTTGCTTGTGGCACTACTGTCCTTCTAGATGAAGGTCTGCCGCCCACGGCCAGCCCCGGTACCCGGAGAGTGATGGGACAGCCGCCCCTGTGGGGATTCCCCCCAACACTTCCCCAGACACACAGCCCACAGCCCAGCTGACTGGTAAAGGAGAACTGTGTCCCCTGTGTTCCTGTTCTTGACGGGAAAGAAGGTTACAGAGAGAGCAGGTCGGGGGACTAGGGATGTGTGGCTTAAGGGTTTCAGCCGCTGCGTGCATTTCCCAGGGAGGGTCTGGGCTGGGTCCCTCCCAGGCACACTCACTCTCCCAGTGGCCCTCCGATGACTGAGGTGACCTCAGGCTAACCTTGCAGCCTTGGAACTTCTGGGATAAATTTCCAATGTAGCAGTCCGTGCCTCAGCATGAAGCCGGATATCTGATAAGGCCAGGACGTTTCCTCCTTTGTGAAGAGAACAATCCTTTGGGGAAAAGGGTGACAGGCCGCACTTTCCAGAGGCCCCAGGAAGAGAGGAGGTGGGCGGGGGCTGGCGTAGAGGGGGATGCAGAGATGCCGGGGAAGAGGCCCCCTCAGCGGCACGCAGGCCTTCCGCCTGCCGCCAGGCGCGGTGCTGTCCGTGCTGACCCAGTCCTCCCCTCCGCTTAGGATGCGAGAGATCCAAGTTCAGAGCCAGACCAGATAGACTGAAACTTGACCTTGGTCATGCCATTGTTTTCAGATTCCTGTTTTAGAATTTATTCTCAAGATATTAACAGGGAGACACAGCTTGGGTGGGTAGGGAACACAGGGACCAGAGAGGCAGAGGGAAGCCCTGTCAGAGGTGGAAAAGTAGAGCCCAGGGCTTGGGTTTGCAAAGCTGGCCTTTCTGCATTTTGTTGTGAGCAAGGCCAAGAGTAGGATGGAAGGCCCAGCTCGAAGGGCCTTCTCCAAAGGCCATACTCAGGTTCCTGGGGAAGTGGTTTGGGGCTGCTTTGACCTGTCTGAGATCCTACTGACAGAGAAGCCTGTGGGATGCTTCCCTTAAGCCTCCAGGTCCCGGGGATGGAAAGGAATTCTCAGAGCTGACAGATGATGCTTTTTTTCCTGGCTACACTTTGTGGGCAGGTTGGAGGGTATGGGCCTGGGGCTTATTGCAGATCACTAAAGGTGGTTGCCGTAGGAACCCCTCCACTCCCAAGCCTTTCTTCTTTTTTCTGATGGGCCTCAAGAGGCCTTGGCTTGCAGAATCCTCAGGATGATTCAGTTGTTTTCTGCGCCAAGGTTCATGTGGAGCCAGCAGCCTCTTGCCACCGCGGCTCTGCCCGAGATTCAGTTATCAGTGATTATTAGTGAACAGATCCAGGCAATGGTCCCTTGAATGGGGCTGGGCAGTGGGGAGGTCCCTGTCCTGTGCTCAGGGGTGTCCTCGCTGCTCGAGCTGCTTCCTCAGGGGAGCATGGAGAACCTTCTTCTCACTGTGGCTTCTGGGGCCACCTGTCAGGTGTGGCCAGGGCTGGTCTTCCACCTGCTGCCCCTGCCAGCCTCCAAGTTGCCCAGAATGGTTCCTGGGATCGTGCTCCAGGAGGCACGTGGAGCTGTCTAGGTGGATCTTCCTGGGATTTTCCCTGAATGAGCTTAGAAGAAGGAGGTTTGAGTCCAAATGGTCGCCTCTTCTTGCCATCTTGATTAGCTGGAAAGATATTGAGTCCCCCAGATAGTCCCCGAGCCCCCAGTCTGGGCACAAGGACAGCTTCCTCTGCCGTGGCACACTGTTTACAGATCACTGCCCATGCAAATTCCTAGCCCAGGAGGGGAGACCTCTGGGGAAACCAGGACCTGCCATCGTAGCCCCCAGAGTCATCAGCTAGGACAAACACAGACCTGATCACTGCACGTCCTGGCTTAAAACCATTCCACGCCTCCTCATTTTGGTGTGATCAAGGCTGCGCCATTTAACGTGGCCCGTGAGGACTGAGTGATCTGGCACCTGCCTCCTTGCCCAGCCGCCCCTTCTTGCCAAGCTGGCCCCCCCACAGCAGCTGTTCAGGCTCTGAGCTCTTGCACACCTCAGTGCCTTTGCACAAGCCATCCCATGCTTGGAATTCCATCCTGAGCTTCAGCTCCCGGCTCAGGTGCCCCTTCCTCAGGGATGTCTCCCTGATCATCCGACCGAGGACACATCCCCCGTCCCAGACCCTCATAACTTTGCACTCTTTCTTCCTTCCATTTGGAAGTTCATGATTCTTTTTCTGTTGCTACTGCCATCTCTTCATTTGGGGGTTAGCTCCACAGCGGCAGGGATTGCATCTGCCTCAAGCTCATGGCCACACACGGTGCCCGGTACGTAGGAATTGTGCCTACGCGTTTGTGAAGTGAAAGAACATCATGGGCGCTGGCCTTGTGCAGAGCACCTGGTCAGCAGAGGGAGCAGGCGGCTCCAGTGGGCAGCTGAGAGTGGGACACGAAGGCAGAGGCCAGGCGGGGTCGTGAGGCACATAGCGCTGCCTGTTGGGTGCGTGTGGGCGTGCCTCATGGGTGTCAGAGCAGCAGGACAATAACGTTGGAGAGAGGGCTTTTTCTCGGCAGACTGGGGGGCCTGGACTCTATCCTGCAGGCTGGGTGGGGGGGGTGATAAGATCAGATTTAATTGGAACAGAGAGAAGCCTGTTTGGGATGGGGCGTTGCCAGTGTGAGATGAACTCTGGGCAGTGAGGACACCGTGGTCGCTGGTGTCTGGCAGTGTCTGATATGAAGAGGGGGCTCGTGCTTCGCAGTGCCCCCTCCTCACCCCAGTGCCCCTGTGGTCCTGGACGCCCCCCCCTCAGCTGTGACAGGCCAGCCTCTGAGCAGCGCCCGGCACCCATAGGTCCACGAAGGACAACGCCCTACTCACCTCTTGGCTCCCAGTCCACTGTTTGATTGTATAAAATGTGTCTGGGAAGGGAGCTCTCGCCTCACGGCGTGGACGGGCGTGGACGCAGGCAGAGAACGTACACTTTGCACGTTGGTTCTTCACCAGTGTTTACCGCAAAGGAAACAGTATCAAATCGACCCTCAGTAGCCCAGCTCCCCATCCCATCCCCTACCCCTTATCATTAAAAAAAAGTCAGGTTTATTGAGCTATAACTCATACCATACAATAAACTCATTCAAAGTGTATGACCCAGTGGTTTTCAGGGTGTTCACGGGCGTGTTAAAGCACCACCACACTCAGTTTTAGAACGTTTTCATCACCTCAGAAGCCCTGTAACCTTTAACTGTCACCCCCCTCCCAGCGCTAAGCAGCCAGTGCTTTCTGTCTCTAAAGATTTACCTCTTCTGGGCTTTCAGATGAAAGAGATCGTAGAATATGCTATGTTTTGGGACTGGCTTCTTTCACGCAGCGTAATGTTTTCAAGGTTCGTCCATGTTGTAGCATCAATCTGTGCTTCATTCTTTTCATGGCCGACTATTGTTCGTGGTGTGGACGGACCACATTGTCAGCTGATGGCTGTTTGGGCCATTTCCTTCTCTTGGCTCCTACGAATAGCACTGCTATAAACGTTCACGTGTACGTTTTGTGGGGATGTGTGTTTTCATTTCTCTTGGGTAAGTAGAATTGTGGGGTCATGTGGTCATTGAGGACCCACTAGACTGTTTTCCCCAGTGGCTGCACCATTTTCTGTTCCCGCCAGCAGTGTGTGAAGGTTCTAGTTTCTCCATATCCTCAGCCACACTTACTATCTGACTTTGACTTTTAGCCCTTCTACTGGGGGTGAAGTGGCATCTTGTGGTTTTGACTTAATGATGCTAATGGTGTCAGGTGTCTTTTGGTGTGCTCCTTGGCCATTTGTATACCCTCCTAGAGCCCTCATGTCCTGTCCATGTTGGTGCCTAGAGCCTGCAGAGTTGCCTTCTCCACCTTTAGACTGTTGGGCCCCATAGCACAGTGGTTAGGGACACTGGTATTGGAGCCCGCTGCCTGGGTTCCAAGCTCTCCCCACCACTTCCTGCTGGCCGGCCTTGGGCAGGTCTTTACCTTCCTCTGTGCTTCAGTTTCCTCATCTTGAAAATGGAGACAGTCCTGGTAGGAGGCCAAGTGTGTTAACACACGTCAACCACGCAGAGCCCCGGGAACCCAAGCTTGACGATCCTGGAGGTGCAAGGCTGGCATATGCGGGGCCTGGCCACGGGGCAGGAAGCGCCCGAGTGCCACCCGTCTCCCCCAGGAGTAGCGAGCGGCAGACCCCAGTTTCCTCCTGAGGAGCTCGGAGGGACGGCTTTGAAGGCCCTTCCTGCTCCAGGCTAGCGGGATAGGCTCAGCCACACTGCCGTGACAGGCGGCTCCTGGAACCCACACGTTCTTATTTCTGCCTCGTGCCACACGTCATCGGAGGCTCGCCTGCAGCTCTGCTGTGGGTGTGGGAGCTGGGAGGACGGAGCAGCTGCTGACAGGTGGTGGCAGAAGGAAGAGAACTCCGTGAAGCTTGTTCTGACTCTTAGCTCTGCCCCAGTGTGACACGAGCTGTGGACTCTTACCTTTCACGGGTCACGCCATCCTCCTGGGCATGACTGACTGCAGGAAGTCAGGGGAGAGGACCTGCCTGCAGGCTAGGGAGCCACATATGGTGAAGAGGAACACAGCAGCCCCGCAGTGTCCTTTTCTTCTAAAAAGTAAAGAAGATAATTAAACTGCCTGAGAGGGGCATTGTGAGGCTTAAACCCATTAATATTCTTGGTGCCTTTAGAACAGCGCCTGCAGTGTGTGCACGGGTGTAAGCGCTCGCCACTCTTTCTGTCAGTGCCTGGGTGTGAGACCCATGGGAGGCCCTCGGCGTAGGCCTGGCACTGAGTGGGCTCTCAGTCCTGTCAGCTTATTATTGCCCTGACAATAGTACTTTTCTTATTATCTGTGGCTTATCTGTGGCTGTCGGTCCCTGCTGACTTGAGAGTTCGTAGTCATAGCTGGAGTCAATGAGACAGCGATAATGAAAGTGTCCCCAAATGGGAGATGTGCTCTGTGACAGGGGAGCGGAAATGTGGGCTGATTTTAGTCTAGGAAGTGGGGCCGGTGGGGGTCGGCTCCACCCCTCTCCAGCTGACCTGCCTCAGTTGTCCTGCCTGCTGCGCGGGGTATATGTCAGGATGGCAGTGTGAGACAGTGGCTTTGAGAGCGGCTGTACCCAACTCGAAAGGTGGCTTCTCTGAGCAGCGTGATCACCTCCGAGGCCGCAGCTCTGGTTTGCTCCGGACCCCCAGGGCTCAGGAATGATGCCACAGCTGCGCTGACTCAAACCTGTCAACCTCAGATGTTTCCTGGGCGGCCGCCAGCACAGGGCTCTGGACTGTGTGCTGTGGGGATGGAGTTGAAGTAGAAGAAATGAAAGGTTTTGTTGTTCGAGGCCTTCTAATCTGATTATCAAACGTTAAAGGAGTTTCTGTCTCTTTTGGGGGCAGAGCCTGGCGGCGTGAGGGCCTCCTGGCTGGTGGGACAGAGTAAGAACCATGGGCGCCAGGGAAGGATTCAGGGGGTCACCTTGGAGCCCCGGGAGAGGCCACTGTTTCCCGAGTAGGTCCCTGGTGGCCCTCTCTGCACTGGGCACTCCACATCTCTTATCTCATTGGGTGCATCTGTCAATCCCTGGGAAAATGGAATTGCTTCCCCCCTTTTTGGGTGAGGAAACCAAGGCCCAAGGAAGTTGAGGCGCCTGCCCGGGGTTGCTGAGAGGGAACATGGCAGAGCCAGGATTGTGGCTGTGCTCTTTTCAAATGCGCCTCAAGGGGCCTTTGGCCAGCAGCTGACGGACCCCTGGGGAGTGTGAGGCCCAGCGATTCAGGGTCACCTGAGGGAGAGGTCACCGTCTAGGATTGCTGTGACACAGCTGGTGCCACGTGATGATCAAACGCTGGCCACAGATGCCAAGGGAGACAGAACTGGGCATATCTGGTGGCTCTGGCCCCAGAGGACAGATGGCTTCTGTCCCGGGGTGACCATAAGGTCACCCTCCCCATGACTGCTGCCCGGGGTCACGGGGTCACGAGGCCACTCCTCCCATGGCAGAGATGGCTGCACAATCTGCCTGTTGTGCAGCCTGGCCCGGCCAGGCAGGCGGTGGCTGTGAATCACTCTTTCTGCCCTGGGGAGGTTGGTGCCATTTAGTGTCGCCTTTCTGGTGTGGAGGGAAGGCCCGCCCCCAGGCAGACCCGGGACTTTCTGACCCTGTTGCTAGCCCGGGGCAGAGCTGGACTTTGTATGGCGCTGGGCGGTACAGTGGGAGGGGATGGCTGCCCTGGAAGCCTGGGCTCTGCCCCAGCACACTGGCCGTGGTTCCTCTGTTGGACGGTGAGTGTTTTATGGCACAGGGTGTGAGGCATGTTGGGTTTTAAAAATACTAACATTTGTTCATAATACCTTTTCCACATTTGTAGAAGGAATGTGTCTACACATCACATCGGAACTCCTCAGCCTAAGGGCTGCTGGCTTGTTGGGCCCGGATCCATCCTTGGTCGTGGGGCTGTCCTGTGCATTGTAGGATGGCCAGCAGCATCCCTGGCCTCTTCCCACTAGCTGCCTGTAGATCACCCCCAATCGTGATGAGTGAAAACGTCTCCAGACGTGGCCAGCTGTCCCCTGGGGGGCACATTCACCCCTGGTTGAGACCCCTTCATTTCTCAGAGCACAGCAGCTCTGAGAGCCTCAGCGGGTCGGTAAAGCTGCTCGTGTTTCCTAAGCATGGATGCCGGGGCCTCACTGTCTGGTGTTGGAGATCAGCCTGTAGGCCGAGAGGTCTGTAGTCCCGTGGGTTTTACTTCCCAACACCTGCAGCAGAAAACTCGCCTTCCACTCTCATCCTGGGCGGTCTTGGGGCCAGACTCCCTGACTGGCTGCTGTGCCGCCCCTGTGGGCTGCGTGCCCCCAGTAAAGCCCCAGTGTGGTTTTCTTCCACTTTGTGTAGTAAGTCATGAAGTCTCTCACCAGCCAGGAGTCAGACTGCGCAGGTGCTGAGCCTTTACCCACCTGGGTTCCCGGGACAGACAGAGGGAGGCGCGAGGACCTTCTCTGAGCCCCTGCCTGCACAGCCCACGCCCCCGGGGCTTCCAGCGTCTGACCTGGCCCTTTATCTCAGTCTCTACGTTGATCTGTGAGATCATTCATCAAATGACTGTCATGTTGTTCATTCAGCAAGTCTTAACTGAGCACTTACTGTGTGCCAGGAATTATAAAAGACGTTGCAGACTCAATGATAAATAAGACGGATCAGGTGGATGCAGCCCCTGCCCCCACAGAGAGTGTGTGTGTGTGAGGGGGCAGGGGTGATACAAAGGGAACACAAGTGAAGGGAGGAAAAAGTAACACCATCTCTGATTGGGGTAAGTTCTAGGAAGGAGAAAAGTCAGGGCCTGTGATAATGGGGAGGGTCTCACCACCTCATCCTGCAGCCTCCTAGAGGAGTTAGCGCTTGAGATGAGGCCTGAGGAGCCTGGGAAATGAGGGAGACTGTGGCACAGGCCGAGGGAGCAGCGTCTGTCCAGGCCCTTCTGCAGGGTGGGCACGGAGGCCCGAGGACCTGGAGTAAGTGGCTCCGGCCAGAGCACAGTGGCCAGGGGAGAGTGTGCGAACTGGGCTGGAGGGCAGGCGGGAGCCAGACCAAGCGGCGCCTGGTGGCCCCTGAGGAGCTCTGGGCAGCTCTTTGAGGAGTTCTAAGCAATGGTGTGGGGAGAGGACAGGATTAGGGACAGGTAACATCATGCAGAGTCTTCTCCCTGATCACCTGAGTTGAACAAGAGCCATTTTCTAGCTCCACAGCTGTCTGGGGAGGATGGGTCAGCATCCCATGGTGGGGATTTGGGGCAGCGGGCTGATGCTTGCTTGGTGACAGGATGACTCCTACCCCCGAGTGTGCCTGATGGCCACCTGTTCCAGGAAGGCTGGGGCGGCAGCAGGAAGGCAGACAGCTGTCTGCAGCACCCAGTATCATTGCCAGGGTCGCCTCTGGCAGCGGGTAGCCGTCTCTGTTCTCAGGCAGCCAGATCCTGGCTGGAAGCTGGGAAGGCTGGGGTGGCTGAGTGCAGGCATGAGGGGCCCAGGCGTCCTCTGGCCTGAGCGACCCTCAGTGGTTCCAGAGTTAGCAGCATGCTGCAAACTCTGCACTGGTTCCAGACGATCCTTCTTTCCCCGCTGACAGCAGTGTGGGTACCCCGAGTTCTGGCTGTGAGTAAGGCTTGCACACCCAGCGAAGGAGGTGGGGGAGCCTGTGGGCATTAGGGAGGCCTCAGCTTGTCCTGGGAACTGAGAGCTGGGCTCTGGCTGGAGGGCTGTGGGTGTGGCGGGCGGGGCAGGCAGAGCAGGCCTTTGGCCTGGATCCTGGGAAGCTGCCTGAAGGCAGGCGCAGCTGCACAGTCTCACCTGGGCAGGTGTGTGGAGAAGGCACCAGGAGTATGGAGAAGGCGCCGGGTGTGTGGACTGGGTGCATCCTTAGGGGTTAAGACAGGTGTTTAAGGAATGAGGGTGCTACTGCTGAGCTGGAGCAGAACTGAGGACCTGGGACCTGGTCCCCACTTTGCTCAGCTGTGACCGTTGGGCCAGATGACTGCTGAGACCCCCTCCAGCCCAGACGGTGATCCCCGATTGGGAATGCTAGCCTGTCCTGGCTTAGCATCAGCCCATGAGGAGATGCCTTCTCCCGACCAGGACCCAGCCCTGCAGATCCCCCTCCCAGCTCCAGAGGCCATGTGTGGCCTCCGTCTCTGTTTCCCTGGAGGACCTGTGTAGTGTCATGGCACTGTGACAGGACGTGTGACAACCGTCAGGTGAATAGCCTGGCTGGGCACGTTGCCAGCCTCCTGCTGATGGAAAATGGAGAAGGCTTATAAATTGGTGCTGAAATCTGGGAACAGAAAGGGAGGTATTGTTTTCCGTGGGGGGCCTGGGCAAGAGGCGGGAGAAGGCCCTTACTGTCTCGAAGAATAGTGTTCAGTGTCCTTCCAGCCCTCTCTTCTGAAGCGTTCTGGGTTATATTTTGGCCAGAGCTACATTTTTTTGTGGACTCTTCTGCCAGCTCTGTCAACAACAGTTTCCCCCCACGGGACCATGGCTTCTCCCAGTCACGCTTGCCCTGCTTGCCGGGGGGCTGCGCGAGGCATGTGACACCATGACAGCTCACACCATCTGGGAAGATGACCCAGGTGGACGGACAGTTGTGGGTGCCCGTGACCTGGAGGCCACAGGTGTGCACACTGAGGCAGGCGTGCAAAGTCACACACCCAGGAGAACCTGTTGTCTTTCTGGGTGCTCAGGTCCAGGCCTGCCCCATGCAAGCACTCTCTTAGGAGCTCCCCCCCAACCCCCAGTGTGGAAAGGGGTTTCCCTCTGCGTCTTTGGTGCAGGTCCCGTACAGTTCATTCTGGAGGGTGGGGTCTGGGTGTTCGGACCTCTCCTCATCCTTTCTGAACCTCTTGTTCTCTGAGTGTCTCTCCGTCACCAGTGATAAATGGGGGTTATTGCTGCCTTCTGCTCCATGGAAGCTTTGTCTGCCCTTCCCACATGCTCCCGTTTCCCCCACCTCCATCCACTGCAGCCTGGGACCATGAATTTTACCCCTCTGCAATTGGACTTTGATTCTGGTGGCTTTCCCTATGTCTCTGCTAGGCTCTTGGCAGTCCTGACCTATTTTGGTAATATGTGCATACGGAACAAATTAAAAAATGGGGTCTCCTCCTGCCCTTGCTACCCAGTCTGCTTGTTTCTGTCTTGTTGGTGCCAGCAGCCTTAAACCTTTTCGGGGGTGGGGTGGGCGGGGGGGGTTGTTTCTGTGTATGTGAACAAAGAAGGTCTTTCCTCCCCCACACAAAGCCATTCTGTATGATACATCTTGGAAGTGATTTCATATCAGCCCTTTGGGCTGCCTCATCCTTTTTGATGGCTGCATAGTATTCTGTTAAATGGCCTTAATGTCCTTTTCTTAACCAGTTCTTCGCTGAGGGACATTTAGGACATTTCCGATCGTGTTGTGGAAATGTGCTACAGTGATTAAATAGCCTTGTGCGGATATCTTCCTGTACATCTGTGAGGAGTTCTATGGGATAAATGCCTAGAAATAGAAATGCTGACTTTATCCATTCGTAATTTTGGCTGTTACCTGATTTTTCTCCATAGAAGTTAGATTAGTTGCACTCCCACCAGCCAAGCGCTGGCCCGCATCCCCCCCTTTGGGAGGTGTTTCCATTCAGTTTAAGTTGGCATGGAGTCGCAGAGTATCAGAGAATGCCAGCATCCTAATGGTCCCGTCCTCATCTGTTGTTTCTGCCGCACACGCTCAGGGCCCTGGGAAGGGCAGCATCTGTGCCAAGCTCATGGCCTTGCTGCACTTTGAACCTGGGCCGCCTTGCTCCTGTCCAGTGCTCGCGTGCTCGTCCCTGTGCCGTAAGGGCCTGAGCGCATGGGTTTAAACAATGGGTCTGAAGAGCAGTAGGCCTGGGGGCACGTGGCGTCATGATTTTCCTTTCACCAGTGCTGCCAAGTCATAGAGACCATATTGTGCCAAAGGTCAGGCAATGTCTCAGTCCTTCCCAAACAGCGAAGGCCAGCGCACATGTCCCTAAGGCCAGCACTGCATCTGACACGCTGCACAGGCCTCGTCCCTCCCCAGCTCGGCTGCTGGGCCTTGCACAGCGCTTGACTGCTCACTGCAAAACTCAGAGCTGGCCCCATCGCTCCCTGGCTCAGGACCCTGTTGCTTTAGGATCACGTCCAAATTCCTTGGCTGGTCTGTCTCCAGCTGTCTGTCCCGCCGTCTGCTTTAACATGACCTCCCCTTTGACACCTACATCCACCCAGCCACGCCGGGCACCTCACCTGTGCCTTTGCTTTTGCTGTCCCTCTGCTTGGGATGCCTGTGACCCTTTGTAGCTCAGTATCACTGTCCTCTGGAAACCCTCTCTCCTCCCCTTCTCCCCCCTCCCTACCTGCACCCCTGTGCATTCCCTCATGGCCACACTCCTCTACTCTGTGATCACCAGTCCCCCCACACCTCTCCCACTGAGGAGCCCCCAGTTAGGGTGGGCAGAATGTGCTGCTCTGCAGCTGAAGAGGTGCCCCCCCATACACACACACACACACACACACACACACACTTCCTAGGGATCCCGCTGTCCCTGGTCTCGTGCCCTCTGGGGGGCCTCAGGCTTAGTGCTCAGACACTAGCGATCTCTCCAGAATAGTGACGAGGATTGATTAAGACCAAGGTGTCTGCCGGCACGGAGGCCCACCTCCCCTGAGGATTTTAGAAAGGTTAGAGGAGATGCCCTCCTCACGCCAGGGCTGAGTCTGTAAGAAAGGGAGAATCGCCTTAGGACTGCACAGAAACACAGCCTTGGGGGCTGGATGGTCTTGCTTGAGCCAGTGAACGGGTGTCTGTCCGTGACACGGAGCCGTTGTGTGTCTGTCACTTGTATGGCTGGCCTGCTCGCCCTCTTCTCTCTACAGTTCCGGGCACGTGCCTCCTTGCCCTGCCGAGATCAGGTCCTTTGTGGTCATTACGCATCGGGTGGGTGTGCTCGAGGGCAGCAAGCCCCAGCCTCCCGCATGTGGATGTCTCCACCTGGGGAAATGGTCTGGCTCCTCCATTCTGGGGTTGTCTAAGAGCTTTGTTTGTTCATTCTTCACAGCACAGAATCAAAGAATCCTGGGACTTACAAGTCAGAAAGGATGTTATAAATGCGTTTTCTGACCCTCTCATTTTATAGAGGGGAAATCTGAGATACAGAGAATTTAAGTGACTTTCAGAAGCACTTGTAAAGTTAATGGCAGTTCTAGAACTTGAAGCCAGATTTCTTGACTCTGCCTTTGCCTTAATTTTCACAGTGTCTCGGGGTCTTTGTGCTGGAATTGGGACTGGCTAGGTGCACTGGGCTGAAAGAGGTGGTCTGCCAGTAATTGGAAGGCAGAAGCCTTGGCTGACTGTCAGGGACTGTTACACAGATTGCACACTCCACAAGCTCGGTGATAGACTCTGCAAATGGCACCCCGTGTGGCTGAACTTGGTGGTCCTGCCTGCCCCTGGTGTCTGCTGGCCACTGCTGCAATCTTCTCTTGGCTTCCAGTAGCCCGCTCCCAAAGTTGAGCTGCATGAATTTCTAGCCCCAGCTCCATGCCAGACCTGGCTGCCTCTTCAGACCCCTGGCCTGTGGTTCTTGAACAGCTGTGGGTGCTAGGGTTTAGCCAGGACTGTGGTTGGCTGCCGGGCCCATTGTGTTACATCACGGCTCCCTGGCTTAGCGTGGATTCCTCAGGACTACCTGTGGTGTGGTTTTCTGTAAGCTGTAATGAATAGGCAGGTATTCTGGGTGGTGCCAGGAAGGCTTTGCCTGGGGGACGTTTGGCCCTGGCCTTGGTTGGTCTGTGAATGGTGGTTGATTTCACAGCTGCTGTGGTCTGCCCAGAGGATTCCTCAGTTGTCCTCCCCGGAAAGCTCTGCTCAGCCTGGCTCATGACCCCATCCTCACATGGAGCTGACCTCCCAGGGACAGGTTGCATTTCTGCAGAAGCGTGCTGTGCCTTTGAAGGTGCGATGGCCCGCGACACTGCTGTGTTGTTCGCTCTCCTTCCATGCGGACCCATCCTTCACTCGGTAGGTGTTCACTGTGGCCTGCCTGTGTGTCCAGCACGTGCCGGCCCTGAGGACCTTACACATGTCCTTCCCTTGGTGCCATGCAGAACCTCCTCCCAGGCCACTGTGGACACTGGCATCTGGTCGTGTCATATTTTTTACTTTCCTAAGAGGCGTCTGTCTTCTAGTCATGGTAGTTTATCTTGATCCAGGATGGGAACAAATGCAAAGACTCTGGCCCGATGTGCTGGCCCCTCGGGGGCCATTAGGAGAAGAGGGAGCCAGGGTGGCCCCTGGGGTGGTAAAAGGAGCAGAGGGGGCCGCAGTGTCACCTCTGCCACTTCACTGTGTGACCTTGGGCTAATTTCCACTTCCTTTCTGAAAAGACGGGCTGGAATAAGGGACCCTTAGGTCTCGCAAGGTCTGACCATCTGTGACTCTGCCTCTGGGAAAGAAATTTGCAAACTCTGGGCCATTTTTCCTGACTTTACCTTCTGCTGGCACCAAATGCAGTGTGCCTGGTCTCACGGGCGGAACCACCAGGCTAAGCTCTGGGCTTGGGTTGGCAGGACATGAGAAAGGCTTACTTTTCTGCTTTAACATAAACTTTAAAAGAATGCACCTGAGTCATCCTGGCTGTAGCTAGAATTGAGGTGCTTTTCCTTAAGCCGGGCCTTCCCATGCCTTGCTTGGCTGACTAGAGGGCTCTGGAGCCAAATGGCCTGGGCTCAGAAGCCGTCTTGGCTACTTCCTAGCCGGGAGAGCCTGGGCAAGGTTCTGAGGTGCTCTGGCTCAGTTTCCCTGTCTGTCAAATGGGGCCGCTAATAGGACCTAAGGCATAGGGTTGTTGTGAGGAATTAAATGTGTCCACTCCTGCAAAGTGTGTAGAACATTGTCTTGCACTTGGCGAGCCTTCAGGAAAGGTTAGCTGCTGTCATCCCCATTATTATTGTAATTATTAATAATAGTAACTCATCCTAGAATCTTGCCAGGACCCCCATCATGGCGTTAAGACTTTAGGAACCAGAAGCTTCCTGGCTTTCACCCGCCACTTTGTGGAAGGAGCTGGTTAAAAGGCCAGCCTTTGTGGGCATCAGCTGGAAGGTCTGGGCTTGCGCCGTGCTCTCAGGGAGAGCCAGAAGGAGCAGGATTATGCTGAGTAAGCCCGAGGCCACCTCCTTTCCCATAAAAGCCCCGTGAGTAGTTTTTAACAGCCACGAGAAAGTAATTGGAGTTCCTCCCCGGGGTTCGTCTGGTGGCCGAGTGCTAACTGGAGCTCACAGACCCTGACTCGTGGGGTCCTGGGAATCTGCCAGGGGAGTTTCTTCAGTGCATGGCGTGTGGGGTTTGTCTTGAGTGCTGACACTTACCTACTTCTAGAACCAACAGAGACTCAGGATTCTGAAGTCCCACTGGGGCTAGCACAACAGGTTGTTGTCGCCCCCAAGTGACCGCTGCCACGCTCAGTGGTGACGGCTGCCGTGGCTGTGGGGGAGGCGAGGCAGAGTTGCAGCCCGGTTTCCAGCCTTGATCTGCTCCACATAGGAGACTGGCATCCCAGAGAGGGTGACGCAGGCAGGCCAGGCTGCAGAGCAGGGACAGGAATCCAGGGCCGTGCTGTGCAGTCCAGTGCTTGCTTGCTTCCTTTTTTGTTTTTTTAGTTGAAGTATAATATACACATGGAAAAGTGTACCTGTCGCACGTGAACAGCTTGATGAATTTTCACAAACCAGAGACACAGGTGCCTAGTGCCAGATCCACCAGGAGGGCGGTGCCACTCCCAGGGCTGCTCATGGGCTCCCTGCTCCTTCCCTTCCCTGCCACCCTGCCCCTCTCTTTCCACTCTCAGAGCCTCTGTCCTCCCACGTGACATCCTCCTCCCAGGGGTGGGGGACAGGGGTGCTGGAGGAAAGGAGGCTGGTTACCAAACCAGGAGATGGACTTTCTCTAACAAACTGGGTGCTCTCAGATCAGTGTTCCACGAATGGCTCCCAGCCTGGTCCTCCCACACTGCTCCTGCTAGCAGGACTTTTCTGAAACTTACCTCCCATCCTACAAAATTCTCCTAAAAGGCTGCTCGGCCTCTCCCTCCAGCTTTTAGGTTAACCTGCAGAAGGCTTGGCAGGGGGCCTGGTGCTTAGCCTGCCCAGCTCTGTGCATGGCTCCTGTCTGGCCTTCACCAGGCTGTTCCCATCTCGGCCCGCTAGAGATGGAGAGCTCCCTGAGAACAGCGGTGTGAGGCTCGCCCTTGCTGTGGTGCTCCGGAGGTGTCTGCTGAGGTATGACTACCCAGGCAGTTGTTGTTCAGATAGCCGGCCGTCCAGACACACCCAGCAGGGGCCTCTGCTCGTCCCATGGGAGGTCTGGGCAGCGCCCAGCCTCTTCGTTCTCTTCCTCCCACCACTGACCCCAGGCTTCAGTCTTCTCTTTCCTGTTCTAGACCTGCCTGACCGAATTGTGTACAGCTTCTTCAGCACTTAGATTTGAAGTGGGTCCTTAGACTTTCTGGGAATTGAAAACACTAGAGCCACATAACTGGTGTTTGGGTGGGTCATAGGTATGCCCTGGAGGCCTTGGGTTTGCCATTGCAATGGCTGGTTTGAATCCTGCCAAAGCCGCAGCTGGTCATGTGACCTTGAGCTGGCCACTGGACCTCTCAGAGACTCAGTTTCTTCATCTATAAAATGGAAATGAAAATAGGGATGTTCACGCAGTCGACCCACAGGCGTTGCCCTGGTAATCAAATCGAATATTTTGTGTGATGGCAGCTTTTGAAAACCAGAAAGTACTATATTTTGTATACCACGATGGAGTATCATGATTACAGTCTGAAATATCTGTGCCTGAAGAGCTGAGAAGTTCTGTGGTGTTTTTCATTCTTACTAAGAGAAATGAAAGCTTAGTCCACACAAAAACTTGTACACGAATGTTTGTAGCAGCGTTACTCATAGTAGACATAAAATGGAAACAATCCAAATGTCCGTCAGCCAATGAACAGATAAACAAAACATGGTATATCCGTACCGTGGGATATTATTCAGCCATAAAAAGGAGTGAAGCAGCGACACACGCTACAACATGGGCGAGCCTTGAAAATGTGCTGAGTGAAAGAAGCCAGTCACAAAAGACCACATATGACTCCACTTCTGTGGAATCTCCAGAATAGGCAAATCTGCAGAGACAGAAAGTGGTTTCCAGGGTCTGGGGGGAATGGGGAACTTAGGGCTGGTAACTCAAAGGTGTGGGATTTCTTTTTGAGGTGATGAAAATGTCCTAAACTTGTGCTGATGGTTTGATAACTCTGTCAACATACTAAAAGCCATCGAATTGTAGACTTTAAGTGGGTAAATTGCATGGTATGTGAATTACACCTCAATAAACCTGTTTTTAAAAAAATCCCACGAGGCAGGAACTATTACAATCTCCATTTTCCAGATGAAGATTGAGGTTTGTGGAGGCCCAGAGGCACAAGTGGGCAAGGCAGGGTTCTTCTCCGGGTCTGGTGGCCTCCATCTCTGCTCCTACACGTGTCACCCCTTCTCAGCGTTGGCCTTCACTTGACAGAGGAGGCGGCCTCGGCCCAGACAGGAGAAGTGGCTTCCAGCGCTCTGTGCTGCCCCTTCCTCCAGCCCAGCTGCCCACCCCCAAGGGGAGATTCCAGAGCGGTCCCCGGGGGCGGAATTTACCAATCCTGCCTCAGTTAGGCCATGCCCACGGGGCTCTCAGGCATGCACAGCCCAGTGGGCGGTGTTTCAGCACCGGGTCATGAGTGTGAGGAGGTGACCCCGTGTACGGGCCCTCGGTCCAGAACACCAGGTCCAGGGCGGGCGGTATCCTTGACTCACAAAAGCTCCTCCTGGGCATGATGTTCCATTTATCTAGTTTTTCCTCTCTCCTTTTTTTTTGAGGAAGATTAGCCCTGAGCTAACATCCATGCCCATCTTCCTCCACTTTATATGTGGGACGCCTACCACAGTGTGGGGTGCCAAGTGGTGCCATGTCTGCACCCGGGATCCGAACCAGTGAACCTGGCGCCACCGAGAATCGGAACGTGTGAACTTAACCACTGCACCACCGGGCTGGCCCAAGTTTTTCTCTTCTTGCTTGTGCTTTTGGTATCACATCTAAGAAACCATTGTCTAATTCAAGCCTACAAAGATTGACAGTGTTTTCTCCTAAGAGTGTTATAGTTTTAGCTCTAACTTCATCAGATTTTTATATTGGAAGAAATGCTGCTTGAAAACCATTTTATCCAGTGGTGTGCATATATAGCCAGTGCTGGGTAAATGGTAGCTGCTATTATTTAAAAATTATCAATCATGATTATTTTTATTTATTATTATGTTTACTGTAATTAATCTCTCCTTCTCATCGGGTAGCTGCCTCTGGCTCCTTCATGAAAGGTACTGTTGATGTCTGAACCCGTTTCTGGCCAGGGCAGGGCAGCATGAGCTCGGAGACCTTGGGTCAGGTTTGGCCACGAGAATCCCCATGTTGCAGAATCATGAGAACCCTCTGGGTTTTTATATCTGCCAACTCCTTTCCTATCCCTGACCTCCTTGTTGCCAACCACCGCAGCTCCCCGAGATAGGTTTTATTCAAAATGCACGTTTCACACACAAAGAAACAGACGCTCAGAGATTAAGTGCAGTTTCTTGTTCATAGACATAGAGTAAGTGGCAGAGGCAGGATTTGAACCCAGGACTTCTGCGTGCGTTGTCTGTTAGATGAGAGCAAGTCCCTGTGTCTCACTTCCTGTCCATGGATGGAACTGCACAGGAGGTGGTATCTCTGGTGTTCATCTCGCTCTTCTCAATGGGCTCAGATTCCCCATGGAGAAACCTTGAGTCCCCCGAGTCCAGCAGAGGGCCCAGTGCCCCTCTTGGCATCATCATCCCATGGGCCTGGGGTGCTGGGAGCGTCTGGCTGGTCCTTGTCCCTCTGTCCATTCTGACAAACAGTTGGTGTTCTCCAGGCCCCCTCCTGGCCCTGCTGACCCAGGGCTAGATATTTCTGCCTGTCCCTCTTTCAGTCTGTGGGGAGCCGGGCTCTCCTGCTAACTTCCAGGGCCCTATCCAGGTTCCGCAGCAGGCCCTCTAAGGAACGTGTTTACTATTTGCCATGGAGATGGTTTGGGCCTTTCTTCCTCTGAGCGGTGATAAAATGGGATAGGGCACTCGCCCTTCCAGCAGTTTGGTGATTCTAAGAGACTTGTGAAAATGCATGAGGCCTGCAATACAATAGATAAGCTGGAAAGCTTGAAAGAAAATCCACTTGTGGATGGTGGGGTGATTGGAAAAACTCTTTGCTCTCTCTGTCCTTGTCCCAAAAGAGATCGTGTTTAGGAATAATTCTTCTGTTAATACTGGTGCTTTCATCCCGGGTCAAAAGCTTGTTGGCGCCTGCTTGTCAGATCTTTTCCCCTTTGGTTTCTTCGAGCTTCTTAGCTCCTTCCCTCATGAGTTTGGCTTAAGTTCATGTCTTAATGATTCTGAGTTCTCTTTTCAAAGGTCGCTGCCGTAATGCATAAAAGTGGAACAGAACCAGCAGCTACGCAGATAGTTTTCTCGGGACTTGGAGGGGGTTTTTGAGGGGGTGGGAGGATCGTGTCCGTGTTTTATGTGACTCAGTTGTTGGGGGAGAATTGGGGCAGCCCGTCTAAGTGCGCCTCTCTGAGACTGCCTCCTTTTTGAAGGAAGGCAGTCAGTATGTGTGTCCCCTGTAATGCCTCTAGCAAGTGGGTGTTTGTCCTGTTCTAGAGCAGTCCCCATGTGTGGCCTTGAAATCTGCCTCTGTAAATACCAGTCCTTGGTTTTCTCCAGTGTAGACTGTCAAGTCACGGGTGAGGCAACTGAGACCCTGAGAAGGCAAGGGGCTTGCCCAGGGTGACCCTGGGAGGTGATAACAGTGGGAGCCTAGGTTTCTTGACCACTGGTCCCTTAATGGGTCCTCTACACAAGCTGCTTCCCAGCGTGTTGTGGGGGCAGGTGGTGAGGATAGTTCTGTGCTTTCAGGTCATAACCCAGAACATGAGTTCATGGGCCGGGATCATAGCTCCGGTGGAATGAAGCCTAGAAGGCTTTGGTTCATCCACACGTCTGCTGCACCCTGCACGATGCCCTGGGCACTGTCGGTGGTGTGAAGTTTGTTGAGTGATGACCTTTTAACCTGGGGACATTTGTATGATTTCATCCCTATATGTGCATCTTGGTGTCTCATGAATGACAGGCTCTTGGGGCAGCGTAGGCGTAGTTCCAGGAACGAGTTCTGATAAAGGAGCGTGGCCAATGGTGGGCCTGCACAGCAGAGGTGCGGGCTCTTTGGCGAGGCCGAGGCTGCAGGAGAGAAGAGCCGGGCACGGCCCCTTGGCCTGAGGGCAGCTCTGGATAAACCTTCCTGAAGGACACCCCTCAGCCCGTCCCCACGTCCCCTGTGGGTGGCAAATGTGGGCTCTGCCGCATCAGCTGCCTGGCTTGTTCTGTAAGAGCGGAGCAGTGGGCCAGTCACTGTGCTAACCTGCTGACAGTGGCCTCTCTCAGGAGGAGGAGGAAGAGGGGTGGCTTCTGTTCACGCTCAGGTCTACAGAATGCGTGTGCAGGGGGAGCGTGTAGGCTCCGTGGAGTTTGTGCATGTGAGGATGGGAAGAATGTCCTAGCTACCTCTTAGGGCTGGAGAAGATGTTTTAAACATTCAGGGAGAAAGACACAGAGGAGCCCATAAACAGATACTCTGGCACGACACACAAGGGGGAGCAGATTTCAGGGGAAAAGTAAGTATGAATCTCTGGCTTTCCTGTTGAGAGCTCTTAAAAATGATTACTAGGAACCAAAATAGTTTCCCTAAAAAGAAGAGTAATTCCAAATGGAGCTTTCTTTTTTGTTGATAAGGTTTACTAGAAAAGAAGCATTGTGGCTTTTTTCCTGGCCTTTGCTGACCTCACACCCTATCTTGTACACGGGGCGGGGAGTGGGGTGAATTAAGCTGGTGTATTCATTCCCTGGGGCTGCCGTGACAAAGTACCATGAACCAAGTGGCTTAAAACAACAGAAATTTATTGTGTGATGGATAAGGAGGCTGAAGTCTAAAACCAAGGTGTCTGCAGGGTTGGCTTCTCCTGGAGGGCCTGAGAGAGAGTCTGCTCCGTGCCTGTCTCCCGGCTTCTGGTGGTGGCTGGCAGCGCTTGCTGATCCTTTCCTTGTAGCCCCATGGTTTCAGTTGCTGTCTCCATCTTCACGTGGCCTTCTCCTTGTATGTTTCTGTCTTCAGATTTTCTCCATCTTAAAGGCACCAGTCGATGCGTTCGGGCTCACCCTAATCCAGCATGACCCCATCTTGACTTGATTATGGGTGTAAAAGACGCTATTTCCAAATAGGGTCACATCCACAAGTATGGGGGGTTAGGACTTGAACAGATCTATTGAGGTGACACAATTCAGCCCACAATGACAACAGCTGGTGAATGGCTGCCCTTACCCCCAGCCTTCTCTCTGAGCCCCTCTCTTGTTATACCACCATTCCACGTTTTGGGTCTTGGAATCATAGAGCCGGAGGGATGGTCTCCTTTACTGTGTCTGCCCAGCCACCTGCTGTGGCCCAGTGATGTGGCGTGGGGCTCCTGTAGTCACAGAGGTGACAAGTGGCGGGGCCAGATCCTTGTGTTCTTTTCCTAGAAACATTTTGCTTTGTTTTTTGTTGAATTCTGTTATAAAATTTTTTGTTCCCCATGTGCGTTAGTGTTATTTCCCCGAGAAGATTGGAGTTTCCTTAAAGACTGATTTTGTCACAGTTCCTCTTGCGTTTCCACAGTCTACCGTGAAGTTAGTAGGTGCTGAAGGAATGCTTGTTGAGCGAGCACGTGAGGGTGAGTGGCTGTTCCGTGGAGTGCTTCTCACTCAACGCCTTCCCACAGACCTCCTAATGAACCCCGGCGTTCCACTCCCCCCTGGCCCCGCCTCAGAGTCCTTATCAGTGCAGGGTGCTAGGCCTCTCTCACTGAGTGTGGTCCACACGTGGAGCAGATCTGGTTTCAGGTGAGGCTTTATCCAGGGGTCGGACGAGCTGACCAGAACTCAGTTGCTCTCCTTTTTTCAGCTGTTTTCTCACTTTGGGCTCCATTTTTGAGTTCTGGCTCCATCAGGCCTCTCTTTCAGGTCCCAGGGTGAGTACTCCCAGCCGCCCAGTCTCCATGCTTCCGCCTCTCCTCAGTGAGTGGGAGAGTGTTCTTGTCCCAGCATTCCCAGCAAGAGTTCTGAGCCTGCCTCTGATTGGACCAGCTTGGGCCACATGTCCTCTCTGAGCCAGCAGCCCTGGGAGGTGGCATGTGCTGATTGGTCTCCCCAAAGTCCTGTGATCCCAGTGGCGCTGAGTGAGTGGAGGCAGCTTCCCAAAACCATGTGATGCCCCAAACAGACGTGAGGGCTGGTGGGGGATGGAGAGGGAGGGACGGATGCAGGGAGGGCCCGATGGATGAAATCTTGCTTGTCACCCTCCTTTCAGCATCAGCCTCCCCTCTCTGACCGGAGGGCTTGTGTTTTCCTTCCAGGAATACATCGACGCCCACCCCGAGACCATCGTCCTGGACCCCCTTCCCGCCATCAGGACCCTGCTGGACCGCTCCAAGTCCTACGAGCTCATCCGAAAGATCGAGGCCTACATGAAAGGTACGGACACGTGCGGCTCGGCACCTGCGGCAGGCAGCCCACCTCTACAGTCAGTTGCAAGGTGGTCATCGCATGGGGCTGGGGTGGGGTCTGGTCTTCCTAAGCACTTTGGGACAGGAAGCGGTTGAACTCCGTGGGGGCAGATGTTGTGAAGAGGGCCTTTCCTCCCTCTGTGACCAGCAGAGTTAGGAAATAAAAGCCCCAACGTGCTCTTTGGGGGAGAGAGTGGCTCCAGACACTTCAAGACAGTTGTGTTGTGTTGTGTTGAGTCCCCGGAGTGGCGATGAAGTGTCCCGATAACGCATTGGGGAGAGAGCAGGAATGTGCATGGAATAGCTCGGTGGCAGGTGGCCCGTGGAGTTGTATAACTGGGCGAGGGAGACAAACAGAATGAAAGGGGCTTTAATCAAAGGAGATACATAATGTAGCGGCTGGGCCTCGCGGGACGCTCTGTCCTCGAGGGCGGTGCCTCCCTCTGAGCTGCGAGGCTTCTCCTGCCAGCTGCAGGCTCCTGTCCCTGGCACTCATCCTCCCACCTCCTGGGCAGGGCAGCCCGGAGGGGGCGGATGGCCTTTTGACGGGGTGTGTGCGTGCGTGCGTGTGAGAAGGGTTTCTGGAAGGATTCACGTTAACAGTCGCCTCCTGCTTCTCTTCGCCTGGTTCAAGTGTTCCCTGCCGAGAGCTCTGGTTTAATTTTAGGGAGAAGTGCTTTGCGTGGGCCCTGGGGCTGCATGAGGATTCACCTTAGGGGCAGGGGAGGCAGCCCCTGCTCCTGCCATCCAGACCATGAGTGTGGCCTAAAGGGGCCGCCTCGAACCCTGACCTGGATGGAGACTGGGCCTGAGGTGTCCTTTCACGTGATGGTGGGGTCAGTGGGTAGTTTGGCTCACAGGACCAAAGGCAGCCTGTCTGCAAGGGGAGCATGAGAATAATGAGAGCAGCATTTACTGGGTACACTCCAGGTGCCTGGCGTTGGGTTGAGTACTGGAGGCTCTGAGAGGTTAGCAGATATACCAGCATCACACAGCCTGTAAGTGGCAGGGCCAGCGTCCAGCCAGATCTCCCCGACTCAGGCTCCCCAGCTCCTAAGCCCCGGGCTTGACTTTCACGTCCATGGCCAGAGGGCCCTGGATCTAGTAACAGACCCTGGATGCAGCCACGGGCCCTGGCTGGGAGAGTTGGCGAATGCTTGGTTCTCTAAGGAACGTGCCCTGCAGAAGAGCTGGGTGCTGGACCTGGTCATCCTGGAAGCAGTCTTGTGGCTTCTTTCTCTGGGGGCCTGGTGTTCACTAAGTGGTGTTGAGCATGGACATGATGTCCTCGGATGCCTCAAGGAGACACACCAGCATCATTTCTTCCTTGGGTCTGGAGTGGTCAGTGACGATGTCAGCTTCCTTTTGTCTTCCTTTCCTGGGTCCAGCAGAACCTCCAGACAAGAAGGAAGATCTGTATTGAAGTTTTGGCTAAATGGTGTATCTGGAAGGGAAATCCGCCTCTTCCCAGCAGGGGGTGTGTTGGACACTGACTCTCTGTGAAGGCACAGGAGATCGTGTTAAAAGATAAGAAGGACCTGTGAGTGGGAGGAGGCGCAGGTCAGCAGCCACATCTCACGTCCTGGACCAGTCCAGTAGGAGAGTGACGCATGCTGATGGGATTAGGGAGGGCACTGCTGAGAGGGCTTTTTCTGGGCAAAGAGCACAGGGTTTGGGGGGAGAAAGACTGAGGTTGTGTCCGAATCTGGACTCTTGCTGGCTGTGTGGCCTTGGCCGTTGCTTGACTGGTCCTGCCTGTTTTCTGTAAGATGTGGATAATAAGTGGTTTGTCCAGGGGGTCCTGGGATGACGTCTGATGAGCAGTTAGCGTGGGTCCTGGCCCGTGGGGTCACTAGGAGCAGTAGCTGCTGCCGTTGCTCCTGTTACATGGAAGGGGCTGAGGCACCTGGATTGGATCTTGGAGTCTGTCTTGATTTTCATGGACAGGGAATCAGGGCTGGGGTCATGGGTGAGCCCGGGCCAGAGTGTGAGCGTGCAGGGGTGTGATCAGGACTTCAGGGTGCACAGGAAGCCGGGCCGTGCCTGGTGGGCGAGCACAAAGGGAGTGACAGCTGGGGCCCCCAGACAGGGCAGCGGTGTGAGCAAAGCAGGGAGAGAGCTGAAGCGTGGGGTGCTTGTGAGGGACTTGTAGACCATCAGGTCAGACTGGGGGACCAACACCTCGTGCAGTTGGGGACTTTGTTCTTGGGCAGCCGTTGAAGGCGTGTGAGTTGGCGAGTAAGGAGATGAGACTCCGTTTAGACCAGGGCAGATGTGGCCTGCAGACAGGTTCTGGGGGGCATTATCTGTATCCTTTGTGAGGGTGACCCACACCCAGCCTCAGGCGTGAGGGACTGGTGACCGGCCCCAGTGGGGAGACAGACACTCTGCTGGGGCCAAGAAACCTTAAACCCAGGTGTCAAGGCTCAGGAGCTGCCTGCCAGGGGGGATGTCCCCTCTAGGCCGGGCAAGAACTTGCTGACCAAACCCTGAAGGTGGGCTTGGTCCCAGGCCAGCAGGGATTGTTGCGTGGGTGGGCCGAGACGGCTGCACCCTGCATTTTCCTTATCGTGCTCGCCGAGCCAGGCTGGCATTCTTCTAGGAGGGCGGCCAGAGGCTGCCGCTTCCTGGAGCCTTTTCCTGCCCACCCGGGGGCTGTGCGTGCTCAAGCACTGCTGGCTGGTCTCTGCTGGCTCCCCACTCCGTCTTCCCTGCAGAGGCCAGGGCTCTTCCTCCGTGCAGCTGTGGAGCACTTCCCTGGTGCTCTTCCGCTCCACTCCTGCTATTCCTGGAGGCATACAGCCCCGTTAGATGTACTGTAAACAGCCATAATTACCCTTTAAGTTCCTCAGACAATTATAGCAGTCCCAGTGACACCACTTTTGTGTCGGAAGAAGGGACGACTTCCTCGGGATGTTGCCATCCCCCACGCCCAGGCTGCTCTCCCTGCCTCAGAGAGCCTGGGTGGCTGCTGCAGGGAGGCCGCCAACATTCCCTGCTCTGCAGTGGGGCTGGGCGGGTGGGCCGTGGCACATGGGAGGGTCTCCCAGGAATAACAGGTAAAGCAGTTGGATGGAGTCGGGGAGGGGCCCACACTCAGGCGGGTCTTCTGTCTCCATGCAGAGCATCAGCAGTGGGAGACAGTGAGGCCACTGCCCGGAGCTCCCAGCCTCCCCACTCTGAGTCCCGGGGCAGCCGCGGCGTGGCTGGTGCCACCTTCCCGGAGCTCATCTTCTTCAGTTCAGAGCCTGGAGGGAGTCAGGCTCCTCGCCCTGCCTCAGACCCACTGATTCAGTTAGCACTGACATTGTTACAACAACAGAGACCTGAAATGACGGTGGCTTAAATGAGATAGGACTTTGTTTCTCCCTCATGTACAAACCCAGGGGAAGCCATCTGGTGCTCTTGTGCGATGGCAGGGACCCAGGCAGTTTCCAGCTTATTCTGTGGTGTGGCCCTCCTGGCCTACGGTGGTGGCTAAAACTCCAGCCAGTCACATCTAAGATGTAGACATTAGAGTAGAAAGGGGGACTAAGAAAGAGGAAGCAAAGGGAAACAGCCCTGGTTGTCTTCTAAGGGAAGGTTCTGGAAGCTCTGCATGATGCTCTGTTCATGTGGAGCCAGAACTGAGTTAGGTACTTAGCTGCAAGGGAGTCAGGGATTGTGGTCTTTATTATGGGCAGCCGTGTGCTCAGCTAGAATTTGGGAGCTTTGCCACCACAGAAGAAGGGGGAGAATGAGTTTCTGGGGGACAGCTAGCAGTCTGCCACTCCACCTTCTGAGAAGTGAGTTCCTGCCTGGGGAATCTGTGGATGAATGACCATTCCCCCTCTGGCTGGTCAGGAGGTGTGGCCTCAGCCTATGACCTCAGCAGCAAATCCACTCCACCCAGCAGCTCAATACAGTGGGAGGTCAGTAGGCTGGGAGAGTGACCCACCCGGAGCACCTGGGCTGTGGGTTTCCCTAGGAGATGACTGCTTCTGGGCATGGCTGCACTCAGAGGCACAGATGGCACTGAAGCTGGACCCAGTTCAAGCCAAGTGCAGGAGCCTCCCAGAAATTAAACACTGCCTGGTGCAGGCGTGGGGGCGGGGCTGGGGCGGGTGGCCGTGTGGACAAGCCGAGATTGCCAGACACACGCTTGCGGGCCTTTCTCCCACTGGCACCCGCTTTGCCACACACGGCCAGGATCTTGAGATGGAAGCCCCAAGACCAGGGCCTGGCTCTGCCACTCCCGGCCAGGCTATTCTGGACAGGGCTCTAGCCTACTCCTGAACCAGCCGAAGCCATGTGCTTTCGAGAAAGCTGGGCTGTGATCGGATGATGGGCTTGCCTCCTTGGCCCCGGGGGCAGTGGCTGGTGAAAGGTCTGAGGCCACAGGGCAGAGGGCCTGAGAGGCCCTTCTGAGCTGCTGACGGCTGCAGGTGAGGGATGGCTCTCCTGGAGCCTCCCACACACGTGCTCTGGAGGTGACAGATGGCCATCGGACGCCAGGCTCCCCTGGGGAGGGGAGTGCGCACCACATATTGAGTGTTTCTGCCTGTGGTTTTATGGGAATTTAATCAGCACTCAGCTTGGAGGCCGTTTGGAAGCCGGATTGAAATGGAGTAATCTAGACATGCAGTGCAGAGAAAATAACATTCCTCAGATTTCCGCAGAGCTTCTGCCTGGGGGTTAGTGGTGTGGACAGATGGGGCCCGCTGTTGCCCTTGGCGAGCTGCAGAGGGCAGTGGGTGGGAGAGGAGAGGGCAGGGAGGGGGCCTCAGGCCGGCCTGGGCCCCTTCGCCGTGCAGCCTGTGCAGGTTGCTTTTCCTCTCTGATCCCGCCTTGGCAGTGCTCAGGTGGGCACTAAGCACTGAGTGCGTGCCAGGCACTGTAGGAAGCACTTTGCACGTATTAGCTAATTCCGTCCTCGTGAGAAAGGTACTAGGGTCCTCGTGCCTTGAGCTTCAGTTGGTTAAGGCCACAGCGCCACCAGGGCACAGAGCTAGGATTTGAACCCACACTATGTGGCTGTGCTCTTAGCCAGTGGTTCCTGAATCCGGCTTCTAGCCCTTGTGTGAGCTGCCTCCTCCATCCCACCATCCCTGAGACTGACCTCCGGGACCGAGGCCACGATGGGTACCGTCGGATACAGTGATCCCTGGAGTGCCCTGGTGGTGTCGGCACTGCCTGCTGGCACCGCTCTGAGCGCCCTCTGGTGTCCAGCGATGGCACTGACCAGAGCAGGTCCCTGGTGTCCACTTGAGAGACCAGCAGCTCTGCTACAGATGGTCGCTGAGTGTCTGCCCCCTTACAATTATTGATGAAACAAAAATCCTGTCTGTTCTTGTTGAGGGTGGCAACACATTGTACTGGAAAGAACAGGGCTTTGGCGCGGACAGACTGGAGCTCCAATCCCAGCGCCCCTCGTGTGGCCTGGGCAGTCACCAGCCCTCTCTGAGTCGCGTGCTCCTCTGTAGTGGGGTGTTGCTGTCATCTCTGGGGTAGGAGATGTGCGGAAGGTCTGGACACAAGTTAGGTGCTCAGATGCTGTCAGCTCCCTCTCCTTGGTCCTGCCAAGCACCCCGGTTTTGGGTGGGAGGCATGTGGCAGAGGCTGGTAGCAGGGCCTGGAGTCGTGGAGGACACAGAGGACAGGGTGTCTGCCCCCCACGACTGCTGCTTCTGGAATCAGGGCCAGCCTCCAGCCCTGATTTTGTGTGGGAGGCTGGAGTTTGGGATCAGCCTCCCAGGCAGATGCCTCACACCTGGTAAGTGGGTTTCTGAGGAGTTGGCCCCTTTGGTGTCTATCTGCCCGGGACCTCCCCACAAGTCAGCCTGCTCAACCCACAGGGCTGAGGGGGCAGCGTGCCCCATCGAGGGGGCTGGTGTGAGGGAAGACAGGGCACCAGGCTGGGCCTGGACAAGCTCCTGGAGCAGGTGACCGCGGAAGTGGCACAGGCCCCATGGCCTGACAGGGGGTGGGGCTCTTTGGGTGGGTGCTTGGCTTCTGGTTCCCCTGCTGGACTTTGGGGTGTGTGGGAGAAACACTGTCCTCGTTTTCACATCAGCTGCTTCCCGCCACCCAGGCAGAGACCCCACGGAGGGTCTGCAGAGCAGGAGGGTGGGGTGGGCATTGGCTGTGGGCCAGGCCGAGGTGGGTGTCTCCTTATGACGCAGCTGGCCTTGAACCCTGGCCCTGCCCTGGGGCCCCAAGTTAGTCTCTGAGCCCTGGTGAACCTCTCTGTGTCACCTGCCGGGGGGAGGGGACCGCCCACTGCGACCTTCCCCTTATCGGATGAGAAAGTGGAGGCTTAGGGAGGGAGGCAGCTTGCTTAAGCTCCAGAGCTGCTCGGTCAAGTTGAGCTCTGCTGACTCCAAGCTGACCCTCCTTCCTTTATGCCAAATGCTATTTGCAGCTAGTTCTCTGAACCCCACCCATCTCCCTGCCCTCTGCTGACCCCTGGGTGGGGTCTGCTCCTGTCCTTGGCTCCAGGTCAGAGGCCACACCTGCTGTGCAGGCCTGGGGCCAGGGCACACCTGAGCTGCCATCCAGGCACCCTGCCCTGCAGGGACTCTGCACAGCCCTCAGAGGTCCTGTTCCACGATGAGGCCCCATCACCCCCAGGGACCCAGGAATCCTGAATGTGTCAGCCCAGCCAGCCAGGCTCCCAGTTGAGGCCGCAGAGCCCAGAACTCTGCAGGGAGAACATCCACGGGTTCACACCTGCTCACCACCTGTCCCTGACCCCAGTAGGCCTGCTCGCTCTCCTCAGGCCTGGGAGCCCTTTTGTTGGCATCTCCTGCCCTGGCCTAGCTTCAGCAGGGGGAGAACCCACAGACCTACCCCTCCAGGAGGCACTGCAGTGTGACCCCACCAGGCTCTGATGGCTCCTCCAGGCCTGTCCCTGCAGCCCTGCGTGTGAGTGTGCAGGGCTGACTCTGGGCCAGTTGGGGAGCCAGATGCTGTCTGTCTTTGGGACCCCTCGCTCTGTTTTCCCGAGGTCCTTTCCCCTTGTGGTAATGATTGACTCTTCCAGACTTGGGACTCCTAGGAACCTTCTTGCCCCATCACACTCAGTCCCCCAGCTCTCAGTGAGAAATCTCAACATCTCTTCCCTGGGACGTAGTAGGGCAGACGGACTCAAAACATACTTTCTCATCAATCTGACCAACAAGTATCAGGCACCAGTCATTTACACTTTAGTGTGAATTTAAAGCCCACCTCGTGTCTTTCCAGCTGAAAGACATCTTGAGCTCTTGACGTCCCCAAAACTGCTCTTCTCCATATCTTTGAAGATGAGGAAAGGGGCCCAGAGACGTTGCAGGACTGACCCGGTGCCTTTCGATTCTCAGCCCGGTGCCCTTTCCGTGGGACGCACACCCCTGCAGCAGTCTTCTCAGAGGCAGTGCCATGATGAATCTGAGTCAGACTGCCCAGGTTCAGATCGTGTCCTTAGGCCAAGCTGTGTGCATTTGGGCAAGTTATTTGACTGCACTGAGCCTCAGCTTTCCTATCTAAAATGGGGCAATGAGAGTGGCACCTTCCTCAGAGGGTTATTCCAAGATTGAGCGTGCTTGTGCATTTAAGGCATAAACACTCAGTGGATGGTGGTTCTCCTGGGCCACCCTGCATTGTGGTTCAGACCACACCCCGTATGTTGTGACCCTGCGCTGCTGAGTTCCTGAACTTCTGTTTAGCACTAGATCTGGGCTAGACTCACATGCTGTCTATCAGGAGGGCATGCCGCCAGCGTGTCTTCTGTCTGGTTAACTGATTATTTGTTAGAGTGGTGTCGGCCAGGGCTCTCCACTGTAAATGGAGACTACAGATCTGCCGTGTAGTTGGCGGTGATCTTACAAGGAGACACTTTGCAGCTATCCTGTTTCTCATCATACTTCTGCCTGCTATTTTAGCATCCATTGATGTCTTGATGACAACAGTTGCTGTTATGGTATTTGCCAATGGCCATTATATGGAATTTTACAAAGCAAGCCTGCCCCCATTCGTCCAGGGACTTCTCGTACCTTCTCTGACATCCATGGGGGCACCTCATGGAGTCCCAGTGTATCTCATCTGTCAACAAAGGAAAAGGTGAAGATAAGAATTGAGAAGAAGGAAAAAGGGGCTGTATCAGATATGTTGGAGAAATCAGCATTAGACAAATTTCTTTGCTGCAGGACTTCTCAGAGCCTTTAATGTGCTAATGTGAATCCCCAGTCTCCCAGAGGGAGGTATACTGACTTTTACCACGCATGGTAGGATGCACTGATAGTTTATATTCTACTAATGAAGAAAAAAGTGCTAATTAAATTGTGACAGACCATTGATGATGAGACACATGTCAACTTCACAGGTGGAAAATGAAAAAGAACACGTGTCTTAGAATCAATGAGATAGAGCAATATTTAACTTTTTCCACCTAATTGGTTATGAGTCCCCCTACCCCATCTTGTAGGGCTTCTAGTGGGAGGCCTGCTCCACCCAGCACACTTCGGGAATTCTGAACTGGATGCCCCCTGATCTGCACAGATCTCATCCTGATTCCTCTTTATCAAAGCAGGGTCCTGATTGCCAGTGACTCAAACCTGTTTATCCTCGACCTCATTTCCCAGAGGCAGCTGCCCTTAACTGTGGAATGCAACCTTCTAGACCTTTCTCAAACATGTACAAATACATATGTACTTTAAAAAAAAATAGAAACAGGATCGTATTATGTGTGTTCTCATTTTTCCCTCCTTAGTGGGTATCTTGACTTCCGTTCATGGCCCATAAAGATGGGGGAGATTAGGCCGGCTCTGCCCTTTTTGATGGCAGTATAATTCAGCTTGAGGGTGAAAGAATCATGATTTCGTCAATTATATTGGGCTTATAAGGTCATTCTAGTTGGGTTTGGATTTTTTTTTTTAACAAATTGAGCTGCAGTAAACACAAGCCTGCATATTTCTGTAGCATTAGTCGCTAGAAGTGGAATTTCTTGGTCAAAGATTATTATAAACATTCCTCACGTTGCTGGATTGATCTCCAAAAATTTGAAAAAATTTTACTCCTAATTGTGCCCATCTGCCAGGGAAATGGTAACTGCCTTAATTTGCGTTTCTTCCATTATTGGCAAGATTGAGCATCTCCTCACGTGTTTATCGGCGTTTTGCTCTCTTCTGTGTGTGCATCCTTTCATATCCTTTGCCCATTTTTCTATTGGGTTATTGATCTTTTTCTTATTGATTGGTTAGAGCCCTTTTTGGATTAAGGAAATTGCTCATTGTTTAAAAATATGGAATGTTTTGTCGATGGAAGCTTCATCTTTGCACTGGGGCCAAGCTGACATCTTCTGCTCTGCTTTTAGAGTGTGTACTGCCAGGGAGAGCACTTCAGATATTACTTTTTAAAAGTCTTGAAAACAAAAAAGGCGGCTGCGTTTTGGGAGTTGGAGCTGAGAGGGGCCAGCGAGCATCTGCCTGGGTCTGGAAGGGGCCGTAAATCAGTGGGAACAGCTGCCACAGAGTTCCTGCCCGTTTCCATAAGCTGGAACGGGGCTCCGGAATGTCCGTGTCTCCGTCTGGCTCCTCCGCTCCTGGGCTTCCAACACGCCGGGTGCAAACAGGGTTCCGTGCCCTGGAGATGAAACGGGTCCTTAGCTAAGTCAGACGGAGGAAAACTGCTCATCCAGCTGACCATGGCCGTGTCAGACCTGTGGCATTTGTTTCCCTCTGTCCCTGCCGGGAAGCAATCCCCTCCCCTAGTTTCAGGCTGATTCCCATTTTCCAGAGTTTTCTCCCTGACAGCCCACCTGTAGCCAGTGAGCTGAAGATCAGGCTGCTGGCAGGGAGGGAGCAGTTGCAGCAAGGGCTTAGGGCCCCTCAGAAGCCTCTGGGGAGCAGGGTAGGGGCTGCAGCCACTGGTGAAATGTCCCCCCACCCAGCGTCTCAGATAGCTCAGTGAACTTTCCCTCTGAAAACTCGTCGTACCCCAGTCTCTTAGTTCCCTATTGCTGTGTAACAGGTCACTATGAACGGAGTGGCTTACAGCAGCCCCGTTTATTGTCTCACAGTTCCGTGGGTCAGATGGCCACCTGGCAGGGCTGGTTTCTTTTCTCAGGGTGTCACAGGCTGGCATCAAGGCATCACCGGGCTGAGTTCTCGCCTGGAGGCCCCGAGGAAGATCCCACTCCAAGGCTCGTGCCTCTTGGCAGAGTTCTGTTCCTTGTGACCGTAGGACCGAGGTCTCGGTCTCCCCCCGCTGGCTGTCAGCCAGGGACTGCTCTGAGCTCCCGCAGCCCCCCACTTTCCTTCCCACGGGGCCCCGCCATCTTCAAGCCAGCAGTGGTGCGTCCAGCTCTGTTGGTGCCTCTGATCTCTGACTTCCTCTCAGAAAACACACTCTGCTTGCAAGAGCTCCTGTGAGTCAGCGGGTCATCCAGATAAGCTCCCTCTGTTTTGTGGTCCACAGTGTAACGTGACCCAGTCACCAAGTAACATCCATCGTTTCAGTCCTTGGACTATGTGCAGTGTGCACACAGGACAGCATCTTGGGGGCCGTTTTTGGATTCTGCCCATCATGCAGAGCAACAGAAGCGTTTTTCCTTAAACGCTTGTGAGTTAAGTTGAATTTAATTGCTTTTAAGTCTCTCCATGCCCTGTGGCCTGTACTGGGCATCTAAGGGCATGTGGCCCCTGCCCATCCCCTCACCTGGTGACATCTCTTGCCATATCAGCCCTCACGTTCCACACTGTGGCCGTGCCAAACCTCATGGGCAGCCCCCTCCTGACCCTTGGCCTTTGTCCTCAGTTTCCCTCGACCTGGAACACCCTCAGTTCCCTTGACGAGCTCTAACTTTGGGATTTGGCTCAGGCAGCCTCTTTCAGGAAGTCCTCCTTGCTCCATAGGCCCTTCCGCGTGTGGGCCTCAGTGCCCTGCCTCTCTGCTCCCATAGACCCCTTGCCACCCTTGGTCACACCACCAGTCCCACTGTGCTGTCGTGTCTGCTTACCAATCTCTTCTCACCCAACCGAGGGCCTCCGAGGGCAGGGCCTGGGACATAGCAGGTGCCCAGTACATGTGCAGACAAAGGAAGGATGTGTGCAGGAATTAGATGCGTAAGAGGCAGACGCACTAGGGGAGCCTCTGAGGCAGAAATTCCGGAGGAGGGGACTGACTCATGCAGGTGGGGTGAGGAGCTCAGAGCCAGAGGAGGGGGTGGCCCTGGCCCTCCGTGGTAACGAGCTATTGCGGAGGTGATGTTTGAGGCGGGTCTGAAACAGTGGCATGAGCTGGAGAAACGGGGGTTGTCTGTGCTGCGGGAGGGACCCCATGCACAGTCCCAGTGGGCCTCCGGTGCCAGTGTGGACCTAGCCTGTGGGTGGAGGCAGGGAGGAGCTGCCACATTGGGGACAGATGCCGAGGGCCTAGTGAGGGTGGTGGCAGTGGCAGGAGTAGAGGGGACAGAGCCCAGGGAGATTGGAAGGGGGCTACTGACTGGCGTTGGGGACGAGCATCGTGTTTAGGCGGGCAGAGGGTGAGGTGGGGAGGCACCATGGTACAAGGCGTCCCGGGGTGTGCAGGCCAGAGCCGCAGGGTGCTGTGGGGCTGGAGGGGCGAGCGATGCCTCCACGGCTGCCCAGAAAGGCTGGGGTGGAGGGGCTTGTAGTCAGCTGATGTTAGTGAGCCCCCAGCCCGGGCCAGGTGCTGGCCTTTGTGACGAGGCTTCTGTTCAGCAGCGGAGAAGCGAAGGGAAGGCTTTCCTGGGGGCAAGTGCAGAGGGCAAAGGCCGGGCAGGGAGGAGCACAGGTGGCCACCAGCAACAGAGCACGGTCCCCTTTGGGAGAGCCCTGCTGGTGTTGGGGTGCAGGGTAGGTGTCTTAGCCGGCCCTGCTGCCACACCATGGAGTCAGGGACCCGGCCAGAGCCCCCACCGCCCGCCCTTCCCTCCCATCCTTGGAGGAGACTGCCGTGGAGTTTTCACTCTCCCGCCTCAGGGCTCCGACCATTGCCAAGAGCGCTGTCGGGCCTGCGAACGTTCGTCCCAGCGTGTCGTCTCACACTGTTGCTGTCATCGTCGTTTCTCTGGCCCTGCGGGACCGACTGCTCAGATCCAACCTTGTGTTCTGAACAGGGGGATGCTGCCTGGGAGCCACATGCTCTGCCAAGAGGAGGCACTGGCCCCTGGGGGGTTGCTGGGGCGTTTGCTGCTGATCTGCTTTAGGAGTCTGAGTTCTGTCGCAGTGGACAGCTGGACAAGAAAGCTTTATCTCTCTCTTTAATGCTAATGTCAAGAGCGTTATCTCTGGGCAGGAAAAACCAAGCACGTTGCTCCTCCATGTCCACTCTCCTGTCTCCCCAGGGGCGTCGTCAGGCCATGCAGAGCAGCCCTGGGCTTGGAGCTGATTTTGGACTTTTAAAATGGTGGACCTGGGGGCCGGCTCTGTGGCCGAGTGGTTAAGTTTGCACGCTGCACTTCAGTGGCCCAGGGTTTCGCTGGTTCAGATCCTGGGCACGGACATGGCACTGCCCATCAGGCCATGCTGAGGTGGCATCCCACATGCCACAACTAGAAGGACACACAACTGGAATATACAATTATGTACTGGGGGGATTTGGGGAGAAAAAAGCAGGAAAAAACATGGTGGACCTGCGAATAATGACAGCAGTGATGATGACGGGGGGGTGGTGGAGTCTACACTGAGGACCTCTCTCCCGTGCCTCGTGTGTTAACTCGCTTGATCCTTAAGGCAGCTGCACGGGCAGGACTGCTCTCCCCCCCATTTTACAGAGCAGGAAACTGAGGCAGCGAGAGGGGAAGTAACTTCCTCAAGGTTACACAAACCCAGGCAGCCTGGAGTGTCCAGCCACTCGGTGTTGGGAAGCACGGCCAGCTTGACGCCTGCCTCCTGGCAAACCTTCGCGGACCCTTCCAGTGGGACTCATGCAGGCATGGAGAAGCGAGGCTCTGGCCCCGTGTTGAAGGCCTGGCCGTGGACCAGCCTGCCTGCGCAGGAAGCCTGCACTGCTGCAGACCAACTTTTGTCTTTGAAGACAGAATGTAACCCCCCGGAGCCTCAGTTTCTTCCGGCGCCCAGTGGAGGTGACAGCAGCGATCCGCACCAGGACATTGCCGGAAGAATCGTTCACAGGAGTGGAGGCCTGTAGGTGTTGGGAGTCCTCGTGTGGCTGTTGCTGACACGGAGCCAAGCATGGCCTTCCTGTCGACCTCTGGCCCTCTGTTAGGTGTGAGCCAGAACAGTGGCTTCAGACAGTAACGTGTGTGTGTGCGTGTTGCTCACAGATCCGGGGCGTGGCTGGGCTCAGCTAGTGAGCATCCTTCGGATCCAGGTGGTGGCTCAGCAGGGCACCTGCGCAGTGGCTGGGTTTCTGGGCTGGCCAGGCTCCAGGGCATGTGTCCTCAGAAGGAGAGCGTCTAGTGGCCTTGCCTGAGAGTCCGCACCCTGGGAGGCCCCACGCCCGAGGGGCCAGCAGTCAGGCCTGCATCTTAGTGGGGAGGAACCGTGCTCAGGCCTCCTCTCCACAAGCATCACTGGGGCAGGCCTGCTGTGTTCCCAGCTCTAGGACCTGCCCAGGCAGAGGGAGACACGACCGTCTCCCGGTCTGATTGGAGGGCAGACACCAAGCGAAGCTTTATGTCAGGGCCGACCAGGTGCCATGGCGGGAGGCACGCGCCGGGGCGCTGAGCCAGCTCCCCGAGGCAGGAGCTTGCTTGGAAAACTGAGTGAAGCCTGTTTTGTCCAGAGCCTGATGGTGGGGGGCCGGGGGCGGGTGTAGGCAGGGCCTCCATCTTGGAGGACCTGGAGGGCTGGTTAAGGAGCCTGGACTTGATCCCGAGGACACCGGGGGCCACAGAGGGGTGTGGAGCAGGTGGAGCAGCAGCAGGCCGGCCCTCCACACATCGCTGCTGCCGAGCCCCTCCTCCCCCCTCGCCGCTCTGCTCCATGCGGGCGGTGAGGAGACAGCGAGAGGCCCGTCCATGCTCAGGAGGTGCCCCTTCTCCCCTCCCCGCAGGGGGTCCTGGGAGGAGCACCCTCCAGGCCTGGCTCCTGCCCTGGGGCCCTGGGTCACTGCTGGGCTCTGTCTCTGGGGACCCGAGGGGAGGGAGCCCTGGCCTTTGCTCACAGCCACCGTCCTCACGTGAGCTTCCGAGGTGCCAGGCCCTTCTTTCCCTCAGACGCCCTGGGTGAACCAGACGGATGAGCAGAGCCCCGTCGTGCCTGGGGAAGGCCTGCCCCCGGCTGCCTTTCTGGGAACCTGATTCCCGTGGGTGGTTGGCTGTGGGCCTTGATTACCCCCAGCTCCGTCTGAGCTCCCCGTGCCTGAGCAGTGTGGGCAAAGCCTCCTCCCCCTCCTTGTCCCAGAGCGGGAGCCTGGAGGGGCACCTGTGTCCTTGCTTGACATTCGTGAGACAGGCGTAGCTCCTGAGGAGCGCTCCACCCCGTCGTGGGTCCAGGTTGTTGGCTGGACCTTGGTGAGCAGGTGGGAGCAGACCCACCTCCAGCGAATAGCACAAAGCCTCACCTAGCACTTTCCACTGCATGTCGCACACGGTCCCAGCACGCTCACGCACAGGGACTGACCTAGTCCTTACAACGATCCAGGTAGTAGTTATGCCCATGTTGCAGATGTGGAAATGGAGGCACAGAGACAGCCAGCCCGGAGGGAGACAGTGGACCTCGGATTGGAACCCAGGCACTTAGCCCATGACTGCATACACCCAGAGCCTGCGGGGGGCCACGAGGGTGAGGCTCCACCTCTCCTGGGGCTGACCCAAAGTGGTGGCAGGTTTCAAGTGGTTTCCATGAGTCAGGCTCCCAGTCCCCACATCCCCAGGGCATACCAGCTCCAAGGGCTGGAACATCTCATGTCTTAAACAAAACAAAGCAGATTATTTGAGTTTCATCTCATCTGGGGCTGTGAATGGGTCTGAAGATACACCCAAGGATGTCACCGTCGTCCAGTTGTTTCCACCCTTTTGAAGCCCGATGCAGATCCCCTGGCAAATCCAGCCGCCGCCATGCTTCAGGGGGCCTGCAGGGAGAGATGAGTCACCTACTGCAAAGGGAATGAGGAGGAACTGGAAGTTGGTGTGAGGGGACATGCTGGGGACAGAGCAGGGGACAATTCCGAAGTGTAGCGGGAGGGAATCAGCAGCGGAGAGCAGACGTTCTAAGTTATTTGAAGGAGGGGTAGGGGGAGGTGGTAGAGACCTGGGTGGTGAGGGTGTCCCGGGGGAGGATGCCCCAGGAGAACAAGGAGGCGGGGATGGAGCGCCACCTTGGGGAAGGGCACGCAGTTTGCTATGACTGGACACTGGAGCGCTTCCCGGCCAGGTCGGGTGGACGGGACATTATACTGTGGGCGCTGAGAGCAGGGCAGTCATGAGGATGGGAATGCCCTCTGTGGGCCCGGGTCCGGCTCCACATCAAAGACCAATGCCCACTTCCATTGCCTCTCATCCATGGGCCTCTCATCCAGCCCCTCCTGGCCTCCTCTTTCTGGCTCCAACCTGCGGCCGCTTTCCCACCCCCACGTGCCTGCGACTTGACCGTTCTGAATTACTGGGCGGCTGCCATCATCATGAGCTGGAAAGCCATTCGGGTTGTTTTCAGAGCTGCCATCAGGCTGAAACTAGGTTCACTCAGAATGCGCAGAGTGTCTTTCCCCGTCTAGAATTCAGGAGCACGTGGCTCCTGCCGCTGACAGCTAAACAGCAGAG
The DNA here is from genome assembly GCF_041296235.1 of Equus asinus. NCBI lineage: Eukaryota > Metazoa > Chordata > Mammalia > Perissodactyla > Equidae > Equus > Equus asinus. The sequence continues at coordinate 98,657,395 of NC_091796.1, read as the reverse complement.
GGAAGGTGACTTTGGACAGTCGGGCACCGAGTGAGTCATGGACACCGGGCCTGCAGGGTGGCAGGCCAGGCTCTCAAGGCCATGCCTTCCCGTCCTGTGGCCAGTCATCAGGGCCGTGCCAGGCCAACAGCGCCACACGGTGGCTGGCTGGGGAGTTGCAGGCCGCCTCCTGTCTTTCCCTGTGCTGGTGGCTTGCGAGGGCTCCGTGCTTCCCCTTCTCCTTTTGTTTCCAGTGCTCACAGCTCACTTTTACTCCATCTCTCAATTCTTCTCACACGCACACACTTGTCAGAGCAGTGGTTCTTACTGACGCCTGCCGCCTCTGAGCATTGCTAGGCCCAGGGCAAGGCCTGGTCCTGACCCCAAGGAACGTACACTGGTTGCTGAGTGAGAACCCAAACACGTGCACGTTTAATAGGGTGCGAGAGATGAGCAACCAAACAGGACATGGTGCAAGGCCAGACGAGCGTGCCCGGAGAAGGTGCCGGGGGAGGTGCTGCTGGGCGGCAGCATTGTTACAGCACAGCTTGCTCTGAGCTTCGGGGACCCGGAGCCATGCTGGGATGACTGGCTTGTGGCCGAGTGGTGGGGGGAGGGGAGTCCCAGAGGCCCATGTGGGGAGTGAGGAGAAGACCACTCTGCCCGGAGCCAGGTTTGGCCATCAGTGACCCCGGGCTCTGCGCTCTGAGAGGAGTAGAGAAGCTGTTAGTCGGCTCGGGCCGCCGTAGCAAAGTACCACAGGTTTAAACGACAGGAATTGAGTTTCCCACAGTTCAGGAGGTTGGAAGTCCAGAGTTAAGCGTCGGCAGGGCTAGTTTTTCTAAGGCCTCTCTCCCTCGTCTTGTAGGCGGCTGTCTCCTCGCTGTGTCTTCCGTCCCGTCTGTCTGTGTGTGTCCGTGTCCTAATCTTGTTATAAGGACACTGGTCAGATTGGACAGGGCCCGCCCATATGGCCTCTTTTACCTTAGTCACCTCTTCAAAGGCCTTCTCTCCAAATACAGTCACCTTCTGAGGTGCTGGGGGCAGGACTTGATCCTGTGAATTGAGGGAGGGACGCGCTGCAGCCCGGAACAGGAAGGGGAGCAGGGTCAGGCTGCAGAGGCCTGGAGAGACGCTGGACTCATGCTCGAGGCAGCCGTGGACCGTGCCTGGGCTGACAGCTGCCTTGGGAGAGAGGTGGGAGCTTTAGAGAGAGGCTCCGGGATCCTACAGCGGTCTGCAGGTTGGGTTAGATGGTGGGCAAGGTGGGTGTGACACCAGGAATCTGGTGGCTGGTGGATGGAGCAGCCGATGGTTATGGGGTAAGGGTCCCAAGAAGGGGGTTCCTTGATTCACAAACTCCAGGAACATTTGGTCAGGGAGCTGGGAAGAAGCCCAGTGCTGGGGCCACAGCACTTGTTCTGTCCGTGTCCTGGGAGGACAGGCTGAGATGAGGGGTCGTGCTGGGTAGGCTGGGGCCACTGCAGCTGCCCAGACCCTGGGGTGGGGCCGGGTGGAGCACAGAAGGGACTGGCAGAGGTGTGGTGGGTGCCAAGTGCCCTAAGGAGGGTGATGTGGCCTCACTGAGTCCCTGCAACAGCCCTGGGAGGTGGGCAGCGTCACTATCCCATTTTACAGATGATGGAAAGGATCAGAGAGGATCAGTGACCTGGCCCAGTGGCACAGGTTGCAAGGACTGAGCTGTCTCTTGGGCCGCAGAGCTGATGCTTGTCATCGCTGCCCCATTTTGCTTTCTGGGCTGCCCTTTGCAGTGACTGCCTCCTCCAGGCAGTCTTCCCTGATGCCCCTGGTCCTGGGCATCATGCTGGACGTCTCAGTTGTGTACTCAGCATTCAACCTGCTTCCATTTCTCCAGCACCCTCTCTTCTGCTGCTTGCACTTGGTAATCTGATTTTAGCCATATCACTCACAGTTTATTTCTTGTTAAACGAAAAAGGTCTGAAGCAAATAATGGAAAAATGTGAACATGTACTCTTTAATTTAGACACTGTTTCATAATTTAAAAATACATTTTCTAAGGGGGGGCAGGAGGACAGGCCTATGAAGTAGGTACTGTCATCCTCATTTTCCAGCGAGGAAACTGAGGCAGAGAGCTAAAATTACTTGGGCAGAGTTCATACAGCTGGTATGGGGTAGAGCCAGGATTCAAGCCCAGGCAGCCTGAGTCCCCTGCAGGCCCTAAGGGTCTTTGTGGGGCCCCATCTGTGCGTAGGCGGCCGTATCATAAGTCACCGAGATGAGCAGCACAGGGCCCTGGGCGAGCCCAGCAGAAGGGGCCTCCTGCTCCCCGATGTGCGGGAAGGAGGTGCTCAGAGGAGGGAGGCAGCCGGCCCTGGGCTGGGAGGACCAGCAGGAGTTTCCCAGGCCAAGAAGGGCCTGGAAGAAAGGGCTTCGGGGGCTGAGGGACCAGCATATGCAAAGGCCCAGAAGGCTGTGAAATCTGGACATGGGTTTTCCTCAGCTCTCAGAGGTTGATGAGAGCCTGGATCCTGCTCCCCACCCCTACCTTCCTGTGCCCCATCTGCCAGTGACACAGAGGATCTCTTCGCCCTCTCCTGGATGAGGCCGTTTCCTGCCATTCAGCGTGGGCCCCTGGGAATGGGGAGTGGCCCAGGAAAGCAGGACAGCCCGCCTCTGAGGGGCAGTGTCTGGGGCTGGTGCGGGAGCCCAGGGCTGGGATGCTGCTGACCCTGCGGGAACCTGCTCCTTCATTTGGGCCAGGAGAGCTGGGAGCCCAGGCCACCGTTCAGTCTGTTCACTCGCTCACGCGTTTTCGGGGATGTGAACCTGGCAGAGGAAGATAAGGTCTCTGCCGTCATGGAGCCTGCGTTTTGCCCAGCAGGTGGAGGCCCAGGTCGGGGCAGCAGCTCTGGCTAAGGCGAGAGGGTTCGCATAAATTCAAACTTCTTGCCTTCACCAAGGCCCGCTGCCATGTTGCATCCTCCAGGGAGCCCTCCCTGGTCTTTCCAGAATGCAATTAGAAGTCTGCCCCCTGAACCACATGCTCCCTAGGTCTGGGGCTGCTGCCCCTTGGCAGCCAGCTCCCCTGGGGGTCGCAGAACCCTGGTCTGCTGCCTAGAAATCAGAGTCACACGCTCTCTCCCGGCCCTGCCTCCAGCACGCACTGGTTGGAGTGCTCCTGTTGTCTCCGCCTCTGCATCGGGAGCTGGGCTTCAGTGAACCGGCCCCTTGCCACTGCCCGGCTCACAGTGGCACCTGGGAGCCCTGGCCTTCCTTGCCGTGCGAGGAAGGTGTGAACAGATGGCTGCACCAGGTCCTTGCTTGCCGCCCCCCGAGAGGCTTAGCTGCTTTATCTGGCATTTTGCAGATTGCACAGCACTGTTTTGTCATCCTTGATTCTCGCTGCAACTCCGCCAAGTAGGCAGGAGGCTTACCATGACCCCCTTCTCCCGGTCAGGAGCCCAAGACCAGACGGGCCGTGTGGTTTCCAGGGCCCAGGGGAGCTGCTGGGATCACATGTAGGTCTTGGGCCCACGTCCAGTGCCTTCACTCATGAGGTCATGCACAGGCCTTGCCCGCAGCTCTTCACACTGGCCTCGGCTTTGTGCCTTGCTCCCCCTCCTAGGTGGCCCACGGCCCCCAGAGTGACCATACGTGCCGGGATGGGATCATTCACTCTGTCGCCTGTTGTCCTCCCTCGTGAAAGTACTGCCCAGGTTTCTGAAAATGGGACCGCCCAGGACTGGGAAGACATGGTCAAATCCTTTCATTTCTGCTCCCTTTGGAAACAGTGTCACAAGAACCATAGAAATGTCGATTCCCGTGGACCCTGGAACCCCAGTGCTGAACACTTGGTGTGTGGAAATGATTTAGCACAAGCAGAAAACTTATGCCTGAGATTGTTCATTGAAGCCGTCTGCCGTGGAGAAAAATTGGTACAAACGGAAATGTCTGACTTGCGGGGAGATGTCACCACCAGATGAGCAGGACATGGTAAACCATGGCAAAATCCTGATGGCAACAGTGTTCGAGAAGAACAGGATTAGAAAAGGAAAATGCAACCACAGTCACAGCAAAGTAGAGAAACAAGATGTTTGTGAGGAGACAGTCCTCAGAGGAATGAAGGGCGGGCTGAGGGGTGATCATGGCAGCTGCCTTGTTTTCAAGTGGAGCGAGCCTGAGGCAGGGCAGGCCTCAGGGGGGTGGGGCAGTGACAGCATGATGGTGGCCGGCGGCCCCTGCGGCAGGCTGGGCCTGGAACACTGTACGGGTGGCGCCCAGACACACTGACCGCAGGTTCTGCATCTGTCCGGATGCCCAAGGAGCCAGCCTTGCTTACCAGGGCGCTGTCAACCCCTTCACTCGACGGGCCAGTCCATTCACTCAGCGAGTATTGTTGACCACCTGCTGTGTGCCAGGCAGTGTTCTAGGCCCTGGACCTATACAGCTGAACAAAACCGGCAAGCCCTGCCCTCGGGAACTGACGTTCTGGACAGGGAGACAGAGCCCACAGTTGTAGTATGTCCTCTCCGTGGGACGCTCCAGATGAGATGTCGCCCCACTGCCCAGGACTACGCAGCAGGCTCCTGGCCACTGGGCCCCTCCCTGGTGTGTCTGCCAGCATTCCTCTCCCCTCAGCACAGGCCTGACTCGGGGGTGTCATTCTCTCCTTCGGGGTCTCCGCCTGTCTCAGAAACTTCAGAGGATTCCAGCCTGCATGTCCTCAGGGACCATCTCTGCCCCCAGGTCTTGTGGGGTTTTCATGAGGTACGTCTGGGTGAAGAGGTTAAGCCTGTCTGAGAGAAGGGAACCGAAGCAGAGGCTCATCACAGCTGTCCCCAGGCCCAACACTGCCAGTGCCTCATCAAGGCTTCCTTCACAGCCACATGAAGAAGGCCTGCTCTGCCAGCACCATGCTGGGCACAGCAAGAAAGCCAGTGAGGACGGCGCCCAGCACCCAACATACCCCAGGAAGCTGGACGTGGACCAGTGGCCATGATTCAGGATCTGCCTGTCCTCCTGCGGTGGCAGCTGCCCCTGTTGGGTACCTTTATGTGCCAGGCCTCCCAACAACCCTCCAGGGAGGCATCGCTCCCATTTTACGGACAAGAAGAGCAAGGCCCAGCAGAGTTAAGCCATTTGCTAAAGGTTGCGGCTAATGAGTAGTTCATCCCAGGTTCAAAGTTGGGCTGACTGGCTTCCAACCCACACCCTCAGAATGCCAGTCTCCCCTTCTCCTTCACCCCTCCTTGTCCTCTGCTTGTCATTGGTCTTTTGTCTTCTTGCGAGTTCTGTAGCAGCTGCCACCGGTCAGATGCGAGCATGGCCACCTGGCAGAGTGGACGGGGCAGTTGTGTGCAGCTTGGGACGCCTGGCCTCTCACCTTGGGTCTGCCAGCGACTCATGTGTGGCCTTGAACTGTTCTCTTCCCTTCTGTGGACCTGTGGACGTGTGATTGGGGCTCACCCATTTCCCAGGCCTCCAGCATCACGTTCTCCGATGCGGGTGGCAGAGAGGGAAGACGGGGTGTTGTGGTTTCCCAGGGGCTGATGTTTCAGCTCTTGACAGAACACAACCCACCATCTAACTAAAAAAAGCCTCTTTCCAACTCCCATCCAGAAATAAGCAACAGTAGCCTTTTTCAGGGAACCAGAAATAGCCTCCCGGGCTCCCAGTGCTGCCTTAGAGAAAGAGGCCTTATTCTGTCTCCATTTGGGGAGAAGAGCTGCTGGCGACGTTGTGAGTTTCCCAGGGCTGAGCTGGAGGAAGCTCTGCTGTCACCGCCTCTCACGTGGAGCAGGGCCCGCGCGTGTCTGCTGCCACCGAGGGGCTGGCTCTGATGCTGCAGGGCCTGGTTGCTTCCCAGGCCTTCCACTGCTCGGTGACCTCTGTGTCCATGAGCTGGACTGCCGTCACCATCCTCAGCTCAGAGGTTGGGTCCAGTTCGTGCCTCCAGACGGCAGCATGTCCTTGAGCAGAGTCTTTGCACTGGCTGTTCCCTCTGCCCGGAACACACCCCCCTGGATGCATGATCCATTCGCTGGCCTTCGCTTCTCTTTGCTCAGTGAGGCACCCCTGAATCACACCCCCACCCCTGCTGGCACCCCCTTCGGCTCCCTATTTTGTACTTTGTGTTTCCCACTGGCACTGTTCACCTCTACATTCTACTTATCAGTCTAGTTTGTTGTCTGGTTCACCTCACCTGGGACGTGAGCTCCACGAGGGCGGGGTGACTTTGTCTGTCCACTGCTGCATCTCCAGCTCCTAGGGTTTACTTGAGCTTCAATATATTTCTTTTTGTTGGTGAATGGTTCTTGAAACCAAAATGGGAAGAATGGTTTCTAATTTACTGCGATTTCCTGGACATGCAGGATGATTTTGGCTACAAGGAGCCAGAAACTGGCTCAAGCAGTAAAGACGTTGTGGTCTGCTGTACCCAAGTCCAGAGTGGGAGATGGCCCCAGGTGTGGAGCAGGCTGCGGCCCAGTGAGGGACACGGGTCCCTTCCAGCCTCTGCCCCATGGGCTCAGGATGGCCTTCACCCGAGGCTGGCCCCTCGGTGGGGCCCGAGCTCAGACGGACTTCAGCCGGTGCTGGCCCCTCGGTGGGGCCTGAGCTCAGACGGCCTTCAGCCGGTGCTGGCCCCTCGCTGGGGACTGAGCTTGGACTGTGGGCCCTTCCTGGCAGTGTGAGCAGGCCAGTCTCAGTCTCGGGCCCATCCCTGGAGAGGGAATAGGGTGAGCAGCTAGTGGTCTGCTGCTCAGGGTGTGGTCACAAGCTCCAGATTAGGATAAAGGAGGAAGAGTGTGACAGTGTGCATGTACCCCTCTCTCTTGGCGCACTTGGTCCTTTGCCACCTGTGCTGGGTCCTGCCACCTCACACACCAGAGCCTGAGATTTCCAAAAGGAAACATGGGGGTATTTGACTGAATGCTGGTTGTGATCCAGTCATTGGAAATATCTTGTGTCTGCATTTCCTTTGGACCCCAAACATCTCTGGGGAAACGCTCCCCTGTCCTGTTCTGACTTTCACCCTGGACCTAGCGTGGGGAGGGGACACTGCCGGTTTGCTGGGAGAATTGAAGGAGATGGTGTTCTGTACGGGAAACATTTATTTAGTCCAGTGTCCCGCAGGGAGCAAGCACGCGAGGGACGGCAGCTGCTGCTGCTGGAGTTTCTTCTTATTTTTTTTTATTGATATAATTCACATACCATAAAATCTACCTCTTTTGAGTGTACATGTAATTCAGTAGTTTTGAATATTTTTACAAATTATACAGTCATCACCACTATCTTATTCCAGAATGTTTTCCATCACCCCAAAAGAAATGTACCCATTTGCAATCTCTCCCCATTCCCCCCACCCACCAGCCACTGGGAGCCACCCATCTCCCTTCTGTCTCTATGGATTTGCCTATTCTGGTCATTTCAGGTAAATAAAGTCATATCATATGTGGCTTTTGTGCCTGGCTTCCTTCACATAGCATAATGTTTTCAAGGTTCATCCGTGTTGCAGCATGAATCAGTGCATCGTTCCTTCTTATGGCTGAATAACATTCTGTCGTGTGGGTAGATCCCGTTTTATTTACCCACTCATCACTTGGACGTTTGGGTTGTTGCCACTTTTGGCTATTATGAGTAATGCTGCTATGAACATTCTTGGACAGGTTTTCGTGTGGACGTGTTTCCATTCTCTGGGTTATATTTCCAGGAGTGGATTACTGGGTCATTCTGGAACTCTGTGTTTAACTGTTTGAGGAAATACCAGACTGTTTCCCAAACCAGCCGCACCATTGTGCATTCCCACCGGCAGTGTCAGAACACTTGTTATTGTCTGTCTTGGGGGGTTATAGCGGTCCCACTAGGTGTAAAGTCATATCCCATTGTGGTTTTGATTTGCATTTCCCTGATGGCTAATGATGTTGAGCACCCTTTTCACATGCTTATTGGCTATTTGTATGTGTTATTTTGAGAACTGTCTATTCAGATCCTTTGCCCATTTTTAAATCAGGTTGTCTTTTTATTGTTTGGTTGTTAATAGTTCTTTATGTATTTTTGATACTAGACCCTTGTCAGATACATGATGTGCAAATTTTATTTTCTCCTTCTGTGGGTTGTTTTTTCTCTTTCTTGATAATGTCCTTTGAAGCACAAGTCTTTAATTTCAATGATGTCAAATGTATCTATTTTTACTTTGATTGCTTGTGTTTTTAGTGTCTAAGAAACCATTGCCTAGTCCAAGGTCATGAAGATTTACACCTCTGTTTTTTTCTAACAGTTTGATGATTTTTAGCTCTTATATTTAGATCATGATCCATTTTGAATCGGCTTTTGTATATGATGTGAGGTGGGGCTCCAACCTCATTCTTTTGCATGTGGATGTCCAGTTGTCCTAGGACCATTTGATGAAAAGAATATTTTTCCCCTTGTCTTGGCACCCTTGTGAAAATGTCACTTGATTTGAGACGTACGGGTCTATTTCTGGACTCTCAGTTCTCTTCCCTTGATCTGTATGTCTGTCCTTCTCCAGTAGCACACTGTCTTGACTGCTGTAGCTTAGTAGGAAGTGTTGAAATTGGGAAGTGCGAGTCCTCCAACGTTGTTCTTTTTCAAGATGGTTTTGGCCTTCTGGGTCCATTGTATTTGCATATGATCTTTAGGATCAGCACGCTGGGGTTTTGATGGGGATTGTTTTGAATCTGTAGATCAGTGTGGGTGTGTTCCCAGCTTAGTAAAATTAAATCTCCTATCCCAGAACATAGCGTGTCTTTGCATTTATTGAGATCTTCTTTAATGTCTTTCAACGATATTTTGTAGTTTTCAGCATTTAAGTCTTCGTTAAATTTATTTCTAAGTGTTTCATCTTTTTGATGCTATTGTAAATGGAATTTTTTTCAATTTCACATTCAGACTGTTCGTTGCTAGGGTGTAGAAATGCAGTTGCTTTTTGTATTTTGATCTTGTATCCTGCAGTCTTGCTGAACTGGTTTATTAGCTCTAGTAGTTTTTGGTTTTTTGTGTGTGTGGATTCCTTGAGATTTTTCTGTATACAAGATCATGTTTTCTGCAAATAAAGGTAGTTTTATTCTTCTTTTGAATCTGGATGCATGTTATTTCATTGTCTTCCCTAATTGCCCTGGCCAGAGCCTCTAGTGCAGTGTTGAATAGCAGCGGGAAGAACAGACGTCCTTGTCTTGTTCCTGATCTTAAGGGACAGCATCCAGGGTTTTGCCGTTGAGTATGGTGTTAGCTGTGGGTCTTCACAGATGCTCTTTATCAGGCTGAGGAAGTTCCCTTCTGTTCCTGGTTTGTGGAGTGCTTTTATCCTGAAAGGGCATTGGATTTCGTTGCATGCTTTTTCTGTGTCTCTTGATAGGATCGTGTGGTTTTTCTCCGTTATTCTGTTAATATGGAGAGGCCGATTTTTCTACTAGGGAGGCTGTGTCAGTGGCATGGACTGGGAAGTCAACTGCCCAGGTGTGAGCCCCCCAGCCGTACCACTCACTCACTGTGTAACTCTGGGCAGGACACGTCACGTCACCTCTCCAGGCCCCATTCTCCCCGTCCGTAAAATGGTGTTGACCGTGCTTCCTCATAGGGTTCTCGTGAGGGTGAACGAGTTCCTTCGTAGACTGTGTGGAACAGTGTTTGGTATGTAACAAGTGCAGCTTATTGAGATGTTGGCTGTTAGTGGTGACGTTTTGTGAAAGTGTTGAAGGGCTGGGGTGGGAGGGGACGTTGAGGGGGCGCTGCGAGGCAAATCTAAAAACCGGGCTGATTTGCCTGTTCTGAAAATCTGGTGGTGGGGAGTCTGACGTGCTTTCAGGAGGTAGCCTGTGTGACTCCAGCAATTTCTGAATCTTCCTGTGTGTGGCGAGGGGGAGGTGGGCCAGGGCGGGGCCCCTGCCAGGCCAGGTGAGCACCTGCCCTCAGTCCACCTGTGCAGCATCCTCCAGTGTGTTCACGCCTCGAGCGTCACATCTCTCTAGGGCCAGGCTTCAGGGGCTGTGTGTTCACAGGAACAAGCCTTTGCACAGACTGCTTCCTCCCGCCAGAGTGGTGGAAGAGCCTGCTGGCCCCCCACCACCGTTGCCGCCCTGGCTCTGACTCTGGGCTGGGGGTGCAGAAATGAGGCCTTGTTTAGCTAAGGGCTTACAGCTGAGGGTCAGGACATTGTCCCCCACGCCTCCCCACTCTGATTTTCCTGACTTCTCTTTTCCTGGCCTGCCGTGTGAGCCTGGCTCCTTGTCCTGGCTCTGTCATTGACTACCATGTGACCTCGGGCAAAGACGACCCCTTGGGCCCTTGGTTTCTGCATCTGTCAGTGGAGACTCTGTCACCACACTTACAGGATTTAATGAGTGTTGTATGCGGGGGGCCGGCAGCGCCTCCTCAAACCACCCTCCCGGGGTCCCCAAGAAGCTCTGCAACCCCTGAAATCTGCCAACACTCTTGGCCTATTTGGAGTTTGGACTTTGTGGGTGAAGGAGGGAGATTAAGACATTTTTAATATGCCCTGTGTAATTCTTGGCATTCATTTTAATGAGCTTTATGAGGCTGGATCTCACCCTGGTTTAACGTACTGACTTCCTAGCCAGCCAAGTAGCTAGAAGCTCTTGGAGACAAGCCGCTTGCTTATTTACTTTTGATCTGGTTTCCAAGTTTGTGGGTGGGAGGCCGCCCCCACCCCACTAACACTTAGCCTTTCCCAGCCCTTGTGCCCAGAAGTACAGAGTGGTCCCACCTCCTGAGAGCTGTTGGTCTGACCAGGGAAGAAGACTAGACAAGAAGTAGGAGTAACAAACCAGTAATGTAGTTGAACCATCAGTAGAGAGTCAGAATGCGTTTTGTTATCCCACAAATAATCTGTTTTGCCTTCACTGGTGCCTGGCACCTGGAGCATCCTGATGAACAGAGCAGATTCAGTTCACGGGGCTTTTCAGAAAACCAGACACACCTAGAACCTGCAGGGTGGGCGCCTGGAGGAGGTGGGCACCCCTCTGAGACTCGGGGCTCAGGAGAGCTGAGGCGGGGGAGAAGGTGTTGGCAAGGGCTGAAGTGTGTCTTCAGTGCAGGAGGGTGGGAGCGTGCTTGAGAGGAGCTAGGAGGCAAGACCCAGTGCGGGGCGGGGGTTGATTAGCTGTGCCATTCCGTCTTCTGCCTTGCGTTAGGTAGGGATAGGGTGCAGGCCCTGCCGTGCCGCTGCGGGCGTCCTCATGCGACTCCGCAGCCTCCACTCTCTCCTCAAGGGGCTGCTCTGCAGGCTTCAGAGGTGATGCCTGCAAAAGCCCGTAGCACGGTGCTAGCCACATGGCGGGGGCTAAGTGTGCCGCATGGTTCCTGCGATTCCTGTTGAGCCAAGACAGCAGGTGGGGGGACCAGTCTGTATTGAGCCAGAAAAATGTGCATCGCTGGTTGAAAGTTCGGGTTTCAAAACAGCATCCTGTTGTAAAGCTCTGTGTGCGTGTATGTGTATCTGCCTAAAACAAGGTGGTCGCAATAGTCACGTCTGTGAAGGGGTGTGGTGTTTACTTTTCTTTGGTCTTCCAGTTTTACACTTATCATATATTGGTTTTGTAATTATAGAAATGTTATTAGAAAATGTGATTAGAGAGTGTGCTGCTGTTCTCAGTGGGGGGTGTGTGTGCGCACGTGACTGTGGAATTGGGGCATCAGATGAGGAGAGCAGGGCCTGGAGGGCGGCCCCCAGGGACGTGGGTCTGACCCAGGACGCGGCCGGCGGGCAGACGTGCTGACTGACGCGGGCTTCTCCTCTGTCCCCAGATGACAGGATCTGCTCCCCGCCCTTCATGGAGCTCACGAGCCTGTGCGGGGACGACACCATGAGGCTCCTGGAGGAGAACGGCCTGGCGTTCCCGTTCAGTGCGTATCACCTGGAGCTTGGTGGGGTGGATGTGGGGGTCCATGGGTGGGCGGGGCTGTCCACGGCCCCCTGGCCTTCACCTTTCCAGGGTGGATGAAGGCCTTGGCTGCCTAGGAGGGGATGGCCCTGGGTCCCACGCCCTCCCCCCTGCACTGTGGAAACAGATCCTCAGGTAGTCTGGACAGAAGGGCTTTTCGTGCCTGGCCTGGGGTGTCCGTCCAGGTCACCCTGAGGGCAATTGCTGGCCGTCGTCGGGCCGGTGTGTCTCCCCAGCCCCCACCTGCCTCTTTCGCCAGCGGCAGTAGGAGTTTGGGGAGTTTCTCCCTATATCTGCCAGGCTGGGCTTCATGGGTGAATCACCTTGCTAACTCCTCTCGGCTTTTCTCTCCCTTACCCACAGTTTGCAAAACCAGAGTGGCTCATGGCACCAACTCTCATGAGGTGAGTAGATTTGACCACCTGACTGCCCCCATCCCCCACCTCCCCACCCCAGCCGTCCCCCCCATCCCCCGTCCTTCCAGCTCAGGGTGGGGAGCCCACTGGAGGCTCTGTGCCGGATCTCACATCTGCTGCTCCTGCCCCGTGTCCTGCTCCTGGTTGTGGCTGCTTCCTGGTCCTGTCCTCCCCTCTCTCCCTCCCTTCCTTCTCTGAGCTCCCCAGGAGTCAAGCAGGAGAAACGCTGCGGCTTTGCACGCTGTCTCCAACCTCACCCCTTGCCTGTCCTGTCCCATGGCCAGGATGAGCCTGCCCCCTTTGAGCCCATGAGAGTCATGACCCAGTCTGACCTGTCCTTTGGCCTGTCAGTGTTGCTCACTCCCTGGGCACCTGTTCTGTCGGGCACTGGGCTGGCCCCACGGCCGCTGTTACCTGAAGAGATCCCATCCCTGTCCATGAGGATCTGCCTGTCCTGCTGGGTTGGAAGAGGGTGGGAGGGGGAAAGGGCCCCTACCTGCTCGATGCATTGACTTACCCACCCAGGTCTTTCCTGGCCCCACCTCAGGTGCCAGGGGACGGTCACATAAGACATGAATCCTGCCCTGATGGGAAAACGGAGGATCCCAGAGGCAGATAGCACCAGTGAGACGCAGTGCAGGAGACGGGCAGAGGAGGCCTTTTGGGGCGAGAAGAGCAGATGGCCAGGCAGGGGCTCCGTTGGGTCTCTGTTGCCCTCATGTCGTTAGAAACCATACCTGGGGCGTTGCCTTCAGGGCCCCTCACCCCCTGCCTTTCATGCTCCTCCGGGGCACAGCTCCCCATTAGGTGCATGAGGACATGCTGGGCCCTATCATTTGACCCATAGAGAAGACCCTGTGGTAAAGCCTGTCCCTGGGCAGCCCCACCGTCAGAGATGCTCCACAAGGCCTATGACTAAACATGGACCACCCCACAGCCACGCCCTGGGGAAGATTTCTCTAGTGCTCTTTATCCTGGTGTGTACTTTCAGGCAAGTGTCTGTAAACAGATAGTGTTCATGTGGTGTGGTAGGTGCTGTGATGGGGCTGTGAGGCCCAGGGGCACCTCTGTCGTGGCAGGAACGTTGGGGCAAGAAATCCCAGCCCGCTGCAGAGGTCAGCTGTGTCCTAAGGTCAGGAGCCCCCGTGGAGCCCTCCCAGTCCAGGCCTGCCTGGGGTGCCAGCGGTGTGCTCCATGCCAGGCCCAGGGGTGGGGAGTAGGAACGCTTCAGAGCAGCCAGAATCATGTCCCCAGGACCTATGCTCCCCTCAGTGGCATCAGTATCTACCTGCCACCTGGCCCTTCCCACCGCCAAACAGTTGCTCTGTCTGTCAGTGCCATGGGGTTTTCAGGATGGTTGGGTGACAGCATTTGTTGGTGTGACTAGACCAGCCTGACACAGAACAGGTCAGTCTGCAGGGAGGTAACCCTCTGCTCTTCACACAAGAACTTTGGTATCACAGAGACCCAGAACTGGGCCTGGCTCTTAGCACTGGCAGCTGTGTGACTTTGGGCAGATTCCCCAGCCTCTCTGAGTGTCTGTCCCGCGCTTGTAACTGGGTATGTGGTGGTGGTTGCAAGGATAAGGGACTTGCTGCATGTGCCGCCCCGGGGCCTGGCACAGGAGCTGTTTGATATGCTCTTGTGGAACCAATTGCCCTCTAGCCTGCAGGGTCACTGCGGAAGGGATGGGGGTTCTGGATCCAGGTGAGTGCCCTCCTCCGGAGGGGTCTTGACCCTCCGGTGTGGGGTCAGTACCTTCAGGGGAGGCAGCTGAGGGTCTGAGTCTGGCTCCAGGCTGTACACACGTGCGTGCCCCCGTCTCTCGCCTGTGCTCCCTGACCCACAGTGTGCTGTTTCAGGGAGGGGTTCCTCTCCTCCAGGGTGGGGTCAAGGACAGAGCCTCCAAGAACAGGACCTGGAGGGCTGGAGACTCCCGGGGGGCTCGCGTGTGCTGCAGGCTGCCTGCCTCCCGCGAGGCTGTTAGCGTCAGAGGGATGCGCCCCCTGGTGGGATGCCCTCCACAGCGTGAGCTGGTGCAGGGGCCAGGCTCCTCCCCTAGTTCCCGTTCCCTGGGGATGCTGGGTGCAGCGAGGACGGAGGGCACCTCTGTGCATGTGATTAGCTTCAGACTGGGATGTGGGGCTTTCGGTTGGGGTCCTTCTGGCACCCCAGCCTGCCCGAGCCCTTCCCTGAGTCCCCCAGCCCTTAGATCCTCTGAAATCAGGACGAGTTTACCAAATCACTCTGTTTTCGTTTTATGTTCACAAAACTGTTTGGTTTTTTGCTTTAAGCCAGTGAGAACACACTAGTTTGCTCCACAGTGGAATACTCCCCCTCTTTGTTTAAACCACTGAGCTAAAAGCTCAAAGCACCCCCAGAGCCACCCCGCTGTGGTTATTGATGCGATTTTACTGGCGAGGAGAATGGAGCTCACACCGGGCGAGTCCTCTGCCTGCGCTTATGCAGCGAGTGCCCGAGCTGGGATCTCCTGCCCTTCGTGCTCTTGTCAGAAGGCTGAGGGGACGTTCGCTGAAGCATACACACACGTGCACACACACACACACACACACACATTGTTTCCCTGTGCGGCCTGGATCTCTACTTCTGCTCCGCCCAGCCGAGCGCCACACACACTAGGTGGTGCTCTGTGATGGGTGATGTGAGCGGCAGCAGCCAGTGCAGGCAGCCAGCTGTCCAGGCCCCGTGATCCCCTCCCAGCAGCCCCAGGCATCTGCTGGCTCTGTCCCAGGGCCCTGTGGGCTGGGGATTAGCCGTGGCCCCAGCACTGGCAGCTGGCTCAGTGGGCTTGGAGCAGCCCCGGCCTCAGCCAAAGCCGAGAGGTTTCCTCCAGCTGCCCCTCTGCTCTCCCGACCTCAGTTCCCTGCCTGATCCTCCTGTTGGAGACCTTTGTCCCTGGAGGAGATAGAGGGCCTGGAGCAGCATGTGGCTATTTCTTAAGCATCCGTATGGCTCACTCAGTGTGTAAGAGGGCAAGGCTGGCTGCTGGGCAGACCCGGTCCCATTCGGGCTTCACTTTGCAGCAGGTGGCTGAGCTTCTCAGGGCCTCAGTTTGCTCATCTGTAAAAGGGGCATGATGATAGTGCCCTCAGGGATGCACTGTGAGGACCATACCAGGTGATGCATGTTAAAGTGGTCACAACAGGGCCTAGCATGTCCAGAGTGCTCAGAGGCAGCCCTTGTCATTACACAGGCTCTGACCCAAGGCTTTCTGGCTCCTCATCCATAGTCTTCTGCTTCCTGCCTCTCCCTCCTGGGTCTTTGTGGTAGAACCTCTAGGATGTCATAAGAGTTGGGTAGTATATGCCCCAGGGGCTCCCATTCCCAGACTACAGTGTGAATAGTGGAGTTGTGTAATGCACAGCCAGCTCAACCCTCCGTGGCAGGCCTAATGGTGCAGGATTTCCAAACCCCCACAGCAGGAGTGAATTGATCTCCAGGCGTTCTTCTCAAATCCCACTTCACTCACCCTGGCTTGAGACTCTGCTTGGGGAATCCTCATGCCACAGGGCCAGGGATGAGCCCTCGTGGTGGCACTCTGGATAGGTAATGCGCCCGTGTCCAAGGCTGGAGGGGTGGCGGACTGACAGCCCTTGGCCCCCTGTCTCCCCAGATGGCCATTGTGTTCAACCAGGAGGGTCTGAGCGCCATCCAGCCGCCCTGCGTGGTCCAGAATTTCATCAACCACAACGCCGTCCTGTACAAGGTGTTTGTGGTCGGCGAGTCCTACACCGTGGTCCAGAGGCCCTCGCTGAAGAACTTCTCCGCGGGCACATCAGGTAACTGAGCCTCACTCCACCTCCAGCTGCCCTAAGCCCAGGGGCACGCCTGGGACACGGCGTCAGCCATCTGTCCTTCAGCACTAACCCTGGCCACCCCGTGTAATTTCTGGAGGGAGGAGGAGATGCTCTGAAGGTTGAAAGAGTTGCATGCAGGACCTTGGAGAGTCGAGTGAAAAACCCCTGACCAGCAGATTGTCGGGGCTCCATCCACGGGCACCACCATAAACTGCAGGAAGCACCCGGAAGCTTTCTGTACCCCAGTCACTCCCTGGGACCCTACGCGTTAATGAGACTCACGAGGAACATGCTGGCGTGGATGATTGGCCCTTCAGGGAAGGAGGGAGGGAGGGAGGGGCCCTCGTATTTTGAGGGCCAGAGTGCTGACGATCTTATCATGTCATCTTTCTCCAACTGGGGAAACTGAGTTCTTGCTGCCTCTGCAGCTGCTGAGGTCAAGTCAGCACGCGGAACACAAGGCTTCCTGGCTGTGGGGCCGCAGGCAGGCCAGAGGTGGGCACAGTCACCCCACCGTGCCCCCTCACAGGGGTGAGGACCACATGGGTGAGTGTGTTTTGGGTCAGTGGATGATGGTCCTAAGTGTCCCTGTGATGTCACACGGTGGTGGCCTCTGCACGATGCTGCCATCATTTGAGGCTTCAGACGGGGTCCTCTAGGGACGCTGAGGGCTCCAGAGCTCAGCTTTTCTTCAGCTGCTCACCTGACACCGGGTCACCCTTGGCCATTTGAAAAACTGACACTAAGATAAGGATTTGCTGGCATTGGGGCTGCTCAAAAGAATGTTCTGGTGCCTCCAAAGGCATCTCTAAGGCAAGTTCCGGAAACCCTTAGAACAGTGGCGGTAGCATCTTTGGAATCCGTGTAGCTTTCCACGAGGACCCTGTGGAGGACGGTGGATTGCCCTGGCGTGGTTTGCTCATGTATCTGTCTGTGCAAGGGAATCGCGCCCTCCCAGGATGAAACACCAGGCTGCATTCTCTCCATCTCAGCGAACAGATGTGTCTTCCTGAAGTCCCTGCGGGGGAGACTGCCTGTCCCCATCCGCTCCTCGCGCTGCAGGCCATCCTCTTGATGGAGTTCAGCTGCTCCGTCTTCTCCTCTCAGCCCTTCTCCCGTTAACACAACACCGGGAGCCAACACTGGGAATGTGCGTCTCTTCTTGCTCCCTTCTGAGCACAGGCAGCCTCCCCAACCAGGCGTGGGGGCTCCAGGGCGCAAGACTGTGTTTTCAGGGCTCAGGACGTCCCCATCCTCACCCTGGTACCCTGGTCCCAGCCCCTGTCCACTGGGGTGGTGGAATGATCTGGGGGTCAGGGGACAGACGTCTGGAGGGGTCTTTTTGTGTGTGGCTGTCTACCGGCAAGAGGCATCTTATAAGTTGTGGGCTGGAAGAGGCTGGGCCAGTTTCTCTCTCAGCCCTGGGAGCCACGAGGGGTGGTGTAGGCTCTGCGTCTTGTGTCTGAGGACAAGCACTCCATGTGTGTATGTTTCCAGGTGGGCTATTTACCGTAAAATGCAGACCGGCGCCAAATAAATGAGCAGGTAAACACACAGAGCTAGCAGAGAGATGTTTATCGGGCTCAGGCAAGCTGAGTCACTTTCATTGTGTCCATCCGTCAGTCCCCAAAGCCGATTCCATGTCCACTGTCTTTAGGGCACCAGGCCAGGGAGCTGCCATGGGCTTTGGTCTTTTTACACACGTGTTCTCTTTCTGGATGAGGAGCACAAGGCGACAGCGCCCCTCGAGCTGGACCGACTGAGTGGGGGCTTTGGGGCTCCGGCCTCTTCCCGCCCCCACCCATCTTTCTGGTTCCCCTCATCCAGTGTGGTGGCCCCGGCTTCCCCTGTCCATGCAGGGAGGTGGGGCACCCAGACTGGGATTCTCCTGGCTCTGGAGCAGATATGAGGCCATCAGCCTCCCTGCTGCCACTGCTGAGCTCTTATGATGCTGTTTTGGTCCTCAGGTACACGTTTGGTTTTCACATGCTCACGTCTCTAACGTCAGGTGTGCCCTGCAGCCAGTGGCATCTGATAGCTGCCTCGGCTGGAACTAAGGTCAGGTTCTTATGGAGGAGTTGACATTGGCCTGTGTCAGCCAACGGGGACACTTACATTCTCTGCCTGTGGTTCCCAGTCTTGGGGAGACTGCTCCCCTCACTCCACCCAGTGCCAGGGTCAGGATGGACACGCTTCTCCGCTCCCCTTTCCGTGCTGTGGGTTTGTTCTTGTTTCCTTACCCTGCGGACACACCACCGTTATCATGCTCTCCGTCCTGGGCCTCTTCCCTCTCAGGTACGGAGAAGAGCAGTACTACCTGCCCCACGGAGCAGGTCTCGGCAGATTTTTTCTGCAAAAGGCCAGAGAGTAAATATTTCCAGCTCCGTCACAATTGTTTAATGCTGCTGTTGGGGCGTGAAAGCACTATAGACAACTATGTAAACGAAAGGGCATGGCTGCGTTCCCATCAGACTTTATTTACAAACGCAGGTGGCAGGCCAGGGCTGGCCTGCGGTCCTGTTTGCTGATCTCTCGTCTCGAGCGTGTGAGGTTTAGTAAATGCCGCGTTTCCTTGAACCTGCCACGTGCCCAGCCATGTGCGAGATGCTGGGGTCCAGCAGGGAACTAGTCGGCCAGGTGTCCCGCCCCCGTGTGCTTATATCCTAGAGGGAGAAACCACACACCAGGAAAGAAGTAATCAAGGGATTAATTGTGGTGTGAGATGAGGGGCTCCAGAGGAAGCAGTGGGTCCGGGGATACCACTAGGTGAGGGGAGCTGCTTGGCCAGCATGGCTGCGCTGCACAGCTCATCTTTGTCTCAGAACTGCAGCAAGACCCTGGCTGCCATCTGCGGCACTATGACATGCCCTGCTCTCCGGAGAGAGACACAGAGATGAAACAGATAAAGCTGAAGAAAGTGGGGCCACGGCTCATGGCTGCACCGCTGACTTACTGGGATGTTTGGGGATTCAGCTCGTCATTTATTCTTCTTCTTCTGGACGTTTTTCTCAACTGTAATTTGGGGACAGAAGCAGCCGTATTCCTCACTGCCCTCCCTCCCCTGCAGGCGCTGGTGCTGGTTCTTCACCGGGCTCTCAGTGTCTCGGGAGGAGCGCAGGAACAGAGTAAAAGGCCCTCCAAATCTGGTGCTCCCGTAGTGAGAGTGCAAGAGCCTGGCCAGGTCTGTCTGTAGAGGGACTGGGCATCTTAAAGCTGCTGCAAGGGGTGCTCTGACCCCTTCTGACCCGTCCCAGCTTCCCTCAGTGACCTGGGCCAGCAGCCTCCAGCCATTCCCACCCACTCTGGCCCCTGCTCAGGCCGTACATGGGGAGTCGCTGAGCACGGAGTGCTCACTCCACCCTGCTGAACAGTCGTCTGACCAGAGCCCCTGGTCAGTTAGCCGGGAGAAGTGAGTCCCCTTTGAAATGATCCACAGTTTGTTTTTAAAGATTGGCAGCTAACCTAACATCTGTTACCAATCTTCTTTTTTTCTTCTTCTTCTCCCCAAAGCTCCCCAGAACATAGCTGTATATTCTAGTTGTAGGTCCTTCTGGCTGTGCTGTGTGGGATGTCACCTCAGCATGGCCTGATGAGCTGTACCATGTCCGCACCCGGGATCCGAACTGGCGAAACTCTGGGCCGCCAAAGCGGAGTGAGTGAACTTAACCGCTCAGCCACAGGGCTTGCCCCTGGTCCACACTTATGATTGAATCTTCTTGCCACAGGAAGTTGTTGGGTGACATGGTGTGTCCAGTTCAACGGGCACTGGGTCAGCCCCTCCGAGTGTCCGCCCCTTACTTCCTGGCGTAGCTAAGCACCCCTGGTATTCCCTATGGTTCCTGCAGGCTTCCCAGCCTCCCTGAGCTGGGCTGTGAAAACCTGCTCTGGGTGGCCCTTCTCCCCCAGGCCAGCTCTGCCACCCTAGCCATTGCCCTTGGGAACCCAAGGGAAACATGGGAAGCGCCAGGAGGTGCCCTGAGCTCCGTGGCTACAGGGTGAGAAGGTGAGCAGTGCCTGCAGAAGGCCAGAAGGCCCATCCCAGCTGCTCCAGCCCTGCTCCGGCCCGTGGGGCTTGCCACCCCCAAAGGCTTACTTTTCTCGGCTCTCAGCACCCAGGAGCAGAGATCAGGGGGGCTGCTTGGCCCAAGCCCTGCAGGCTGTTTATTTTCCCCCGGCTCCTTCCCAGGACCGTCTCCCGTGCACCCCGTCTGGACTGGCTCTGGTCGGAGCGGTGGGAGGAGTGTCAGGCACACTGGGGCAGCATGGGGCCTGTGTAGTCCACTAGCAGGAAGGATGCCAGTTAGACCTCAGCACCTGCCTGCTTGGCTCCGCCCGAATCACCTCCTCGTGCATGATTCTTGCGACCCTGTAATCCTGGAGCTGGTGGGGGTCATGGGCAGCCAGAGCAGGTGCCCCCTCGGCCTGGCCCCTGGCACACAGTGGTGCTCAGCCAGGGTCCTTCCTGTCCTGCGCTTAGGGGCCTGGGTCCCAGGGATGAGCCTGTGTCCTGGGGGACGGGAGCCATAACGCCCCACCCCAGAAGGATGGATGCCGAAGCTGCCCAGGCCACGTGGAGTCTGGTGGCCCAGGACGGCCCCATGCCATTCTTGGGGGGTCATGGAGTGGTGACAGACAGGCTTTTCTGCGACTCAGACCGAGGCTTGTGGTTTTGTGATTCCTGCATTCGTGTGCCCACGCTTCCACGTGCTCGAGAACCTGTTTCTGACCGACAACTGTACTTTCCTTTCCCTGGGACAAACAGACAAACCGACTGCGTATTGCTCTCATTATCCTGCGGGCTGGTCTGCCTCTCCGGGTACCCTCACGGGGCAGGGGGAGGCAGGCATAGGTCGAGGAGGATGGGGTGGGAGGAGGCGGAGCACCTTTCAGGGGCTGTGCCAGCTTCCCAAGCCAAACGGAAATTACTCTGGATGCTTTCTTGGATGGATCCTACAGAAGCCCATGTCTGACTTCCTCTTTTTTCTCTAAATAGTTGGGAAACAGCAGAGCCCCTTGTATTTTACACACTCAGCTGCCAAGTGGCAGCCTGGCCATTTCTCAAGGGCTACCCCAAAAAGGAGTCCATGGGTGGATACAGGGAGGGGTTGGGAATACTGGACTAAATGGCATTCTGGACCTCAGCCCTCTGGGCCTTTAATACTCGGGGATGCAGCGTTTCCTGCTAACTTGGCCCCCTTTCTGGTGCCCTGTCCGTAAGACACACTAGACCCTTTGGGAATGGGGCCCTAGGGATTGGGGGATGTGATCTGACGTGATAATGTAAGATGGTAGCAGACTCATTGCTATATGTGAAGAAACGGGAGCCCTGCCTGGGCATGTGTCTGTCCACGGTGTAGTGTCTCCTTGGGATGGGGGTGCCTGGCTCGCTGGGGCCCCAGGTGGCTGCTGCTGGACCCTAGGCCTGAAGGCCACTGTGGCCTGTGGGTGGGGTGGTGCTGCCCCCTGGTGTCGGGTGGCGGAGTCGCCGTCCCTGCCTTGAGCTGCTAACTGGCTCCTTCCTGTCTTTGCTTTTTCAGACCGTGAGTCCATCTTCTTCAACAGCCACAACGTGTCGAAGCCAGAGTCGTCGTCCGTGCTGACCGAGGTCTGTCTGTCCGCCATGGCGGCCTGGCATGAGGCTGCCCTCACTCAAGCCTGGGCGTGGGGCCAGGGCTGAGCTCTCCATCTAGGCAGGGTGGGAGGGACCTTTGCCCCCTGCCAGGGGCCTAGGGCAGCTCCATGGACCCCTCTTTCTGCTTGCTTCGGGCCTTCATGCTGACGGCCATCGTAGCCATGCCCGTTCACCACCAGCTGCCTTTAGATGGAAGATTTTCTGACTCTTCTCCCAGCATGAGGAAATTTCCCTGATCACGAGGAATTTGAAGACCTGCTTTCTAATCTGCCTTTTTCCTGACTAACAAAAGGGGTTGGGGGGGACCTCACCTCAGTTTTCCTTTTCCTTTCCTTGTCCATATGCGTCCAGGAAGCATTTGCTGAGAGCCTGTGTGTCCACAGGGGTTGGGGTGGTTTGTGTGGGTGCTGGGCTCTGGGCTGCTGCTCAGTAAACGCTGCTGTGTGTCCATCCTGGATGCCCCACGGGGTCGCAGCCAGGTGCTGAAACAGCCTTGCAGGGGCGGGGCGGACAGCTCCACTTTCCCCAGGGGGAAGGCTGTGCTCGGCGAGGTTAAGGAGTTTCTCCAAACTCACAGGGCTCTTCATTCACGGGCAGAGCTGGGATTTGACCCCAGATCCATCTGGTTCCAAAGCTGGGTCTTCCAGGAGTTCAGGGCTTCGTATCTCACTGGCAATGGCAGAGCAACCGTTGCCCAGAGCAGTTAGAAATTGCCACAGGGCCAGCCTCTGCCGTCCCTCTCGAGTCTCGCAAGCCAGCGGCCTCTGCTGCCACTTCCCCTGAACTGGGAGCCTGGTGTCGAGTCCCCTGCTCCGGAGTCATGGCCATCCTGGCTCTTCTGGGAGGATTTGCTTGTGTCTCCCTCCCTGCCCGGAGCCAGTCTCACCAACATGATCCATGGCAGACCCCCACCCCCCAGGCCTCACTCCCCTCCGTTCCGTGTCAGGGGCCTGCGTTTGACTTACTGCCTCCTGCCCCCGACCCAGGCCGCTTGTCTGTTTCTTGTTTGTTTCTGGGTCCTTTGAGGAGCCAGCTGGGTGCTGAGGGGGCCGGAGGGAACACCAGCGCCCCTCAAGATGTTGTTAGACATTCCCCAGGAGCAAGTTCCCTGGGCAGGGACGCTTGGAGAACAGCCAGATTTCCAAGAGAACCTCTTGGCGCCTGGCTGTGCGCACTGCAAGATGTAAACAGGGGCTCTGTGCCAGAGAAGGTTTTCTGTCCTTCTAAGCTCCAGAAACTTGAGGCCCGCCCAGTGCCACAGGGCTCCTTCCCAGACCCCATTCAGGAGGGAGTGGGCTTTCCACAGACTTCCCAGGAAGCTGGCCCTGCCAGTCCCCTTGCACAGCATGGGGCCGGTGGCCACTGGTGCTGTTAACTGATGCCAGAGGGTCCCTGTGAGGGCTGTAAGCAAAGCGACCTGCTGGAAGTGACCTTGAGTGGTCACCTCGCCACTGCTCGGCCAGTTTCTCCATCTGTGAAATGGGAAAGGGTCAGCTTAGACCTGCTTCCGGGCCTTCTCTCCACCTGCTGCTGTCGTCGCCTCCTTCCCTGAGGCAGCCAGTCACCCGGGACTGACAACACAAATAGAAGAAGGAAACGCAGTCAGCAGTCCCCTTTCTATTTGGGACATAAGCCCCTCCTGTACACCTGCAGGCTGGCCTGGCACAGACAGCTCCATTCCAGGCATGCCCCTTCTCATCCTCCTGCCCCCCGGGGGCCCTCCAGTCCCCTCTCGCCTCCTGTAGGGAGCCCTGCCCTGGCCCTGAAGCCTCGCCTCCCTCCCGGGCTGGATGTCCCCAAGGGTGGACCCAGCTCCCACACTCAACTTGCAGGCCCCCAAACACTGGTGTAGGATATTGGACACCAATGAGGCTGCCTGGGGTCAGACTCAAGCTCCACAACATTCCAGCTGTGTGGCCTTGGGAGAGTCCCATTGCCTCTCTGAGCCTCAGTTTCCCCATCCTGCCCTGAAGTGTGGTCAGGGGATTCCAGGAGCTACTAGATGAAAAGGGCCCGCAACTGAGCCAGGTGTGCAGTAAGTGCTCCGTCAGTGTCAGCTGTGAGGGGCGACGAGGGGGACCTGGGGGATCCACGTGAACACCCCTCACCTCGTCCATCGCCTCCTTGTTTTCCAGACCATCATCAAATCCTTTGTGTTTATGACCCACGGGCAGGATTTCCAGCCCTTTATCCTGTCCTAGGGTGGCTGTTTGGTTTCAGATGATCAAATGGCTTCAGAAGGATTTCTGAGATTCCTCAGCTGAGCTGAGAAAGTGCTTTCGTAAACAGCATGTCACGAGGCTTTGTAACGAGGCAGCACCCTTGCTGCCAGGCCTGGGCTGCGGGCCGCAAGCCTGAGTGCCTGAGGTCCTCACCACAGTCTGCGGTGTAGGGAGCTTTCCTCCCTGTTTATCAGGGTGAGAAAACAAGACCCAGAAGGGTACGTTCAGGGCCCCACAGGGGAATGGGCAGCGCAGAGGGGCCTCTGACGTGGGGAGGGCCCTGGGCCGCAGCACCCGTGGCCGAGCTGCTGCATGGGACGGTCTCTGACCCTCACCTGTGATAGTGAGCAAGAGGCAGGCGCCCACCCAGGCAGGCAGGTGCTAAGTGATGAGGACCTGTCACACCAGCCTGGCACTGCCCCTCAGAAAGTGTTTCCCCAATAAGATGCCACGGCAGCAGGGTCTGTTGTGCGGAGCCAGCGGGGGTGGCCCGGGGTGGGCTCCCTGCTCCTCATGTGTCTGGAAGTTCCCCACTGGCCACTTCAGCACCCTGTGCTGGGGTCAGGGCCCTTTGTCCTTGGTGCCCAGGGGTCTCTCCCCACCCCTCCTGACCCAGCCTCACTTTTTTAAGAAGTTGAGGTGAAATTCACATAAGATACAATTAGCCATTTTAAAGAGAACAATTCAGTGGCGTCATTTAGCACATTTATTACGTTGGACAACCACTACCACTATCCAGTTCCAAACATTTTCATCACCTCAGAAGAAAACCCTGCACCCAGTAAGCACTCACTCCCCATTCACCCCTGCCCCCAGCCCCAGGCAACCGCTGATCTGCTCATCGGCTCAATGGATTTACCTATCGGGACCGTTCATATTAATGCAGTCATACCGTATGTGGCCCGTCATGTCTGGCTTTTTTCACTTAGCCCGGAGTTTTCAAGGTTCGTCTGCGTTGTAGTGTTGTATGTAGTAGTCCGTGAATTGCAGTCCGTTGTGTGGATGACACAGTTTGTCCGTTCGTCTGCTGATGGAGACTTGATTTGCCTCCACTTCTTTTTTTTTTTTTTTTTTTTATTAATGTTATGATGGATTACAAGCTTGTGAAATTTCAGTTGTACATTTTTGTTAGTCATGTTGTGGGTACACCACTTCCCCCTCCGTACCCTCCCCCCACCCCCCCTTTTCCCTGGTAACCACCGATCAGATCTCCTTCTCAATATACTAATTTCCACCTATGAGTGGAGTCATATAGAGATCGTCTTTCTCTGACTGACTTATTTCGCTTAACATAATGCCCTCGAGGTCCGTCCACATTGTTGTGAATGGGCCAATGTCGTCCTTTTTCATGGCTGAGTAGTACTCCATTGTGTATATACCACATCTTCTTCATCCAGTCGTCAGTTGCTGGGCATGCATTGCCTCCACTTCTTGCCTGTTGTGAATAACGCCACTGTGAACGTGGTTGTACACGTGCCTCTTTTCAATCTTCCGGGCACGTACCTTGGAGTGGAACTGCTGGTCAGGTGGTAATTCTGTGCTTGACTTTCTGACCCAGCTTCACTTTGCTCTCTGCTGGACTAGCCCCGAGCTTCCCCTTTTGCCCCCACAAGCCCACAGCCCCCAGGACTGGGTATTTATTGAGCACCTGCTGTGAGCCCTATTCTGGCTGACTTAGAGGTGACACGGTGCCGTCCCTGCCCTGGAATGCAGGTGGAGCACCTCCTCCCAGATGGGCGCGTGCTGTCCCCCCTCATCAGTGACCTCATGGCTCCTCCCAGCAGTCTGGGACGGACGCCTCATTGGTCCCGTTTTGCAGATGAGCAAACTGAGGCACAGAGAGGCCAAGTACTTTTCCCTAAGACCACAGAGCTAGGAAGTCACAGTTAGGATTCGAATGCAGATCCCTCTGACTCTGAATCCTTCCCAGTGCAATGTTCCCCGTCCTTGGACGCCCTGGCCAGGGGCCAAGCTCGAGCCCAGGAAGACTTGTGTGCCTGTTCCAGGCCAGCTGTGACGAGCAGAAAATGATCAACGTAGGGGGGAGTCCAGGGCAGGGTGGGAGGACTGTGGGCTGGGCCGGCCCCATCAGCCCATGGGAGATTTGCTGAAAGCTGAGCTTGGCCCCCAGGAGCTGGGTGGGAGTGGCAGAGTGGCCTCCGTGGGGAGGCCCATTCGTGTGGGCTGTGAGTTAGCGTGGAAGCCCTGTAGGCAGCCACTCACCGGGAAGGAGGGCTTGGGAGCCCCGCCCAGGAGCCCTGCGACCCCCAGCACCAGGCAGTAAATGAAGGCCAGTCCACGGGACCCTCCCCCTCACAACCTTGAGGTTCTGGCGATGACAACCCAGTGCCCATCTCTGTCCCGACCGTCCAGCGCTCACAGCTCTCCTGTAGGTTCTGGCCTCTGCATGTTTGCGTCCACTGTGCCCGCACCCGGCACCTTTCTCCTCCCATCCTGGCCCAAATTCTCCCCTCCTTCAGGGTCCAGCTCAGGCTCCCTGCCCCACAAAGTCTTCCCGTGTTCACAACAGAGTTTCCGTCTCCTTCCTCCCTGCTAAGAGGGTTGGGTTTTTAGAGGCTAGCAAACTTAGGTACAAATCTGTCCCTCTGCTTCTGAGCTGTGTGACCCTGAACCAGCCTGACGCTCTCTGAGCTTCAGCTTCCTGTGTAAAATGCTGACAAAGATGCCCGCCTCCCAGGTTGTCGTGAGGCCTAGAGAGGTAACATACACAATACACCTGGTAGCTCTCCGGTCCTTGGCAGGACTTGGGAAACGGCCATCCTAGTGCTGACCGCCATGGGTCTCTCCTGCGTCCTTGCCTGAGGGTAAGGCCAGCCGTGGGGCACCTCACTCGGGGGTCTCCGTGTGTGTCGTGGCATCGCGCCCCTCCGCCCACGGCCTGACTCCTGTGTGTGTGTCGACAGCTGGACAAGATCGAGGGCGTGTTCGAGCGGCCGAGCGACGAGGTCATCCGGGAGCTGTCCCGGGCCCTGCGGCAGGCGCTGGGCGTGTCGCTGTTTGGGATCGACATCATCATCAACAACCAGACGGGGCAGCACGCAGTCATCGACATCAACGCTTTCCCAGGTGAGCGGTGGGCTGGGCGCCACCTCCGTCAGTCTGCAGGCTGGTGTCCTGGGGCAGCGCAACAGGGTGGGCGAGTCGAGTTGAGCAGCTCCATCCCTCAATCTCTGTGGGGTAAATGCAGCCCTCGATAGACCTCAGTGCCCACCCCCCGCAAAATGGGCGCACAGCGTGTGGGGAGGAGTGAACTAGGTCCATCTGTACATCCAGCCAGGAAACCGAGGCTCGGAGAAGGCCACCCACTCCTTCAGTCATTCAGCTGACCTTTATCAAGGGCCCACTGTGTGTCCCAACTGGTCCAGACGGGTGCAGTGCGAGCACGGCTGCCAGGACCCTGCCCTCAGAGGCCAGGGGTGCCCAGGGCTCCTCTGTGAGGCGGCGACGTGGGTGCAGAGCCCAGCGAGAAGGGAAGAAGCCACCCCACGTAGGATCCCAGGCAGGACAGGGTGGAGGCCTAGTGTGCGGGAGCGGTACGGAAGGCCTGGATGAGGTCTGAGAGGAGCCCGCTGTGTGCGTGGTGAGAACGAGGGGTTTACCTCTGAGCAAGACAGCAGCTGCGACTGAGGTCTGCTCCTGAGTAGAAAGTCAGACCCATTGGGACCAGGGTGTCTTCCCCAGTCACCCTGGTGCGGCCTGGATGGAGAGCTGGATTTCGCCCGAGGCGGGATTTGACACAAGTGTGCCCGAATGAGAGCGAGCCAGGGAATTGAGGGCGCGTTGGGGGACACTTATCATAAACGGGAGGATCTCAACCAGGGAGGACGTGGGGACAATAACAAAGAAATGGTGGCAGAGTCAGCAGATTGGAGGGACGGGGAGGGAACAGGGCAGGCTGTTGGGGCAGACGTTCTAGAAGGAGGGTGATAGGAGGTGGGGAGAGCAGGAACCATGCAGCTGAGCTTTGCATTGGTGCAGGGTCCCGAGTGACCCCTCCCAGCGCTAACAGCTGTGTGCGACTTTGGCCAGGTGGGCGTCCTGGGTGCTCAGAGGAGGGGCGGTCACTGGGAGCCAGCGAGGATGGGGAGCCTTCTTCCAGGGGAGCCAAGAGAAGGGCCGCCCAGGACTGGGCATGGAGGGGTCTGAGGCTGCCTAAGTGAGAGGCTGAGCACAGCGGATGCCGAGGGAGGGCCCAAGGAGAGCACGTGTGGCCCAGGGGCCCAGAGGAGCCCTGTCCAAGAGACACACTGCCCAGGGCGGCCCCTGCTCTCCCTGCTTAGTTTGGAGCCTGGGTTTAGAGCACTCATGGGCCCCGAACTGAGGAGGGGGCCCTCACCCCAGGGGAGGTGCCCTAGGCCATGGGTGTCTGGCAGCAACCCCGTCAGAGGGGCGTGCTGGGCTCTGGGCAGTCATCACAGCAGTAGCTGTGGGCGGCAGGCCCATCTTGTGATGACCCCCCACATGCCAGGCCCATCCTGCAAGCTTTACTTGCAACATCTCATTTCATACTTGAAACAACACAGTGCGCAAAGGACTGTTAGGCTCTCCATTTACTGCTGGGGACGTGGAGGCTGGGGGCTGGGTGACTTGTCCAAGGTCACGGGGCTACCAAGTGGCGGAGCCGGGATCAGGACCCTGCGCTCCTGACCACAAGGCTTTCTCAGCTTGAGCTGTGGCTTCAAATCCTGGCTCTGCCTCTATAGTCTGTGATGGGACAAGCCACCTCCTGGGGCAGTCTCAGTGTTCAATTCTGCATAGTGGGAACAACGCTTCCCACCTTGCAGGGACAGAGGAGGTGGCGTAGGCACAGTGCCTGGCCCCGAGCTGCCACCCCGCAGCGCTAGTACATGCCTCGGTCTGCTCTCCCCAGGCCAGTGTAGAGCTGGGGGCCCAGAGCGGCCTGCACGGCTTCCGGCCAGGTCGAGCAGACCTGAGGGGTGACCTCCCTGGCCTCCTGTCCACCCTCAGGCCTCCACACTACTCTAGGAAGCACACACACTCTGCCCTGGGCCTCCTAGGCCTCGTCTGGGGACAGCAGAGTGGTTGCTGAGGAAATGGCTTATGTTCCCTGGTATTGGCCTGACGTGATCTCCAGCTCTCCTCCCCCTGCTTGCATCTCCACCTGGAAACCCAACAGCGCACCTGCTGGTGGCCCTGAGGGGCCTGGGTCCACCCTATCCTCCCCTCAGCCCCAGGCTGAAAAGCCCCCAGTCCTAGGGCGGCGCCAGCACCACACAATATTCAAGGCACAGATGGGAGCAAAGGGCCTGGTTCAGACCCCACCCTGCCGCTTAAGAGCCTCATGTGCTCACCCGTACAGTGGGACAGTCCTAGGGCCCCTCTCCCTGAGGCTGCGAGGAGGCCACCTGCACCACCATCTTCACCCTCCTGGTGAACAGTCTCGAGTCCACCTGTTGACGGTTCTTTTTGTCTTTGGGGCCGGTTACTTCCTCTCCTCATCTGTGAAATGGGATAGTTGTGAAGGTGAAACGAGGGGATGGTGTGTGCGTGGAGCACTGTGCACACGAGCTGTTTCCCCCTGTTTTTACTGTGGCACTTCTGCTTCCCCCTCTCAGCCTCGGGCCCCCTTGAACCACAGCAGTTGTTCACTGAGCAAATGAGGCAGCCCCACCACCCAGCACTGGGCGGGCTTCTCTGTAAACAGTAACGCCCTGCGCCCATCTCCAAGCCTTCCATCTCACCCGCCTGGTGCTGGGGGCTGTGCAGCCCACCCTGGAGGATGTGTGAGGGTCCCAGTAACCTCTGAGCACGGGGCCCAGTGTCGGTGATGCAGGTCACATCTAGGGGAGGGGACAGCACCCGGAGCCCCTCCAAGGTGGGCACACTGTTCCTTTTCGGGGACGCGCTTCCTGTCCTGGTCATTGTTCTTGCAGCTGTGTGCCAGTTCTCTTCCCTCCACGTTGGTTCGGGCAGGCGGGGGGCACCCACCCCCTGTCAAATTTCTTTTGAAGCAGGTTTTTGGCCGTCAGCAAAATCTCCACCGTAGATCTGAAACCTGCCCGGAGGATTGGTTTGCTGATGTTGGCATCTACGCTGGGAAATCGGGCAGTTTCTGTTCAGGAGCCCCGGGCCCCACTTGTTAGGGGGAGTGGGTCTCAGCGTGAGGTGGCCCTGTCCGGCGCACCCAGTCTCTGTCCCTTGGCTCTGATGCCCAGAACATGTGGCGCAAGGCGTCCCCCTGTAGGTATTTTGGGAGGAGAAGGAAGCAGACTCAGTTCCAGGAGCAGCTGCTGTCGATCAGCCGTCACCCAGTGCCAGCCCCTCTTGTGGTCGAGCCCACAGGAACCTCCCCCTGGGAATTCTGTTCCCACGTGAGGAAGCTGAGGCCGGGCGCATGGAGGCGAGGGGGTGTTTATGGTTTAGAACGTGAGGAGTGGGCCGTGGTACTGCCACTTCCAGCCGTGCCATGTCCCCCACGTGATGGCCTCTGATCACACTGCGAGGTGATTAAATGAGATGCTAAAGCTGTGCCCGAGAGGGACAGGGCCGCAGGGCGTTGTCTCATCAGCGTCTCACCGCGGGGCAGCCAAATCCAAGGAGCGGCGCTCTGGGTCACACGCACCCGGCTGAGACCAGGCTGTGTGGCTTCCATCAGCCCCTCATCCGCTGAGCCTCAGTCTTCTCTGTACACGGGATCCTGAACCTGCCCACCCTGGGTCCCGTGAGCCCCCTCGGCCCCCTGCACCCTGGCTGAGCGCCCGCTGTCTGTCTCCCTCCCCCAGGCTACGAGGGCGTGAGCGAGTTCTTCACCGACCTCCTGAACCACATCGCCACCGTCCTGCAGGGCCAGAGCGCAGCCACGGCGGCGGCGGGGGCCGCGGCCCCGCTGAGGCACAGCAGGCTCCTGGCGGAGCAGGCGGGCAGCCTGGCGGGCGAGCGGACGTGCAGCGCCAGCCCGGGCTGCTGCAGCAGCATGATGGGCCAGGAGCGGCCCTGGGCGGCCGAGGCCGACGCGGGCGGCGTGGGCGGCACCGCCAAGCTGCCGCACCAGAGACTCGGCTGCACCGCCGCCGTGTCGCCCAGCTTCCAGCAGCATTGCGTGGCCTCGCTGGCCACCAAGGCCTCCTCCCAGTAGCCGCGGAGCCCGGGACCCAGAGGGGCGGCGCGGCCGCAGAGCACACCTGCTGGGCGAGCGGCTCCCAACGGTGACGCTACTACTAAGAATTCCCAACAATCTGATTCTCCTTCTTTTTTTTATTTTTTAACCTGATTTTCTGATGTCACGATCTAAATAGGGGGGAGGGGGGATGGAAGAGAACTCCACGTGGTCCAGCCTCGCGGAAGAGGGGCATCCCGCCTAACTGCCGCTGCGCAGATCCCGGCACTGAATTTTCAACACTAGGTCTGAATGTGAGGTGGGGCGTGCGCGAGCGCGCGTGCACATCCACGTCTCTTCGTCTCGATGGCTGCTGCGGACCAGGCCGAGGGGAGCCTGGAGGGGGCCGCCCCATGAGCGGTTCTCCGTCGCTGTCTTCTCCCCGAGCCCCGTCCTCCCAGCCCAGCCCCTTCGCTGGTTCCCCTCCCGCTGGTCTCCCCCGCAGCTCTGAGGAGCAGGGCGGAAACCCGCACCGAGTGTGCCACGGGCCCTTCCCAAAGGTGTGAGCCAGAGGAAGCAAGAGGCTATAGCTCCTGGTCCCCTGGGGAGTCCATACGGGGGTGGGGGTCTGGGTGGTGGTCTACCTGCTGCCAGCTCACGAAATGGAGGAAGGAAGCTTCCAGGGGAGGAGCCAGCGTCCTGGGGTGGCTGCCTCTCTCTGTGTCCAGCTCTCTGCAGTCCCCCAGGCCCCTCAGCACTGCCCGGTGCAGTCCGGTGAGGGGGCTTCCTGCCCTGACCACACGCTGCTGCTCACAGGGACCAGGAGGGGCTGCCTGGCTGGGAGCCCCTGGTCTGATCGCACCTGTGCCAAGGATTTGTGTCGTGACTGTGGGCGGATCATTCCGAGAGTCGTCAGGCATCGTGTCCCCATCTCTGATGGGCAGTCGAGACCAGAGAACTCTGAAGGGCAGGCTTGACACCCTCGCCCCCGTGGTGCAGCCTGCTTCTCCTCAAAGTCAACCCGCATGAGCTCTCCTGGTCTCTGAGGCCATTTGGGGCCCTCTTCCCCGGCAGGAGGAGGCTGCCAGACGCTTCCCTCCTGTTCACAGCTGCCTGGCCTGTCTTCCCAGTGGGCTGATCCCCTCCCTTCTGTATTCACTGCAAGCCCCAAGCCCTGAGCCAGCCGGTGCGAGGGGCTGCAGTTGGGAGGTGAGGCGACACGTACACTCCCAGCCCCTAATAGCAGCAGACGGACCACCAGCTGATGGGTCAGATCCTGAGGTCCAAGTGGACTAGAAACCCCCTGTGCAGAGAAGGGGGTGGGTGAGGGGCTTTGTCAGTCCTCGGACGATGTGAACACTGGGTGACATCCATGGGACCCCCTGAGTGTGATCTTGTGTCTTAAGATAACGGTTCACTTTGAACAAGAGGAAGAGCCCTCTGGACTGCCCTGTGTGTCCAGGGCGGATGGCCGAGAGAGGCTGCTGGGCTGTGCACTGGCTCGGGGGCAGTGGGGGTCACTCAGCTTTGGGAAAGGAAGGGCTAGGGTGGTGACCATCACAAAGCAGGGCTGGGCCTGGGGTGCGGGGTGGATGCGGTCAGAACTGCCCACTGTCCTGGAAACCGAGGGCCTGCTGACTAACCGCATTTACACAACGTGAGTGTTGAACCCCGATCATAATGTCTGTACGCCGCCTTTCCCGGTCGGACCCCAAGCCCCGGGGCCACAGGAAAGCGTGGCTGGCCTCTTGCACTGCTTCGCCTCCAAAATAAACTACTGAAATCAAACGCATTTCACATGTGTTTGCAGAATGTTGCTAAGAGTTTGTCGTTCCTCCCAATTTTTTAATAAAACCTCTTTTCCTTTTTGAATAAAATTCCAGTCCCGATCTGCCTCAAGAACAGGTGGCGTGTAGTGTGACCCTCGACACCAGGCTGTCTTGTGTTCCTCTGTAATTTACGTCGCCTCTCAGGGTCACCCACGTTAGTGCCCAGGGCCCAGGTATCAAGTAACTGTTTTCCGGTGACATGGCGTTTTCCCCTGGTCTCGATGCAGGTGGCAGGCGTGGTAATTGCTTTTTCCAGGAGTGGAAACATGGGGGGGGAGTTGGCTTCCTAAAGGCCTGGGAGCTGCAAGGTGGTGGGAAACGGACCAGCCCACACTCCAGGGCGTGTGCAGCAGCCCCCCAACACACTGGGCTGGGGTCACTGTCCAACAAACTCAGCGGCCGTCTCTGCAGGGGTTTAGGAGTGTAGACGAGGAGAGGGACTGGCCAGTGATGAGACACCAACCACCCCTTGTAGTGGGCCTCAGGAGCCAGACAAGCGACCCCCCTCAGTGCCACCTGGGTGCACACTGACCTGTTTGGGTCCTGGGACACCGTCCATAGAGTTGGTCTCCCCTTAGGCCTCTTCATCGCTGGCCCTGGGTTCCTGCGTCAGGGGAAGACAGACTCCCTGAGACACGCTTAGCCTTTGCAGTCTCTTCGCGAGCACATGGTGGTGCTGCCTCTGAAACAGAGTCTCTGGAACATTCAAGGGGCATGGGAAGGGTCTGCTGTGGTCTGCAGGTGTGGCGCCCAGAGTCGGCTCTGCCAGCATGCAGGGGGAGCTGGGACTCGCGTTCCCAAGCTTCTCTTTGCCAGTTGGTGGGCATGTTGGGGTCCTGTGGTGCTGCCACATCTGTCTTTGTGGTGGTGGTCTGTGGCCAGGGCTGCTGAAGGCGCTCCTGACTTCAAGGGCTCTAGGAGCAAGTGGCAGGGACACATTTTGGCCAAGGCCTTGTGTGGGTTCAGAGGGTGACTTGCAAGGTCTCTGCCCTGGGCAAGCTGGAGCAGAGGCCTTGGGCCGCATTCTGCTTTCAGATGCTTTGGTTATATAATGAGGTGCTTCCACACGCTCAGCCCCACCGAGCGTAGGCGCTGGATGTCTGTCCTCACCAGAGAGCCCAGTATAGGGTCCTTGCCGTCAGCATCGTGGAGGTGCCTGGGGTCACAGCGAATGGAGGGTCAGGCTCCGCCTGAAGCCACCCGGCCTCCCCTGCAGAAGGCGGACGCAGCTGAAGTCCCGAGGAGTTAATGGGGCATCCTTTAAGTGGGGCTGCCTGTATCACTAATCCTGCCAATGAAGGCGAAAATGACCTTGAAAAGGAATTGATTGCTCTCTACCTGGAAGACTGGAAGGTTGAAGGGCCCTGGCAGGAAGCCGTAGTTTTCCAGCCAGCTGGGGAAAGTGGCCACTGAGACCAAGGGAGACTGTATCCTTGTCCTAGCCTGGGAGACTGGTCCTCTCCCCGGGCACTCACACTGGCTACTGGCCACTGGCCACAGAGAGCCATTGAATGGCCTCACCAGTGTCCCTGGGATTCGCACTGCCCTTCGCTCTCTCCCCTAGAAACCGATCATTCACCTGTGGAATCCTCGACATCTCCTCTTCCTTCTCGGGCCGCAGCTGAAGGGCCCCTTGTGCTCCAGAGACCTTGAGCTGGCTGCTGGCTGCCCTGAGGGAACATGGCCCCTCCACCGGGGCTGACCGTGAGGCAGAGAAGTGTGTCGATCCTTGACAGAGGTTCTGGGCTCGGTCAGCCTGGCCAGCCCTGATGCCACCCACATCCGCCCTGCCCGTGCCTGAGCCCGAGCCCGAGATGTTGTGGCCGAGGCCTCCGGAGAGGCGATCATCCCGTGGGTCCCACCCTCCATGACAGAGGGCATGTGCCTCTGCCCCTTCCCTCTGCACAGCATTGATGGTGTGACCTTGGAATGACCCCAGACACACCGTTCAGAGGAGCTGACAGTTAACATGGACAACCTGGACGCTCTTCCTCTGGTTCTGAGCACCAGGCCCCACCCAGACCACCTGGGGCCTTTTCCAGAGATGGTCGCATTTCCCCTTACTTCCAGAGGTGTCCACCACCTGGAGGTTTAGTGGGACTGTCCGCTCCCCACAGCCTGACTGGCCCCTTCCAGCACTGTGTGGGGTCACACCCTCAGAAGCTTGCTCTCTGAAGAAACTTCTCACGTGGTCATTTCGCCGAGACGCTGGAGGCCCAGCGTGAGTGCTGACACCCGTGCTTTGTGACCAATGGGGTTTGCTTCAGTCCTGTTCACAAGCACCGTTTGCCAGAACCCTGAGCTGGCTTGTATTTAATTTGTGTACATACGTATACATAGTGTTTATACGATGAGATATATATATACACACTATATATAAAAGCACAGCTTCTGTACAAACCGAGAACCTTTGTCCATTGGCTGTTTTGGTTTGGTCATGTCTTTGCTCCATGCGATTATGACAACGCAGGTGGCCCATCTTTGGGATGGGGTATTTTGGGGACAAGGTGTCCTGTGTTCTCTTTATTGGCTCACTGGTCCTGGTGGTGGATGTTCTGACAGCTGACTGACTCGGGGAGTGTGGTTAGCATGTGTGTGTGATTTCTGTGACTGTCGGGGTGGAACGCAAACCTGTCTCTTTGGAACGTGAATAAATACACACCTTCTGGCACCAGCTCCTTAGAGGATGTCCCTCTGCTTGAGGGCACGGGCAGCAGCAGCAGTGGGCGGCCCCCTCGCCTGCCTCATAGGAGACGCCCAGACTTGCCAAGACCCCCCCAAACGACTCGTGTCGCCATCGTCGTAGTTTTCCCATCCAGGCTGTCAGGGCCCTCGAACCCTAACTATGATCTGCTGAGGAGGGAAGTGTCATCCCCATTGTGTAGATGAGGAAACAGGTTCTGAGAGGCCAGGAGCGCTGGCCCAGGCTCCCCAGCCAGGCTGGGGATCCTAACTCCAGTTTGACATCAAAACCCACGTTCTCTGGGCAGTGGGCTTCTTGACATCAGGGCTTGTTCTGGCCATTTCTGTGTGCCCAGGCCTGCAGGCCCAAAGCAACCACTCACAAATGTTTGATGAACAACTGAATGATTGACCCTGATGTTCCGCTGGTCCACACCGGTCCAGTGCACCAGCCCAATCCATTCTGATTGCATAATCCTGCAGTCCCCGTGGTTAAATGTTTTGGACATCACCCTGCCTGTGACGCAGATGAGTCATTTCACCTCTGAGCCTCAGTTTCCTCATTCTCAAAACTGAGATTAAGACTCTCTGCCATAGTGAACCATAACATGTGCCAGAACCTCGGATGCCCCAGAGACCTATGTATGTGCCAGGTCAGAGGGGATGGACGATTTATGCTGAGGAGGGCCTGCTGCTCAGAGGCCCCGGTCAGGAAAGTCCACCGCTGGTCTGGGGCTGTGGCCTTGGTGGCACCATCCCAGGGCTCTCGGAGCCTCTACCCAGCACCACAGAGAACAGGGACTGTTTCCCAAACTGGCCTTGCCTCTGGATGCCCCAGCTCAGGTGTGGCTGGGAGACCGGCCAGGGGAAGGGCTGGGGTAGCCCCTTTCCACGTGTCATTTAATCCCCACACACGCTGGGAGGCAGATGTCAGCATCCCTATTTCACAGATGAGGAAACTGATGCTCAGACGTGCAAAGCCCCTTGCCTGTGGCCCAGAAAGGAGTCGCCTCGTGGGGCCCGTACCTCCCCTGTCCCTTTGCCCGAATCCAGTCCAGCCCACCCCACTCCGAGTCAAGAGGGGGAAAGGTTCAAAGAAACAGGCAAGAGCCCAGAGCAGGTTTATTTTTCCTTAGCTAAATTTCGTATAGAGTCTGCTGCAGGCAGGAGTTCTCAGCTTTCATCAAAAGGTCAGAAGTTATTGCAGTTGTGCCCAATGGCTCCAATGGTGGAAGGGAAACTTCTAGAAATTTGCCCGTGTTCAGAGAGGATAGTCGTTTATAGTCATGGGGGTCTGCCCTGCAGAGGGGCACCCTGGGGCAGGGGTCAAGAGCAGGAGGAAAGGAGTGTGGGGACAACAGGGTGGCCTGGGCTGAGGGGGCTGCCCTACCGGAAGCAGCGCCCAGGCCGTCTGGCCAGGACCTGCAGAGGGGACAGCAGAGCCAGGACCACAGGGTGCCTCGGGGCCCTGGCTGGCGTGGCCGGGTGGCGCCTCAGCCCCGCCGGAGTGCCTGCAGCTGGTGGGCCACCTTCTCCAGCTCCGCCTCGATGGCCGACAGGCTCTCTAGCTCCTGGTCCTAGGAGAGAACATCAGGGTCACGCTGGGACTGGCCCACGGAGCCTGTGCCAGCAGGCAGCGTGCAGTTGGCCAGATTGGTTGTGCCACTGGTTAGCTGTGTGGCCTCGGACAGGTGACTTTGCTTCTCTGAGCCTCAGGGGCCTCATCAGTACCATGGGGACAGTGATGCCACCCTGCTGAGCTGCTCTGAGGAATACCGTGTGCAAGAATGTGGGGGGCATGGGGGCCCTGACCTCACACTGCCCCTGATGGCCTCTTATCCAGGCCCATGGGAAGCGAAGCCTCTGGTGCCCTTCAGGGCGCTTTCCAGTCCCCCCACCCCAAGGCCTGGACCGTGCCGGTGGCCCCCAGGGTGCAGCCAGGCCTGAATCTTCTGTCTGCTGCCGGCATCCCTTCCTGAGGGACCGTGGGCCCGTGGCACAGGCTGGAGGGCGTGGGGGCTGCCCCGCATCTCCCTGCTTAGGGCTGGGCCTCCATCCTTGGTCACGATCATGGGGACCCCACGCTGCCAGGGTGGTTCAGGGCAGCAGGGGACCCTTCTGTGAGCCCTGTTCTGTACCCCAGCATCGGGAAGCTTCCAGGCCCCTTCCCAAGTCGGGACTGACGCCCACAGGAGCATGCCCTCAGACTCAGAGCAGGAGTCAGGGAAGGCCACCTCCTCAGCCTTGACCTGGGAGGGCTTGTCTTCCTGGGGTCCCTGCCGGGTAACAGGCTGCAGGGGCAACCGCCTGGGGCCCTGGCAGAACAGACGGAGACGGTTGCCATGGAAATAGGGATCCTAGAGCCCTCTGTCTTGGAGTAGCCGCTGGGAGATGAGTTCTGTGATGCTGGGGCTGTTTCTAAGAAGACCCTTGGGCTGGTGGAGGGGCCCCTGCCCCGTCCAGCCCACAGGACTCTGGGGGTCCCCATCTCTCTGCCCCACAGCCCAGGACTCCCTCTGCCTGTGGAGAAGAGAAGCTGGTGGGCACCTCACTCTCCAGCTCCTGTTGGGGGAAGAGGGGGGTCAAAGGTGCCCAGTCTTGTCCTCGGTCCCAAAGCTAGCGGTGGGGGGCAAGCTGCTGTTTTCTGTAGCCCTGTCCCCTCTGTCTCTTGGGGACAAAGGCAGATGCCCCTTCCCAGCTCCAGGAGCCAAGGAACCTTCTTCCTCTCAGACTGCCAAGACCCCAGTCCCAGGCCTAGAGAGAGGGTCGGCGGCCTGAGGAAGGGGCCACATCCTCTTCTGGGTGGATGCCCTGGGGCCAGGGCCTCGGGCAGGTCCCAGCCCCCACAGGACCCTGATTCCCAGCTGGGCACTGAGGCTTGAACCACAGGCCCCCCAAGGCCTCCTCCAGCTCCAAGGTAGTATTGCCAGCCTGCCAGGGACCCCAGCTTTCACCCCATGCCCTCCCATGGGGCTGCATCTCTGCACAGCATCGAGCTTCCCGAGTAACGTGGGCACAGCCAGGTTTTCAAAGCTCGCATGTGTTCTGATCATGATAATGAGATGAACAGAAAGGAGTCCTTACCCCCATTTCACAAGTGGGGGAACCAGTGAGGCTCAGAGGAGGAAAGTGACCTGCCCAAGGTCACAGAGCTAGGAGGAGGCAGAACCCAGGTCATCTGGCACACGTCTGCCTCCCCACCCACTCGTCACCAGGCCCTGAGGTCCAGCTGGCCCTGCTCCGGCCCCCTTTGCCATCGGGGGTGGCAGGAGGGTGTGCCTGGACTGCCTGAGGTCCAGGAGAGAACATGGCTGAACCAACCACAGGGTCTTCCCAGGGCGTGACCTGTCCCTTAGCGTCCCCTCCTCCCATGCTCCCCCAGCTCTCGGGGCCAATGGTGCCCTGAGCCTGGATCCCCCAGCAGCAAACGGCCCTCCCCAGGCCAGTCCCTGCCAGGTCCTTTAGTTTCCAAACGCTCTCCTTCTAAAGCCCCAGGTGTCACCCATCACTCCCGTTTCCTGCTCTCAGACCTGCAGAGGCTCCCTATTGCCCTCAGGACAAAGTCCCCACCCAGCACCTCCGGGTTTGGCTCAACTCACTGCCTCTCCAGCTTCCATGCACCCGTCTGATCTCTTCCTGGCTCCTGCCTGCCTGTGGCCAGCTTTCTGGGTGCCCTCTGGGAGCTGGGTCCACGTGGCTCCCTGCCTGACACACCCTCTCTCCCGCCCCTTCCCAACTGCCCCAAACCCAGGCCTCTGGCATCTCCCAAGAGCCCCGTCTGAGCGCCTCTCCACTCCCAGACACCAAGGGGACCATGTCCCCTCCATGGGGCAAGGGCCTCTAGTCTGGCTGCGGCTGTCCCCCGGCTGGGCCCTCACTCCCGGGGCCTGGCCCAGGGCCGGCTCCTGCCCCATACCAACCTCTGGTCTGCGGTTGGCGCTGCCTTCCTCCTCTTTCTTCTCCTCCGGGTAGCCGCGCACTGGCGGGGGCAGGCCCGCCTCGATGCTGTCCTCCCGGGAGGACGGCCTCCAGCCTCGGCGCAGCTGCAGCCCGGGGCCCCTGAAGCCATAGGCCCGGGCCCGGAAGGAGAGCTTCATGGAGCGGTCAGGGTCGTCCTCCTCCTCGTCCTCCCCCTCCAGCCGCTTCTCGGCCGTCAGCTCCTTGGCCAGCTGGTCCATCTTGCTCCACCGCTTGGCATCCTCCCACTCCTTGGAGAGCCGCTCCTGCTCCTCCTCCTGCTCCAGCTCCCTGCTCTTCCCGCCCCGGAAGAGGCCTCGAGAGGCCCCCACCGTCTCCTCCTTCTCCTCTTCCTCCTGCCGGGAGTGCTCCCGCTCCCCCTGCCCCTCGGGGGGCTGAGCCTCCTCAGCCCCAGTCTTCCTGGCTCCATCCACGGCCAGAGCCTCGGACCAACCTGGAGCAGGTGGTGGACAAGAGCAGGAGAGTGAGGAGGGACCGCCACTTTCCTGGGTCCCTGCCGCTTGCCGGGGGCCTCTCTGTGGCCACCGCTGGGACCACAGACCCACACTCGGGGTCCAGCTCAGCCTCTCCACAGTAGATTCCACTTGGAGGGAAAAGCCATCTTGACACCAAGCTTTGCCATGCCCTCTCATATCTCAGAGGGTGGGTTGGCCGGAGCCCGCCTCTTCCGTTAGCCCTCTCAGCCCAGAAGCCCCTGACCCCAAGGGTCACGCAGCCAAGGAGGGAGGAAAGACCCTGACAAGGCCCTCAAGAGGAGCCAGGGTCTCTCCGAAACCCTTGTTGTAGCTGACAGTGTGCCCAGACCAGCCTGTTCCCACTTGTCGTGCTGTCCCTCTGTTCCCAAAGCATAACCACCCACCCTTCAAAGGCCCTCTCACCTCCTGGGTTGGGGAGAAGGGACTGTGTGAAATAGTGGGAGATGCAGGGTTTTGGAGTCAGACAAACCTGGGTTGGAATCTCAGCTTTTACTACAAATTAGCTGTGTGACCTTGGGCAAATTACTTAACCTCTCTGAGCCTTGGCTTCCCATCTGGAAAATGGAGATAATACCTACCTTTCAGGGTTGTTGTGAAGGTGGAATGAGATTGTGGACGAGGTCCCCCTCCCACCAGTCCCCCTCTCCCTGACATTTGCTGAGGTCTCAGACATCATACGTACTCTCTCCCTTCCGGATCTTATAGCTGAGGCTCGGGTGGGGGTTAACTGCTGCGGTGGGGCCTTCCTCCTCAGCGTCAGCCTTCTCTCCATCCTCCTCCTCCTCCTCTTCTCTCTTTGCCTGCTGCCCTCGCTCTGCACCCAGGCCCTTCTCTCTGTCCACCAGACCCTGGGAGGGGCTGTCGCTGTCCCCTTCAGCCTGTGGGTCTGGGTGTTTCTGGCTGGGGAGGCGGGTTGGGGAGTGGGTGTTGATGGCCTCCTTTTCCTCCCCTGGGGCCTGGGCATCCTCAACCCTGGACTCCTGCTCGGGCTCCAGGGCAGCCTGGGGCCTGGCTCCATCCGCATCTTCCCCATTCTTCTCCACCTCTTTAGAATCCCCTCTTGGCTCTGCAGCATCCTCAGAGAGCGCCTCTTCTGTCACCTCTGCAGAAACGACAAAGTCAGGCCCTGAGGACCATGCCGCATGTGGGGTCTCCCCAGAGGCCAATTTCAGAGCTTCGTCATTGTATCTTTGGCTTCCAGCAAGTCCCGCCCAAGACACCTGAGACAGAATTAGGCTGACCGTCTCCGTGTCTAGGTTAGACCTGAGCACAATTAGATTGTGTTTCTTTGCCTCT
This sequence comes from Equus asinus, assembly GCF_041296235.1. Classification (NCBI taxonomy): domain Eukaryota; kingdom Metazoa; phylum Chordata; class Mammalia; order Perissodactyla; family Equidae; genus Equus; species Equus asinus. The sequence continues at coordinate 98,616,086 of NC_091796.1, read as the reverse complement.
TATAGAAAAATGTGATAAAAAAAAAAAAAGACCTTGAAAATGACCTCAGGAGACAGAGCCCCGAATTAAAAATTAGGACATCAGCTGAATTGCTGTGTGATCTTGGGCAAGTCCTTAACCTCTCTGAATAAGAGGCACCATTACTGTGTCTTCATTCTCCCTTCCACGTGGGACTTCTCTGTGCTGAGCATCCTGTGAAAGTGTTCAGTTCCTCGCTATTTGTTGAGTTCCACTTAAAAGGTAGTTTCATGTGGCTGCCTTGCCGACAGCCTTTTAGCTAGTAAAAATCCCTCCCATCACCGGAATGATTGCCGTTGCACAAGCAAGTGCATCCCAACATCTGACTCCAGGACCACAGGGGAAGGTGCTCCCGGCCCGTTACAGACACTCAGACTGAGCCTCAGAGAGGGAATGTGACCTGAGCCTGGAAGCCAAGCCTCCGGGTGTCCTTTGCGCTGACACATGGCTGCCTCCCTCATTAAAGTTTACACACACACACTCCTCCCTCTCCCGCAGCCCATGGCCAGCATCCATGGTCAATCCAGACACTTGATGCCACGGAGCCAGCGTGTGGGAATCCATGCAGTGCCCAAAGCAGACACTAGGGTGACAGCTCTGGTCAAGCCCGGGAGGGAAGACCACCGAGATCCCGGGTCCTGGAAACTGGCATTATCCACCCCCCTTCCACACGCAAAGAGCAGGGCCTGCCGGGGCCTTCGTGGCTGCTTCCGGGTGGGAGAGGAGTAACGGGGCAGCACCCCGAGCTACGCCAGGACCTCTTGGACCCCTAAATGTGCTCTGGTTTCAAGAAGGATGAGCAGGTTCGTTCAGCATTTCAAACCTCCTCCTCTGGGGTCCTCCTGCATCTTGGTTGGCTAAGGCACCACCGAGGCCCGGGAGGGCGGGTGCTGGGGGCGGGGCCCTGCTGCCCTGGCCACCAGGAAGACCAGAGTGGAAGCTGTTCACCTGCCAGGCCAGAGACTTCCTGCTCTCGAGGGTCAGTCCCTGAGGGGGGCAGATGGGCGTGACCAAGGGCTTTGGGGTGAGACAGACCCAGCTTCACATCTCAGTTATGCTGCTGCTCACTTTGGGCAAGGTACTTAACCTCTCTGAGCCTCAGCTTCCCCATTTGTAAAGGGAAGGAAATAATTGCTACTTTGCAGGGCCCAAAGGAGGGGCTCCTGAGCCCTGGGAACCCTCGATCTATCCTAACTCCTGTTACTACCTTCCTCCCTCCCCTGACCTCTGCCCAGACTGGCCGGCACTGACCCTTCAGCTCGGCCTGGTGGTTCTGCTTCTCGAGAACCTCTGCGAGTTCGTCCTCAAGCCGGCTGTGCTCCTGCTGAGGCGCCCTCTCCTTGGCACCTGGTGGGAGAAAAGGGGGAAGACGTCCCGTTGGATGGAGCCCAGCCCGCATACTCGCCTATGAGAGTGAGGGCCTCCATCCCTCATCTGTGCGCTGGGCATGTCCTGTTCCAGGCCAGCCCCCTGAAAGACCAAGGGCGAGAGCTTGGAGACAGGGACCGGGGGGTGGCTGTCTCTGCCCACTCCCGGCTGAGGCCCCTGGGACAGCCACACTCTCCAGACTCAGCTGCTCACCCAGGAAATGCAACAAGCCCTGCGTGCGTCCTCACATAGCAGTAAAGGCTCGCGTGGAGCAGAGCATCCCGGAGGCAGGAGCAGAGAGTGGGGACCCCTCAGGACCTGGCTGGTGGCTAGGGGACCCTGCAGCTGGAGGTGACAGTGACTGCTTGTCCCCTCCATGCAGTGCCCCAAGCAATCACTAGGGTGACAGTTCTGGCCAAAGAGAGGGCACCTTGGGGTGCACGGGGGCTCTTGGTTCCGGCAACCCCTGCTCCCCTTGGGCCCCATGAGTCCAGGCCCTTGGGAGAGGGCCCAGCCCTTGCCTGCATCTGAGCCCAGGCTTGGCACCTGTGGCCATGATCCAGAAACCCCTCTCCCTTCTTCAGCCCCAGGCTGCCACTGCCTTCTCTGTCGCCATCCGTGCCTGGTTCCTGATGATGGCCCCTTGGCCAGGCCAACTCTGCAGCTGGCGATGATGTTTTTCCCCATGATGGGAATTTCTGGGGTGGCCAGAGGAGCCTGACCCTCTGGGTGTGGGCAAGGGAGTACACCCAGGCAAAGAGGTCCTCTCTGCCGTCTAGTCGTGAAAGTGCCCCCACGGAAGCGGCTGACCCCAGAGACCGTGGGGTATTAGGTGAGCTGCATCTGGTCTTGACATGTCCCTCACTCACTGTGTGACCTTGGACAATTCACTCAGCCTCTCTGGGCCTTGATCTCTTTAACCATACCAATGACAGATTGGACTCACCGTTCTACTCTATAATTGAAAGGAAATAACTGAGTATCAGAGAGAAACGGGACCTTGCTCCACCATCCATCCTGATTTTCTGACTTCCAGTTACTGGAATTTGCCCAAATCCATGCGCAGTGGCCGGAAGATACCTTGGAGTGCGAGGTCTTGGAGCTCTTTCAGCAGATTCTGATGTCGCAGGATTGACAGGATCCGTTCATCTGCAATGAGGGAGCGTCGTTATGGGTGGTTTACAGAGAACAGCTGAGAAAGAGATTGCCGTCAATGTTTGCAGCTGAGCACAAGGAATTTATTCTGGAAACTCAAAACCTGGGTGGCAGCAGCAAGATTGGATCTTGAGATAACACTTTTGAAATGACCTCCTATCTGAGGTGTCCATCAGTGTTCTGCAACTCAGAAAGGTCTGCCACCGTCCCAGCGCCCAGACCTCAGCCAAGGGAGGGAGCCCCCGAGGTGAGGTATGCGGGCCTCTCCAATCACAACACGTTCCCCCATCTCCAGGCCTCTGTTCATGCCGTTCGCTCCACCTGGAGGACCCTATCTTCCTTTTTCTACCTATTGATTCCCAACTTTTCTTACAGCTCCGCCCCAAGGCTAATGTTGGATCCATCCAACAGTTGGTCACAACTTGACTGCCTGCTTGGAAAAGCTTTGTCCTCCTCATGCCCACCCACCACGTTCCTTTATCCATCACGTATCTATAGGGTATCTGCCAGGTGCCAGGAGCTATTCTCGGCACTGGATGTAGCACACAAAATCCTCGACCACGGGGAGCTCACATTCTGGTGGCTTGCTGTTCCAGCCCTGGTTTTGTTCTGCCCAGAGGTCCAGTTAGTTGTGTTCATGTCTGTCCTCTTTGCTAGTCTGTAAGCTCCAGGGATACGGGGCTATGACCTTCAGCTCCCTATACCACTCAGACCCCAGTACAGGCCTGGCCAAGGCAGGCACTCGGTCACTGACCGCTGAATTAAATCATTGAATTCCATTGAAAGCCACACCATGTCCTAGCCTCCCAGCCCAGCAGGCAGCAGCCCCTCACCCCCGGCCTGGCCCCTACCTCCTCGCAGGGTCTCGAAACACTCCTGGCTGACAGGCACAGGGCTGGGCTTGGAGAGCGTGTCAGAGATGACCTCAACGATGCACTTCATCACCTGGGAAGAGAGTGGGGGCGGGTTGGGGGTGGTGTGGGCACCGAGCTCAGCCCCTGGAGATGCCACGGCAAATTTCTAATGAGGACAGATGGGCCTTTGCTTCTGTCTTCGGGAGTCCGAGGATGCCTGGATCCGGGGCACAGCTTTGCTTTCTTAGCCAGACAAGAAGAGCAGTGATAATAGAAACCCCTTCTATGGTGCTTACCGTGTGCCAGCCACTCCACGCACGTGGCCAGCAGGTGCCTCACTAAGGTGGGTCATGGTGGGAGTGAGTCCCTGACACCTCCTCATCCTCAAGTATTTCTCTGAAGATGGGGAAGCTTCCCTGGGCATTAAGGTATATTTTGCAAAAGCGCTTTAGTCTTGCAGGTGCCCCAAAGGTCAGCTACCTCCAGGAAGCCTTTCTGGACCACCCAGAGGAGAACAAAGACTTTCCCTGGCTCTACCCTGTCTGGAAACAGGACTTGGGTCACTGTCTCCCAACATCCACAGTGTTGTCACATGCAAGGAGTGACAGCCTCACGGTATGGCTCCATATTCAGCCATGGGATGCATCCCCTGGCTGGATGTGGGCACACATCAGCTACATATGGCTGCCCATCCCAGGCCAACAGCAGCCATACCTCTGAAAATCTTGTCCAATGCCCAGCAAGGTGCTGTGGAAAATCATGCAACTGATTTTTAGATGATATTTGAAGATGGTGCCAACTGTAGTGTGGTATCCTAGCTGTGTGATCTTGGGCATGTGACTTGACCTCTCTGAGCCTCAGTTTCTTCATTTGTAAAATGGGAGTGAGAAGACCTTCCACTCCCCTCCTAGGGTGATAGGACACAGATGGGAAAACACTGTATAAAGCGCGAAGTGCCACGCACACCCAGGGAAGGATTCACAACTCCCAACCCACTTCAGCTGCCTAAAGCCAGGCAGAGGAGCAGGAGGTGTCAGACATGCATCAGGCAATACTGGTGGGGAGTGAGGGGGTGGAAGCTGTGTCTATGGGATGCCAAGGCAACCCATCCAAGGATCCAGGATGGCAAACTGGCAAACAGGTGCTACAGTAGTCACAGCATCCTAGGATGGAACATTCAGGTCTCAACCAGCTGCTCTGGTGCCTCTGACCCCAGGCTGCTGGGTACAATATGGTGACCAAAGTGTCTCCCCTAAGAGATCTGGCAGGGGGCCCTGCAGCCTGTTCCCTGGATCTCCCTGCACCCCTGGGTGCTGCAGTGGGAATATCAGAACCATGGGGCCCTGAGGACAGATGCTGGGAGAGAGGACTGTGGTATGGCTCCTAAGAATAATGGAGCGATCAAGAAGGGAAGCTCCAGGAATAACAGTGCCCATCTACTGAGGACCTACTATGTGCCAGGCACCTCACCTCTATGATTCCTACTCCTCACAACTCCCCTCAAGGGAAATATTATTACAGATGGAAAAAGGGGAGCTTGGAGAAGTTAAGAATTTCCCCAAGACCACACAGCTACAACGAGTGGTAGAGGTTTAAAAACAGGTCTGTCTGTAACTAAAGAATAGGAAATATAATTAATTCAAATTGAGATTGAAATCACTTTTATGCTTTGGGTTTTAACCATAGCCACTCTGGAATGGAAGAAAACAGCTCCTGGAAAGGTGGGAGTAGAAAGTTCTTCGATGCACAAGTGGAGCTATCTGTAAGCACCAGAGACTGGAAAAACAGTCTAAATGAATTCCAAGTATACCCCTCAACACGGAGTGTGTCTTGCTGGCTCCAGAACTCCCCACCAGTGTCTCCTAAGGCCCTTTCCTGGGTGACATCCACCATCAGCCCCAACTGGCTGGGACCCTGGGTACAGAAGCCATGATCAAGAATGTTTCCATTGCGGCCCTTTGGGACAGCCGGGGTGGGAGCGCCTGTGGGGTGAGGGGTGCTGTTGGCAGAGCCTTGGGGGGAGGGGAGGAGCAAAGCGGGAAGCCAGGGCCAGGCAGGTGAAGACCCTTCTCGCAGGTCTGTGGACAACCACAGCCACGGAGGAGTCGCCCCCAGCAGCCCACGGTGGGCCCGACAGATTCAGAGTATTCAAGACAGTGGCCCTGGCACCTCGGCCCAGTAAGTAGACTTGGGTTTGTCAGGCTGCACAGCCAGCTCAGAAGAAGCTGGGGAAGTCCCCACAGCAGGGTGGCAGGGAAATCAAGCAGTTTTTGATGTCTTCTTTTGCAAACTGTCCCCAGGCTCAGCAGCCGCAGTGCTGGTTCTTGGCTTTATGCCAGACTCAATCCTGCAGCTGCCCAAGAACTGGCTGTGAGGTGTCCACTGGGGCCTTGCACCCCCTACCCCGGGGCATCCCCGAACCCCTTCTTACCTCAGTATCCCCTGTATCCATAGGGCTGTTCACAGGGAGGGCAATGACTGGGAAGAAAAAGAGACAGTTGGGGTCACGCCTCCGCTCCGAGCAGAGAGCCCAGTCCTTCCCAGCCGGGGTCATCGGGGACCCTTTCACCCCAATGTCGCCCTGGAGACTGCCGCCACCCAAATGGAAGGCTGGGGCTGATTTTGTTTCCCTGCCCTGGCTGCTGCCCCCAGGAGGGTGGCTCCCAGAGGCTACACTGAGAGCCTTAACCTTTTCCTTTGGGAAAGCTCCTGCTCTGGAGGGGGTGTGGGAGCTGAAGGCAAGTCCTGTGAAAACAAGGCCAACGGCTGGTTGGGACTGGGGTAGGGGGAGGATGCAGAGAGAGGGAGGGAGACCCCAGAGGTGAGGGAAAAGAGGGTGAGGTGGGGGGAAAGACATGGAGGAGGATTGTGAGAGATGACCCGGGCAGAAGAAGTCAAGGGCAGAAAGAAGGGGACAGCGGGAGGATGAAAGAGGGCGAGAGGCGAGAGGGAGCCAGGAGCAGTCCTCCCATCTCCCCCAATGACCTTGGCCAGCCAGGGCGCGGAGCCGACGCTGGCCCTGATGCAGCCAGAGCCGCCGAGCCCAGACACGTGGTGGGGGCGCGGGGTCTGGAGTCGCGCCCCGAGAGTCGGGTCTGCGGGCTCCGGGCCGAGGCTGCTTTGCAGGGTCAGGCGGGAGGCGGAGCGCTGTCTGCGGTGCTGAAACCTCGGCGCACCGGAGGGCGCGGGGCGCTGCGCGGTGCCTGGACCTCAGGGCAGGCAGGGGCGCCCGGGACCCTCTCCCCCGAGACCCCGCGCTCGCTCACCTTGCCCAGCGCAGAGCAGAAGCGCCAGGACAGCGGCGGAGCGCATGGCGAAGCCGGGCGCCGAGCAGCTGGCAGTCTGGGGCCGGGCACGGCAGGCACCCGGGCGAGGGGTGGCTGGACTGGCGGCGCGGGGCGGGCTACGGCGGCGCTGGCTCGGGGACGGGGCGCAGCGTCTCTGGGTGCGTCCGTCTGTCGGTCTGCCCACCAGGCTCTCTGCACTGGGTTTGAGTACTGCAGCTGCAGCGGCAGCGCCCGCGCGCCCTGCTTATATACCCCCGACCCCGGAAATGACGTCATCGTGCCCGTCCCTGCCCCCTTTCCCCACCCTTCTGGGGGTCCGGCGGCAGTTCGCTCCACCCCTAGCCTCACCCGGCTTGCCTCTAGCCCCCGCCACTCACAGTTCGTGGGTCAGGCCACGAAGCGAGCATTTGGCACAGGGAACTCGGCTGATCTTTCACCCCTCGACTGCTCCACTGACTTGCTGTGTGTCGGTGGGCAAGTCACTTCCTGTCTCTGGGCCTCGTGTGCCTCTAATACGCGCTGAGGTCCTGACAGTCTTAGCGAGCCTCCCCAAGCTCCTGCGGTTCCGCTGTCCGGAACGCGCCTCCCGTGATCTTACAGGCTGGAGGCACGCTCAGCCGTTTAGGGCTCCCTCAAACAAGAGGCCCTGGAGAGATCCCCAGACCCCCTGTCTGAGTGAAGCCTCTCTTTTTGGCAACCCAGTTTTCTGCCTTCCCAATTCGTAATTGTATATGTGTTTATTTATTTGAATAATGTTGGTCGCCATTGCTTTCGCTGTGCTGAGCCTGGCACGTGGCGCAGAGTAAACGCGCTTAATAGACAACTGTTGAACGTACTCCGTGGAAGTTCAGCCCATGGACGAGTGAATCCTGGGCCCCGGCCATGGCTGGACAGTTCTCATGGGGGCTGAGGGAGGAGTGGGGGCCAGTTCTTGATAGCAAACCAATAGGAGTCTGACTCATTAGCCCTGGTTCAACCCTCAGGACCACTTTGTTGTCGCTGGTAACCCATTGTGTATTTGGGAACAGCTCTCACCTTTCTTGAGTGTTCTCAGAACCTGGGTGTTCTGTGTGTAAAGTTGATCTCCTGGTTTGTGTCCCTCTGCCCTGGGTCCCTCATGCTCCGGTCACACTGCTGTTCTCAACCTGGGGGTCACATTGGAAACCCTTTGGCACCTGACCCCAGTGTCATAGCGAACCCGGTATCTGGGCTACAGTTTGCATAAGCTGGCATCATCCAGATCCCCTCCCTCTTCCTGGAACTCTCCCCTCCCATCTGCTGCTGCTGTTTCCTTCTTCCTGCCCCCACACCTGTGCCCACTCCCACCCCTAGAGGAGAAACTGGCAGGAGCTCAGAGGAGACAGAAATGGTCTTGTTCATGCATTAATTAATTCATTCAACAACTATGTGTTAAGCACCTACTATTGCTTAGAACACCTTGGAACAGCATTCATTTGTTCTAGGTGCTGAGGAGACAGCAGTGACCAAAAAAGACCAGAGTTTGGTCCGTGTGGAGGTCACATTCTAAAGGGTGAAGACAGAAAGACAGACAGTGAAGAAATGGGGAAGTAAGATGCACAGTATGTCAGGTGGGGACAAGTGCTGTGGAGAAAAGTGAAGCAGGGAAGGGGGACGGGTGTGCTGGGGGAGGGCTGGGGCCATATTTTAAATAGGGTGGATCTGAGGAGGCCTCACAAAGGAGGGGACATTACAGCAAAGACCTGGATTTGGTGAGGGAGGGGGCCTGCGTGTGTCCAGGGGAAGAGGACTCCAGGTAGAAGGACCCACAAGTGCAGATACCCAGAGGGAGGAGTGTGCCCGGCATGCTCAAGGGATAGCGAGGAGATAGAATGAAAAGGACCTGGAGAATACAGCCGGGCAGTGACAAATAGTCCATCTCAAGAACTTGGAAATGCAAAGATATACAGGAAAAGTACTCACACCGCCCAGCAATAAGCATCGATAATTTTCCATAGTCTTTGTTGAGGGGGGTCCCTTCGTAAAGGGCAGTTCCCAGTGAAAGACTTCAGCTGAGCACTGGAAGAACAAAGCCCTTATGATGTGCGCTCATCCTGAACGTGCTGCCCAGGTTTGCAATGTCTTCCTCTCCTGTGTCATATCATAAAGAATTTCCTGTATCATGAGGATAGTGGTCCACCACAATTTATTGTGTACCGCATTTGTTTGACTCACATACAGATAGTTTTCCTGTTTTTTGTTTTTGTTTTTTCCTGTTATAAGGAACAATCTTCTACACAAACCTCTGTAGCATTTGCAACGATTTCATTTAATAGTGGGTGAAAGCCTTGGTCCAAGAAAATGGACATTTTTGTTGTTGTTGTTGTTGGGTACGGTTTTATTCTTCAACTCTGCAGTTGAGGAAACCACAACTCACAGTTCTGCATTGACAGGTCCAAGTTTGCACAGCAGGTCCATGCTGATCTGGGATTTTTTTTTTTATTGAGTTATTGATAGGTTACAATCTTGTGAAATTTCAGTTGTACATTAATGTTTGTCAGTCGTGTTGTAGGTGCACCACTTCACCCTTTGTGCCCACCCCCCACCCCACCTTTCCCCTGGTATCCACTAAACTGTTCTTGGTCCATAGTTTTAAATTCCTCATATGAGTGGATTCATACACAGATTATCTTTCTCTCGCTGGCTTATTTCACTTAACATAATTCTCTCAAGGTCCATCCATGTTATTGCAAATGGAATGATTTTGTTCTGTTTTGCAGCTGAGTAGTATTCCATTGTATATATGTACCACATCTTCTTTATCCATTCGTCTGTTGCTGGGCACTTAGGTTGCTTCCACGTCTTGGCTATTGTAAACAGTGCTGCAATAAACATTGGGGTGCACAGGACTTTTGGGATTGCTGACTTCAGGCTCTTTGGATAAATACCCAGTAGTGGGATGGCTGGATCGTATGGTAGTTCTATTTTTAGTTTTTTGAGGAATCTCCATACTGTTTTCCATAGTGGCTGCACCAGTTTGCATTCCCACCAGCAGTGTATGAGGGTTCCTTTTTCTCCGCAACCTCTCCAACATTTGTTGCTATTAGTTTTAGATATTTTTGTCATTCTAACGGGTATAAGGTGATATCTTAGTGTAGTTTTGATTTGCATTTCCCTGATGATCAGCGATGATGAGCATCTTTTCATGTGCCTATTGGCCATCAGTATATCTTCTTTGGAGAAATGTCTGTTCATGTCTCCAGCCCAGAAAATGGACATTTTTAAGGTACTTGACCTGCATTGTCCAAGTGCCATGAAGAAGTTGAACCACTTTCCAAGCTCAGTGGGCTTTTCTCCTGGGAAGTTTCAGAGCCCCGGCCACCCTCCCAGGAGCACCAGTCTTCTGGGAGCTTGACCCTGTTTGTCATGAAACTGAGCCTAACCAACCAGCAAAATTATCTCCCAAACTAGGCATTAAAAGTGCCAGTGCCCGTCACTAGCGTTTGCACCACGTTTTATAGCTCTTCAAAATGTCTCATTGTTGGGCTCTTACAGCACCCTAGGCCTCAGTTAGAGTGCGATTTTTGATCCTACTTTGCAGATTTGGAAATTGAGACCCAGGATATTAAAGTGAACATCCAAAAACACCTCGCGTCCCTTGATCCTGTCTTTGAGCTTTGGGCTGGACCGGTTAGGTAAGCTGCTGTCACAGAAGACCCTAAAGTACAGTGGAATACGATGGGATCTTATTTCTCTCTCACTCAACAGTCTGGAAATGAACCATCCAGACTTATGGGGTGGCTTTGCTAGCTCAGCATGAGATTTCCATCTTTGATACCAAGGCAGCTACTCTGGTTACCACCACTTCTCAAACATCGCAAAGGGGCCAAAGGATAGAGGGAGGCCAGGCAGCTTCTTTGTAAGGATTTGATGCAGAACCTGCACGCATCACTTCTTCCCACAACCATTGGCTGGAACCCAGGCACACGGACACACCTAGCTGTAAGGGAGGCTGTACAGCCAGCCATTGGGGGTGGTTCTGACTACTAAAGGAAGAGGGGACCCTGGAGAACAATGAGCATTCTCTACTACACACCCATGGGGAGGATGACAAAACAAAGAACCTTGTGGAAGACTTCCTAAGAACCAGGCTCTGTTCTCAGAGTTTTACATTACAGCCCTATGAGGTAGGCGCCATTATTATACTTGTTTACAGATGGAGTTCTACAAGAGATTTAAGCCCAAATGTCCTAAGGCATCTGCCATCTGTAATGAGTTAATGTCTCTTGCATGCATCTAGAAAGGTATGAGCTCTGCACCATCCTTGGGAGAGTTGAGAAAACAGTCACTCCAATAACTTCTGTGTTGTGGATCTGGTGAGGAACCCTCTATGGTGCTGTTGACGAGGACCTTTCAGGGAGCCAGGCACTGGATTTGATGCCTGTCTTTGTTTGGGTTCCCCTAAAAGGAGCCCCTAAGACAAGGATTTGGGAGTGCAAAGAGTTCATTTGGAAGTGATTCCAGGAAGCACAGTAAGGGAGTAAGGAAGTGAGAAGGAAAAGAGAAAAGCCAGTGAAGAGTGTGTTGGTGAGCAAGTCACCACTGAGGGTGGTGGAGACTCAGTCTGGCCGGGACTTGTTGAGAAACCATGTAAACACACCTCTGGGATGAGGAGGCTGGGGTGCTTACTGTCGATTCCTTTCCCTCATCGAAGGTCTCTCTTGGAGCCCTTGATTGCCCAGCACTTCTGGTCTGCTCTGTGAAAGGGCCAAGCAAATTCCCACTGCCAGAGAACACCCTTAGGCAGAGAAACACAGGAAGCTGTTGGTATGTATGGGAACTGTCTACAGGTAACCTCTAAAGTAGCCCAAGGGGACATAGGTGGGACACTGACATCTACTACAGGGCTTTATACATGTTATTTCATTTCATCTTTACAAGAAAACTGTGACTAAGTTATCAACATCTCTGTTTCTCATAGGCAGAAGCCAAAGCTCAGAGAGATGGAGTAACTCTCCCAAGGTCACACAGCTAGGAAATGGTGGAGTCTGGGGGCCAGCCATCTGTCTCATGTCATTGCATACTCCCTTTCTGAGGCCCTAAGCCCTCTACCAGCTTAGAGGGGACTACCCTCTACCTGCTCCCTATCACCAACCCCCACTAAAACTACTACCTTCAGACTTTTGGGGGGTTCTCACCTTTGAGAAAGACAATTGATGTTTGTCCAGCCTTAGGTGGATGAAGCATGAAGAAAGCCCATTTTTATTGCTGTATGTCTATATCTCCATCAAAATCTCCATAAAAGCCATGCCCTTACTCTGCATATGCAGCTTCTCTAGCCTCCTATTTCTAATCAGGTCGCTACCCCTGAGCTCCTCTTGTCTTGACATTCTGGAGCTGCCTCTGGTTATAGCAAGCACCTCTCCTCAGGTGCACCCTGATGGTCCTCATTTTTTTTCCTCTGGACAAATGTTCTTACTGTGAATCACTCCTGCTATAACAGGAAAGCCTGGGACAGAAAGCCAAGAAGTGGTTAACTCTCCATCAATTATGCAGGAAGAGGGAATCAGCGAGGAGTGTGGTCTGCTCTGAAGGTGGGCTTAGCAGTCTGTCTTAGAATCATGTTAGAGCTCCAAGGGACCAGTAGTTGTCAATCTGCTCACTGCTCACTGTTCCCCAGGGCAATTTCCTGGATCTGCTGCCAAATTTTGACCCATGCACAAAATGGGTTTTGGTTATAGCTAAGTAGATACATTGCCTTGATTTTGTATGTCATTGAGCTGAGTGGGTGGTGGGAGCATACAGCTCACTGAGAGACAGAGGTGAGAGGCAAAGCAAAGTCAGGAGCTCTTTGCCTCATAAGGGCACTGTGGATTAGATTGCTCATCGTCCACTCCAACCCTCTTCTTGGGCAGAAGTAGGAAAGCTAAAAACTACATTTCCCAGACCCTCTTGCAGCTAAGGACCTGGATGTTATTTTAGGTTCCACCAATGAGAGGTACTTGCTCAGGAACTGAATTTGGAGTCATGCATGGAGAGAGAGAGGGTGCAGAGCCATCATGTTGCCAGTGTGGATGTGGCAGAGATGGGTGGCCCTGGAGACAGCAGCCGTGGTGGCAGCTCCCTGATGTGGCAGGCAGTTACCCAAGCCTGGCAGGGGCAGCAGCTCCCGGGGCAGCTCAGTTCTGAGGTGTGGCTTTGCGAGCTGTTTCTGGAAGCACACTCTATCATCAACTTCTTCAGCCCCCCCACCGATTCTGTAAGCCATTTAATAGCCTGTTTTCTGCAGCTGAACTCCAACTGAAACAAGGAAAAGGCCAGAACTGTCAGCAGTTCTGACAACAAAAGCAACAGCAGGTGGGGAGGGTGCTGACGGTGGGTGTGGTTTTAGACCCCTTGTCACCGTGTCAAAGGAAAGGGACTCAGTGCCAGGCACTATTTATTTCCATATCCCAGACGACACTGTTCACCTTCATTCAAACCACGCAGTCTTTATAAAGGATGCTGACACTCGGGGTTGCTTCATGGGGGTAGAACCCTCCTGGTTAATGGGCGGTTGTCTGAACTAATGCCACAGAATGATCAGTTTCCAGATCTATAGGAAACTCAGTGACTCTTGGTGTTGCCAAGCTTCTAGTCCCATTCCTGAGGTTCAGAGATGAGAAGGGACTTACCCAAGGTCATACAGCAAGTTGTAAGAGCCAGAACTAGCTCTCCTGACCCTTGACCCAACCATTCCACAGCTCCAGTGAATGAAGAAATGAATGCGAGGATGGGACTGGCAGCCGAAATACTCCCCCCCTGACTCCAGAGTCCACGGGCCAACCTGGGGTGGGAGGGGAAGAGGAGAGGAGGCAGAGCTGAACAGTGAGAACTACATTGAAATGCTTTTTTAAAAAAATCACTCCTTAGCCAAATTCACAGCGACGGAAAATAGAACGGTGGTTGTCAGGAGCAGGTGGGAGGGGGGGATGGGGAGTTGTTGCTTAATGGGAACAGTGCTTCTGTCGGGGAAGATGGAAAGTTTTGGGGATGGATGGTGGTGATGGTTGCACAACGCTGTGAATGTGCTTAATGCCACTGAACTGTGAACCTAAAAATGGTAAATTTTATGTTACGTAAATTTTACCCCAATAAAAAGAAAGCATTCTCTCTGCCCCCTGCCGTGTGGGGATGTTGGCTATAGTAAGGTGGCTGCCTCCTCGCTGAAGGGAGGAGAGCAGGGGACAGGACAGTGTCCTGCTCTCTATGGGGCAAAAGCTGTCCGCCCGCTAGCGCACTTGGGAGCAGTCCACGCACTAGGCCTGGAGAACAGGAGTCCTGCTGGGGTGCCCGCTAGGGAGGGGCGCCAGAGGCCCCACCAGAGCTGGTCTCCCCAGACTCTGGGGTTGCTTTCACAGAGGGCAGCCCCCAGCATGCTGACACCAGGCGAGACCCCAGAGGCGGCCCCGTCTGTGCCCAGGGGAGCTGCAGGCCCCGGGCTGCCAGAGCCCCCGGCTGCTCCCCAGGAACCGGCTGAGTCTACCTGGATCAGACGCAGTCCAAGCCCCCACTGTGTCTCTTGGACCTTTCAGGGTCCTGGCCAACCTCCCACTGCCAGGATCTACCCCTCGGGGCTAATGGTTTTTTACAGAAACCTAGAAGCTGGCTCTGCTCTCACCGGCCGGGTGCTGAAAGTTCGGAGAGTCGCCCTGGGCCAGTGAGTCTCAGAGGGTTATTTAGAAATGCTCCAACTTCCTCACCCCTGGGGGGATAGTGCTGAGGAGGGGTTTTGGTACCATTTCCCAGCGGTTCCCTGAGGAATTAAGCTCCGTTTCTCGCAGTGGCATCCGGCTTGCCAGCACGCACTGTTGCCGGCGCGCACTGTTGCCGGCGCGCACTGTTGCCGGCGCGCACTGTTGCCGGCACGCACAGTTGTAAGCCCACACTGTTGCCGGCGCGCACTGTTGCCGGCACGCACAGTTGTAAGCCCACACTGTTGCCGGCGCGCACTGTTGCCGGCACGCACAGTTGTAAGCCCACACTGTTGCCGGCGCGCACTTACAGCCTTCCTTTCCCCTCCTCACCCTTCCACCCTCCACCCTGTCTTCCCTCCTCTCTCCTCCACCAGGGACTCCTGATAAACCGCTGGCGCTCACAACCTTGGCCCACGAATCCCAAGCCCAGACGCTGGCCGCCCCCAGCTCTGTGTTTGGGGTGTGGGTGGTCCGACAGCGTGCCGGTTCCTTGATGGTCCTCTGTCCTGGGCCACGTGGAGCTCAGTGCCTTCCGGGCCTCGCCCTCCTCGGGCCTTCATGGATTCCCTCCATCCCTCACGCTGGGGCTCGATGGTCCTTCGCACTGATTTGGGGGGTGGCTCTTTAGAGCCATGTCCTACTCAGGAAGTGTCTTGTTAATGCTAGGCCACTTCAGGGCCTCTGGCCCAAACGGTGAGGGTGGGCCGAGGCCGGAACCCACTGGGTCGGGAAAAGAGCAGCCTTGCATCAGCCAAGCTGTGCACCCAACCAGGGCGTGGGGGCAGCCCAGGCCCCAGGGTCAGCCGGACATAGAGTCTGCTCAGGAGCTGCCATCGGCTCACCGAGTGACCCTGGCTGACCACTTTCCCACTCCGTGCTTCCATGTCCCTGCCTGAAACATGGCTGAGGGGACACGTGGCAGTCAGTTGTGCTCAGAGTGTAAATGAACTCCAAACCCTCATAGCCACATGTTTGCGCATCTTGACGACTTCACTCTTCACACGCCTGTGACAGTGTGCTAGCGTTGTCCTCATTAATAGACTGATTAGGAGGTGGAGGTTCAGAGAGGTCGCCTGCACTGCACACACAGCCTAGTGAGTGGCAGAGGCAGGATTTGACCTCAGGCTGTAGCATGGAAAGTCCTAACGTGGAAGTTTGTGGCTTTTAGATAAAGAGGGTAAATGTTAATATCATCTGATAAAAGAGGAAATTGAGACTCAGAGATGAACAGTGGCTTGTCCCAAGTCACACAGCCAATTGGTAGCAGGGCTGTGATGGGAGCCCAGCTCTCCTGGCGCCCCGCCTTGGGTCTTCCTTCCCGGACAAGGCTGCCTTCCTCTGGAGGTCGCTTGTGCTGGAGAGCTGGGGGGAAGGCTAACCCAGGCCTTTCCCGGGGGGCTCGGTTACCTTGTAGAGACGCATTCTGGGGACGGTCACATTCTGGCCTCCCTGGACCCGGCCTCTTTCTCACCACTTCTGCCAGAGCTGTTAGGGGGCTGAGAAGGGGAGACATTCCTTCATTCAACAAGCATTTGCTGGGCACTGACTGTGTTCCAGGCTCTGTTCTTGGAGCTTGGAATATGCTAATGAACTAAAGAAGCAAGACCCCTGCCTCGGTGGGTTTGTGCTCAAGGCTGAGTGACAGGCAATAACCATAAAGCAGAGTAAATAAGCACGCTGTATAGTAGGCTCGAAGGTGCTGATGCTGTGGAAAGAAGAACGAGCAGGGCAGGGTAAGGGGCTCGGAAACAGTAGGGTGAGAGGGTATGCCCTCATAAGCAGGTGGTCCAAGGGGGCTCATTGAGATGGTGACTTGTGCAAGGACTTGAAGGAGTTGAGGGAGAGAGCCATGCGGACATCTGGGAGAAGAACGTTCCAAGCAGAATGAACAGCCAGTGCAAAGGCCCTGGGGCAGGGGTATAATGGCAGGTTTGAGGCAGATCAAAAAGGCAAAGCTGGCTGGCAGAGGTGAGTAAGGCAGAGGGTATTCAGGAATGAGACAGTATTGGGCCAGGTCACGCAGGGCCTCATGGGCCTTGGTGAAGACTTTGGCTTCGACTTCGAGGCAAAGGGGAGTCGTTGGGAGAAGATGGGCAGCCGAAGGTGGAAGGCATTGGGATGCTCAAAGGCGTGGTACGGATGTGCCCATCAGCCCTCGCTGGCTCCCAGCAGCCCTAACACTCCACTGCACCCCAGGGGGCCTGCAGAGATGCTTCTGAACCAGGAGTCACAGAGAGGAGAAGAGAACGCCATTGCCACCACCCATCCCAGGTGACCAGAAATGTCCCCTTCGGTGAACACCGAGTCCCACGGAGTGACTGGCTGCTCCCAGGCCTGGGGCTCAGAACGTCTCCACGTGGGGAGTCCCTGCTGGGGGGGTGGATCTCCAGGAGCAGCTCTGTGCCTGTTCCTCAGGGAAAGTGGCAGCTGTTTATCTGACGGGGAAGCCCAGGGTGTTGGACAGCAGAGTCAACACACCCTTCGCCCTGCTTACAAAATCATATTTTCCAAACACACAGCTCCTCCAAGCGCCTTATCAGGCCTCCAGATGGCAAAGCCCCGTTGCCGGGCAATGTCGTTTTATCGGCGAGGTCGGCACAGACGCCCATGAAGGCGAGTTCATTAGCTCCTCCCCCGTCTGTCTCCGCAAACATCTCTGGGGGCCTCCAATTAGGGTTTTGCTTTTCTTCTTTGGCAGATGTTTGTTTTAATCTAATAAAGCAGTTTACAGGCCTCCATGGGTGGACAAGGGCTTCGGGGGGTCCACGCCCAGGAGGATGGTGGGGGTGTGGGGGGAGGTGCCGCGGGCACCGAGGGTAGCAGGCTCAGGGCACGAGGCGCAGCAGCTTGGAAAGAAGGACCAGGCCTGGGCCAAATGGAGGTGAAGGAGGTCTGCCCTGTGCCTCGGTTCCTCTCCCCCTTCCTGTGGCCGTGTCCCCACAGAGGCCCCCCAGTGGCGCCTCACTCCCGAGCAGGATGTCCTGTAGGGACAAGCTTCTCAGTCAGAAACTTCCGCATCCAAGGGGAGCATCCCCTGGGAGGTGGGTCTGTAGAGGCTCCAGAGAGATTGTGCCGTGGAAGAACTGGTTAGCAAGGTGCAAACCCCAGTCGTGCCAGGTGGACCAGGACACTGGAGACTGGCGGGCTTGGGGAGAGACGGCGGTGAGGGTGAGGTTCGGGGTGGAGAGGTGAGGCGCTGGTCTGACCGCTCGGCCGAGGCACGCGGCAGGGAGGGAGGGGGCAGCACTCCTGCCCTAAGAACGGGGTCAAAGCCATGCAGTGGGGCTTCTAGCATGGGGCCAGGTAGCCGGGACTCTGAGGGAGAGAGGAGCCCCTGCCAGACCCCAACCTCTCAACTCCACAGGCCCCAAAGAGGTTGACTTCTAGGGCCTCCCAGGGAAGAGTCTTCAGGTGACCTCAGGGTGATCCTTGTCCCCAGAGCCTCTCACCAGCTGGCAGAAGCGGCTTAGGATGGTGGAAAGAGCTGTACTTTGGAGTCAAGGAGACCTGGGTTTCAATCCAGGCTCTGCCTAGTACTGCTGTGTGACTTTGTGAAAGTCACTTAACCTTTCTGAGCCTCTGTCTCCTATTCTACAAAATGGCCCAAATAATTCCTTGTGTGATTTCTATGAATTTAACTGAGAGAATTCGGTCACCATTTATCCGTGCCCACTATGTCTGGGCTGGCTCAGGGGTGCTGAGAACAGGAGGGGAAGCCCCAGCACAGTTCCTGGGTGCTCAGCACATGTGACTGTCCCTCTTGTGTCTCAGGTAGATATCATACCCCTCCCCCTCCCCTCTCTCCCTCAGGCTCTGTCCTCTGATGGAGCACTTGCTTTGTGTGGTTCCATTTTGTAGTTGATTGACTAAATGAGCCACATCCTTCAAGCTTCCGCATTTGCAGGGCTGGGCAGCTCAACTTCTGGAGAGCCTTGGTTTTCTCTTCTGTAAGGTGGGAATGTTGCTGGTAGTGCCTCCCTCCCAGGGCCCCTGTGTGGGCTCACAGGGTGACAGTGTACAGTGGGCCAGCTGTTTTCACACAGGGCCCAGCCCAGCGTGAGCACCGAGCCAACCCCAGCACCTACCTGTTGTTATAGTAACTTTGGGGTGTGCTTTTCCTCCGGGTGACTGAGTGTCTCTCGTGTTCAGGGCAATGGAGCTTCCCACAGCTGCATCTAGTGCCCTGCAAGGTTGAGCCCTGGGAAAGTGATGTCGTGGGGGTGGGGCTGGAGACCTGAGGGCTGCCGATTCTCCTCTCCACAGAGGGCAGGGGGTGAGCTGATCCCTCCGTCCTCAGGCCCTGCCCTCCCCAGCCGGGCCAGCTCGGGGTCAGGGGTACAAATAGAGGGGTCTTTAGGAGCTCTGCCTGGAGGGGTGCGTGGGGAGCTCCTGCATGGCCGGGGCCTGGGAGGCGGGCGTGAGCCTCTTATCTCCCACCAAGTGATTGTTCAGAGCCAATTAGCTGAGCAGCCATCTCCCCTAAAGAACAGGCTGTTCTCCGGGGAACCCAGGATACTGATTAGTGACTCTTGTTCAACAGGTCCCAGGGGTTTCGCCGGTTCGGATCCTGGGCACGCACATGGCCCTGCTCATCAAGCCATGTTGAGGCAGCGTCCCACATGCCACAATGAAAAGGACCTACAACTAAAAATACACAGCTATGTACTGTGGGGCTTTGGGGAGAAAAAGGAAAAATAAAATCTTTAAAAAATAAAAAAAGAAAGGCTGTTCTCTCACGCTACCCTCGGCCCCCAGCTTAGAGACGGAGCAGTCTGGGTTACCCGTTTATCCTCAGGCCTCCTCACCCCGCAGGAGCTGGCAGAGAATCCTGGACCCTGTGGGGTTTGATCACAGACCTTCCTCCCAATGGAGACCTAAGTCAGCCCAGGGGCAGACCTGGTGTCCTCGGCTTCACCCAGCATCCCAAGAAGACTTCTCTTCCTTCTCCGTCTGACTCCGAGATCAGTGCTTCATCTCTGGGGTCAAAGCTCTGCCCCGTCACTTTCAGCCCTAATAGGAGGTGCCACGTGTTAGGCTGTCTCAGGCATTCACTCTGCCATATGGGGGTTCCATGCAAGCGGGGTGACAGGGCACCAAGCACGAGGAGGTGACAAGGTATTAGGGGGAAAACGAACTAAGAAATGCATATGAGAGTCTCCTACGGTTTTACCTTCCGGGAGAGTGAGGACTTCACACACTCAGGATGGTCCCCGCATGTTTTTGGCCTGGTCTCTGATGATTCTTCCCCCGCTCCCTACTGACTCTGCTTCAGCCACACCAGTCTGATTACCGTCCGGACACTTGCCTGCCTCCCCTGTGTCATATGTCTGTGTCATGCACACTCCTGCCTCTGTACCTGTTTCACGTGTCCCCTTGCCGAGAACGTTGTGTCTTCTTGCTTGCTTGTCTTCCCCAAACTTTGAGGCTCAGATCAACTCCACTCAATGCCTTCCTCCTCAGGAAGTCTTTTGGGCCAGGCCCACCCACCCACCTGGATCTCACTATCCATGGAGATCGCTTAGCTCTTACAATCAGCACCATGATTTGACCATTATCACATACTATATTAGCCTGGGCATTAAGCTGTATGCAAATATTCTATCTGTTCAACTAGATTTCAAGCCCTTTGAGGAGAAGGACATTGCTTCAAATCAGCTCCAATCCTACACTCACAGGAACATGACCTATGTTTTTTCACGGAGGTGAAAATAGCGTAACCCAAATATGAGGATGGCAGTGGAATTTCTCACAAGGTGGTAGACGGGTTGGGGAGATGTTTGGGGGACCCGGGTGCTTCCTGGACCCCATAGCTGCATGAGTCACCTTGTGAATAGTTCTCGCCCTGTTTCTTCACGTAGAGGTAGGTGAGTTCAAATGATGCTCCACAAACGTCCGGTTTCCTGGGCGCTGTGGATGGAAGGCAGCGCCGTGCTCAGAGGCGCAGACGTAGCAAGACGAACTGCAGCTTCATGGGCCGCTGTCCGTGGTCCTGAACCATCACCTCCCTCCGGGGAACCCAGGATACTGGTTAGTGACTCTTGTTCAACAGGTCCCAGGGGTCATGGTTTTAAGACCTTAGATTTTTGTTCAAGCTTGTTTAAACTTTTGAATTTTTTAAATCATTGCAGAATAATTAGAACCCTGTCTTTATTTTTCAATCGATGTAGTTAGGTTTTTTTTCATGGAGTTTTATCTTAATCCCAGTTGTTAGATATTTTCCACCTCTGAGAAGTTGGAGTGTAGGAGATTCGTGTGTCTGCTCCATCAAGTCCCTCATAATGATATTTTTCTGATTAAGGATCTTCCTTTTTCGTGGGACCTAGTGCACTCCCACCTTTGTGCATCATTTTAGAGACATTGTCCCAGCTCTACTTCAATTGACAGGGTAGGTCAATTCACCTATCCGGACCTCAATTTTTCCTTTAAAGATTGTGAAAGCGATTAGGGGTTGGGAATTGGGGTTTGATTATATGAGGGATCCCTTTCTTTGCCAAAATGGTGGCTCCTGAGTCACTGGCTCTGTCTCCCAATCTCTTTAAAATAAATAAGAAAATCTAGGACATTTTCCCCTGAAACTCAAAAAACAGTTTCTTGTGGGTGGCCTCACTTCTGATTGCTAAGAATAATGTGAGGGCCCTGCCTATGATACCCACTGCTATCTGAGGAGGACGTTCAAGACACCCATTCTGGGGCCGGCTCCGTGGCCGAGTGATTAAGTTCACGTGCTCCGTCTGCTCTTATATTGAGGTAAATTTAACAATATCTCAGTTTCCTCTGGTGGAAGTCACATGCTAAGAAGCATTTGGTCCCAAATACAAACAATGAATTTTATTCCGTGCATTTCAGCTCTTCCAGAGAAGATCTGTGCCTGGACAGGTGGTTTTAGAGACAAAAAGCCTACTGACCTGGCATCAGAACCAGGGAACTTCTCAGCTTAGAGGGCCCCAGAGGCCTTCAGCTGCTGTCGTACCCAATGAGGGTGCTCTAAAGAAGCCACAGCCCCCTCGCCCCCAGTCCTCTTGGCTCCCAGATCCAGAACAGGGGGTTCGAGCTGGTGGTTAGATGGTGGACCTCCCCGGACCACTCAACCACTCATCCTGGAATCTCAGCGAGAGTCTTATTCCTGAGGCATTGAACGTCGATAAAAAATAAATGCCAAAGTGGACACAGGACCATGATACTGAGAGGCCAGAGAATTTTTGCCAAAGGTGAGAGCTGAGTCTCAAGTGCATTTGTCCCAGAATCACACGGCTGGGAAGGTCCATGAGAAGTCAACTTGTGTGCCCCACCGCCTCTCTGATGGCAGAAGGGAAGAATGAAAGATGCACTCAGAGAACTCCAGGGGTCTCCAAGCCCTGCCTCACCTCCTAAGAAGGACACCCTGGCTCTGGACAGCCCTGAACTCAGGCACTTCTCTGAGCAGAGCTCACTGTGCAATGAGATACACCACATGCCTGTTAGAACATCTACAATTAAAGGCTGATTGTACCAAGCGTTGTGAGGATGTGGAGGAACTTGAACTTGTACGCTGCTGGTGGGCTTGTGAAATGGTACAGTTACTTTGGGAAACAATTTGTCATTTCTTTCAAAATTAAACATATGCCCACCATATGACCCAGCCATCCCTCTCCTAGATATTTACCCAAGAGAAATGAAAGCATTCAACATGGTACGTGGATATTCACAGCAGCTTTATTTATAATAGCCCAGAACTGGAAACAACCCAAATATCTATCAAGAGATAAATGGATTAAAAAGTTGTAATATATAATGGGCTACAACTTAGCAATAAAAAGAAATGAACTATTGATATCCACAACAAGATGGATGAATCTCAAAATAGAAGCCAGACAAAAGAGTACATGTTGTATAATTCTATTTATATAAAATTCTAGGACATGCAAATGAATCTATAGTGACAGAAAGCAGATCAGTTGTTGCCTGGGGGTGTGGAGGTGGGGAGGGGAAGGAGGGATCACAAAAGGCCAAGAGGAAAATATTGGGAGGTGATGGATATGTTAGCTATCTTGATTGTGGTGGTGGCTTCAAGGGGCCTTACCTATGTCCAAACTTACCAAACTGGGCATTTTAAATATGTGCAAATGTACATCAATAAAGCTATTCCTTTAAAAAGAGCTGCCACAAAAATGCAGAAACATGCAGAATTCATGAAGCCGTAGACGCCTCCCAGTCCCAAGCTGGCTTGATTGTCAAGGGGAAAAGAGTTATCGTCCTCATCTGACCCATGAAGAACTCAGGACCCAGAGAGGTTAAGTGCTTGGCCTGAGGTCACACAAGAAGCTTAGGGCAGAGCCTGTGGCGGGGTCCCTGCTTCCTCCTCTGGACCCAGTGCTTTTTCTGCAGGGTACTGGCTGTGCTTCCAGGAGTCATCCACGGCCTGTCAGCATGTCCTGAGCTGAGGGACAGGGTGTCCCTGCCACCTGAAGATGTAATCTCCCTCCACACCACCCTCCTCCCCTGAGAGTGGTCCCTTGCTTGCACTTGCAGCCAGGAGACTGGCTTAATTTGCAGAGAGGGGCCATGGTTACCGCATCTCCCCAGGGAAGTAATAAAGAGTGAGATGAGATAAGAGACCAATGCAATTACCTAATGACGCTATTATCTGTGGCAGAGAGGGACACAGGCCGAGCTGGTGATTCCTGCCCCAGCATCCTGGAGAGGCGGACAGGGCGACCCAGACCAGGAGACTGCCCTGGGGCAAGAGGTCATAGTTAGAGGGCGGAAGGGATGGGGGATGGTAGGAATCAGGGGTGGGGGCGGGAATGGGGGTGCCAGGCTTCGACAAGCACCCCCTGGTTTTCTGTCCACGTGCTCTCCCGCAGTCCCGGGGACCCACACAGTGTTTGGAGTCAGAGCTGGAGAGGGATCTTGAATGAGCTGAACGAGCACCAGCTTTGTGCATGGACAGATCTGGGTGTGGAACCTGGTGCCAGCTGGGCCTCAGTGACCCCACCTGGGAAAGAGGGGTAATGATGGGAAACGGGGGCCCTGCCCCATGGGGTAATGGCCTACCCCGTAGCTCCATCACCCTGCCTCCCCTCCCCTGGCTGTCCTGGTTTATTTTCTCCTCGTCCTGTGCCAAACAAAGATGGGACACACTGAGGAAGGAGGACTTGCTGCCCCTTGAGAGTGGGTGGGAGGGTGAGGCACAGCCATGGGGACAGCCGCGTTTACTGAGTGCTTACTGTGTGCCCGGAACTGGCCTGAGCACTTCACAGGCTGTAATCCCCTTTAATCCCCACAACAACCCCGTGAAATATTTACTGTCACACCACTTCACCAACAAGGACATTGAGGCCACGTGACATTAAGTACCTGGCCAAGGTCACGGGAAGTAGAGAGAGGCAGACGCAGGCCTTGAACCCAGGCGGTCTGACTCCCAAGTCCACGGCCTTGTGGGTGAAGTTCCCTACTGGGTTCCTGGGGTCTTTCTCTTTCTGAGTTCTGTCCCCCTTGGCTGGGAGGATTACCCTGGCAGGGATCCAGGTTCAAGTTCTCTCTGCTACTCAAGCCGTCCTCATGATCCTGCCTATGTGCACAGCACTCTCCAGTTTACAAAGAACTCTCATCACTTATGCCATTAGTGGTTCCGGATCCTTGAAAGAGGAGAGGGCTCCTGCTATTCCTGCTTCATGGCATCTACCGTGAAGATGGGGTGGCTCCCTCCCCAGAGGGCGAATGGCTTTCCAAACATTGGACCATTTCATCTACACAACATCCCTGAGAAGCAAAGAGCATCAGGCCCAGTTTATAGATGCTGAAACTGAGTTCCAGAGAAACTAAATAACTTACCCGCGTTACGAAGCCAGGGAGTGGCTGAGCCAATACTTCCTCCCAGATTGGATGGACCCCAAGCCCAAGCTCTTCGCCACTTTGTAATTGAACTTGAGCAGGGCCTAATCCTATTTTGGTGATCGTGTCAATCATCCTAACATCTGATCTAAGCTAATTCAAGAGGTAATAATTAACCCCACCCTTGCCCAGCCCCTCCCAGGGGAAGGCCCTGAGGTCCTTTATTGAAGACTCAGTCCTGCCATTTTCTGAGCCACTCAGACAACATTCATTTGTTCGTTCGTTCATTCATTCAGCAAATATGCATGAGCACAGCTGTGTCCCAGCAACCATGTAGTCACTGGTTTCTGAGGGTCTGTAAGTCATGAGCTGGCCCTGGAAGCATTCACTGTCTGGTAAGGAGAGAGGTGAACAAGATGGGTGAGGAACCTGCCGCCTTTGTGGGCTGCAAAGTGCAGAAGCCCCAGGTGTTCTCAGTTTAGAGGAAGACCGTCTATTCTGGGCCTCTCTCTCCAGCAGTCTCCATGGGTACCACATCATAATAACTAATTAGACGAGATCAGGGGCAAATCAAGTGTCCATCTCAATCTTTGATGTCATCTGCTTCCAACCTTTTACCCACTTGCATTTATTTCATTCATTCATTCAACACTAACCACATACCTCTAAGGCTCTGACTTGAATGAATGAGTTAATAATAGTCATCATCGTAACAACCACCAAAAGACCACCAACATTCATGGAGAATGTGTTTTGTGCCAGGCACTGTTCTAAGCACTTCACACGTATTCATTCCTTTGGTCCACAACAGGCTTGAGGAAGGTATTGTTTATTGTTCCCTGTACAGGATGAGGAAACTGAGGCAGAGAAAGGATGAGGATTTTGCCTACTGAAAATGGCACTTGGCAGATAGGTCGTCATCAGATTTCTGGGTAATCCAAAGACAACCAGATCTGAGAGTTAAGCTCCTTGCCCAGGGCAGGCCACGTCTTCTGCTTCTGGTCCCTGATTCTAGCGTCAATCTTTCACATCCTGGTGCTTCTTATATAAGGCCCCGGGAAAATAAGCACTGGCCAGGCCCAGAGCCCACAGGCCAGCTTGAAGACAGGTCTGGCTGGACTAAATGCTCAGAAGCGAGGTGTGTGGGACCCCCAATGGCTCCAGAACAGGAGGAGGTCTCTGCGAAACACTGCAGGTGGACATGACTCCTGTCCCCCTCTGGCCTCCTCCCACCACCCAGAACACCTCTCCCTCATCCGTGATCACAGGAGGGCAGGTGCCGAGTCAGACGAGAATATCATGGGGTTTGAGCAGGACGGGGTGCCACGAAAGGCCCCTTCTCATCCGGGGGTAGTGGAAGTTTGGGGACAGAGGCGGAGGGTCCTCACCGTGAAATACAGGCGGGCTATATCCATTTGTCAGTTTCATGAGAGCCCCGGGACGGGGAGCCCTTCCCTCCCTCACCTGTCCAACCCGGGCGTCAGCTCCCCCAGGAAGCCGTCCTGACTCTCCAGCCCTTGCTTCCTCCCAGACTTTTCCACTGTAAGACCACAGACTCCGAAGGCACCCTGGAGATCACCTTGATGGGAAACCAAGACCACCCCAAGGACAGAGTCCTCACTTAGCATGCAACCCCTCGTGCCCTCTGGCCCTGACCGTCACCCTGGCTCCGTCCGATACCCTATGAGTCTTCCGCGCTTTTCCTGGAACCAGGGGGGGTCATGTGGTCGCCTGCCAGCCTGCTTTCTCCTGCCCCCTCACCTGCTCCTGGAGTCATAGCACGAGGGAAGAGGTCTCCTGTGGGGGTCCCCACAGGGAGAACTGCCTTTGAGTTTGTTCCAGAAACGTGGGATCAGAGGAGCTTGGGACTCAGAGGGGCTCAGAGGGGCCTGCTCCAAGTCTGGGGTCCGATGCTCTGAGAGGCGAAACCTGGAACTTCTCTCTGATTGCAGGTATGGTGGGGAGTCTGTATGCCAGGACTGAGTCTAGTGCTGGCCGGGGGAGGTCCGTGGGCGCTTCGCACACAATACTCTGATCTTTACGTCAGCCTGGGTGGATGTGAAATTAGCGGTGGTGTCGAGACTTGAACCCAGGGCATCTGCTTCGAAGGCTAGGACTCTTCCACCTGCACCATGCTGCTTCTTGCTCTGGAAGATTCTCAGAGAGTCCTGAGGCTCAAACACAAGGGTGGTGTGCTCTGTCTCCAAGGAGTCCTGGACACGCTGACCACAGGAGGAGACCTCAGAGGCCTGTTTCTGCATTCTTGTGTGTCCCATTCGCATGTCCCTGACTTCTGGACAGGCTGCACCTGAGCCAACAAGAAGCTACCCTCCCAGGCACCTGTGGCTGCCCGCCGTCCTGTTCCCGCACTTGATTCAGTTGGCGCCACGATGCTGCTGTTTTCCTTCCATTGTTTTCATGCAGAGGAGTCACCTCCTTCCAGATCCGGAAAGGAGGTTAGAAGAAAACGGCTCTGCAGCTGGTGGAGACGCACTCGTCCCGATTGTCGGCCAATGCAGGGCTGTTTGGATTGGGTTTCCATATGGTGTCGTGACAGGCCTGGCTTCTCCATCAGCATCGGGAAGGGGAGGGTTGACTTCTCCAGGAGCAACTTTCCCTCCGTCAGTGGGGAATAGTGGTCGGCGGTACACGCCCCAGCCCCCCAACACTCAGGACTGTTCTGAGGTGCATTTGACATGGTTCATCAGAGGGTCCCTGGCTAGATCGAGCCCCAGTGCCCACACCAGTGACCGGCTCCCTGATGCCCACATGGCTGGCATTCTCTTCTGTCCTGTCTCACTCCCTCATACCCTCACTGTCACCTCCTGGGCTCACCTCCCAAGTAAACTCCCTGAACCCAAATCCTTGTCTCAGGCTCTGCTTTAGGGGGAAGCGAAGCTAAGACCACTGTGTGAGCCAGGCCGGTGGGGAGCATGAGTAGGAGGAGGGTGAAGCCCCAGCTTCAGAGTCAGGAGATCTGAGCTCCCATTCTACATCACTGTTTTGTTGGCACCTCACACGATAAAAGTTAGTGGCTTGAATCCATGAACGAGAGCAGGAATGGTGGATATGACTTTGCTTATCTGGAAACTTTGGTTGGCTTTTTTTTTCTGAGAAAGATTTGCCCTGAGATGACATCCATGCCAATCTTCCTCTATTTTTTAGTACGTGGGCCACCAGCACAGCGTGGCCACTAACAGAGCGGTGTAAGTCCGCGCCAGGGAACCAGACCTGGGCTGCTGAAGTGGAGCGTGCTGAACTTAACCACTAGGCTGCTGCGGCTGGCATGTGGTTGGCATTTTTAGGGCTCCCCAACAATTTCTGGACATACGCTGTCAACCCCCATTGATGCCAGCCCCACCTCTTGAATTAAGTGTGACTGTGGGGCTTTCTTTGGCCAAGGGAATGTGAGCAGAAGTGACGTGTCTCACTTCTGGGTGGAAGCAGTTCAGAGCCAGGTACCCCCTGTTCCCTTCCTCCCCTCGCCAACCCCAATGCCATGTGTTGGGAAAGAAGTGTCAGAAGATTGAAGCAGTTTGATTGCTGAGTTGCCCTGCAGGTGACGGTGACCCTGGAGTTGCTGGACTGGCAATGGATGTCTTTCTGTGAGTGAAAAACAAATGTGTCATTTGAGATTGAAGGGGTCTTACTTGTTACTGCAGCATGACCCAGCTCATCCTGAC
Organism: Equus asinus; assembly: GCF_041296235.1. Lineage (NCBI taxonomy): Eukaryota > Metazoa > Chordata > Mammalia > Perissodactyla > Equidae > Equus > Equus asinus. The sequence goes on along the minus strand of NC_091796.1, from coordinate 98,588,214 downwards.
TGATACACAAACCAACAACCAAGGGGGCTGATGAGCCTGGAACCAGGCATTTCCTCTCAGTCCAGGTAACTCTTGTCCCTGATAGAGGCCGCTACTCATTTCCCTGTGCTTGGAAGCAAGGCAGTGTGGCCAGAGGGGCGGCCACTTCCATTCTATTCCAGCTGGCCAATCTCAGGCAAGCTCCTTAAAGGTCCTGTCCCTAGCCCCCCACCTGGCCTCAGTTTACCCATTTATACAAAGAAGAGGGCGGATGCGATCGGTGGTTCTGTACTCTGTAGAGCCCCTGGTCCCACAGAAGTCATGGGCTGGGGATGGCGGAGGGTGGCAGGGCTCCCCGTCCTCCTCCTGCAAACAGGACTAATCCTCCTGCAGCTGTTTTGCATCTGGGGGTTTTCACGTTAGAGGATCCAGTGACAGCAGTTTCAGGAACACCGGCCTGCATGATCTGTGACTTCACGACAAGGACATTGTACCTGCAGACACCTGAATTCATCTGTTCCCACCCAGCCCTGTCCAAATGTGACGTTCCAGGGCCCTCCGCCCTGACTCTCAGCCATCCTGTGAATGCTCAGCTCTCTGGTGTGAACCATACAAAGAGGACACCTTCTGTGCAGTGGCCTGTGTGTCCAGAGTGCATGAGCCACCAGGTGCCCATGTGGCTCTTTTTCTTTTTTTACTGAGGTCATATTGATTTATAACATTGTGTAATTTCAGGTGTACATTATTATTTATCAGTTTCTGTATAGACTGCTTTGTGCTCACCACCAATAGTCTTGTTTTTATCAGTCACCATACAAATGTGCCCCTGTACCCTTCTGCCCACCCCCCCAACTCCCACCCCCTCCCTTCCCCTCCGGTAACCACTAATTTGTTCTCTTTGTCCATGTGTTAGTTTATCTTCTACATACGAGTGAAATCATATGGCGTTTGTCTCTGTCTGACTTATTTCACTTAACATCACACCCTCCAGGTCCATCCACGTTGTTGTGAATGGGACGATTTTGTCTTTTTTATGGCTGAGTAGTATTCCATTGTATGTATGGACCACATCTTCTTTATCCAATCGTCAGTCGATGGGCACTTGCACTGCATCTACATCTTGGCTATTGTGAGCAATGCTACAATGAACATGGGGGTGCATGAGTCTCTTTGATTGTTGATTTCAAGTTCTTTGGATAAATACCCATGTGGCTCTTGATGGGTCCACCAAACACAGAGTTTCACCTTGGCTGTCAGCCTCACCGCGTTGCCACGTTCAGTGTGAGGAGCATGGGACCCGGGGTCTGGAGACCTGGTCTCTAACCCCACCTCCATCGCCCTCTCACTGAGTGACTCAGTTTCCTTTGCTGTGAAAGAATAATACCAAACAGTCGAGAGCTGGGCCAGTGCTATGCTAAGCAGGTGACATGCAATAATAAAGGGTGTGCCATGTGAGGAGGGGACGAGGGAAGCGTGGGGCTTTTGTCTGCAAGAGACTAGCAGAGGGGGCACGAGAGCTGGCTCCAAAACTCCGCGAGACTCTAACAGGAGGGAGGTCAGATGTTATTTTCCATCATAGCAGTGTTTTCTCCTTGTTTATCTAGAACGTGTTTATCTAGAGCCCCAGGAGGACAGGCGGCGACCTCGGCTGTCTTGTTCGCTGCCATGTCGAGAACAGAGGTGGTACACAGTAGGTGCTCACTAAATGTTTATCAAGTGATAAAACTTGTGCTGCATGGCTTCCAAGGGATGAAAATTCCAGGGAGCCCATTGATTTCTCTCTGCTTCCCCCCGCCAACAGTTCCGTTCATCCCTCCCTCCCCTGCCCTGTACCCCCTCCACTTCCCTAAGTCGGCCGCTTCCTCTCTTAACTGGAGTCAACTTCCTGCTGCTCAGGGTGGGGTGGTGGCTCAAATGGACCTAATCAGGCTGATGGAAATCAGGCGATTAATTAGCCAGGGAGGCTGGAGGCGGGTGGCTGCTGAGCTGAGCTGAGCAACAAAAGGAAATTACCCCAAGAAAGGGAACAGCACCCTCACCCTACTCCACACCCTTCATCCAACACCATGAGCCATGAGCTGTTGGCTCATGCAATCCTTGTGTTGGCACCAGTTGGAGGTTGGGGGTGAATCAGAGCTCACAGCAATTGCAAGTTAATTTCAAGCTATGATGTGCAGGGTGGGCTCAGGGTGGGGGAAGGTGTCCTGTTTTGACCTGGAGGTAAGCAGGATTGAACTGATTCCACAACTGGGAAGAGGAAACCGCAAAGCCATGGTCTTCTTGGGTTGTATTACTAGAAGTCTATCACCCAATACAAAGGAGGGGATAGTCCACCATGGGCCAGGCTGACTAACCCTCGCTTTGCTCCCCTCCTGAGGACTGGAGAACTGTCCTGGGCCCAGGACCTCCCAGCTGGGTCTGCACAGACTCAGTGCCAGAGCTGGAAGCCTTTGGAGTTCAACAGACAAGGGTTCAGATCCCACCTCCATCCCCGGTGTGACACTAGGCAAGCCACGAACTTCCTGAGCTTCACTTTCTAAATGTGTGAAAAGGTGGCTGAGGATGCTCAGCTCTTGTTGCAAAGATTAGGTTAAGTCATAGAGATACAGAGTCTAGCCCAGCGCCTGGCACAGGCAGGTGCTCCACGTATGTCAGTTCCCTCCCCAAGCCCCTCTGCTCAGTGCCGGCCTCGCTCCCCATACAGCTTGGTCTCCAGGGGCCCATCTATGAGATGGATCCCGAGTCAGGATGGAATTCACGGCGTCCACAGACTCAGTCTCATTTGACCCTCCCACTAGCACTGAGGTAGGAATCGTCTGCATTTTACAGATGTGGACAGTGAGGTGCTGCTTTACCCAAGATCCTACAGGTGGTGAGTGGCGGGTCTGGAAGCCCATTTTTGATTCAGGACCATGTTTATAACCACTCTACAAACGGGTGCGTGGAAGGTTCAGCAACAGCATCGAGGACAGAGTGATTAGCTCTGGAGTGTTCAAGAGGACTTCTTGGAGGAGGTGACACCTGAACAGAAATCTAAAGAATAAAGGAGAGTTCAGCTGGCAGGTGAGAGTGGGAAATGCAATTTCAGATGGAGCGCACAGCCCCAGCCCAGGGATGGAGGTAGGAGGAGGAGGTGGCAGACTGGTGGGTGTAGGGATGCGGGAGAGGCGGGGGTGGGAAGACAGGGAGGGAGACCAGTTGGGAGATGGCTACTGCGATGGGGTGGGGAGGAAGTAGGGGGATGGCACGGAGCAGGGTGGAAGCCTTAGAATGGAAAGTTGTGGATGGATCTAGGGCCTTGTGAGTGGGTAGTGGCGGCTGGGGATGGAGGGTGAGGGAGGGGTGGGGGTGAAGCCAGGGTTCAGACTCAGGTGGTCAAATGGATGGCACTGCACCTTGCTGCAATCCAGAAGGCTTGGGGTAAAGGAGGGCAGAGCTGGCTAGGGTAAGGGCCAGGTGGAGATGTCCAGATGTCCAGTGTTGGACGAGCACTCGAGAGATACTGATGCTACTGGGGAGGGGGTGGAGCAAGGCCAGTGGAGGGTGGAGGATGGGAAGCATGAGGACACTGAGACATAAGGGACAGGTGGAGGACAAGCCCACAGGTGTGTTGGAGCCCGCTGTTCTCCTGACCCTGCAGATGTGTCTCTGATACCAAGATTCTTTCCTCTTTGGAGTCCGAGGATGCTGGAGACCCGGGTCCCACGGGCCCTCAGCCCCTCTTCCCAGCTCACCGCCCTGACTCATGCCCTTGCACTTCTGGGAGCCTGGAACTATGTAAACCCAAATCCCACCAGGCCCACAGCTGACGCCTCCCTAGCCTTCCTAGTCACGTGGTCTAATTATGGGATAAGACCTTCCTCACTTTTTTTTAATTTGCTTAAGTTCATGAGTTAAGTTTCTGTCTTCTGTGGGAAAGAATTCTCGCTAATACACACCCCAAGGCTGACGTCTCTGGGATGCCATTCTTGAGTCCTGATGTGAAAACTTGGTTTTAAAGATTTTTCCAGAATCACCCAGGCACTCACAGCCGTGAGTCTGCACCAGTTTCCCTGGGTGTATTCTGTTAATATTAGTTATCTATTACTGTGTAACGTATTACCTCAAAATGCAATGGCTTACAACAACAATAAAGTTTACCATCCCACAGTTTCTGAGGGGTAGGAATCCTGCAGAGGCTTTGCTGGGTGGCTCTGGCTCAGGGTCTTCTGTGAGATGGCAGCAAACACCAACCTGAGCAGCAGGCTCATCTGAAGGCTTGACGGAGGCTGGAGCATCTGCATCCATGCTGGCTCACTCACATGAATGAAAAATTGGTGCTGGCTGTTGGCAGGAGGCCTCAGTTCCTCGCTCCATGGGCTTCTCCCTGGGGCTGCTGGAGTGTCCTCGTGACATGGCAGCTGACTTCCCCCAGAGAGAATGATCCCGTTATGACCTGGCCTCAGAAGTCATCGCCTGCCACTTTTGCTATATCCTGCTGTTCACATAGGTCAGCCCCGTTCATTGTAGGGAGGACTACACAGGGGTGTGAATACCGGGAGTTGAGGCTTAGTGGGGGCCATCTTAAGGGGCATAGAACAGGGCCACCTGGTGGCTGTGACGAGGGCACCCTCCCAGCCCCGCTGCCATCCTGGAGAGGAAGGCTTGCCCTGCCCCACTCTGCGTGCGTCAGTCTCGTCCAGAAGGGAAGTAGCACCATCTCTTCCACCTGGTGGGTTGCTGCCCCAACCCTCCCGCAGAGCTACGGGGCCAGCGGACCCAGAGGAGAACAGCCTCAGCCCTAGCTCAACACCATGGCAATGAGCTCACTGCCTCTCTCTCCCTGCTGAGTGCAGAAGGCATGGTGATGGCCGTCTTGGGGCATTACCGTAACTGCGGTGGGTTCTTTGGTTTTCCTCTCTGACACGGGTGTCAGGAGCGACGACAGGTGTTAGACCAGAGGGGCAGGATTGGGGTCCCTTGTGGTGGGACACGGGCCAAAGCTACTCTTTCTAACACAAAGCTGCTCCTAACAGCAAATGAGCAGGAACCAGGGCTGTTTTAAAAATCTCATTTCAAGAAAGTGGTGTAGGAGGGAGCACGGGCCATGGACCAGACGGGCTCCAATCACGGAGTACTGGTTTTCGTTGGCCAAGACAACCGACGTGCTGATCCTCAGTTTCCACATCTGTAAAGTGGGGATAACCCTAGTGCCTGACTGTTGCGTTGAGTGAGAAAACCTGTGTCAAAGTCGCAGCACACACCTGACCCCGAAGGCGGCCTCGTACCGATGTTGGTAAGCTTACATCTGTGAGAGGAAGGGCGGGAGTCTGATTCCTACAGAGGAGGGAGGAGGAACTGAGGCAGGATCGGAACTCGGTTCTGTTGACCCGCTTCCTTCCCTCTCCTCACTGCCCCCCGGGGCTGCAGGGGGTCCTTGACGCCTCCCTCAGCGTCCCCCAGCAACCCTCCCACTTCGGGGTGGGAGAGGTGCTACATTATAGATTGTTCTCTGTTCCTCCCCTGCTCAAAATCCTTCAGTGGCTCCTCCTGGTGGAAGCCATGCCCTGTCCCGTAGGAAGCTCTACCAGATTCCCAGGCTTGGGGGCATGGGGAGGGACGTTTATCAAACTCCAGTTGCCCCCTCAGAGATTCTGATCATCTCCCCACCCCCACGCCCCACACTCTTGCCCTTTTGACGCCCTATTACGCTGGGAGAGGATCCTACCCATCAGGTAACCTGAGGCAGAAAAAGAAAAAATAAATACGTTGAAAACCATTGGTGTCCACTACAGACTCGACGGGAATAATACCCCCAAATTCCTAAGCCTCTCCCTTAAGAGAGTGTGAGAGTCACCTCCGACCAGGACATGGGCCACCACGTGCATCTCTGCAGCCCCTCCCCATCCAACCTGGCACATGGGACCTTCTCAGTCGGCTGACCGACCGGAGTCGCTTTGGGAAGGGTGCCTGGAACAGCTGTGTCCTTGGCTTCCATTTCTCAGGGCAGGAGGCTGGGCTGGAGGAAGCCAGGGCGGCTCGGCTGGGTGTGGGTCGTGGCCGGGGCTGGAGGTCCGGAGTAGGAAGGCGCTCATTGCCTAGACACAGGGCCTGAGAGGCTCCGGGTTCCTGGGCTGGGGGGTGAAGCCTGCTGTTTGCTCAGCCTCCACTCCCAATCCCCGCTCACAGGTTGCCTGGCAACCATTGTTCATTTAATCACCACTGACTTTGAAAATAAAAATCAATTTCCTTCATGACGTGAGCCAGGGGCCATATTAACCCCTATGTTTAAACAGTCCAATTTTATTGTTCAAAGATTTATGAGCAAGGATGTACACAGAGCACTATTCATAATAGGAAAAGTTTTTTGGAGCGGTGGAACCTAAATGTTTGTCAGAGGGGTGTGATTAAATTAAGGCCCTTTCTCACCACAGAATATTCTTCAGCTAATAAATAACCACGCTGGAGATCTATGTGTGCCGACAGAGAAACACTCTCATAACGTAAGCGAGAAACAACAAGCAGCTCTCAGAACAGTGTGTATGGTGTGTTCCAGTTTTTATTTCACAAAAAGTGTGTGTAGGCGAACACGTGTGCCCATCGATGAAAACACACTGGAATACACAGCAAAATATTAACCATGTCTTTCTCCGGGAAATGGGGTCGTAAGTAATTTTAACTTTCTTTCTGTCTTTCTGGATCATCTGATTTAAAAAATAAAACAAGCGTGTGTTATTTTTTCAATTTGCAAAACCGATAACGTCATTTCTTTTTTCAAATGGAGAATTCCAACTCTGGGGCCAAGGGGTCCTCAAGGGGCCAATGGGCGTTGAGACTACGTGGTCGGCAAGGGCCAGGCTGGGCCGGGCAGCAGAACAGGAGGAGAAAGGAGACCGACCCCTTCCCCAGGGCAACGAGGGCCTTCCCAACTAGTGGGCTCCCCCTTCTGGTCTCCGGGGGTGTCCAGGCTGAAGCTGGATGCTGAGGAGGGGGTGGGGCTGGGCGAGGTGCCTTCCAGGTTCCAGCAATTGGGGAGATTGAGGCAGCCCACTGAGAGGAAGGGAGAGGGAGGGCATGGACATCAGGCTGAGGCCAGGTGCACCAGGGTTGGGGGTCACAGAGAAGCCCCCCTCCTTTACCACTCCTCTTCCTCACCCTCTCCAGGCTGCTGTCCCCTCAGGCTCCCTCTTCGCTTCACACCCTGTCCCCTCCTGGGTGGTCTCATTCACTCTCGTGGCTTCAACCACCTCCTGCACATGGAGCATGCCCTCCTCTCCACAGCAGAGCCCATCCTCCAGGCCGCCCCTCTTCTAAAAGCTATGATTGATCACGTCACTCTCTTGCCCAAGATCCTTCAGGGGCTTCCTCATGTCTGCAAAGAAGGAAGCAAAGCCCGTTAAGCCTGGCTCCAGTCCAAGCCCTCCCCCCTTCCATGCATCTTCGTCCTCGCTCTCCACCATGCCACACCTCCCTTGTCTACAGGACAAACTCCTATTTTGCCTTTAAGACCTGGCTCAAAGATCAACCTGCACGCTGAAGCCTTCCTAAATTCTCCACACATTCCATATTTTTGGCTCCCATAATCCTTCGTACATTCCCGGTCACAGCACTTGTCACACTCCAGCATTACTGATACTGACTTGTCTGTGTGCCATTCGCAGCTTGTGAGCAACTGAAGGTAGATGGCTTATCAATCTCAACTCCCAGCTCAAGGCCGGCACACAGAGACACTCAGAAAGCGCTGGTGGGTGGGTGAGTGGGAGGGTGGATGGATGGGTAGATGGTTGGATGGTTGGATGGATGGATGAGTGGACGGGTGGGTGGGTGAATGGATGGATGGTTGAATGGATGGATGATTGAATGGATGGATGGACGAATGAGTGGGCAGGTGGGTTGGTGAATGGATGGATGGGTAGGTGAATAGATGGATGGTTGGATGATAGATTGCATTACTTCCTTCAATATACAAATGTGTCATCTCTCCCATCCTAAAAACAAAACAAAAACTCCCTCAATCCTACACCTCCTCCTTCCCTTCATAGCAAAGCTCCTCAAGAGTTGTCCACTACAACTGTCTCCGTTTCCTCTCCACTCATGCTTTCCTGTACCCCCTCCAATCAGGCTTTCACTGCTCCACCAAAACTGTGTTAGACACGGTCACCAATGACCTCCACGTTGCTAAATCCAGTGGTCAGTTCTCAGTCATCATCTTACCTGACTTTCACAACATTTGAGATGCCCCCTTTCTTTGAAACACGTTCTTCTCTTGGCTTCCAGAGAACTTTCCTCTCCTGGTTTTCCTCTTACTCCACTGTCTGCTCCTCCTCCTCTCCCCAGCCTTAGACCTTGGACCCCTTCTCTATCTAGTACATCTCCCTAGATGATCTCATCAGTTTTATGCAAACTCCTTACCCTCCCCCCAAAATGTGAACCTCTCACAACCTTCCCCATCTGAGGGATGACCACCCTGTCCTTCCAGGCACTCAGGCCAGAGATCTTAGAGTCAACCTTGACTTCTTTCTCTCGCTCTCTCACCCTCATCCAGCATGTCAGTGTCCCTTGGCTTTGCCTTCAAAGCGTATTCAGAATCCAGCCACTTCTCACCATCTCCCCAGCTTCCCCTCTGACTCAAGCACCCCTAGCATGTGCCTTCTAACCATTCACCCCGCCATTGTCTTTAGTACCCTCCTCTTTATTCTCAACGCAAAGTGATCCTTTTAAAACTTAACTCAGATCATGTCACTTCTCTGAGCAAAACCTTCCAACCGCTTCTTATCTCACTCAGGGTCAAAGCTGGGTCCTTGCAATGGCCCTCAAGGCCCAGTGTGATCTGTGCCCCGCCCACTACTTCTCTGACCTCTTCCCCACTAGTCTTCCCCTGCTGTCTCCGTGCTGCTCCCCAAACATGTCAGATCCACTCCAGACCACGGAATTTGCACTCCTGGTTCCTTCTGCCTGGACTGCAAGGCTCCCAGACACCCTCCTGGCTCTTTCCTTCACCTACCTAGATCTGGACTCAAATGTCACCTTCTTAGTGAGGCCTTCCCTGCTCACCCTTAAAATTGCATTTCCAGCCCCACTGGCAGCACTCTGTTCCTCCTTCTCAGTGTCACTGTTCTCCATGACACTTACACAGCCGCCACACTTTATAACTCACTTGCTGGTTTGTCCGTTTCTATACTGTTGTCTCCCCCTTTTAGAATCTTAGCTCCATGAGGGGAGGGGTTTGGAGTTTTTGTTCCCTGACGCATCTTCGGTGCCTAGAGGAGGGCACCGCATGCGGTAGTCTTCTTCTAAACATGAAAGGAATGAATGACCTTATTATTCCTCACGTAGCCCCATATGGCGAGTATTGCCATGCCCCCCCTTTTTTTGGATGAGGAAGCAGAAGCACAGAGGTTAGTGACCCATCAGTGGTCACTCCATCACACCATGGTGTAAGCCAAGGCAGCCTGACTCCAGAGCAAGCATTCTAAGCACCATGTGCTACCATTCCGAGCCTCAGTGCCCCCATCTGTGAAATGGGGAGGATAATAACATGGCTGCTCTGCGCTCTCACAGATTGTTTGAGGCTCATATGAAATAGTGTTTGTGAGTGAATGTTCTTTCCAACTGTAAAACTGTATGAAATGTTGATTATTGTCATTTCCCCTCTATTCTTAAGAATTAATGTGCCACGGGGCAGGAAATGAAACGAAGACCTCAGAAATCAGCTAATCTAACCCATTATTTTACAGGCGGGGATGAGAGAGACATAAGTTTAGGACTCCCGGGTCATACTGGATGGATTTGGACAAAGAAACTTGGGCTGACCTCTCAGACCAGTATCTCCTTATGAGGAACATCTGCAAGGTCCATCTGTCTTTCAGTCCACATATCCTTCCCTTCATCCATCCATCCATCCATCCATCCATCCATCCATCCAAGCATCATTCATCCTTCCATCATCTACCGATCCATTCATCCATCCTCTTATTTTTCCTTCTATCCATCCATCCTTCCAACCATCATTCATCTTTCCCTCCATTTATCCTTCCTTCTGTCCATCTATCCATCCTTTCATTCTTACTTCCACCCACCTATCCTTTCAACCAATCATCATTCATCCTTCTATCCATTATCCACCCGTCCTTTCATTCTCTATCTAGTCATCCTTTCTTCTTTCCATCTGTTAGTCCATCCATCCTTTCACTCATCTGTTTATCCTCCATTCCTTCATTCATCCATCTATCCATCCAACCATTTTCCCAACTGTTCATCCTTCCATGCATCCATCATTTTACACAGATCGTTTTCTGAGGGTCTGCTGTGCACCAGGCCCTGGGCTTGGAGCTGGGGACACAGAAATCAACAAGACATCTACCGTCTTGGAGCTGCTGCCAGCCTTGAGGAAGGGGAAGTGTAAAGAGAGAGTGTGGGAAAGCACCCAGCAAGGCTCTCGGCTCACGTAAGTGCTTAGGACCTGGAGCTCTGAGTATGAATAAGTAACTTGCTGGATGTCCCACACTAGTAAGTGGGGGAGCCGGCCCCAGACCCCAAGCTTTGAGTGATATTCTTCTTACCCCACCATGCTGTCTCTTTTCCCAGAGACTAGCCCGACCATTGTCAGCTGTGGGGAGAAAATACTAAAGGGGAAGTGCCAGAGCCAGGACTTCACACAATGAGGACACCATGCTGCCATCCTCATGGTGACCTCTACCCAGGGAACAGGCAGTGGGGGCTGGGTGCAAGCAGGTAGGAGGCTGCACAGTGGGAGGGAAGTTAATTCATTCGTCACACAGCCCAGCCAAGCTTTTCCCATTAAGCCCCTTTATCTCCCTGCAATAGCATCTGATCAACGCAATAGAAAGCAATTGGGTTAAGTGGTGAATTTAATCATGCTGCAGCCATTTGGAAACCACTTAACGCCTTTGACTGCAATCCTGCCCCGCTTACCCGGAAAGCACGCTTCTTCAAACACAGGGCTTGGTGCTCTCAGCTCCTGGTTTGTAGGAGGATAAAAACTACAGAACAACAGAGCTGAAAGACAGCTTGGGGAATGTCTTTCTGGGTCAGCCCTTTCATCCTGAAGAGATGAGAGAGGGGAAAACGAGATGAATTCTGCGTTTCTCATCTATTCCTCCCAGCAATACCATGGGCATAGGCACCTTCAGCTCACAGATGCTGCACCTGCCACTCAGGGAGGGGAGCTTGCTCACCTGAGTTCAAATCCAAGAATGTCTTCTTCCCAAGTCTGTTTCCTGTGCATGGGCATCATTTCTTATAACTACATCTTCACGTATTACTCTTGTAATCGAATTTTTTTCCATTATACTACTCAGCCTCCTGAGTCTTTTCCATTTTATCTCTTAATCTCTCTTGGCAATTTCCTCCCCACCCCACGGGCACCAAGTTCAAGCCCACATAACTTCATGCCAGGATCATTGCCACCCCTGCCCTGCCCCTATGATCTCTCCGTCCCCAATCTTGATGTCCTCTATGTTTCTGTTGTGTTACTGCCTCAGGAGCCTTTCTAAAGAGCAGATCTGGCTAATTCTCTCCCCTGCTGAAAATCCCAGTGGCTCCCGTCACCCACCGCATCTGTGGGACCCTTCCTAGGAGCCTATGGGTTGAAGTGACCAGGACCAGGGAGGTGCCAGGGCTGCCTTGCTGTCAGATTTACTCTAGAACTCAGCTCCCAGGTTCACAGTGCAGCACACAGCCCTCGTCCTGCCTCTTCTTTGCTCAGAATCCTTCCATGGCTCCCAATGCCCACAGGATAAAATCTAAGGACATTGGTGCATCATTCAAAGTCCTCACCCTTCAGCCCTGCCCTGACTTCCCTCCCACCCAAGGGACCCACTCAGCATTCCCCAAACAAAATATGCACTTTCAAGCCTCAAATTTAGCTAGCCTTTCCCTACCTCAGGGCCTTTGTACATGCTGTTGTCTCTTTCCCAAACCAGCACCTCACCCTGACTCTCTCAGGCTCTTCCATGACTGGCTACTTCTCACACTTTAGGTCTTGGTTTTGGGGGTTGTCTTAGGTCAGATTCACTGAAAGCAAACCCTGGTGAGGAGTGGGGAGGGGAGACTGAAGGGACTCGGGAAGCAGGACAGGGGAAGAGCAGATGCCAAGCAAGTGTGTGATCTCAGCCTGACCCCCGGGGAGTCCTGGAGAGTAGATTACGGCTTGGAGTTTTCCTTCACTCCAGGCAAGGGGTCTGGGTTTTCACACTCCTGCACCAGTCAGTCGGTGGCCATGAGTGCCCCCAGGGAGGGACCCAAACCCCAGGCACTTCTGCTCCCATGGCCCGACGGCAGTTTTCGGAGGACAGCAGGTGTGAGCCCTAAGATGCAGAGCGGGGTGGGGGGTGGGGAATGGGCCACTGAGCCGGCTGAGGGATCTGAGGGCATCTGGGCACCACGTCTGCCCCAGAGGCCGTCCTCAACTGCCCGCCCAGAGAGCCTCTCCCCCTACTCATAGTCTCAGCCTCTCATTTGTCTCTTTCTTACAAACAACCACTTGTGTTTCCTTTTCCTATTTCTTGGCCTGTTTGTGGTGTCTCTCCTCTTGGAGAAGGTGAGGGTATTGAGGGTGGGGACCCTGTCCATCTTGTCCACCACGGATCTCCAGTGCTCAGCACAGTGCTTGGCTCTAGTGGTGTTGACCGGCAGTTATGGGATGAATGAATGAACGAATGAACAGACACAGCCAGTAAGTGGCGAAACCTGTGCCCAAATTCAGGACTCCAAGCCCCACTTTCCACTCGAGAAACAGGAAACCTGAGTGAGTCAACGGCCAAGAAAGAAACCAGCAAAGTTATTACAAAACAAAAAGCCTTCCATCTCAGATACGTTTATGGATGAATTCTTTCAAATTGTCAAGGGACAAAGAATCACAAGGAATTTATACACTTTTTAAAATGAGCTGATCTCTATCACTGTATCAAGTATTCAGCTTATGAATTAACAAAGACCTGAAAAATAACGTCTTATACAAAGTAGAAGTTTCTCCTTCAGAAAAAAGGAAGCTGGATGTAGGAAATTCAGGGCAACTCCCTCGTCATCAGAGAAGAAAATCTCACCTATGTTTTTCATCGTCCTCGTGCTTGCTGTCCGTCCTTAGGTCTGTATGAGTTTCCTGTGGCTGCTGTAACAAGCTGCCACAAACTTAGCAGCCCAAATCAACAGCAATCTATCATCCTACAGTTCCGGAGGCCGGAAGTCCTAAAGAGCCTCGTGGGGCTAAAATCAAGGGGTCAGCAGGGCTGGTTCCTGAAGAAGAAACATCTGTTTTCTCGCCTTTTCCAGCTTCAAGCAGCTGCCCAAATTCCTTGGCTCGTGGCCGTATCATTCCGACTTGCGTTTTCACATCGTCTTTTCTCTCTCTGGCTCTCTGGCCTTCCTCTTTTTCTCCTAAGGTCCCTCCTGATTACATTGGGCCCATCCTGATAGCCCCAGATAATCGCCCCACCTCAAGATCTTTAGCTTAATTGTATCTGCAAAGTCCTTTCTGCCACGTAACTAACACATTCACAAGTCGTTTCCTACAGTGAACATTTGTTTAAATGTATCCATGTTTACCAACTTATGTGATCAAGATTCCTTCTTATAACTCTGAGACCTGAGAGGGAAAGCAGTTACCCCGGGCAACCTTATCTTATAAATAACAACACTATGGAGTGTTCACCATGCACTGGGCTCTGTGCTAAGAGCATGATCTTATTGAATCCTGGGACTCTGGACTATCTGCCTTATTTCACTCAGGAGGTGAGCTCAGAGAGGTCAGGCAACTTGGTCAAGTTTACACAGCAGGTAAGTGGCAGGATCAGGATGCAGGACCATGTGCCTCACCACTGGAGGCCAGAGGAGGGAAAGCTCTTCCGCCGCCGTGATGGTGGAGCAGGACTTGATCCCAGACCTCCCACCGCCTCACCTGAGTCTTGTGGGTGATAAAGCCAATTCCATTGGGGGTTGGGGGGCTGCTTTAGGCAACTCTACTGTAACCCGCTTCGTCTCTACAAGCTGGAAGACTGAGGGCGGCTCTTCCCCTGGCTGAAGGGTCCCTGCAAGTTTTGTTAAATAGCTCCCCCTAGTGCACTGAAAAATGACTGAATTGATTATTAAAAAGGGGGGGAAAACAGAGAACAGAGGAGATCGGAGAGAGAAGAAAGGAAGAGAAGGAAGGAGAAAAGAGGAGAGAAGAAACCTTTACCACTATTTCTAGGAGCTGTGACTTGTGCATGAGGAGACCCACTGCTGCCATCTCTGGGGCCACTTAAGAATGGAGCCCGCATGCACGGGGGGCATGCACGGGGGGCATCTCCTGTCCCAGGAGATGTGACCAGGAGGCGCGTGGATCTCAATGCCACTGGGAAACCTGCACACCGGGCTGGCCTCCCAGCCTCCACTCCTGGGTGCCCTGTTCAAGGCTCTAACAGTGGCTGCACAGGGAGCTGGGGTCTCCTTGCACCAGGCGAACCAGCTGCCTTCAGCTCTGGGATTGGAGAAGCCAGAGCCAAGCGCATCACCGCCGACCAGAGATGCTCCTCTAGAGGCCTTGTTCCCTCACTGATTCTAGAAAGTCAGTGCCCTGGGGGACGAGCAGTGAGACCACAAGTCCAGCTCCTCTGCTGAGGCCCAGCGAGGCATGTGTCCCACCCGAACCACCTACCCAGCCGGTCAGGAACAGAGTTGGGGCTGTTGACCCCAACCCTATTGTCCCAGTCTCTCCGGTCATTTCTAACTTTCCAAACCCTCTTTGAGGGAAATTCACATTGCCTGAGAGAGGTACCTTGGCTACATGCTCTCTTTCGACTGTCAGAACAACTCCACCTACCAGTTTGCAAGAAATACAGGGGACAGAGGAACGCTAAATGAGACTATAAAATTGCCACCAGAAAAATCCAAAATGCAAAATCTCTACAGGACAAATGACCCAGTTTCTTTCACAAATAAATTGCAAGGGTGAAAAAATGAGGGCAGGATAACAGACGTATCAACCAAAGTGGAAGACATCAGCCTCATTGGCTCCTGAGTTGAACAAACCAACTACAGAAAAATAAGGACGTTGAACATTGACTGAATATGTTCAGGGTATTAAGAAATCACAGTTACTTTTTAGGTGTGACATGACATTAGGATGACGTCAAAAAACAAGGAGACCTTATCTTTTGCAGACACAAACTGGCATGTTTACGGAGGAAGTTATGTGATGCACGAAGTCACTTCTATACTAATCCGGCCGGCTGTGTGGGAGGCGGATGTGGGTGAGACCGAGGTGATGACAGTTACCTGAGGATTCGTTATCCAACTTCCACTAGCTTTTATGTGTTTAAATTTTCCCTCATTAGAAAAAATTAAGATATGAAAGAAGGAAAAAAATATGTGATTCAGAAGAATCAGACCATGAATATTGAAGTTTCTTTTCCTTCTAATTTCCTTTTTATGACTGCACAAAAGAGTGATAACCGATTTAATAAAATCTACGTACAAAATAACAATTATAAGCAATAAGATAACAGGGTGTCACGGTGGCATTGGCAGCTGTCCCCCCGTGAGTGTCTCAGAGTCTATGAGACTCAGTTTTTGCCTTCTTTCCAGAAGAGGAAACAGGCTCACCTGCATCAAGGGGCTTGGCCAGGTTAGGCAGGTGAAGCCCAGGTTGGCCGGGGTCCAGCCCCTGCAGCGCGCCCTGGGGACCTTTCCATTGCGCACATTCCCTTCTCCCGGACGTGGACACGGAGCCGCCTCAGATGCCAGGAACCATTGATCAATAGCGACCTTGGGGGCCGCTGACACTCAGCAGGTGGCCTCTCGGAAAACAGAACCTGGATTGGCAGAGAGTCAGATCCCGCAGGAAACGTCAAACCCAAACAGGAATCACATTCGTCCTCCTGAGTGTGGAAGGACGGATGAGGTGTCGTCGCTCAGATCAGACACTGTGCTGTTTCAAAACCCTGGCCAAGAGGCTGATCTGGGGACAGGGCTCCAGGAGGATCCATGGGGAGGAGGAAGAGGGGGTGGGGAGGAGGAGGAACCGGGTAATGTTAGTACTTGGTAAATCTCAGTAAAGGGGGGGTTCTTTGTACTATTCTTGCAATCTTTTTGTAAATTTGAAATGATAAAAAGCAAACAAACAAACAAAAAACACAGCAGAAGCAAGGACATAAAAACTCTTGTCCTACCAATGGGAGAGGAAGCCAGCTTATTCGTTCTGGGAGAGAATTACAAATAAAACTTTTGGCCCAGAAATTCCACTTCTAGCTCGTTAGCCTAAGGAAATCACCGTGGACGTGCGCAAAGATCCAGCAACAAAGATTTTCTCTGAAGACTCAACGTTCGACAATAGATTGGTCAAATAAATGAAGGCACAGTCATGGCATGGAACACCATGTAGCCATTTAGATGGTTCCGTGAAACAATGTTTAATCACATGGGAAAGAGTTCGTAACACATTAAATGGGAAGAAAGTTCCCGAGACATTATGTTCAGGGTGATCATTATGTTGAGTACCAGTCAAAACCAAACCAAACTGTGAGAGTGTGTAAGTGCGTGTGAGTGACAGAGAGTGTGTGTGCGTCTCCATTTCAAGTCCTTGAGGTCAGAAATCAAGTCTTATTTATCATTGTGTTCCCAGAGCCTAGGACAGTGCCTGACACCCAGTAGGGGGTAATAAGAGTTTGTTTAATGAATGAGAAAGGGCCACAGAAAACAGGGCCAGAAGGGGTCCTTCAAAATGTCTATAGCAGTGTTGCCGGGCGGTGTGAACACAGCTGATCTTAATTTTCTTCTTTCTGTCTATCTGGATAGTCTAAATGTTCTACATAAAACATTGATCAGTTTCCCAGTAAATTATTTAAAACAATAAACACAATTATTTTAAAATGATTGTGAATTATTTAAAACAAATGCAATTACTTAAAACGATTGTAAATTATTTAAAAACAATAAATACAAAGCTGGAAAAAGCAGCCTTAATCTCAGGGCCCTTGGGTACAGGTTCAAGGAAAAAGGTTCTGGAAAAAGGTTCAAGGTTACCTTACGCCCTTTGGAAGTTATTCCGGCCGGTCCTCAAAGTGCGTCAGCGTTCCTGAAGCCCGGTCACATGAGGCGGAGGGGCTGTGATCGGAAGTCGTTGGTCCTCTCTGCGGCCTCTGCTTTCTCGTCTGTGGAGCATCCCGCACACAGCTGTGCAGTCAGCCCTCTCCCATCATGCAGGGGTGGGGAGCAAATGAAAACTATTGTCCCATTTGACAGACTAGGTGACTGAGGTCCCTGAGGGGCTGGCTTTCGTTGTATCAGTCCTGTGTCATCCCCCGCCCGTCTGTCCATCGGTCCATCCCAGTGCCTCTCCACTGTGCCTGCTCAGACACCACCTGAGAACTCACAAGTGTTCCCTGTCTCGTGAGCATCCTTGGAGAGCGCGTAGTGTCCCGTCAGGCTGCTCTCAAGTCCTGACCCAGACTTGTCACCTCTCTGCCCCCAGCAATGGTTCGTAGCTGACCCCTCTCCGAGCACTTGAGTTTGCCTGGATGCTTTGGGGAGACGCACAGCCCATGGCTTGCTTGTCTCAAGATGGTTGTTGATAAAACTTAGGCTTTGTTTTTAATCAAAAGCAAAGTGAGGATTTTAAAAAAACTAATAGACTTTATTTTTTTAGAGCAATTTTAAGTTTACAGAAAAAATGAGTGGAAAGTACAGAGAATTCCCACATATCTCCTCCACCCTCCCCACAGTTTTCTCCCTTAACATCTTTCATTAGTGTAGCACACTTATTGCAACTGATAAACCAGTGTTGTTACATTGTTATTACCTAAAGTTCACAGTTGACATAGTTCACTCTTTTTAAAATTGTGGTAAAATATACACAACATAAAATTTATCATTCTAACCATTTTTAAGTGTGCAGTTCAGCGGCATTAAGTACATTCACGCTAGGGGCCAGCCTGGTGGCACAGCCATTAAGTTCGCACTTTCCCCTTCAGCGGCCCGGCGTTCACCGGTTCAGATCCCGGGTGTGGACATGGCACCGCTTGGCAAGCCATGCTGTGGTAGGCGTCCCACGTATAAAGTAGAGGAAGATGGGCATGGATGTTAGCTCAGGGCCAGTCTTCCTCAGAAAAAGAGGAGGATTGGCAGGGGATGTTAGCTCAGGGCTAATCTTCCTCAAAAAAAAAAAAAGTACATTCATGCTGTTGTACAAATATCACCACCACCCATCTCCCAAACTGAAACTCTGTTGCCCATTAAACAATAACTCCCCACAGCCTTCGCTGTTGGTGGTGCACATTCTATGGGTTCTGACAAGTGTAGACAGTATCCTGCAGAGTAGTTTCACTGCCCTAAACAGCCCCTGTGCTCCACTCTTCATCACCCTCCCACCTCCCACCCCCTGGCACCACTAATCTTTTTATCATCTCTACAATTTTGCCTTTTTCGGAATGTATACAGTTGGAGTCATACAGTGTTTTCGGACTGGCTTCTTTCACTTAGCACATGCATTTAAGGGTCCTCCGTGTTGTTTCAAGGCATAATAGGTCATTTCTATTGGGTGCCGAATGATATTTCATTGTCTGGATATACCACAGTTTGTTTTTCTAAAAATGAGAAGTTTTTCATAATAAGAAAATTGTACACTAATTTTTAGAAGTTGAGAAAAACCAAGAGAAAAAGGAAGAAAAATAATCTTCTGTTATCCTGTGCCTGAAGACCATGCTGTTAGCACTGTGCTATCATTCCCTTGGGGGGGGGGTGTGTGTGTGTGAGTGAGTGCACCAACATCTTCTTTGGTTTTGCGTAGCATGGTACCTAACATTTTGACTCCTCGCTTCTTATTAATTAAAACTTAGCTCTCTTCATGTTGTAAATTTTCTATAAGCACCCCCTTCTTGTGCATTTTTGGAACGTCTGAAGTATTTCCCCTCGACTGAGGATGTCACAAGTCCTTACCCATGCCTCTATTTCTGGACTTCGGGATGGTTTTCAATTTTGTGCTAATATAAATAAGTCTACCTTGAACTGTTGGTGCTTGGATAATTGTACAGGTGTTCACCCACTTGCTAAGAAGCGGAGCAGGTGACTCAGAGAGCATGAACAGTTTAAACATATCCTAGAGATTTCTCTCTTCTTTTAATGCATTTCTTATTGTGGTAAAAAACACACGAAATTTACCATATTAACCATTTTTACGTGCACAGTTCAGTAGAGTTAAGTATATTTACATTGCTGTGAAGTGGATCTCCAGAATTTTTCATCTTGCAAATCTAACACTGTCCCAACTGAACAACAACTCCCTATTCCTCCTCCCGCCATCCTCTGGTAACCATGATTCTACTTTCTGTTTCTACGGATTTGATTACTTTAGATACTTCATATAAGCAGAATCATACAGTATTTGTCTTTCTGTGACTGGCTTATTTCACTCAGCGTAATGCCCTCAATATTCATCCATGTTGTAGCGTGTGTCAGAATTTCCTTCCTTTTTAGGGCTGAATAGTATTCCCTTGTATGTACAGACCATTTGGTTTATCCATTCCTCTGTTAATGGACATCTGAGTCGCTTACGCCTCTTAGCTATTGTGGATAACCCTGCTATGACCATATGAACAAGACGTGTTTGAGTCCCTGCTGTCAGTTCTTCTGGATATATACCCAGAAGTGGGATTGCTGGATCATATGGCAATTCTATTTTAACTTTTTGAGTAAACTCCACACTGTTTTCCATAGTGGTTGCACCATTTTACGACCCCATCAACAGTGCATAAGGGTTTCAATTTCTCTACCTCCTTGCCAACACTTGCTATTTTTCTGGTGGTTTTCTTTTAGATTTCTTTTTAAGAGCTGGAAGGGATCATCTGGTCAGTGATTCCCAAACCTCAAGACTTTCTTTTGAGCTGATGCTTCAAGAGGTGCTTGCCTATGAAATACATTTTACCAAGAATTCATTATTTTCCTGTCTCTAACCTTTGGTCCAGCATGTCTAGGTCTGGGGATTTCCCTTGGGGCCGGTTGCTGGCTGTCTTCTCAGTTCTGTGCCCTATTCTTCTGGACATGCTTCCAGCTGATGCATTTCCCAGCAGCCAGCTATGGCCATGGCGCTATGTTTTCACCAGTGGAAAGGGGATGGAAGCTACCCACTCAACTTCCGCCCTCAGCTGTTTAAATTACTTGCTGCCCTGGGCTTTCTCTCTTTCTCCTTCCTGCAAACAGAGCGCAGGACAGTGGCCCAAGGGATGGTGGAGCATCCCGTCCTGCCATCTGAGGTCTCTTTGTTACAGCATTTGGCCTATTTCCCAACTAATACAACTCTACAGGGACACACACCCACACCAAAGACCTGTGGTATTTGTTGTTCATTCAGTGTTATCCTTCAGAGCACTGTCTGTAACAGCAGAAGACCAGAAATGACCTCATGTCCACTGGCAGGTGATTGGTTAAAGAATGGAGACACATCTGTCCAGCGGAATTCCATGCAGCTGTTAAAAAAATGAGGAAGTTAAAAAAATTGTTTTTAATAGTCTTTATTTTTCAGAGCAGTTTTAAGTTCACAGCAAAATTAAGCCGAAGGGACAGAGATTTCCCACATCCCCCCTGCCCCACAGGCACAGCCTCCCTCTCTATCAACACCCCACAGAGCGGTGCATTTGTTCTGATGGAAGAAGCTACACTGACAAGTCATCATCGCCCGAAGCCCGTGGTCTATGTTAGGGTTCACTCTTGGCGTTGCACAGTCTGTGGTTCGAACAAATTATGTAATGACAGGTACCCACCATTATAGTATCATACAGGGTCATTTCACTGCCATAAAGAAAACCTTTATTGTAAAATAAATAAATAAATAAATAAATTCTTATCAAAAAAGTATATTTATGGGGCTGGCCCGGTGGCATAGCGTTTAAGTTCGCACGTTCTGCTTCAGCGGCCTGGGGTTTGCCGGTTTGGATCCTGGCTGCAGACATGGACATGGTGCGGACAGGTAAGCCATGCTGTGGCCCGTGTCCCACATATAAAGTAGAGGAAGATGGGCACTGATGTTAGCTCAGGGCCTGTCTTCCTCAGCAAAAAGAGAAGGATTGGCAGCGGATGTTAGCTCAGGGCTAATCTTCCTCAAAAAAAAAAATAAAATAACAAAAGTATGTTTATATGCTAACATTTGTGTTTTTCAAAAAGTGGGAGAGAAAGTATGTATTTGGATTTTCTTGTATGTGCACATGTGACATTGGAAAAGGATCCACAGAAATCCAGCATCACAGTCACCTGCTCCCCTGGGTGGGGATGGTTGGGAACCGGGCAGATGGGGGTCAGGGGTGGGAGGAAGATTTCCCAAGTTTGTCTTTTCACACATTTTGATGGTGGAACCATGTGAATGTATTACCTATTCACGACTTAAATAAATAGAAGGTAAAAATTTAAGTAATTCATTTTTCCATTTTCTTATAACTCAAAGTTCAAACATGCCCCATCCAGGCTCTGCATGTTGGCCCCCTGAGCTGAAGGCTGCCAGCTGAAGGCAGAGCTGCTAGGGTTCAAGCTGTCGTGGGGCCTCCGCGCACAGAGGGCAGCTCAGCCACAAGCCGTCCGCCGACTCGTGCCCCCGTCTGGCCCGCATCTGGCCTGCTATGCCCAGGCGAGGCCCAGCCCTCCATCTGCCGCCCCAGACAGGCAAGCTGCTCACCCGCTTCTGCCAAGTGAGCATCCTAATTAGACGATAAATACTAATTGTCCATGACTAGGATCATCCACAATCATAGACATTAACCAAAGTCACGCCTGACAAGCCCCACCGTTAATTATCTGAGCTCGCTGCTCCACGATTTAATTAAGGCTTGGCAGGAAGTAGCAACCCCCATAGGATGAGCAAGGAAAGAGAGCTCTGCAAAGATGCCCTCTTCTCATCAGGTGGCCTGGCAAAGCTGCTCCAAGTCTTCCTTCCAAGCCCCTGGGGTTGACCGTGAACAGAAGGAGACACTGGGGAAGGACGCCAGCATTTATCCAGTGCCTGCTGTATGCCAGGCAGAACCAGACGTGGTTGCACACATCATCTCATCTAATCCTTGCAGTTACCGTGGGAGCTGCGTTCCCATTTTACAGATGAGGAAACAGAGGCTCAGAGAGGCCCAGCGACTTGCCAAGCAATTGACAGAGCCAGGTCCATCTGAGTTGCAGGCCATGCATTTCCACTGCTCATTGCTGGAGGAAAGGTCTTAATCATATTATTTTTTACTCTAACCTTGAGTAGTGTTTTTTTTCTTTCTCCAAAGCATTCTCAAGCATTATTTCATCTTAGTCCCACGTTCACTTATTTATCTGTTTATTTATTTTTTGCAGGGAAAGATTTACCCTGAGGAACATCTGTTGCCCATCTTCCTCTTTCCTTTTCTCCCCAGAGCCCCAGTGCATGGTTGTATATTCTAGTTGTAAGTCCTTCTAGTTCTTCTATGTGGGCCACCACCACAGCACGGCTACTGACAGACGGGTGGTGTGGTTCCACGACCAGGAAGCAAACCCGGGCTGCTGGAGCTGTGAGCGCACTGAACTTTAACCACTAGGCCTTTGGGGCTGGATCTCACATTCCTTTACTAAGAAAACAAAAAGCTGAAGCATCTGAAGCCTAGCGAGATTGTAACGTACACACAGCCACACAGCCAGGCCTCACACTCGCAGTGTCTCAGCCAGGAAGGCAATGGAGTTGCGGGGGTAAGAGACTGGCCCAGGGGTTCACCGGCCTGCTTCCATTCCCAGCAACATTACCCAGTGGCTGTGCGACCCTGGTGCCTAATTGGGCAGTTATAAGGATGACATTACATAAATATATATAAGGACTATGGATATAATTCCTTAGCATAGGGTATGGCACCTGGTAGCTATCATCATTTCCCCAAGACTTCTTCCCCTAGAACCACACCTCAGTAACGTGTGGCTTTTCTTCAAAGCCACTTTGATTAGAAAAACTGGCCCCAACGATTCATGATTGTCTTCCCTGCCTTTTACGATGCGACAAGAACGTTGAAAATATTCACTTAGTTCCTCTTTTGCTGAGTCTTCCTGTTAAAATGATCTGATTTTATAAGACACATTCAAACAACAAACACGAAAAATATTCTACCTGATTTCGCTTGATCTGACCAGTAGTCAAAGAAATGAAATGAAGCCAATGAGATGCCATACTCTCTACTGGACTTGTGGAACAGCTCTCTCTGTTTTTTTTTAAATTCTAATTCTTACTGCCGGTGAGAGTGCACGAAGACTCTGATTCTCTTGTGCTGGGTGGGTAAACTGGCCCTATCTTTCTGGAGGGCGCTTCGGTGATTGGCAAAGAGAATCCGAAAAGCATGTCTACCCTTTAACCCAGTGATTCTGCTCCAGAACGTATCCTAAGGTGCTCACTCTCAATTCAAAAACAAAAAAATGTTTATGCACCCAGCTCTCCATCACAGTGTTATTTTGAATGGTGAAAGAGTCTTCCTCTCTAAAATACCGCGTGTTAACAGAATAGATGCATAGTAATCCAATTACTTAATGGGAATATTATGAAGCAATTTAAAATGGTGGTAAGCGACTTTAAAAATTGTATGAAAGGTCTTGATGTCAAGATCTTGGTTTCTAAATATAATTCTCCACTAAAAGGAACAAGGGTGCTTTTGGCAGAAATAGTTGATTCGAGGTCCAGGGCAGGGAAAGGTCCAGATTAGACTGGAACATCTTGATATGCCAGAAAGCAAAGGTGTGCTCCAAAATGAACGGGGACAGGTGAGAAGGACCCGGGAGAGACTTGAAGGGGCTCCCACTGGCCAGATGTGGGACAATTTAAATATCAATAAGAAAAAAGATGAGACTGGGTTTTAACATATTGAATTAAAAACAAAAAGAATCTATAAGCATTAGCACACGGTGATAGAATTAAAAAAGAGGAATGGATGGGCCCTACTCGGTGGCGTAGCAGTTAAGGTCATGCCCTCCAATTTGGCGGCCTTGGGTTTGCTGGTTTGGATCCCAAGCATGGACCTAGCACCACGTATCAAGCCATGCTGTGGCAGCGTCCCACATACAAAATAGAGGAAGATGGGCACAGATGTCAGCTCAGGGCCAATCGTCCTCAGCAAAAAGAGGAGGATTGGTGGCAGATGTTAGCTCAGGGATAAACTTCCCCCAAAAAACAAAAATGAGGAGTGGAGGGAAAGAAAAATGCCAGCTGCCAATGGTAGAAGTAATGATAGATTTAGAAAATTACCATTTTGCAACTACCAATATAATAATTCAGGCAAGGATCCCCAATCCATTCTAAAACCGCTGAGTGTTGGGGAATAGGACATTTGCATGGTCTCAAGGTTTCACCCCACAAAACATTAACAAAAAAAGTAAAAATACGCCTTTATGATGGAGAGATCTGGCAGGAACCATTTTAATAAAGTGATCAGACTTAGCATCACTGACCTTGTGTGCCTCCTGAGCTGATGCAGTGAGCCAACATCAACTATATCGTACGCTTCCCAAAAAGAGTAAACCTGGATCTGGTCACGAGGAAACAGACAAATCCGTATTCTGAGTCCTTCCACAAGGTAACTGGCCCACACTCTTCAAACTAACAATGTATGAAGGACCCAAAAAAGGAGAGGAGTCTGTTATAGACGGAAGAGATAGGATAATTCAATACAATCTTAGATTGAATCTTGAACTGGATTCTGGATCAGAAAAAATTTGGAAATAGCTTACAAAGAACATTTTTGGACTATTAGAAAAAAATGCCAATATGGACTGTATATTAGGTAACATCCTTGCAGAATGTTAAGTTTCTTAGACGTGTTCATGATATTGTCGTTGTACAGGAGGACTGACTACCTTTCTCCTTAGACCCCAGCTGAAATATCCTTAGGATGAAGTGTCATGAGGTCTGCAATTTAAGTCATTCAGAAAAAAAAGAGAGAGACTGGATGAGGAAACTCTTAACGATGAGGGAATCTTGGTGAAGGGCATATGGCTATCCATTGTGCTATCTTTTCAACTTTTCTGTGAGTTAAAAATTTTTCATGTTTATTTCCACAAACATTGGTAAAAATGTACGGGAGGCATTTATTACAATATTGTTGGATACTGTGACATCACCAAAGCAGGATAAAAGTTTCATATACATTTGGATATGCAAATACGCATGTACCTGGAGTGGACAGCTGTTGTTTTTATCATTCCACTTCCATTCACCTTTTTGTTAACGAGCAGCACCCTTGTTTTCTTCTGGCCCCACTCCTCCCTCTTTCGGTTCATGAGGTTTGGATGTGAGCATACAAACCACATCCATCTGCCCCCAGGGATTGGTGGGCATACATCTTCGGTTAGTCCAACCAGAGCCAATGGACATCAACCCCAGGGCTTTCGCTGGACGTGTGGGGAAAAGGCTGCACACTTTTCCACCGAGGTTGCCAAGCCAATGGGATGTGAACTGAAGGAGCATGGTCATCCTTGTTTGGGGAGGAGCTGCATGTGAATCAAGCTGACACAGAAAGAGGGCTAAGAAGGAAGGATAAAGGTACCAGTTTACAGTGTTTGAGCTCCTGGATTTCAACACGCCTGCAGTTAGGTGAACCTGTGGATTTCCTTTTTGCTTATACCCATTGGAGCTGATATCTGTTGCTTGCACCCAAGGGGGCCTGACTACTACAGTATGGAAATGCATAGAAAAAGTGTGTTATCTTCCTATCATCATATAAAAAAATGACAAGTCTAGTGGCTTAAAACAACACACATTTACTATCTCACAATTTCTATGAGTCAGGACGCTGAGCACAGTTTAGCTGGGTCCTCTGTTCTGGGTCTTACAGACTGCAATTAAGATGCTGGCCAGGGTTGTGGTCTCATCTGGTGGCTCGACTGGGGAAGAATTTACTTCCAATCTCACTTAGCTTGTTGGGAGAATTCATTTTCTTGCAATTGTAGGACTGTGGGCCCTGGGTTTTTGCTGGCTGTCAGCTGGAGGCTGTCATCAAGCCTGAGATGCTACCCACAGTCCTTTGACACACGGGCATCCTCAACACGGCCTCTCATTTCATCGTCAACAAGGAGAATCCAGGCTGCTAAGAGGGAATCTTATATAACATAATGTAGTCATGAGGCTGACACCCTATCACCTTTGCCATATAAAGTAATCAAATCAAGAGAGGGATATCCCATCACATTTGT
Source organism: Equus asinus (assembly GCF_041296235.1). NCBI lineage: Eukaryota > Metazoa > Chordata > Mammalia > Perissodactyla > Equidae > Equus > Equus asinus. The sequence goes on along the minus strand of NC_091796.1, from coordinate 98,562,099 downwards.
CATGTTCTATCGGTTAGAAGCCAGCCATGGGTCCTACCTGCATCCATGAGGAGGGAATTACACAAAGGCATGGATTCCAGGAGGCAGGAAATCATTGGGGGTCAGCTTAGGGTCTGTCTGTCCCAAAAGGGATGGGAAGAATTCAATCAACAACTGCCACACCCGCCCCTACCCATCACTAGACACGTTTTTATGGGGTATTTACGATTGAGCACCACAGCACTGCACGTATTTATCCCGTTTCTTCCTAAATTAACAGTACTCATCACTGAGAAGGAGGAGGATGGGGAGGTGCTGGAAGGGCACCAGAATTTTTTGCTCTGTTTAAGGTATTGCTTGGAATTTTTACAATGAGCATGTATTCATGTAATTTTAAAATACAATTAAAATTGAAAGTCGTATATGCAGTCTGACTTCAGCTATATGCTGGTCTTCCTCCACTTCTGGACCTTCCTACACAGGTACACACACACAAGGGGGAAAAAAGACTGGAAGGAAACAGCCCAAAACGTGAAGACCTATTAGTTTGGAGTGGTGAATCTGTGGATGCATATTTTCTTCTTTATACTTTTCCGTATTTTTCACAATTAAGGAATATTACTCTAAGAATCAGGAAAAAAAAAACCTCAGGTGATCTGAAATGTTTTTTAAGTCCAATTTTATGGCTAAAAGTAAAGCAAACTCTCTTGTTTGCCTTCTGCAGAAAGGCGATTTCCTGCCTGGGTGGTGATGGGGAGGCTGCTCCTAGAGCTCCAAGAACTAAATCAGATGGAGTGGGGAACATGCACCTGCTTCCCCTCACGCTGGTAAAGAACCAGGAACTCTCATCAGAACACATCTGGCTTGGCCCCAGGACTAGGTGTTATTTGAAAAAATGTGGCAGGTCTTCTTCAGTGACTAAAAGCTACTGGAAGGTTCTAGCCAAGACGGGAAATAGAAGACTCTGTGCCAGACAGATTTGGTAAGCTGACATGCTCAGTAACCAACTAGTTCCAACCCACGGCTATATGAAAACAAACAAACAAAAGAAATGTTTGCTCTCATTTTTACAGCTAAGGAGGGGACCTTGATGCGTCTCTGAACTTGCTTGCTTGTCTGTAAAATTATAGAACTGAGTATGAGGGGCTTCTCTCAGAGCCAGCTGCCCAGACCACACCTGCGGTCAAAATAAACAAACAGAACCACCGCCAAGAGTTAGGTTAACCAAGCTTGCTGCAGCCCGGGAGAACGTGTCCCGGGGCGCACCTCAGGAGGGGAGAGCAGAGGGGCTTCCTATAGGGTTTGGGTGTGAGTTGGATGATTGTGAGGGGCATCAAAGAATTGGGGGCTAGTTCTGGGTTAGATGCTGCCAAGAAGCAGGGGCAATTTCGTGACTGAGCATCTCAATGACAGTCACCTAGAAGGAGAGTTAAAATGGGGCTTGAGTTGTTTTTGGTGAAACAGCAGCCATTGCTCAGAAAGGACCAATGCTTGTCAGAAGAGGAGGTGTCTAGTAATTTTTGTGCTCACAAGAGTGGCCTTGTCAGTGTCTTGTTCTGAGCATTATTTATGTTCTGCCAGGAACACGGTTGACTGGTTGTCAGGAGGGCCGTTTGCCACTTTCTCAGTCCCATCCAACTTTAAAATAAACATACCACCCAATAAAAAAACAGCATTTGAGTATACTTTCAACTTAGAACATTCTCTTTTTACCTATGGGGAATTCTTTGTGATTCTTTCTAGCTTCTCCATTCTTAAAGATGAGGAAATTGAGGTCAAAGATGTTTAGTGACTTGCCCAGCACCCCAGCTAGTTCAACAAGCCAGAAAGCAGTAGCATTCCTTTTGTGTGTGTGTGAGGAAGATTGGCCCTGAGCTAACATCTGTTGCCAACCTTCCTCTTTTTGCTTGAGGAATTCTCCCTGAGCTAATATCTGTGCCAATCTTCCTCTATTTTATATGAGATGCTGCCACAGCATGGCTTGACAAGTGATGCAAGGTCTGCACCTGGGATCTGAACCTGCAAACCCTAGGCTGCCAAAGTGGAACGTGCAAACTTAACCACTATGCCACCAGGCCAGCCTGCCCAATATTAAGTTCATACTTCTTTGTTGTCACATATCACTGTTCTTCATTCATCTTAGTTTTGAAAATTGTTTTCATTCCAGAAATTTGCATTGAGAACTTAAGTGTCTTTCACTCTTCTAGGCTCTGAAGAGACGATTGAGACAGGATAGATCTATCGAGCTTAGAGTCTAGTTGGGGTGATGGAAAGTGAAGAGGCAATTCAGTTCAGCGTGAGTAATATGATTAGGGAAACCCTGCATGCTCTGGGTGCTCATTGCCAGGGAGGGACACTGCATGAGTAGTCTTGCTGCTGTAACAAATTACCGCAAACTTGGTGGCTTAAAACAACACAAATTTCTTCTTACAGTTCTGGAGGTCAGAAGTCTGAAATGGGTCTCATGGGGCTCACATCAAGGTCTTGCAGGGCTGCGTTCCTTTGTGAAGGCTCCAGGGGAGAATCTGCCTCCTCGCCTTTCTCAGCTTTCCGAGGCCGCCTGCATTCGGTGGCTCGTGGCCCCTTCCTCCATCTTCAAAGCCAGCAATTCAACCATTCTGACTTCTGCCTCTGTCATCACATCTCCTTCCCTGACTCTTCTGCTTTCTTCTTCCATCTTTTAAGAACCCTTGTGATTAAACTGGGCGCAGCTGGGTAATTCAGGATACTCTCCCTATGTTACAGTCCTTACTTTAACCATATCTGCAGTGTCCCTCTTATCAGACATATTCATAGGTTCCAGGGATGAGGATATGGACATCTTTGGGGGCCGTTGTTCTGCCTACTGTAGACATCTAGCACAGTACTTTTTTTTCCTTTTTGGAAGGAGGGGGAGGGAGGAGTTCCGACTTCATGAAGACAGTGGCATCTAAGCTGACACCAGGAGGGAACAGGAACCAAGAAGGGAAGTGTTCTAAGCAGAGGGGAGGTCTGGGGGTGGAGAGCAAGTACGGTGCATTGTGCGTACGTTAGTCATTGCAGTTATACTGCAGTAACAACCAACCCCCACATCTCAGGGCCCACAAAAGCAAGGATTTACTTCTCATTCAAACTACAAGTGCATGGCGGACATGCTCCATGTTTTGGCTCAGTCCCTTGTCGTCTTCTTTCCAGGACCTAGGCTGAGGGGGCAGCCCCCACCTGGAACATGCTGGGCTCATGGCGGAGGAACAAGTTAAGGGGCAAAACCACAAGACGACGCTTAAAGCTTCTGCTGAGGAATGGAACGTGTCCCTTCCACTGACATTTCACCAGTCAAAGCAAGTCAGGTCATACGGCCAAGGCTGACAACCTCTCGTGGGAACGGGCATCAATAATTGGAAAGTAATAGGCTAGTACAACAAGAGATTGGGGTGTAGAATAAGATGGGGGAGCGGCTGGAAGCTCATGGTGAGGGCCAGAGCACGCATGACTTCAGAACCCAGTTTCCTTTGTTAGAATGGAGGCTCCCCGAGGGCAGGAACTGGGTCACTGCCTTATCCTCCTAGCCCAGTGTTTCTCAAACTTCTTTCATCCTTACCAACCTCCATCAAATCTTAATGCCACAGATACACTGTTGTGTATGGTGTGTGCGTCTGGGTTTTATACACAAAAACAGTAAGATATTTTTGCCCTCGTAAGAACCAATTTTCACCCCCCCTCTAACGGGGGGTGATATCAGCCCCCGTTAGAATGCGTGTTCTAGCTGCGATTACATGTAAGATTTAAATTAATTCTTGGATTCCATTGACTTAAATCATGTTTGTGAGTTCAAGCAAATCGCTTGTAGTTAAGTTGACACGCCCAAGCCTTACTACTTTATTTAAACTCAGCGTAACTAGCACTGCAGGGCAAGAGGCTGCGTGGCTAGAGAGGAGAGGCCCAGGGGGTAGAGAGGAAGCTGAACATCTGATGTTAGGAAAGAACGTAGCTATATCCAGGCGCTGCTTTGCAGAACTTTCAAAAATTGCATCTAACACACGGATGGCCAATAGACACATGAAAAGGTGCTCATCATCACTAATCATCAGGGAAATGCAAATCAAAACTACACTAAGATATCACCTTACACCTGTTAGAATGGCAAAAATATCCAAAACCAAGAGTGACAAATGTTGGAGAGGCTGTGGAGAAAAGGGAACCCTCACACACTGTTGGTGGGAATGCAAACTGGTGCAGCCACTATGGAAAACAGTATGGAGATTCCTCAAAAAGTTAAGAATAGAAATACCTTATGACCCAGCCATCCCACTACTGGGTATATATCCTAAGAACCTGAAATCAGCAATTTCAGAAGTTCTATGCACCCCTATCTTCATTGCAGCATTATGCACAATAGCCAAGTCATGGAACCAACCTAAGTGCCCAGCAACTGATGATTGGATAAAGAAGTTGTGGTATATTTATACAATGGAATACTACTCAGCCATAAAAAAGGACAAGGTTGTCCCATTCACAACAACATGGATAGACCTTGAGAGTATTATGTTGAGTGAAATAAGCCAGACAGAGAAAAACGAACTCGGCATGACTCCACTCATAGGTGGTAGTTAACGTATGGACAAAGAGAACTGATTGGTGGTTGCCAGGGGAAAGGGGGGTGGGGGGAGGGCACGAGGGGTGAAGTGGTGTACCTACAACATGACTAATAATAATGTACAACTGTAATTTCACAAGGATGTTAACTTTTATAACCTTAATAAAAAACAAACAAACAAACAAACAAAAATTGCATCTAAGTATCTTACCACTTTCAGAAGACTTCCCCAGGGTGAGGCAGCCCCGCCTGTCTCGGGCGAGGCCGTTAAACATAACCGAGCTCTTCCTGATGACTAAAGGTCTTCACCGAGTACATCCAAGACCAGCGATATCCTCGGGTCACCTTTTGCTTTGTATTTTAAAGTCTTATGGCTTTTCCCTCTTTGGGGAAACCCCGGCGAGCTGCCAGTCTAAGTCCTCACCACTCCCAGCGTGCCTGGCCCGTCTCCCTCCTTCACTCTGGTTTTGGGAACCAGAGGCGCTGCGTGGATGGGAGAGGCACTGAGCGAAGCCCCAGGAGCTCTAGGGGAACCGTGCGCGAGCTCAGGGCTCTGCCTGATTGTCTGTAAAGCTCAGCGAAGCTCAATCGAAGGCCAATCGCGTGCCAGGCAGTGGTCCATCCACTACAACAGTGGGTGAAAACGGCCCTGTCTGCCCTCTGGGGTTCAGGAGCATCCAGAGACACCTGCACTGATGAGATCTGACAGCCTGATGGTGGCAGTGCAGGCGGTGGGCCAGGCCGGGTGGGTTGGTCAAAGGCCTGGAGGCGTTTGCCTTCAGTCACGAAGGGCTCCATTCTTGGATTTCATTCCATTTTTCTGTTCGCCCTTGACTTGAACAAAAAGGAAGAGTTAACTGCGAACGTGGAGATGGAGAAGTTAGGGGAGAATGTGCAGATCCATTGACTTGGTGTCTTTGTAACTACCTAGGAAAATCTCCTCCTCGGGTTCAGCCTGTCCTCACCCCAGGCCTTACCGCAACAAAATGAAACAGATGCTCTTGAGCATCTGCACGTGAAGCAACTGTAGTCTGTAGATTTCTTAGACACAGAAGTGTAAAGGTTTTCCCTGTTTAAAGAAGGCAGTGGTTCAGGGGCAGAGGGGGCTACCAAGGAGAAACACAAAGGGATTCTGCAAAGCCCTTCCCTTGGCCTCCAGGCTCCCCTCGCCCTTTCCCTCCTTCTGTCCCAGCCACGCTGGCCCCCTTGCTGGTCTGTTGCTTGAACACACCAAGCACGTTCCCTTTGGGAGGTGCACACTTACGTAACCCACTGCCCCTCGCGTCTGCACTGCCCACCACGTGATACAGGCTCCGCACGGCTGTCACCCCTGCAGAGGACTTCCCTCCCCTCCCCATCTCTACCTTCACCTCCTTTTTAGCCACGGCGTTTAACACTAAGTGACATGTGACGCATTTGCTGTCTGCCTTCCCCACTGAAATGTGAGCGCCACAACAGCAGGGCCCTCCTTGTTCCCACTCCAGGCCCAGTTCCCAGAAGGGCCAGCACCCATGGCACTCACGATGTGGATTACTTTGTAGTCTTCTTATGGCTAAAAGTCAAATTATTTTACCACCACTATTTTTCTTGGGGACATCTATAAATGTGGCTTCTGTATGCAACACACTTGACAAGTGTTCGTACAGAAGAGAAAGTTTCACTTGTTGGAAAGTGTTTGTTTGCATCCGTGTCTGGAAAGCAGACCACTCATAGGAAGGTGGAAGTTCAGAATCCTTTAATCCACATTCTTCTCACTCAGGAAAGAGTTAATAGGAACACTAGCCTCAATGCGTTCAGAACAACCACTAAGACATTTCTCTCAGTCCTTTCTTTCTTCTGAGTGATCACAGCCTGAAGAGCTTCCAGCCGTCAGTCCCTGACCATCCTCTTCAGCTTTACCAGTTCTTTCCTTCTGCTTCCACCCAGACTACGATGCCCATACTGGCCTTTTCCAATACAGCGGGCCTCTTGCAATAGGGAGCCGGGGTCCAATGAGGCCTATCTGAGTAGTCACGTGCCGCATGACGACATTTTCAACGACAGACCGCACATACAACGGTGGTCCCGAGTACCATAGAGCCTTGGTGTGTAGTGGGCTGTGCCATCTAGGTTTCTGTGCGTGCACTCCATGATGTTTGCAGTGACGAAATAACCTAACCACTCATTTCTCAGAACACGGGCCTGTCATTAAGCGACGCGTGACTGTAGTTGGGTTTTTTCCCCTCCAGAGTGAGTCAGACGTAAGCTCCTTAAGCAAAGGCTGGACTGCCCACACCCAGACGTTCCGATCCCTCGTCTACAGAACTAACAGGGTAAGCCCGGTTCCACTACATCTTAACAAAACCTATGCTTTTCAAGTTTTTGTTCTGTAGCAATAGAAATGGCAGTTTTTGGCAAGCACAAAGTCTAGAGAAATGGAAATTTTCTTATAATAATCTTACTTTCCAATTGACAGCTATAAATACAAAGCAGTACAAGACCTCTGATAATGTGTGTATATTTACGTCTGTCTTTACACGGATACATCGGATTGAGAAGGAAAAAAACTCGGCTCTCAAGCGATTCTTTTAATTAGGTCAAGAAGCTTTTGTGTTATTTGAGGATAAGTGAATGGTAACTCTTTTCAAAAATCCCCAGTTTGTCAGTGGTCAAGAATACTGAAACTGAAACTCAAAAGATTTCACTAACAGCAGAAAAATAATCTCGGAAACACTTTGTCAAACTATTTCCAACGCCAAGAATGTGTAAAGGCTGAACAAAAGATTTAGGGCCATCCCAACAAAAGCCAGGAGGACACGCAGAGACGGGAAGTCTGGCAAGACGTGAGGATGAAGCATGTGCTGTTTTCCATTTTAAGTATGTAACCTGGTTTCAATCATTTTCCAGAAATGTTTCCAAATTAGAAGAAAGGAAAAAAAAAAACCTTCAAAAGATATTAAGAAGACTAAACTATTCTGTTTGAGATCAGACCTGACTTCACAGCTCGGACTCTGAGAGCCATCATACCCGAATGAGAGCTGTGCCATAAATCCTACAGATTTAACGACATGTCTCTACCCCACCCTCCAATATCCCACACCCACTTTTAGATGGTGTGGAACTGCCTGCCTTTTTCATTCATGCTCAGGTGAAAAAAAGCACAAACATATCTAGGAGGACCTTTAAAACTTCATTTTCTGGTGAAAAGTAAGAAACATATACATCTACTGCACCAAAACTTTCGAAGAATTTATAGGTCAATGACAGTCACAGTAGAAACATCATTAAGAACAGAAACTCCAGTTGGGTTTTCAGTTAGGCACCAGCAGACTGCTTCAAAGACATTCCTGATGGCAAGGACTGCACACTTGCACAGCCCAAGATCCATGTATCAATGACAGTCGAGAGAGAACCGAGTACCCAGGGGACAGAGAAAGGATTCAGAAGTGTGGAGGAAAAGGAAAGCTGAAAGAGACATTATACTGGACATAAGACAAAGAAAACATCTCTTTTCAAAGAATAACTCTAAAACGTCTCTGCATTGGAGTGCTTTAAAAATGCAAATTGGGGATCGGCCCCATGGCCTAGCGGTTGAAGTTCTGCACGCTCCGCTCCGGGGTTCGTGGGTTCAGATCCTGGATGCAGACCTACTCCACTTGTCAGCCATGCTATGGAGGCATCCCACATACAGAGTAGAGGAAGACTGGTACAGATGTTAGCTCAGGGACAATCTTCCTCACAGAAAAAAAAGTTAAAAATGCAAATGGTGCTACACCAGATTCAATTCCTAAATGCTACAAGCAGGGGCTATGGATGTCCTGAGCTAACCCAAGGTATAGCATGGAGAAAAGGAAAAAAGGTGGAGGAAGACAATGAATGAGTGAATAAGAATTGAAGGAGGGGCTAGCCCGGTGGCATAGTGGTTAAGTTTGCGCACTCTGCTTCAGTGGCCCAGGGTTCGCAGGTTCAGATCTCAGGCATGGACCTACAGACTGCTCATCAAGCCACGCTGTGGCAGCATCCTACATACAAGACTGGCATAGATGTTAGCTCAGCAACAATCTTCCTCAAGCAAAAAGAGGAAGATTGGCAACAGATGTTAGCTCAAGGCCAATCTTCCTCACCAAAAAAAAAAAGGACAGAAGGAAGATAGCACAGTGAGGGTGGGGAGAGAGAGGAAGAGAAGAGCACACACTGGGAGCCGGAGCAAACCACTAAGAAGCAATTAAAGTGACGTCAGCTCCTGACTGAATTCTGGCTCTAGGGGCCAGCTCCCTGGCCGAGTGGTTGGGTTCACGTGCTCTGCTTTGGTGGCCTAGGGTTTCGCTGGTTCAAAACCTGGCTGCGAACATGGCACTGCTCATCAAGCCATGCTGATGCAGCATCCTACATGCCACAACTAGAAGGACCCACAACTAAAAACACACAACTATGTACCGGGGGGACTTTGGGAGAAAAAGGAAAAATAAAATCTTAAAAAAAAACCATTCTGGCTCTACTCACTAAAACACATCTGGAAAGGTCTTGTTTAAGGGGGATGAAAAACTATTATTTTAAAAAAAGAAAAATGCACAGTAAATTTTATTTATGTATTTATAAAAAGATTTATACCAATCAGGCCTTTAACATGTAAAAAGTACACCTATATTTACAAACTTAACTATATGAGAATATAAACGCAGACGGAATTATCAAAAAGAAAACATTTTATTTATATCACTAAATACAATTAGTTTCCCTGATTATAACCCATAATGAGTGTCACCTAAAATACAGGACGGTCTGTACAGAGGTGAGCGACCCCAGCATCACTGTGTGCACACACTGAACCACTGACCTCAGGAAAAGCAGAGCTGACGTTGCTAAATTACCGTCTGTTTCAGAAACTCTCACCATCTGATGGAAATCAGAGGAAGATTTATGTAGCAGAGCACTTGCATAATAACTTAAAAGGTTAAAAGCTTATAGTGATAAAATAATCTTGTGCACCCTCCTCAGGAATTTTAGGCAGGCGGCCCTCTTACAGATCCCAAGTCTGGACAAAGACAACCAATCATGAAACACTGGGTCAGTTCACTGGCCATCTGGTTGGTCATGGTGCATTTCTGGCGAATAGGTCAACAGAACAATCATGACCCAGAGGTGAAGCAAAGCCTAAGGAAAGAAAAGCAATGTATGCATTAGCAATAAATCCATCTCCAGCAAGGCCCACTGTGAGTGCCCTGAGGGCCAGCACCACGTCTTATTCGTCTCTGTACACCTGAGGCTAGCGCTGGGTCTGCAACCCTGTAGGGGCTCTGAACACTGACTGGACAAATAAGGATGAACCAGATGTATGAACAGTCAAAGGAGCTGAGCACCAGGGAGGGGAATACGGAGCTGCCCCTACAGAATTCTCAGCGGAGAGGCGTGAAGTCCTCAACACATTCACATTACGCACATGGCATGGACACATAAATAATCAGTCCGGTAACGACACTGCAGAGTAAATGGCATGATTAAAATTGCTAGATAAACATGAAGCTGGTCGGAAAGGCTTTCTAGAGCCGAGTTCTGGCTGGTGTTTAGAAAGAGGGTTGAGCCATGATTTGGTGAAGAGGTGACAGGGAGATGTTCTTGCCAGGAATAATGTGCCAGGTTTCAGAGGCTGATCTAGGGTCCAGCACAGGGCCTGTGGTGATAAAGTTCCACTAACGCCCTCATGAGAGCGCTGAACCAGAGTGAGGGCCGTCACTCAGGGCCTTGCGCCTCTGCAGTGCACCGCGCCCCATCTCACGCCAACCGACGGCGCATGTGCTCCTCACACTCTGCAGCGCAGGAAAGCAACCGGATGTGGGTGTACTGGACCCTTTCCCAGGCCATTCAGTTTTCTTTCTTTTGTTCTCCCCATCCCTCTCTTCTTAAAAACTTTTTATTTAAAGGACTAACTCTTCCCTCTAGTGGATCACAGAGAAATTTCTAGGTATGCTTTTATTTCTTTTCAAGAAAACTGCCTGTTTTAATTCAACTCAACTACTTGTACACATCCTCACTCATCATGGACCGTGAGCTTTTTAGGCTCACAGGACACACGAAATGACATGCCAAACTATGGTCGTCATTTTATGAGAGCTAAGAAATCCGAAAGAAAATAAATCAACTTTGAGATCCCTTTGGAAAATAAAGCAAAACACATGGAAAAAATTGAAGCAACTTTACATCGAGATAAAAACGAAATCAATTGTCTTCTATCACTATCATTAGGGGGCCTCAGAATGGAGGTAACTATTAAACTGCCTACAGTTAACGTTATCGTAGGAAAACCTTTCAGCAATTTCTTAGACAGAATGAATTGTCATTTTATGTGCATACTCTAAGGGAAAAAAGTCATAATTACTAACAATGAGTTCTTTTCTTTCAAAGTTGATTGCTAAACTTTTCGGCAAAAAGATGAGCAGCGAAAAAAAAACGAGTTAAAAATCAAGTGCAGCATTGTTTTTTCAAACAAATTTACTTACCATATATATAATTACAAAAACGCGTGCTATGGGGTATCTTCGGAGAAAAATTCCCAGACGGATGCTGTGCAAATAGTGGTGGGGGTGGAGAGGAGAAGAGAGTTACACTCAAAACAGATCTTCCTGTGGCAACAGTTTCTGATGCTTTTTAAAATTTCACTCATTTAAACTATTTACATGGCCGCCATAAAAGAAAGATTATTCTATAGAAGATCGTTAAATGATTACCTGAAATAACTATACAGAAATGTGACAGTAGTAAACAAATACTTTTGTCATTATTTGGGGTTTGGCTGTTAAACTTTAGCACAAGCTACTTCTCTTGATTCTGGAGCTACAACTGTAGAAGACAAACTGGGTCCCTGTCTAAATCATTTTTCTTTTAGGAACCAAAGAAGTTACAAAAGATAAGGCTGGTGTGAACACACAAATGGGAAAAGAAGACTCTGGTTGGAATTAATCTGCAAATAGCTAATCTGGAAATTTTCGCATGGATACATGCTTCTAAAAGGCACAGAACTATAGAAACTCAAGTAAACATTTAAAGTCAGCATGGGAAACATCAAGACATCCAGACCTTATTACTCCCACCTACTTGCAACCTTTTCCCGCATCAAGATGGATACACATACAAGCAAATACACCTTTCTTCTATGCCTTTCTGCTTCTGTCATTGCCACTAGCACAATGCCTTGCACATAGGTTCTCTAAAAAGTATTATGTATGCTGAATAAATGAATAGTTGAGATGGATGTGCTTAATAATTTGGAGAGAATGACTGTGGCTTCTAAGCCTGTGGCTTCAGGAATCTTAGTAAATTGCCCTCCTTATTTTTAACACCATTGCTTTATCCTAGCACAAAAACTTAAAAAAAGATTGTTCTATTATACAACAATCCATTAAAACTTTGTTTAATTATCAACACTGAAAGGCAGAAGAGTTTAGTAGGTTATTTAGACATGAACTTTATCAAAGCTATATATAAACTATTAAAACATTTTCTTTATAAAGTAGGTGTCTGCTAATATACAAGGCTATTTATAATATACATAACATACATATAAATTACATACTATTTGGGTAGTATGTAATTTAAACATTTAAAACATTAAAATGAGTACTGTTCATTTATTACAGCAGCATCTTATATTCTAATCACATGATAATGAGATAAAATATTCAAATAGATCTATTTACATGAGACAGAGGCTTGCTCAATGAAATTTAATTTTTCTTTTTTCTGGCCGAGGAAGATTGTCCCTGAGCTAACATCTGTGCCAATCTTCCTCTAGGTTGTATGTGGGATGCCACCACAGAGTGGCTGCCAACGAGTGGTGTAGGTCTACACTCAGGAACCGAACCTGGGCCGCTGAAGTGGAGTGCACCGAACTTAACCACTAAGTTAGGCCATGAGGCCAGCCCCTAATGAGGTTTTTCTTTTTTTTTTTTAAAAGATTGGCACCTGAGCTAACATCTGTTGCCAATCTTTTTTTCTTCTTCTTCTTCTTCCCAAAGCGTCCCTCCACCACCCTGTACATAGTTGTATATTCTAGTTATAGGTCCTTCTGGTTCTGCTACATGGGACACCGCTTCTGCCCGGCCAGGTGAGTGGTACTAGGTGCGCGGCCAGGATCCGAACCGGCAAAACCCTGGGCCGCTAAAGCAGAGCGCGTGAACTTAACCACTCGGCCACGGGGCCGGCCCCATGAGTTTTTTAACAGAGTCTGTTATAGAAAGAAGAGAAATGGTCAGAGGTAATCATCTTCAATAAAATATAGGCAGTTGTAGACCTTTTAAAGCAACTTCATGACACTGAAATACCATGAGAGGAATAAAGTAAATGTCACTTTAAATATCAGCTCTGCCTAATGGGACTCACTATGATTGAAACCACTGGAAAACGTTACAAAAATACTGGACAGTCCATCACTCATCGTTACTGGTACTGCTTACCTAAATTGGTCAATTGAACTGGCAGCTTTGCGGACTTTTCCATACATTCCTGCCAGATTAGTTTCTGTGTCATTAAAAAGCACAGGAACATTTCGCAGACGCGTGCCTGTTTAAACAAGAAAAAAATGAATTAATGTACAGACACCAAAACCAATTTTCTAACAAAATTTTAGTTGAATATTCATTATATTACATATGGAAGAAATTCTCAAGGCCAACTCTCTAAGCACTACACCCAAAGAAGATGAAAGCATAAAGGAAAGATAGATAAACTCATTCTATAAAATGTTTAAACTTCCATATCCAAAAAAACAAAAATTTAAAAACTAAGAAAATTATTCTCCTATGAAATGAGCAAAACTTAAAGTTTGCAAACACCAAGTGTTGCTGAGTCCATACTAACGGGCACTCTCCTCCTGTGCCAGCAAGAGCGAGGCTGGACACCCGCTCTACAACACTGACGACTCCCAAATCCATTAGCTCCAGCCCAGACCCCTCCAAAGTGAGACGTGTCCAACCGGCTACGTCATTTCCGTCTGGGCGTCTAACAGACATCCAGACTCAGCAGGCCCCAACTAGGATCCTGATTTCCTGTCCTCACTGCCAACCTACTCGTCCTGCAGTTTTCCGCTCTCAGTACACGACAGCTCCACCCTTCCATCTGCTCAGGCCAAAAACCTTGACTCCTTTCTTTGTCCCAAACTCCACATCCAATCTGCCAGCAAATTCTGTCAGCTCACCCTTAAAATAAATCCCCAAGGTGCCCACTCTGGTTGGAACCACCACTGTCTCTCCCACGGACTGACACAATGGCTCCTCCCTGGTCTCCCTGCCTTCACTCCCAGCTCTCTGCAGTCTGCTCTGGACAGCGCAGCCAGCGGCATCTTATTAAAGACCCTTCAGTGGCTTCCTACTTCATTCAGAGTAAAAGTCCCTATACAGGCCTAGACGGTCTCCTCCAGGCTCTCCTCATCCCGCTTACCCTACTCTCCCCCTCACTCAGTCTACTTCAGCCGCTCCCGGCCCCTTGCTATCTCTGCAACCTACCAGCAACACTCCCGCCTCAGGGTCTTTGCACCTGCTCCTCTCTCTGCCTGGAACATTTTCCTGTGGCTCTCCTCATAGTCTACTACCCTACCTCCTTCGGGACTTTAACAAAGTGCCACTTTTTCAATGAGGTCTTCCTTGACCGCCCTATTTAAATTAGAATCCCATCTCACGCTTGGCACCGTGTATCTACCTTCCCTGCGTAACCATCCTCTGCAGCACAAAGTGCCATCTCACATAGTTCATTTATCGCCTGTCTCCTCCACCTGTACCCCCGGCAACACCACAAGGCATGATCCACAGGGCAGAGATTCTGGTCTCTTTTGATGACCACTGCATCTCCAATGCCTAGAACAGTAACTGGAACCAAGTAGGCACTTAATAATTATTTGCTGATTTTGGCAACAAAAATAAAAAGCCTTTAAACGCGTATACCTATGGATTCAGCAAGTCCATTGTTAAGAATTTATCCTAATAGAAAATACGTACAGAGGATATTTTCCTCAGAACTGCCATTAGTTACAAAATTAGCCACAATCTAAATCGCCAACCATAAGGAACTGATTCAACAAATTATGGTATTTTCATGTGACAGATTTCTATGAAGCAATATATAAGTTATTGTGTAAAATATATTATAAAAATTTATATGAAAAAAGTTGAAAATCAATAAAACAGATACTACAAACATATATAGGAAAAAAGTCTGAAAGAAGATGTTCCAAAGTTTTATCTGAGGACAAGAGACTATCAGGTGATTTTAATTTCCTTTTTTTTGGTATTTCTTTTTATAGCAACCATGTGCTATTATGAAAAAATATATATATATATATAAAATAACGTTATGTTTTAAAAATTTAAGAATAAAAAAATTAAAACCAAAAAGCTGGGAGATTTCCTGAATGACTACTTTGTAGGCTTTACAAGTTTCTAAAAGTAAAAACTTGCCTGTTGAAGCTTATACTAAAATCTTTAACACTGTTTGGTTACGTATTGTGGGAATCTGTAGATTTCTCTGTTAAAATCATAGACTGGAGATACTCCAGTGACTACGTATTAAGCTTTCTAGTCACAATTATGGGCGGGAAGATTGAAGCAAATCTGGCTCTGAGGCCCTGAAAGCGCCTTTCTACTCAGTCACTTGTCAGCGACAACTTGTCGAGCGTCCTACAGACTCCTGTAGGATTTTCGGTCCTCGGGCCTCCCTTCTCCGGGTCCCACACTAGTAAGGGATCTTAATCAGTCCACTGTCCGGCTGGCTAATGATCACACCAACAGCGCAGGGCCCAGGCCACACGTCTGGAGAAAAGCGGGGACTCGGTTGGACGAAGCTTCCTTTCAAATGAAACGGTCTTTCTCTAACTTTTCAAAGCCATGTTTGAATTAGCAAGGTTGGAAATTACGGCAATGAAACGTTTCTGTTACCTTCGCCGTTGTCAACTCCAGACATGTTAATGGAAGGCCCATTACTACCACTGCCGGCCGCGGAGTGCATCTGCTGCTCCAGGCGCTCCAGCTGGAAGACCAGCGAGTTCTTCTCCGTGCTGAGACTCTCCAGCATGGTCTGCTTCTGGATCAGAGTCTCTGTCAGCTGATGCAGTCGATTTTCTAACTCGGATTGACTGCTATTGCTTAAAGTTTTATTGGTAAGCTGAAAGGCAAAGCATTCATTAAATTATTACATAAAACCAAAGTCATACAACATAGAAACCACGGTACTCCATTCCCATAGGGAAACGCTGGCATTAACTGATTTTTCAAAACTCTATAACGATTCTTTCACTGTCTACAGAAGCGATTTTCAAACTGTACTAGTGGGTCACCAAGTCAATTTAGTGGATCACAACTGGCATTTAAAAAAAATAGAATAGAACGGGACATAGAGCACACAGCACATAGTATTAGCATTATTTTGTATAACTGCCGTTTTGGTTTTGAACGTGTGTGTGTGTGTGAGTATTGAGTCACGATGTAAACTTTATTTCTTACTGTGGCATCATGGTCAAAAATATCTCAAAGCACTGGTCCAGGAACACAGTTCGCACTTCTCAGTCTGGATTCAAAACCTTCCGTAACTCAACAGTTGTGGTACAGCACAAAGACCACAATGTGAGGTCTTCACCTCAGCTCATCAATTTCCCAGCTGTCACCTCTCTGAATCTGTTTCCTCATCGATAAGTGAGGATAACAGTGCCTGTTGCACATGGTATTTAGGAGGCCCAGAGGTAAAAGGATAAGCAGATGCAGCATTTTTACTGTTCACTCAGTATAAATCTTAACTCATTCTGATTGTGTGGGGTTTTTTTTAATGTATTAAGATGATAGTCTCTTTTTAAATTGTACAAGGCAGAGGCTGGCCCCATGGCCGAGTGGTTAAGTTCATGCGCTCTGCTTCGCTGGCCCAGGGTTTCGCCGGTTCGAATCCTGGGCATGGACACGGCACTGCCTGGCAAGTCATGCTGAAGCAGCATCCCACATGCCACAACTAGAAGGACTCACAACTAAAAATACACAACTGTGTACTGGGGGGCTTTGGGAGAGAAAGGAAAAATAAAATCGTAAATTGTACAAGGCAAATTCCTTCTCTGAGACAAAGTTTTTCCTCTGTTCTACTTAGATGAAAAATCTTTAAGACACATCTTCCTATAGTTGATTCCTGATTAACAAAAACAGCACAGTATCTTACACATAGGAGGTACTCAATAAATAATAAATATAGGAGCTTTCTCTAAGATTAAACCAATTTGCGCTTTATGCTCCTTTCTTTTCTTGACTTTCTTTTAGCAAATCACGTTACCGTTTGTAAGCATTGCACAAATGTAGGTAAGAGAAGGAGAAGGGAACATATAAATCAATTAGCTGTTCCCAACTCTTATAAAAATTAAAATGAAATATTTTAAAACATTACAAATTATGGACTACTATGAATTCTAAAAACTTAGAAAATTAAAATTATTTGACGTTTCATGTTCAAACTAAGTCATTAGCTAACTAAAAAATAATTAGTCAATCTTTATGCAAATTATTTAAATGATCAATAAGTCCATTATTTATTAAGTCAATCATCTGAGTATAAGGGAGGAAAGGACAATGTACAATTACAGGGCAAGCATGCATGACTTTGTCAGTTAATGATAAAGGCTAATAAATCTAGGTGCTAGGCACTTGTTATCTTCTGTTTTACATTTCCAGAGTTAAAAAGGGTCTTGATGACCTTATGAAAGACCTATCAATTGTTAATAGGAAGGTTTATCATTGGATTTTCCTTAGGAAAGAGAAACCAAAATTACGTAACTGGCGATCAGCACAACCACCACTGAAGTTAGACGGTACAAATTTTGCGGTAATTCACATCTCTTTGGGTGACTCTGGCTATAAGATACTTCTCTAAGAAGCAAGCCCCTGAATATAGTGAATGCAGACTCAAACGGCATTAGATGAAAATTGTGAATCAGGCTGAAAATAAATTATCTCACTACTGCAACAAGAGAACTCAGGTGAAAATACGGGAAAAAGGCTTACTGTACCCTTTAAAAAATGTAGCTTCACCATGCTATCTTCTCCCAAGTTGTGAACGCTGATTCCTACCTGATTCCTGAGTTTCTGAATTTCTTCTTCTCGATCTTTAATTCTGCTTTGCAGTGTGTTCTTTGTTCGATACAGATCTTCTTCCATGTAGTGGAATTCCTACAAAGTGAGGCACAAATGAGCAAAAGTTAGATCAGAGCTCCCTATTTCATCCCCAGTACTTGAAACAGCGCCTGACACACGGTCGCCATTCAAGCAACACGTGATGCGTGTGAACCGACTGAGACATTGGACTCGGATGGTCTGATGAAAAGTTAATGCCTCCACATGACATCCAAGCACAAGTCTTTATGTGATCACATATTCCCATTTTTCTTGGATAGATATGTAGGAACAGAACCCCTGGACCACAAAAGTGTATGTCTAATAAGGGAAGAAAAGCTGCCAAACTGTTTTCCGAGTTTTCTTTCAAAATACCTGTACCATTTTGCATTCCCATAGCAACAGGAGAGTTCCAGTTCCAACACTCGCTACTGTCAGGCTCGGTAAGTGCAGCTATTCTAACAGGTACGCAGTGGTATCTCATTGTGGTTTCAATCTGCATTTCCCTAATGGCTAAGGATGCTGAGCAGCTTTCCATATGGTTATTTGCATCAGGCAATATCTTGCACCGGTTTTACTCTATCATCGATAAAAGTGAGAGAGAAAAAAAGAAATACCTCCAGATTCACTAACAGCTGCACTAGTGAACTACTAGTTGTCCAATGGATATGACCAGTCAGAGTCAGGTCAGAATTTAAGAGCAAAGCACATGCCAGGGAAGAGAGAGTAATTAACTAAGTACCTTCAAAAGCATTATGCTTAACTATGCTAATAAAAGACGTAAAGGGAGCTGCACGAAGAAGTAAACACGACATGGAACATCAAACTGCTAGAGACTACTTCAGACACTTGGCTCAACCTGCTCATTTCACAGACTCAACAAATTGAGATAAACGAGAAGAGAGAAAATCAGGAGGGTAATTAGGGTTGGAGAATCACTATTTACAAGGTTTGCCTGATTTTATAGCTCTAGGCTAGCACAAAATTCAAGGCTGAAATTACTTAAATTAATAAGGAGCGCTACAGGACTATTTAATCCCAAGATTGAGCACTTTACATCTAAAACATCTGATTACTAAGTGAACAGCCCACAGCTGCCTTCAGCTCCACTTTCCTCTACTTAACTCCCTCATCTTAAAAAAGGCACTGGAAGTGGATGCAGTAAAACCATCTGCCACAATAAAATGAAAATTATCTCACTCACCATCAAGAACATCAAATTTTTGCCTTTTAATAAATTAAAATGCAATTTCTGAAAGGACAGCTAATCTTATGACTAAATTATCTAAACAGCTATGATGTACCCCACAGGTTGCCACTTGGTGAATTTTTCTCTTAATACTCAGGAAATAGATTTAAGCGCAACTTTCATAATAAAAACAAACATTGAGAATAGAACTAGCTTCAGAAATGATAAATCCCAATGAAAAAACTCTTTAAAGAATATAAATATGCAAAGCTGGAAATGTTAGGAGTGATGCACTGAGAATTATAAGAATAGTTTTCTCTCTGTAAAACGAACAGAATAACAATTTTGAGGATGAAATAAGATAATGTAAACTAGGTGCCTATAACAATGTCATTTCTCAGTAAATTAGAGATGTTATTAATATTAGATACAAAATTATGCAAATGTGGCATAAGCAAGTTCAACTGTGTTAATATTTAAACTATTACATAAGTATATTAAAGTAGAATAATTTGGCTTGAGGAGCAGACAACTGCTGATTGAACAATGAAATATAATTCTAAACATGATTTGTAGGAACAGTCTGTATAAGCATCTTTTCTCAACAGAAAGAGTAGTCTAATGGTACTAAGGCATATATGTTTCTATTAAAGAATATTTACTGATGTTCCTAGAAAGCACAAATAAAATATGAAAATCAACTGACATTTTTAAGTTTTCTATACATACATACTCCAACAAAAAGATACAATAAAATACAGACAGGGCAGCAGACAGAACTCTGCGACAGGAACCCTGGGCACTATCCTGTTCTATAATTAGTTGTATGATATTAGGCAAGTCTCATTTTTGTGCTTCTACTTTTCATCTCTTAAAAAACAAACAGGGGCCAGCCCGGTGGTGCAGCATTTAAGTGCACATGTTCCACTTTGGTGGCCCGGGGTTTGCCAGTTTGGATCCCGGGTGTGGACATGGCACCGCTTGGCAAGCCATGCTGTGGCAGGCGTCCTACATGTAAAGTAGAGGCAGATGGGCGTGGATGTTAACTCAGAGCCAGTCTTCCTCAGCAAAAAGAGGAGGACTGGCAGCAGATGTTAGCTCAGGGCTAATCTTCCTCAAAAAAAAAAGAAAGAAAAAGAACACAAAAAAAGCCAAACAAACAATGAGGAGGATGGGGTAATAAGGTAGGAGGGACCATCTACCATCAACACTGTGAGCTCACGCTGTTAAGAATTTCAGTAAGCTGCTTTACCAGGACGTCTCCTCGTATGACCACTAGGGGACGGAGTCTTCCCCAGTAATCATCAACCTCAAATCCTTACCTGCTTCTGTCGATCCAGCTCTGCCTCTAGTTCTTGTTTAGACGCCTTCTGCTGGGCTATTTGGTCTTGCAGATCTTGTAACTGTTCTCTTGCTGATTCTGCTTCACTAACCTGCTGAGCCTCCATATCCTTAAAAAGATGCACCTTACATGTGAAAGCAATACTTAACTGTTCAGGTCAACATTTGCTGAGTCATCATTATGTGCCAGGAGCTGGGCACAGCAGGCGCTGGAGGGACAGGATGTGCGAGACGTGGTCTCAGCCTACAAGGAGCATACAAACTGACACTCCATTATATAACATGGAAAGGGTGAGAGAAATGAACAGGATACTACAGCTGCCGCAGCACATACATCATTTGGTCTCATGAGTATGAGGAGACAGTGGCTCACTGGGAGACTTAGATCTTTATTCAAAAGCTAACCACTTCAGGGGCCAGACCCGTGGCCTAGTAGGCAAGTTCAGCGCGCTCTGCTTTGGTGGCCCAGGTTCACAGGTTCAGATCCTAGGTGCAGACCTATACCAATCGTCAGCCATGCTGTGATGGTGTCCCACATATAAAATAGAGGAGGACTGGCACAGATGTTAGCTCAGGGTGAATCTTCCTCAAGCCAAAAAAAAGAGGAAGATTGGTAACAGATGTTAGCTCAGGGCCAATCTCTCTCAGCAAAAAAAAAAAAAAAAAGGCAAGATGATAACCTAACAACTTCAAAAAGAACAGAAATATATAACATCTAAAAGAAATTCCCTGCATTAATTCCCTGATATTGCAGGTTATCACTAGTTTTTTGTGTGTGCATAAGTAATCAATACACAGTAAGAATATAACTTTTCTCTCATATCACCTGAGGTAAGTGTATTATTTTTTTTTAGCTTTATTACTATTATCTGCTTTCACATCTTCCCATGTTTCTTCTGTAACTTATTTCTCTGGGGGTCACTACTGTCACTTCTTCAAACTCAAAAACCACCTTCTGGATTTCCTGTAAAATCGAGTAGTGGCAAAGAACAACTCTAGGTTTCTCTATTTTCCACATACAGGTTAAGGATAAATCTATTCACAGAGTACTATACGAGATTAAAATCAGCATCTTAACTTTGCTCTTTATCTTTTGGTACATTCTGTTTTATACTCATCTCCACAAACTCTGGCACTTCACATACTGTTTGAAAGAACTGATAGATAACCGATACTCCCAGATAATCACAGTGTAATATTCTGTATTCACACAACTTTGTGGATTTAGAGGAAAAAGCAGTAAGCACAACTATTTTCCCCTACCATCGTGTTTTCAGGGTTAGTAAAAGGTAGATTAATTTTTGTCATAAATTTGACTAAATCAGACAAATTCTTGAGAGGCAGGCAATATCCATAATGGTTAAGAATGCATCTTCTGGAATCAGACAGACTAGGGTTCTAGTCCCGGCTCTGCCACTTTACTGGTGACGGGAAGTAACTTTCCTTCTCCATGCTTACATTTCTTCAGGCTGTAAAATGAGAGTTATCACCTCCCTTACAGGGTAATGGTAAGGAAGAAACAAAGGGATATAGCTGAGAGCTTAGTGCTCAGAACCTGATGGCTATTATAATTATTAACAATTCTCCCATTTTGCTAGACCTAATACTATAATCTGCATTACAGATTACATAAACTTCTTGAGAAAAGGTAGTCACTGTTGTCAATGATGCTGGGGTAAGGATGAGATATTAAATAAAACAAATCATATTTTTCATAATCTCGCCCTAAAGACATGTATGATTAAGACAAGGTATGAATAAGATTAGCACCTACTCAATTTCTAAGTTCACCGGATTGAATCCTTTGAATTCAAGATTATTTATAGAAAAAAAAAATCCTACTTTAAAGACTACGAGAACAACAGCCTTCCCCAATTCCTCTATTTGGCCAATAAGAAAACAATCCAGAAATAACAGCATCTCCTACTACTGAGGGCCAACTGTGTATCAGGAACAACGCCAGGCCCTGTACACATATCCCTTATCCTCAAGAGAACCTGCTGCCCAGCCTGTTCCAGATGAGGAGACTCAGGCTCATGAGGGGGAGCGCTCTGTGCAGGGGCACATCTAGTCCACATCCAGGTCTGCCTGATAGTCAAGCCTATAATCCAGACAAGATATGCTAGCCTCGGGACTTCCCTACTTGCCTCTGTGGTTCACGGACATCTTACAAATCAATAATTTGCTGAGTTAATGCATGAATGGATTCTCTTTGCAAAACGTTTTTTTTTTTTAAAAAAAGATGGCTTGTTATCCTGCATTTGATCTTTTCTCATCCTCAGAGACCCTCCTACAATACTTATGTTAAGGACCCTATATTTCATCTAAATTAATGGCTCAGTTTACTCCTAGATTAAATATAGTAATTATACATAAACTATAAATTATAAGATTATGTGTGAAACCACAATTAAAAGACCATCCCTAAGCCCATTCTAATACCAGAAAATACCCCAGTTTTACAGACAAGCCCAAATCTGATTTGTTTTTAACCACTAGCATGTAAGATCCATAAATATGAAGATTCTGTCTGGTTCCCTGGTATAACTCCGAGCCCAGAAGATGCTGGCATGGCAGCACTTGGTAAGAACTAGCTGAACATGAATCTGGTCACCTACGTTTGTTATTCCCACAACTTGACAGGTAATCAGTGGACAAGAAACCTACTGCTTTACATTTACTCCTATCTGGTGACTAATATTCCAGCAGAAGTTTCACACGTTACTTCACGAATACTACCTTCCCCCCAAATACAGACGTCATCACCTCTTGAACTGCTAATAGCAGCTGGGGGCACAAGGTCGTCTGTGAGGCCAAACCACAATGAAGCTTACCTGTAGTTCAGATCTCAGCTGATGTATCTGGCCCATCAGCTTCTGTATTTCCTCCCGCTGCAGCTCCTTTTCATGCCGAAGTTCCTCCAGCTCCATGCTGTTAGCAGCACTGCTATCGAGGCCTTCAAAACCAGATCCTTCCTTTAAGCTGTTGATCAATTTTTCTTTAGACTATTGTAGACAAAGAAATATCTTTAAGCAAACCAGAGATTAGCTTGTATACTGAATATCATCTACGATGTACCAACTAAACCTCTATGGAAATATTCCAATTCTGTTCTCCATCAAACAAAGTCCACAGATTAAACCCACTGGGATACAAATGCAACAGGCCTTGCTGCACCGTGTCCTTGGAAAACAGTGTCCCTAGGACCATGCTATTGTTGAAAACTTGTTATTAACAAGGCTTTTCTCATTTTCTTCTCATCCTTTCTTACCCTTTTATCCCCTGTAACATTCTACTCAACAAATATTTATGGAGCACTGACAATGGTTTTGGCAGTGTGCCGAGTGTCCTGTGTAAAAAAGCCAAGGTCCCTCACTCGGATAGCACCCTCTGCCTTATAAACGAAAAGGGAAGTCTGTTACAAGAACCCAGGAGAAGGCAGGAAAGACAAGTTGAGAGAAGGATACGGTCAGATTATTGCGAAGTTCCGGGAGGAGAGAGCACTCTGGGGAAGACAAGGCTTTACCTGAGAGACAGCAGTTATGCTGGTCCTGAAAAACGGCTAGGATTTTACCAGGGACAGAGAAAACAGAAGGCAAAACACAAAAACGCAAAAGCACGAGCGCTCTAAGAAAGTTCCGTGAGATGAGCGCAGCTACTGCATGAGGACCTCTTTGCGGGAGCTTCAGCTGCCAGGCTACAACGTTTTCATTTTATTTGGCAGGCTAAAACAAATGACCAAAAAGTAGACAGGGAAGCAATATGACCAGAGGTGCATTTTCGGAGGGTTAATCCAGCAGTGGTATAATGCAGGCGTCCACAAACTATGGGCCATGGGCTAGATCTGGCCTGTGGCCTGTTTCTGTACAGCCTGCAAGCTAAGAAGGGTTTTTATATTTTTAAAGGATCCTAAGAAATAAAAACAAAGATTACGTGATGGAGACCACACATAGCTCACAAGCCTACACTATGTACTATTTGGCCCTTTACAGAGAAAGTTTGCCACCCCTGGGATAAAGGATGAGTTGGAAGAAGAGATTTGATGTGGAAAGATTAGTTTAAAAAGTGCTATAATTCTAGGCCCGTAATAACAGGACCATCAGCTCTTTCACGTTAAACACAAACATGTGAAAGACACTCTCCTCCGTCAAAAATAATTTTCCCTTTCTATGTGGTAGAATTATGGATGCCTTTTTCAAACTTTTCTGTATTTTTCAAATTTTCTATAATAAACATGATTTTATATGTCCACATGGCTAATGCCCAGACCCCTCTGCTGAGCTTCAGGCCTGTATTTATTTATTTATTTTTGCTGAGGAAGATTTGTCCTGAGCTAACAACGGTTGCCAATCTTCCTCTTTTTGTATGTGAGCCGCTGCCACAAAACAGCCACTGACAGATGAGTGGTGTAGGTCCATGCCTGGGAACTGAACCCAGGCCGCTGAAGTGGAGAGTGCCATACTTAACCACCAGGCCACTGGGGCTGGCAGGCCTATATTTCTGAGTGCCTTTCTGAAACTTTCACCTCAATGTCACATCAATTTTGCAAACTCACCAGAACTTGTCATAATCTCCATCAACCCTAGTCTGCCATCTTTCCTGTTTTCCCTTTTGTAGTACAGGGGAATATCATTCATACACTCACACCAGAAACCTGGAGTCACCCTGGATTCCACCTGCCATTCCCACTTCCTCCAATTAAATCTCCAAGTCTCAAATATTCCACCTCCCACATTTCTATAAGCTGTCCCCTATATGCCATCCCCACTGCCATGAATTAGATCAGATCCTCATCATTTCTTACCGTTATTTTTGATACTTGCCTCTTCACTATCTACATCTCACCAACCCAGCCTTCATCCCTTCAATGTATTCAACAACTTACTGAGTACCTGCTCAGGGCCAGGCACTGTGCTGGGGACAGAACGGTAAACAAGATGGAGACCCAGCTCTCCCCTAACCTCATCACTGCCACAGTTCTTGCACTCAAATCTGTTCATGCTGCTCAAATTCACCCCCTTACTCCCTACCATCACCTATGAAACTTCTTTGCACGGCATGCAAGGCCATCTGTGATCTGCCTTCCGCCTGCCATTGAGTTTTATCTCCCATCTCTTATCTCTAGTACTTTATGCTCCAGCAATAGGGAACTAGCTGCAGTCCACTAAATACATCACGTTCCCTCAGGTCCCCTTTGCTCTGGGCACAGGTTGTTCTATCTGACATCTCTTCCCTACCACAAGACTTCCTACTCATCTGGCAATTTGCTCTTTATACAGCATCTCCAGTGATCCCTGACATCCTCAGACAGACTTTAACGGCTTACTGTATCAATAATTTCATCACATCAATTACCGCAGTGTCTTTCCACTAGACTGAACACTCCTTGCAGAAGAGGACACATCTTTTGAGCTTTGTATCCTCAGCAGCTATCACAGTGCCTAGCGAATAGTACCTTTTAAATGATTTAACAAATTAGAGTGACGCAACAAAAATAATCAGAAAGAAGAATTTGGAGGAGATGGATACAATGTTTCATGAAGGGAATGGAAAAGGCATTCATAACCAATAGGAGGTTGGGGCTAAAGGAAAAAGGGGGAGTCAAAATGACACTGTAGTTTCAAGCTCTATTGCCTGGGAAGATGGCAATAATATTTATCAAAATAGCAGAATGAAGGAGAAGCTGGTTTGGGGACTGGGACACCCCATGCAGAGAAGCATGGCAGACATTTAGAAACTGGGGTCAGGAAGCTAGGGTTGGAGACATGCTGAAGTCACACTGAGGTGACAGAAGCAGAGTGAGTATATGATAATGCAAAGTAAGAAAGAATAACAAAAAATTCTGTGTAGGATAGAACTTGAGATGATTCTTCCTCTTTGGGGACTGGTAACAGGGTCCAACTGAGACAGAAACGGCAGTAAGAGAGGACAAGGAGACCTAAGGCAGTGCAAGTGGCATCAGAAGGCAAGAGTTTCAAGAAAGTCGGAGGGTTAATAGTGTCAAATGCTCTACCAAAATCAAAGTGGATGCAAACTAAGAAAAGGACAGAAAAAATATATTTAGGTCATTAAAGACTTTTGAGAAGCCAGTTTCAAAAATGTAATGGGGAGAGAAATTACAATGAAGGAGTTGAAATTAGTTCTAAAATGACAACAGCAGTCTGACATTGAAAGAAAGGACAGGTAAATGGATGAAAGTGGTTAAAAAAGCCAAAAGGAGTGTTTTTTCCCTTAGGCAAGAGTTCCAAGATCTAGTCTTCATTCTTCCACTAAGTAACAGTGTGCTCTTGAATAACCTGAGCCAGAAGGCAGCAGAAAGATACAGATGGAGAGCACAAATTTAGGGAGAAAGGGCTTAAATGAGATGGGAAGATATGGAATCAATGCACAAGCAGAAAATTATTCTAGAAAAAAAATGGAAGGACACGTTTTTCCCTCTGCTATGAGAGGCAAAGAGAGAAGTTTAAAGGTATGTCTGCTAACTGCAGTCTTTTTAGAAAAGTACAAGGTAAGGTGGCCTTAGGTCTGAGGAACAGAGAACAAGCTGGATGAGGCGATGCTGAGAGCTGGAGGAGGTCTAGACCAGCTATTGTGAAAACTTCAACAGACGATCAACAAGAAAGAATAAACGACTGTTTAATGACAACCATGAATATTATTACAGTGATGAAGGTTGAAGACTTGAACTAGGCAGTGGCAGAATGAACTTTAGATAAAAAGAAAAAAAGCGATAGGAACAAGAGACACTGCATCCTCTCCGCAGTGTTTCCAAGTAGAGTGAGGC
Source organism: Equus asinus (assembly GCF_041296235.1). Classification (NCBI taxonomy): domain Eukaryota; kingdom Metazoa; phylum Chordata; class Mammalia; order Perissodactyla; family Equidae; genus Equus; species Equus asinus. Next base: position 98,535,124 of record NC_091796.1, on the reverse strand, counting down.
GTCTGAAGTGAGCCAGCCCAGCCAAACAGGAACCAATCATCCCACAGATCTGTACAGTCTCCGTGGCTCCCGGTTAAACGGCATCTCTTAACGTTCAGAAGTGTACATTTCACGCTTACCTGGAGGATTCTAGTAGCTTTCTGCTTGTAGTCAATTAATTCCTGCTTAGAGGACTCCAAGTTGGACTTATACATCTTGACTTGCTGCTGCATCTCATCAACTCTCTTCTTCTCATCTGAGTATTTTCTCTCTGCCAGAGTAACTGCTTCTGCCAAATTCTGACGTTCCACTTCCATTTTATTAAGACGTGCAGCAAACTCACTCTGTGACAAAGTTTTATATCATACTTACATCATTTTGCTTTGAGATATATTTTGCAACCATCCATTCAGATATCCTGTGGGGTTGTGGCTCTCAAACATGGCAATGCATCACAATCAGTTAGGGAGTCTGTTAAAAATACAGCCATCCAAGGCCTTTCCCAGGCTTACCGAATTGGAATTTCCAAGACTGGGCTTGAAAATCTGTTTTTTAAGAAATTCCCCAGGTGAACCCAGTCACTTGGATACTAGGTCTGGTCTGATACCAGCTGATCAATGGATAACAGGCCTAGAGAAAACTAGATAGTCTATTAGGAAACAAGTAAATAGCTGCATCTTTTCTAATAGCACAGCTAACATTTTCCCTTTATTTCAAATTTTCTAATAAACTACTCAATGTAATTTTTTAGCTTAAGAAATTTTTAAAGCACATTCTATAAAACACATGGTCTGTCACTTTCTAGCCTATCTAGTTCTGAGAATTTTTTATATTTTATCTTCATTCTCAAAAGCTCCCATCATCAAAAAACTCAGAAGGTGAGGCAGAAGTCAGAAAGCCTTTAGAGTTACATGCCAATATCTGAAGCCCACAAACCTCTGATCCAACGTTAACTCCTGTTCTGAAGAAAAGCAGCAGGAGGACTACTCCTGCTGCCCCCTGAGCACGTGAGATGTGTCCAGCGCAACTGAGAACTGAACTTTCAAGTTTATTCATTTTAACCAATTTAAATTTAAACATAAAACCTAGTAATTCAATTAGGGAAAGAATTACTGAGATCTAATTCACATACCATAAAGTCTACCATTTTAAGGTGTACACTTCAGTGGTTTTTAGTGTATTCAGAGAGTCGTGCAACCACTGTCACATACCATTATCACTACCTAGTTTCAGAACATTTTCATCCTCTGTCATTCCTCCCTCCCTCCCTCCCAATCTCTGGCAAACATTAATCTACTTTCTTTCTCTATAGATGTGCCTACTCTGGACATGTCATATAAATGGAATCATACAAAATGTGGCCTTTTGTGTCTGCCTTCTTTCACTTGGCATAATGTTTTAAAGGGTCATCCATGTTGTAGCATGAATCAGTACTTCATTCTTTTTTCTAAAATTGTTTGCTGGGAAAGATTCACCCTGAGTTAACATCTGTTGCCAATCTTCCTCTTTTTTTTTTTTCTCTCCAAAGCCCCAGTGCAGAGCTGTATATTCTACTTGTTAAGTCCTTCTGGTTCTTCTACGTGAGCTGCTGCCACAGCATGGCCACTGACAGACAAGTGGTGCAATTCGGCATGTGGGAGCCAAACCTGGGCCACTGAAGCAGGGTGTGCTGAACTTGAATTACTAGGCCATCAGGGCTGGCTCACTTCACTCCTTTTCATGGCTGAATGAGATCTCCTTGTATGGATATACCACATTTTGTTTATCCATTCAGAAACTGATAGACCTGTGTATTGTTTCCAGTTTGGGGCTATTATAAATAGTTCTGCTATGAACATTCACATACAAGTTTTTGTGTGGACATGTATTTTCATTTCTCTTGGGTATATGCCTAGGAGTAGAACTGCTGGGTCATATGTTTAACTTTTTGGGGAACTGTCTGTTAAGTGGAAAACTTCTGAATACGTTTAGAACAACCTGGGTATGAGAATTTATTCTTTCACCTGTAAATTTTATGAACTCTAAATACATATCAAGTATTTCAGAAGAAAATTTAATGACCGAATTAAGTGTAAAATACACCATATTTTAAAGAATCTGTATACAAAAAAGACTGTAAAATACCTCATTAATAATTTTTAATATTAACTATATTTTGAGATGATAGTACTTTAGATATACAGTGTTAAATAAAATATATTAATAAAGTTTTCAAAAATCCACATTAGCTGATATTTACTTTCCGGGCTGAACTATTTTCACCTGTTTGAAAGATAGCCTGGCCAGAGATTCTCAACCCTGACTGCGCATTAGATATACCTGCAAATCTTGTAAAACCACACCACCACCGTCTATGCCTTACCTCCTACAGTGGGATCAGACTCTGGGAGCAGAGACCTGGCATCAGAAAGCATTAATAAGCTACATAGGTGATTCTAATGCATACAGAGGGTTGTGAATCACTGAACTAGATGACAAAATTCACTTAAGAGTAAAACTCTAAATATTATGCACAATTTTCTCATGAAATAAATAAATCTGATTAAACTGGCATCAGAAAAAGCTTAAATAAAAAAAAAACAAGATGTCCCAAATCAGCTTTTAATCAAATAACAGTAATGTTTGTTGCACAACCAAATTAAATGAAAAGATTTCTATCTCTAATGAATATTAACTATTTTAATTATATTTCAATACATAAAATTAAATAAATTTAGCAAGGATCAAGCTAAATTTTCAAATGCGTGGTTTTTGTCACAGAAACAGAATGTTACTAATGAGTGAATGTGTTATGAAACAGCATAAAGCCATTCCTCCCCGTCCCAGAAACGAAAGACCTCGGTGGTCCCCATTCTAACCTGCATCTGTTTATAGCTCTCCTGCTCTCTCTTCAGGGCGGCGTCAGCTTCATGCAGTCTCTCCTGAAGAGTCTGCAGCGCTTGATTCTGTAGGTTGCTACCTTCGCGGTGATCCTGCATTATTCTAAAAGAAAACACATCACCTGAAACAACTCATTTCCAAGTGTACAGGTGATAAGGTAGAATAATTTTTAGAGCATCAGCTTGTAAGCACAAAAAAGATGGTTTAACTAAAACATTCTTAAAGAAATTTTTTTCTCTTTTAATGGAATGTAATCTATATTTTTAGGCATCCAAATGTAAGCACACACCACGTATCACTGTATGTTGAAAGACTAATGACAGTATGCTCTTCAAATATTTTTAAATTCAGAATTCGCTAACAATGCACCTCAAGATTCAAACAATAAATCCATTTTCCTTAACACACATTTTCCAAGATTACCAAAGATAAATTTTCCCTCTTGTAAATCTCCAAAAGCTAAATTTTAATAAGGCAGTACATATTGCAACGTTTATCATTACTTATATAGAAAGCATGATTCTAGCTCCTTTTTTCATTATTCATAGAATTGGCTACCGTGATTTTTCACTCTGTAAGGCTTCTAATGCTTCCGTGCGAGCGCTCAGGAGCTGGTCAGCTTCTTGCAGCCTCACTTTCAGTACGGCCAGCTGGGAATCCTTTGCAGCCACCGCTTCGGTCAGGTCATCTACCTGGGCTCGAAGTTCCCGACTTATTCGATCACTCTTTGAATGGTCAACATTCCACTTTTCAACTCTTGCTCTTGCTTTGTTTAATTCTAAAAAAAAATACAATTTCTCTATTCAAGCAAACACTTCTTTCTCTGAGCACACACAGATTCTCCTTTGAGTCTCTTTAGTGTTTTACTTATTGCCAAAATTAGGAGCTTACAAATATCTCCAAATTTTTTGCTCCAAATGGGCCACTCATTTTTCAAGGCCAACATTCACCCTTATATTACAGTTGAAAGGGTGGAAAGGGGCATGACGCTAGCTGCTCTTCTACAAATGTTTTCTCTGGAGACACAGCATAAAGCATCTGGGAGCCAAGGCCAGTAGATAGTGGGGAGTTCACAAGACTAAAATGGTCAATGGATTGGTGGAGTTCTGCCAGACACAGGAAAGAAAGCAAATCCAACTCAAGGGTAGATAATGTCCACCCCAGTAAGGCCAAACAAACAAAAACAAATGCTGAAGAGAAACACAGAAAAGAATATGTTTCTTTCCATTACTGTGGCAAAAAGATGCTATTCTTTTAATCTAGGAAATTGGTGCAGAAAGAGCAATGCAGTGCAGATTTCCATACCCTCATGTACTATCTGTAATTGCAGTTTACCAGCAAAAAAACCTTTTTTTTTTAAGTTGACGCAAATTGTACAGGGTCTCAGGGAAAGCTCTATTTCTATGTCTACATCAGTCTGGGTAAGGTGAAGCCTTTTCTAAAGTCAGTCCAACGAGTCTTAAACTATCCTATTGCACTCTGCAGGGGCTCCATCCATGTCTTGGCAAAACTCTTCCCACAGTCCCCACACTTCTTTTGAATCACCACCAGGAACCAATGCAGAGATTTCTCCTCTCTTTTGTTTTCTCCTCAGCCACACTTACAATAGCACTAACATACTGCCCCATCACTACCTCAGTCATGGGATTATTTACTTTTTAATTATCCATTTCTGAGGAAGCTGTGGGTTTTCTATTCTAGGGTCACCTCACTGCACAATTCCAGAGGACACTATTCAAACTGAACTCCACGTTCATTTGACGTCCCCTGGAGCAGTGCAATACTGTGACCTTGCCTACAAGAGCCTCCCACTCTGTTTAATCCCACCTATGGTTCATGAACAGTTCCTCTCGAAAGTTCAGAATCAATTAATAAAATAAACCCGCTGACTACTCACGTTCTGCCCTTCTCAGTTCTTAAATTTCATGGTTTTAAGAATGGCCAAACAAGCCAGTGTTCTGGGTTTCAGGTTGGGGGGAGAATGATTGGTCCCTTTTCCAAATCTGGGCCCTATATTACTATGAAAACACTATTTTACAAGTCTTTAACCAAGTTTTTAGTTTATTTTTGAAATGTTAAATTCCTAATCCTGAACAATTTAAATAAGGCTCTACCTTCTTGAGTTTCCTTGGATCTTTGAAGTAGTGAGGCCATTTCCTGATTTAAAGACTGAACTTCATTCCTCAGCAGTTGATTCTCCAGTCGAAGATTAGACAGTTCATGTGATTTGCCGTCATCAGTAGGAGCTGGGTTGTGATCAGCGCAGGCAGCATCTGACGATACATTTTCCTTCGAAGAATCCTCTTGGACTTCATGGCCAGAATCTGTATTATTAGAGGTTTCTGTAAAAAAGGAATACATTTTTGTTACATTGGAACGCTCACTACATACACATCAGTAGCTTACTTTGGTAGAAGGTCTTTTGGCTCAAGTTGACTGCTACAGCTAAAATACCGTAACAAGTAAACAAATTCTCAATCGACTTCCCTCTGATGAAATTTCATTCTCATACATGGAGCTTTATAGACCTCTAAGGATCCTCAAAATCTGGATACAATGAATGAATGGTGATAAAGAATAGATAAAAGAATACTGTTCTGGGAAGGAGAAAATCAGAGATAATTTAAGTGGTTGGGTTTAGATATAAAGAGTTTTGGTCTCCCTTTTGTCTTTGAATTATTTTTGAAAAAAAGGGAGAAGTCTCAACAGTAAAAATAATGGAAAGGCACAAAAGAACAGTTGTGGGTTTCAGGGCAAGGAGAGTAGTAACAGATCAGAGCCACTTGCTACATAGCAAAGCAGAGTCTAAAATGCCTTACCTAAAGAGGCAGAGATTCGTGAATTCAGATTCATCCTGTTTTTAATCTGCTACTAAATGTGATACAAACACACTTTTTACTTACTCTAAAAAAAATGAGGTATGTGCTAAAAAACAAACTCTATCTAAATGATAAAACAGACCCAAACTATAACTGTATGGGCAAAAGACTTGACACTTTACAAAGGAAGATAAACAAATGATCAATAATCATATGAAAAAGCTCTCAACATCGTTAGTGATCAAAGAAATGCAAATTAAAACCACAATGAGAACTGACAAACACCCACTAGAATGGCTAAAATTAAAGACAACACCGAATGTTGACAGGGATATGGAGCATATGGATATGGAACTCCCACAGATTGCCAGTGGGAGTATAAATGGTGTAACCACTGTGGAAAAAGGTTTCACAGTTTCTTATGAAATTAAACACACACCTACCGTGTGACCCAATAATTCCATTTCTAGATATTTAACCAAGAGAAAAAAAACACTTTCCCACAAAAGACAAGTACTGTACAAAATTGTTCACAGCAACTTTATTTACAATAACCAAAAACTGAAAGCAACCTCAATGTCCATAAAAAAGAATGGATAAATTGTGGATAACAGACTACTACACAATGAAAAAGAACAAACTATTGATATATCCAATAACTTGGATGAATCTCGCTGACATATTAAGTCAGATAAGAAAGTGTATATAATATATGATTCCATTTTTATGAAGTTTTAAAACAAAAACTAACCTAAGGTGAAAAAAATCAGAACAGAGGGTGCTTGGGGAGATGGGGTGGGGAGATTAACTGGGAAGAGACATGAGGAACTTTCTGGGCCAAAGGAAATGTTCCTTATCCTAATACAGCTGTGGGTTACCTGGGTATAGCCATTTGTCTGTATAGCCAAGATCTGTGCATTTCAACATACATAAAACAAATTATGAGACAAACAGGGAAATTTGAGCACTGACTAGGTCCTAGATGATACTAAGGAATTACTAAGTTTTTAAGGTGATAATGGTGCAGATATTTGTTTTTAATGCTTGTATTTTTTCAGAGTAATAAAATGAAGTATTTATAAAAGAAATAATATGAGATCTGTGATTTGCTTCAAAATAATTCTGTGGAGGACAGAGGTAAAGGAAGGGGTGGCAAATGGCAGGGTATAAATAAAACAAGAATGGCTATGAGCTGTCGATTACTCTGGAAGGATAATAAGTAATACAAGGTGGGGAGTGGTCATCAATCAATCTCTACTTTGGTATGTTTGACATTTCCAAAATAAAGATTTTAAAAAGAAATAAAGTATATATCCAAACTTGTGGGATATATACAGTCACACACCACTTAATGACAGGGATATATTCTCAGAAATGCATCGTTAGGTGATTTTGTCATTGTGAGAATCTCAGAGTGTACTTACACAAACCTAGATGCTATAGCCTACTATACACCCAGGCTCTAAGGTACTAATCTTATGGGACCACCATCGCATATGCGGTCCTTCATTGACAGATACGTCATCAAGAGGGGCATATCTGTATCTAAAGTAGTATTTAGAAGGACATTTATAGTCTTAAATATTTATATTAAAAATGAAAGGAAGGAAGAATTAACAGTTATCCATCCATGTTAAGGGTTATAAAAACAGCAAAATAAACCCAAAGAAAGCAGAAATTAACAATAGACAAGAAAGGAACAAAACAGAGAAGAAACATATTAGAGAACATAAAGATAATTTATGCCAATAAATTTTTAAATGTACATGTTGAAACCCATGAAACTGTATACTCTAAATAAGTGTAGTTTATTGTATGTCAGTTATACTTCATTAATGTTATTTTTTTTAAGATTTTATTTTATTTTTCCTTTTTCTCCCAAAGCCCCCCGGTACATAGTTGTGTATTTTTAGTTGTAGGTCCTTCTAGTTGTGGCATGTGGGATGCCACCTCAGCGTGGGTTAATGAGTGGTGCCATGTCCACGCCCAGGATTCGAACCGACGAAACCCTGGGCCGCTGAAGCAGAGCGTGTGAACTTAACCACTTGGCCACGGAGCAGGCCCCTATTTTTTTTAAAAAACAAGCATTTAGCACAGAGCCAGATAATATCTGGCAGGTAGTATCTTTGATCAAGCTTTGGTTTCTGCAGAGTTAGTATAAATGATTAGATTAGTGTCTGATTGTGTTAAAGTTTCAGCTGTGACACCTTCATTATTTTCCTGAAATTAAGCAAAATATAATGCCCCCAAAAGTATACAAAATAGACAAATGCTTAGACTATAACTCACCAAAATCAAATAAATGGAAAACAAAATGAATCAATAGTTAAAATCTTCCAGTAAGAATACCCCAGACCCTAATGGTTTTACCAGTGAGTTTTAGTAAACATTTAGGGAATAAACAATCTCAGTCTTACATCAAACAATTAAGACAATAGGAAAAGAGGGAACACTTTCCAATTCATTTTATAAGGCTAACATAACTGTAATACTAAAACCTAACAATATTACAGGTCAATCTCACTTATGAAATAAATGCAAAAGTCCTAAACAGAGCATTAGCAAACTGAAAGTTAAGTTTGGTTTTAGGTTTTAAAAAAATCAACTGATTTGTATACCCTATTATTAAAGAAGAAAAGTCATATGATATCTCATACATACAGGAAAAACGGGCTAAAATTCAACAAAAAAACCTCAAACTAGATATATATGGAAACTTCCTTAGCCTGATAAAAAGTACCCATGAAAAACCTAACACAAACATCATACTTAGTGAAAGACTCAAAGCATTCCCTTTGTGATATGTACAAGACACAAAATTGGTTTTCAGTCCTAGCCAATGCAGTAAAGCAAGAAAAAGATTTTTTAAAAAGATAAAAGGGTTAAGAAGAAACCAAACTGTCATTATCCACATATGATATTATTGTGTTGTTGAAAATCTAAATGAATATACAGAAAAATAAAAAGTTATCTTTTTTTTTAAGATTTTATTTTTCCTTTTTCTCCCCAAAGCCCCCCAGTACATAGCTGTGTATTTTTAGTTGTGGGTCTTTCTAGCTGTGGCATGTGGGATGCCGCCTCAACATGGCTTGATGAGCTGTGCCATGTCCACATGCGGGATTCAAACCCGAGAAACCCTGGGCCGCCAAAGCAGAGTGCATGAACTTGACCACTCGGCCACCGGGCCAGCCCAAGAAGAGCTATCTTTGACACACAGGTTGCTGTCTGTCAAAAAACAATACACCAGCAAGAAACAAAGTAAAAATTTTAAAGGGATACCATTTATAATAGTTTCAAAAAATATACACTACCAGGAATAAATCTAACAAAAAGTATGCAAGACCTTCATGGAGAAAACAGTAAAATCTTAATAAAAGACATTTTAAAGATAAGTTAAAATTATATCATGTCAATGGGTTAGAAAACTCAATATTATAAAGATGCTGATTCTCACCCAACTGTCTATATAGGAGCAACAGACTCCAATAAAAAGACCGACAGAACTTTTGGGAAACTTAGCGAGCAAATTCTAAAATGCAAAGTGATGTACAAAAGTCCAAGAACAGCCAAAACACTCTCGAAGAAGGACCAAGTGGTAGAAGTTGCTCTATGAGATACCGAGATACATTATAAAGATGGTATAAAGACATTATTAAGATAGTATGGCACTGGCACAAAGATAGACAAATAAACCAAGGAAACAGAATTAAGTGCCCAGAAACAGAGCAACGTAAAGACGGATATTTGATAGAGAACAGAGGTAGTATTACAGATGGATAGGGAAAAGAAATATTTTCAATAAATGATGCTGAGATAACTCATTTCCAAATGGGAAAAAATGAAATTAGATGCCTACCTCACATCATTCATAAAAAACAACTTTAGGTAAACATCTAAACATGAAAGGCAAAACTATAAAACCTTTAGAAGATAATATAGGAAAGTATCTGTAAGATCTTAGGATAGCGAAAAATTTTCTAAGACACAAAAACACAAACCATAAGGAAAAGACTGATAAACTCATCTACATTAAGAACTCTATTCAATTAGACACCAGAGAGAGGGATAAAACTGGAGGAGGATGAGAAAGAATTACCATCTGGAATATATAACGAATATCCATGAGGGCCAGCCCCGGTGGCCTAGTGGTTAAGTTCAGCATGCTCCACTTCAGCGGCCTGGGTTTGGTTCCCCGGCATGGACCTACACTGCTCTGTTAGTGGTTGTGCTGTGCTAGCAGCCCATATACTAAAAGATAGGGGAAGACTGGCATGATGTTAACTCAGGGTGAAATCTTCCTCTGCCAAAAAAAAAAAAAGACTATCCCTGAGTCAACAAGGAAAAAGACAGACAATCCATTGGAAAAAAACTGATCAAAAACTTAAATAGGCCGTTCCCAGAAGATAAAACCTCAACAGTCAAACATTTGAAAAGATGTTCAACCTCATTAGTAATGAGAGAAGTAAAAAATAATGACAAACCTTTTCACGCATGATTAGCAAAACATAAAAAGGTGTATTAAAAATATCAAGTATTGGTGAGAATGCAGAGCAAAATGAACTCCTAACCACAGCTGAAGTATAAATTGGTACAACCTCTTCAGAAAACAACTTTGGCATTCATTACTAGTGCAGTTGAACCCTGTCACCCCCTACAACTCAGCGATGCCCTTTCGAGGCATTTCAAGGCCTCAGAGGGCATTGGTTCTCAATCTGGGGCAATTCTGCCCCCCAACTGACGTTTGGCAACACATGAAAACATTTTTGGCTGTCACAACTGGGTGTGCTACTGGCATCAAACGGGTTAAGAGGCCAGGGATGCTGCTGAACATCCTAGAACGGACAGGACAGCCTCACACAACAAATTATTTGGCCCAAAATGTCAATAGTCCGAAGATTGAGGGACCCTGCCCTAAAGAAACAAAACCTAATTTTTATAACTGCCACGTATTACCTGGTTCTAACTTACCTCCCTGTCAACCAGGCTTTCTTTGATCTATCCTTTACAGCAGGAAGATAATTCATGTCAACTTCAGCTTAAAAGACCTCTATTAGCACGACATTGTTATGGCACTTTCAACTTTTATTGGCCTAGCAACCACCTGGAGAATGAAAAGATTCAGATGTCCCGGCTCCATCCTCAGAAAATCTGATTCAGGAGGTCTGGGGCGGCACCCAATAATTCATTTTTTATTAATCACACACGTGATTCTAATGCAAGTTGTCCAGAGAACACCTTCAAGAATGACTTATGGGAATAACGAGTTTAAACAAGTAAACAGCGGCATACAATGGCCTTCACAAACAGGCCCCAACTCTCCTTGCTGGCTTCATTTTCTTCATTGCCGTCCATCGCACACTCACTGTTCCCAGCGAGTATGGGAATCTCTGCACCGACTGCTGTCTCCAGGCCCTCTTCTTTTTCACCTGAAAAACTCCTATTCACTCTTTAAGACCCAGTTCAAGTTACAGACCCCTGTGAATCCCTACCTGAATACCTTAGGCAATTACTTTCTCCTTTATGTTTCCACAACACTCGGACCAGACCTCAATGACCACATTTACTACACTATATGTAAATTATGTTTACATGTCTGTCTCACCCACTAGACCATGACCTATTCAATTCTGTATCCTGGCACCAGCAGCTTCTCAATAAATATTTTTATAATTAATCAAAAGGTAGTTGAGAAGAAATTTAGGGGTGTGCATTCATAATTAATCAACTGCTATTGCATGCTCCTGTCTTAAAAGCCCAAAACCCTTACCTCTTTACCGCTTTTTTGTCTTGAAGATACAAGACAGTTTTTTGTTTTTTTTTTAAAGATTTTATTTTTTCCTTTTTCTCCCCAAAGCCCCCCAGTACATAGTTGTGTATTCTTCGTTGTGGGTTCTTCTAGTTGTGGCATGTGGGACGCTGCCTCAGCGTGGTCTGACGAGCAGTGCCATGTCCGCGCCCAGGATTCGAACCAACGAAACACTGGGCCGCCTGCAGCGGAACGCGCGAACTTAACCACTCGGCCACGGGGCCAGCCCCCAGTTTTTTTTTTTTTTTGAGGAAGATTAGCCCTGAGCTAACTGCCACCAATCCTCCTCTTTTTGCTGAGGAAGCCTGGCCCTGAGCTAACATCCGTGTCCATCTTCCTCTACTTTCTATGTGGGATGCCTGCCACAGCATGGCTTGCCAAGTGGTGCCACGTCCGCACCCGGGATCTGAACTGGCAAACCCCGGGCCACCGAAGCGGAACATGCGCACTTAACCGCTGCACCACCAGGCCGGCCCCAAGACAGCTTTTATTCACTAACAGTCAAGACTGGGGGAGAAGCTATAACATTTAGGAACGTAACAACCTTCCATTAATCATCAACTTTATACGAATCCCCGCAAGAACCTATCATGTTTATTGCTACTTTAAAATGGTTAGTAGGCGCTTGAAATAGTCACATTACCACGTTAACCTCATTTCTGCACACGAGAAGATGTACATGTGGGGATAATTCCACAGCAAATTAAACTGACAACCAGAATTCTATGCTTTTACTTCACTACTAGGTCAATGCCTTCGACCCGTCAACTGGGATCAAAGTTCAGTCTCAGTTTCATTTCTGGGCAAGGCAGGAAAACAGAACAAAAGAAAAAACTCATAACCCAGAATATATGCAAAGGACAGCCTCCTGTCATTTTTATAATCCCAATGACAAAAAGAAACGAATTGGGATAGTCCCAACTCCAAAATCATATGTTTTCTTTCAGATTTCAAAATTGTCCTTTTTGTATCTTAAAACATCTTAGAGAATCACTTTGGACACACTCTCTTAGAGGCTGGGCTACCCACAGACAACATTCAAAGGTCTCCACTATAAGTGTCTACTGAGTAATAGTGTTCCATGCTGTCCCCCTTGTCTACACCACACATTTCAGAGCCTGCCCTTACACCAGTGGGGACAGGTAACAAGACAGAGCACGAGAAACACTACCAGAACGTGTTAGGCTATAACGACACATCCAATTTGCTTAACTCTAAAAGAAACAGAGGACCGATTAACTACCATGGCTTTGGCTTCCAGAAGGATTTTCTTCGACGGTTTTGACGGTGGTTACGCTGGTGTTCACAGAACTGACACTAGCTGTCCGAGAACTCTGAAGGACAGGCGTCTTGCCCCTTTCTTTTTTGATTTCCACCCTCCCGGCAGGTTCCTTCTGTGAACTATTAAGAAAATCAAACAGCAGCTCATCATCAGGTTCTGACTTTTTCCTTCGAACAAACTGGGACGAAGGCCTAGGGACTGATGCGTTTTCAACAGGGTGGGAGGCCTCCACTGACGTCCTGGATCCTACTGTCACATTTGCAGTGCCAGCTAAGATGGTGGCCTTTTGATTTCTAATGTTGTCAGCTGCTGAGGAAATATAAGTAGCTCTAGGTCCAGTCTGATACGTCAAATCTGCATTTTGCTGGTGAAGGTCAGGATAGTCAGTATTTTTGCTGTATATGATGTTGCTCGTGTTCTCTTTTCTACTGAGAGCAGTTGCAGCCCCCTGATCAACTCGGTTTAAAAGATCTTCTGCCTTTCCAGCAAGATCAGCAAACCAAGACATGATGATAGCAGAATAATCCTATTGGTGAACCTGTAAAAAGGACATCAAGTGGAAAGTGATCAGTGTGGCACAACAGCACAGCACAGTGGTCAAGGCCAGGCTCTGGAGTCAGTCCTGGCTTGAAAGCCTAACCCTGCCCCTTACTAGCTACGTAACCTTGAGCAAACTACTTAACTGAAACTGAGAAACTTTACCTAGAAAATGAGGAAAATAACTGTTACATTTCAGGATGGTTTTAAGGTGAAATAATATATCCAAATAGCAAATGATTAATATGGCAAAATTCCACTACAACCAAATAAAAACCGTAATTCCCTGAAGTTCGTTTGAAGGTGCTAACACTCGAAGAAGTAATACAAAATCTATCTTCATGTTAAAATGCAGCGCTATTAAGGATAATTTAGGTGTGCACGTCCATAACCTGTCTAATTACATCTTCAATAGGACCCACCATGTACACATTAAGCTAGGTTCAGAATAAAAAAATATGATGGCATAGCCATTCATCTGATACATGTATTTGAGTACTTATGACGTGCCACAATGACTCAGAATAACGATGAAGTAATCAGTCCTTACATACAGAAGAAGGAGTACTGTATAAAAAAGTCAACAAGCATCTCTTGAATGTACACATTGTTCCTTTCGCCTGCAACACTTTCATGGTTAACTCTTTCCTATTCTTACTGTTCACTTGAATGTCAGTCACCTGCTCCAAAAGCGGTGCTCTTTCTTTCCATCTAAATTAGGTCCTATCATTCTCCCATCACATGTTATTCTTTTCCCTCACAGCCCTTCGGGTTTTATTACTACGTTCCTTTTTTTTGTCTCTCTCCCTATTGGGGAAGGGGGGGAGGTGAGTGGGTGGATTAAGGCCATGTCTGTTGTGCTCACCAATGAATTCCCAGCATCTAGCACAGGGTGGGCACCCATAAACACCGCTGAATGGAATTAGTTTTTATGCATCAGATGCCGTGCAAACATTATCTTTATTACACGTAACTTTGACAACCACATTATGTGGTAAGCAGCACTGTTTCTCACAAATGGGGAAAAGGCTTACAAAGATTCCAGAGTTTAGATAGCAGCTCAGATCCTCAAATCTTAGAGAGCCAGACCCACTCTTTAACCCCTGCCTTCCCCATCTAGTTTCTCAGTATCTGAGTAACCCCAAGAAGAACTTACCCTTTATACCTGTTCCTCACAAAATGGGACTATTATGTGCCTGTGTATTTGGCTGAGTTTATGCGAAATCAAACCAAAATGGAGGTGAAATGCTTTGTAACGTATAAAACTCTCTACAGATGTAAGGCATTATTCTCAAGTAAACACTGTTGGTGACTGGGGGGCAAATTACCTCTCCTAATAAAGCAATCAAAACACACATTAATTCCTTATACCTCACCTCCCATTTTAAAGTTAATAGGACTTTAAAATAAAAGCACGCGGCTTAATGTTGATTACCCAATTAAACAAATACTAAGATGTGCCCTGGGCACTTGCCCCATTGACAAGCATCTCGAACGGACTTCAGAGGCACAGAGCCCCCAGATAATTCCTCTGGCACCGCCCCAGGAGGGACCCACACCGAGGTGGAGAGAGGGTGGGCGTGCTAGGACGGGGTGGGTCTGCAGGAGACGGGGCAGGGCCGGCTGGAAGGCCAGGCGTCAACACAAAGGGAGGGAGGCTGGCGGTCGGTGGGACGGTCCGGGGAGTGTCAGTCGGTGGATCCCACGTAGGCGAGCGCAGATGCCCACTTCGCTCCCCACCCACCTGGTTGAGCCTCCAGAGCGAGAAGAGTGGTCAAACCAGACTGGGGGTGGAGGGAAAGAGGAAGAGGGGGCACTAAACAACGTCGGCTGAGGCCCAAGGGGGCTCTCCTGCCTCCTTCCTCACCCCCAACCGGGCAGAGAGACCAGAGTCCACGCCCCCGCGCCTCAGGCCGTTAACGCCCCAGGCCGACCGGTCCGCGCACTGGGCCCTCGCCGCCGCCTCACCTGAGGACTCGGGAGCCGCCGCACCGCGGCCTTGTCGTCGTCGTGGGCCGCCCCTCCCTCAGCAACTGGCCGAGAGAGGGCCCAGCCTGAGGGAACACCGTCCGCAACCCGCCGCGGCCCGGCTCGTCTTCCGGGAGACGTGGAAGGGCGGCGAGGACCCCAAAACAGAGTGGCTTCCGAGCTGCCTGAGCAGCCGGGAACCGAGAGCAGCCACCTGGTGGCGACTCAGGCGGCGGCGCCGACAGCTGCGGGGTCCTCGCGCCTGGCCACGCCCCGTGGCGAGACAGGGCCGGGGCGGGGCTGCGTGCGTGTGACGTAGCTCACCTCTCCCGGACGACGTCCTCCACGCCGCAGGCACAACATTGGAGGCCACGCCCACCACAGGCGGGGCCCCACTGCGGCGCACGTGGGTGTCAGAGGCGGCGCGGAGCCTGGAGGGAATTTGCGGCCTGAAGTGGGCGGGAGCTGAGAACCCGGTGGACTGGTCCGCTTTCACCTGTGCGGGTTCCGCCTCCCCCCTCAGTTTTACGCTTGAGGATTCTGAGGCCTACCGCAGGATCCCTGATTTCATGCAGCTTACTTTCTAGAGGCAGAGACATATTGAATAAATCCGTGAGTGAACAAGACAATTTCAGTGTTACCAGAGCTGTGAAGACAAGATAACAAGAAGTAACTGGAGATGGAGGAAGCTCTTTAAATGGTGTGGTCAGGGAAGGTCTCTCTAAGGAAGTGACATTTGAGCTGAGACCCAAAAGATGGAAAAGGCCAGTAAAGGGCTTTACATACGATTCATTGAATATTTGAAATTAGTTTAAGTCCACATTCGGTAATTCAGTAAATACTCAGTGCCTGCTTTGTGTACAGGATTGGGCTAATTCGGCCCTAATGACAAGACTGCAACATAGTCCCAAGGATCCCCGTTTTCAGGTTGAGGAAACTAAGGCTCAGAGAGGTTGAGTAACTTAGTTCATCTGCCCTAATAAGGAGTCCACATTACTCCAAAGCCTATGCCCTTAGACACCATGTTGTCTCCAAATTAAATATTGGAAGTGATTACAACTCCTTCTTTTCTTCCTCTCTAGTCAGGTTCAGCCTCATCTAATGAACAGAAAAACTTTCAGCAGCACCGGGAGGTAATAATAACAGCATCTAACGCTCATTGAGCCCCTGTTAAGTGCAGAATACTGTGTTAAGCGTCGGATGTGCTTCACCTCATTTAATTCTCACAACAAGGTACTATTACTATCCTGTGGTAGATGGTATTGTTGTTCCCAACTATTAAGTAGCTCTTCCTGTTAAGGACTATACAGCACCGCTGGTTGCCATGTGACTGCACTGCCTCCTCTGGGAAAAGTGTCCTGTCTGCCTTGGTGATGTCAGGCTTGATCATGTGACTTGCTTTGACCAATGGAACGTGAACAGAAGCACCTTTCACTACATCTGAACAGAAGTGTTAGGAACCATTATGTATTTCCACTGGCTGTTTTGATCTTTTTCCTCTCTCATGAGAATGGCCTGTCCCAGATGGGGCTGCTCCCTATCCCAAGGTCCTGGAAGGAAAACGAGATGTAAAACAGCCCACATCTAACATGTCACATGACTGAAAAATAAACCTTTGTTTTATTTTTTTATTTATTTTTAAAATTTTGTTTATTTTTTTTTTGAGGAAGATAAGCCCTGAGATAACTACTGCCAATCCTCCTCTTTTTTGCTGAGGAAGCCTGGCCCTGAGCTAACATCTGTGCCCATCTTCCTCTACTTTATATGTGGGATGCCTACAACAGCATGGCTTGCCAAGCGGTGCCTTGTCTGCACCCGGGATCCAAACCAGTGAACCCCAGGCTGCCGAGAAGCAGAATGTACGAACTTAACCTCTGCGCCACGGGGCCAGGCCCTAAACCTTTGCTTTTAGACACCACTGAGATCTGGAATTGTTTCCTACACAGACTTACCTAATGATATCTGACTAATACATACCCCCGTTTTACAGATGAAGATGTGGAGATTTAAAGAGGTTTAGTTACTTTCCTATAGTCGCCCAGGGAGTAAGTAGTACATCTGAGATTCAAACCTAGGTCAATATGACTCCAGAAATGATGCTCTTAACCACTGAAGGAGTGAGAATGAAGGAAGTTGAAGTTCAGCCAAGTCTCCCATGTGAAAAATAATTGGCAGTGGGCAGGCCCCCAAAAAAGTGTTTAAAGAATTCCCACATATACCGTCCAAGCAAGTCAGCATATAGGGACCTACCACCCAGAAGTCATTGAGGCCAGGCTGGATTAACCAGAGAAACAGCACACCCAAAAGAAAGAGATTACAACCTTGCCCAGTGGGTAAGAAAATTTGCCTTTTCCTTCCCGCTTCTTCCTTGCCCTAATGCCACCAGAGGAGCTACCTCCTTGAAAAGGAAGGAGAAGAAATGTGTGAGGACCCGATTGAGACTCTGGCCTCCACTCCATATCTCTGGTGCAACCAAGCTGGTCTGCTCCAGGGGCCAGGGAGGAGAAGAGTTCTGAATAGTGCTAAGAATGAAGTTTTAAACAAACAGGGCTGTATTGTGAATTCTGAAATGGCAGAGGGGGGAGCCCAGCAAATCCTTTCCCCCCCAAACAATGATAAAATTGGACAAAATTGTGAAAAACGGTTAACTCCCTGGAAATCAACCATAGGCACAACACAAATTAAGAAACGTTTATTCAAGAAAATCTATTAAAATCCGGCTGAGATCATGTGACATTTTAGCCCAGGGAAATTCCCAATCCTGCCTCCCCACTCCAGCTCTGTGGAGATAGTTCTACCAGGGCTGGGAAAGCTGGAGAAACCCCCAACTGTGGTGCCAGAGAAGGCCGATTTGATTTGAAGTGGAGCCAGACAAGCATCATGCCCGAGGAGAAGGCTCATTTGAGAATGCCAACCTCACAGCTGCCTGAGGTTGCAATATGGGTTGGGCAAACAACTAACTAGAACCCCTGTGGAGGTTTAATGGTGAGAACCAGGTAATGTGACAGCCATAGTGAGCTTTGATAAGCTCCCACGTACCCTGGTGGTCTGGAAGGCTGTCTAAGCTCAGGAGAATCTGGAGAGAGCCCAAGTCATCTACTCACTTCTGGCTGTACACAGATACAGAGGAGACACTAAAAAGCCCAGTAGACTAAAAGCCAGGGCAGTCTTATAAACTGTCTGAATTTTGAATGTGTTCCCCAACCCATCTTGATGACACAGGTCCATCAAGAAATGGTAGAAGCTTTACTGGCTTAAGGTATTGACCAATCTTTGACTGAGTGCTAAGCTATGTTGACCCTGGTGAAACCTCTAGGAAACCAGCCTTAGAAATAAAAATTAAAAAAAAAAAATACAAACCTGAACATAGACATCAGTGGTAACACACTGTTGAGGAGGGAAATTTTGCAGAATTAGTCCAGACAAGTCATTAAACAAACAAACATACATAAACTATACAAACAAACAAATATATACACTATACAAACAAACAAGCAACAAAAAACACATCCCCACTGGGGCAGATCAGAACACAAAGTTGCTGCAATATATTACCTAAAATGTCCAGTTTTCAAGAAAAAATTAAGAGACGTGCAAAGGAACAGGAAAATGTGACCATACATGGGGGGGAAATCAATATAAATGGTCTGAGATGTAGGACTTAGCACACAAGGACGTTAAAGCAGTGATCATAAGTATGTTCAAAGAACTAAAGGAAAGTATGCCCCAAATGGCTCATCAAATAGAGAACAGCAGCAAAGAGGTAGGAGTTACAAAAAAGCTATGGAAATTCTAGAGTTGAAAAGTACAATAAATATCAAAGGAAAATTTCACTAGAGGGGCTCAAGGCAGATTTGACCGGGCAGAAGAAAGAATCAGGAAACTTGAAGATAGATTGATAGAATTTGTCCAATTGATAGACAAAAAGAATGAAGAGAGTCTCAGAGATGTGGGATATTATCAAACATACCAACATATGTGTAATGGGAATCCCAGAAAGAAAGAGGGGTGGAGTGGGGAGAGAGAAAAATATTTGAAGAAAAAAAATGGTCAAAAACGTCCCCAAACTGATGAAAACATTAACCTATGCATCTAAGAAGCTCAGTGATCTTCAGGTAGGATAAATACAAAGAGATCCACACCTGGATATTTAACAGTCAAGCTGTTGAAAGACAAAGAGAACATTTTAAACGCTGCAAGAGAAAAATGACATGACACACAGAGGAAAGAATAAAAGCTGACTTTACATCAGAAACAATGGAGCACAGAAGGCAGTGGGGGTGACATATTTAAGGTGCTGAAGGGAAATGAACCCTGTCAATCAAGAATTCTATTTCCAGCAAAACCATCTTTCAAAAATGAAGCTAAGATAAAGACATTGCCGGATAAACAAAGACAGAGAATTTGTGGCTAGCAAATCTGCCTTACGAAAAATAATAAAGGAAATCTTTCAACCTGAAGGGGATGACACAGGTGGTAAATTGAATCTACCTGAATAAATTAAACAAAGCTGACTGTTAAATTGAGGAGAGTTATTGTGAGAAGTGGAACCATTTCCTGTCAGTGTCCCCAGGGGGCTGAGACTTCCTAATAAACTGGTTACAGTAATGTCTCAGTGTTTGCTTCCTGTGGCCATGGAACATAAGTTCTTTATGGAGAGCGACTCCTCTTCTGTGTCTCACACCTGGCTGGCATCACAAGCTGTTACATGCTTTCTTCCACCCTATACTTCTCCTTCATAGCACTTACACAATTGTGATCACGTGAGGGAGGGCAGGGACAGTGTCTGACTTGCCTATGGCTGTATCAGCAGAGCATAGGAAAGCACATGGCACAAGTGGATACTCTTACATATTGAGTAATGAATGAATAATAATGTCCAGTGAATTGAGATAGTGTGGTAAAGAGGCTGGAAGCAGATGATCAGAGTCCTTATTTGACTGTTAATTAGCTTCAAGGGACTTAATCTCTCTGATTGTCAATTTTATTGAGGAAAAAAAGCCTATAATGAACTAGAATAGATCTAGGCTGAAAGCAAGAAAACCTTGGTTCTGATCATGGTCTAGTTCCTAGCTATGCGAACTTGAGCAAACCACTCTCTTTCCCAGGCTTCATTTATAACATAAAGATGTTGAACTAGAATTAGGGATCGTAAGTTTGCAACCTGGATTAATTGCTTTCGTTGTGTTTGTTTTGTTTTAGCCATAGTACAATGTTTAATTAAAAACCCATAAAATACATTCACAGTGTGTTGACAAGAGTGTGGGGGAAATAGGCATTCTTACAAATTATTGGTAGAAATGTAAATTGATATGATCTCTATGGGGGGGCATGTAGAAATGTGTATCAACATTTTAAATGTACAAACTCCTTGCTGAGTTTGTTATTCACATGGGAAAAAAATGAATCTTACTCCCTTGCTATAGAAGGAATGTTTGTATCCCTCCAAAACTTATGTGTTGAAATCCTAACCCCCAATGTGATGGTGTTAGGAGGTGGGACCTTTGGGAGGTGATTAGGTCATGAGGGTGGAGCTTTCATGAATGGGATTATTGACCTTCTTTTTTTTTTTTTAAGGAAGATTAGCCTTGAGCTTACATCTGCTCCCAATGTTCTCCTTTTTGCTGAGGAAGACTGGCCCTGAGCTAACATCCATGCCCATCTCCCTCCATTTTATATGTGGGACGCCTACCACAGCAAGGCTTGCCAAGTGATGCATAAGTCCACACCCAGGATACGAACTGGCAAACCCCAGGCTGCCAAAGTGGAACATTCAAACTTAACTGCTGTGCCACCAGTCCAGCCCCTTTTTTTCTTTTTCTCAATGTGGTAACATTGGTTTATAACCTTATATAAATTTCAAGTGTACATCATTATATTTTGATTTTTGTGTAGATTACATCATGTTCACTACCCAAAGACTAATTACCATCCATCCCCATACATATGTGCCTAGTCACCCCTTTCACTCTCCTCTCTCCCCCATCCCCTCTAGTAATCAGCAATCTAATCTCTGTATCTATGTGTTTGTTGTTGTTGTTGTCTTTATCTTCTATTTATGAGTGAGATCATATGGTATTTGACTTTCTCCCTCTGACTTAGTTCACTTAGCACAATACTCTCAAGGTCCATCCATGTTGTTGCAATTGGCAAGATTTCATCCTCTTTATGGCTGAGTAGTATTCCACTGTGTATATATACCACATCTTCTTTATGCATTCATCTCTTGGTGAGCACTTAGGTTGTTTTCAAGTCTTGGCTATTATGAATAATGCCACAATGTACATAGGGGTGCATATATCTTTACACATTCATGTTTTCATGATCTTTGGATAAATACCCAGCAACGAAATAGCTGGATCATATGGTAGTTCTATTCTTAATTTTTTTAGGAATCACCATACTGTTTTCCACAGTCACTGCACCAGTTTGCATTCCCACCAGCAGTGTATGAGAGTTCCTTTTTCTCCACATCTCTCCAACACTTGTTATTTCTTGTCTTGTTAATTATAGCCATTCTGAGGGCATGAGGTGGTATCTCCTTGTAGCTTTGATTTGCATTTCCCTAATAATTAGTGATGTTGAACATCTTTTCATGTGCCTCTTGGCCATCTATATATCTTCTTTGGAAAAATGTCTGTTCAGATCTTTTCCCCATTTTTTAATTGGGTTGTTAAGTTTTTTTGTTGTTGAGATGTATGTGTTCTTTATATATTTTGCATATTAACCCCGTATCAGATATGTGGTTTGCAAATATCTTCTCCCAATTGTTAGATTGTCTTTTCATTTTGTTGATGGTTTCCTTTGCTATGCAGAAGCTTTTTAGTTTGATGTAGCCCCATTTGTTTATTTTTTCTATTGTTTCGCTTGCATGGTTGGACACAGTATTTGAAAATATGCTTCTAAGACCAATGTCAAAGAATGTACTGCCTAGATTTTCTTCTAGAAGTTTCATAGTTTCAGGTGGATTATTGACCTTATAATGGAGGCCCCAGAGAGCTCCTTTGCCCCCTCCGCTATGTGAGGTTATAGTGAGAAGACAGCCACCTATGACACAGGAGCGGATTCTCACCAGACATCAGACGTGCTGGTGCCTTGATCTTAGACTTCCCAGCCTCCACAACTGTGAGGAGTAAATTTCTGTTGTTTATAAGCCCCTCAGTTTATGGTATTTTTGTTAAAGCAGCCAAAAAAGACTAAGACATCCCTGCTTTACACCATCCAAAAAAATCAGTTCCTAAAGGATTATAGATTAAAGTATGAAATGTAAAATGATAAAGCTTCTACAAGAAAACATGGAACATCTTTATGACCCTGAGATATACAAAAAAGCCTTGTATAAGACACATCCAAAAATTACTAACCACAAGAGAAAAGATTAATAATTTGGACTTTGTTAAAATTAAGAATTCCTTTTCATCAAAAAAAAAATTGGATCAAAAACAATACATATATTTGAAAAGGATTTGTCTCCAGAATATATAAAGCTCTCCTACATATCAACAAAAAGGGGCAATCAACCTAATGAAAATAAACTAATGTTTTAAATAAGCACTTCAGAGAGAAAATATCCAATTGGCCAAAAGGACATGAAAAAGTGTTCAACACTATTGCGTCCTCAGAGAAATGCAAATTAAAGTCACAGTGAAATACCTTCATACATCCACCAGAACGGTTAAAGTGTAAAAAGGTGCAAAATATGAAGTACTCATGAGTTCATGGAGCTGCTGGAACACTCATGAGTTTCCAACAGGAGTTTCAGTGACAGACCCACTTGGGAGAATGTGGGCTCTATCTATTAAAGCGAAAAATACCTGTTCTAGGGCCAGAGTCAGTCCACCCCTAGGAGTCAGCAGTTCCACTCGAGGGAAATGGATGCAAGTGTTGGCCAAAAGTCATGTACAATGAGAAGCAAGAAACTAAAACTACGTGCCACAACATGGAGGAAGCAGGCATAGTTGAGTTAAATAAATAGTGCAGAGTTGAAAGAAGCCAGTCCCAAAGACTATATACTGTATAATTCCATTTATATGAACGTCAAGGATAGGCAGTGCTAATCTCTGATTATAAAAGTTATTTATAATAGTAGTACCCTTGGTGGGGGCAAGATATTAACCAGGTATGGTCAAGATGGAGGCTTCTGGGGTGCAGATAAGGTTCTATACCACGACTTTGGTGTGGATTATAGGTGTGGGTACATATGTAAAAGTTCATCAAGCTCTATACCTAACATTTGTTAACTTTATTGCATGTATTTTATACCTCAACTAAAACAATTTTTTTTTCCAGTGAGGAAGATTGGCCCTGTGCTAACGTCTGTTGCCAATCTTCCTCTTTTTGCTTGAGGAAGATTGTCACTGAGCTAACGTCTGTGCCAGTCTTCCCCTGTTTTGTATGTAGGATGCTACCACAGCATGGCTTGATGAGCAGTGTGTGGGTCCGTACCTGGGATCCAAACCCATGAACCCTGGGCTGCTGAAGCAGAGCATGCAAACTTAACCACTATGCCGGCAGGCTGGCCCCTAAAACAATTTTTTTAAAAATACACATATCCTTTAGAAGGCAATTCCACTTTTAGGAAATTATCCTACAGGTATACTCACACACGTGCAAATGATGTATACAAAGTTATTGATTACAGCATTGCTTATAATAGCAAACATTGAAACCAGTTAAATGTTCATTGACTTAAAAATCCTGAAACACTCATCCAATTGGAATGCTATGTCGCTGTTTAAAAAAAATAACAGAAGCTCTTATGTAAGGATAGGAAAAGAGCTCCATGATCTTAACAATATATGTTAGAAAAGAAACCTGAAAGAAAAAAATAGTGTTTATGGTTTACTATCATTTCTGTGAAAATATCTTCTATGGAGAGAGTTTATCTCTTGAGGGACACTTTCTTTGCATCCTGGGAAGAGAGCTTGGCTGGGCCACAGGACTGAGGGAGGTTTATTCTCCAATGAATCCTCTTTGGTTTATACCCTTTGAAGTCTGTACCATGAGAATCTATTATTTTTTGAAAATAAATAACATTAAAAATTTTTTGAACTTTGAACCCCCTCGGAGAAGGATGCACTCCCCGGGTCTTCACAGCCCTGCCCTTCGGAATACCTGACACCCCCTCATTTATGTCACCTGCTCAGCCCTGCGGGCTTCCCCCAGGGATCGTCTGCCTCTCATTAGAAGATTCCTGTGTTCCCTCACCTCCTGGGTTCTGTGCTTCCACTTCCTCGTTGAACAGACCTGAAGAATGAAGTCGTGAGCCTCTTTGTGCATTTCTATCTTCCAGCAGCAGGAGGCACTGAGTATTTAAAACTGTCTATGTATGTTCTATGTATGAATGTGTGTTATACCTGCATTAAGTACAATGATTATTGCTGTATCCTCTTGTTTATAGAGCACAGAATGTAATATTTCCTTGAATTGACCCTGGATGATGCCCAGAAATTCATATTCCCATAGCTGTTGGAAGTTCCTCCAGATGTGACAGGCCAATTCTGTGTTTTCCATGTCATCTGGAATGCTAAACTGCTCCCAGAGATGAGTCCCTCTGCCAATGAGGCCCTGATGAAACCTCCTAGGCTCCCATCCACCCCACCTCCTCAGCCTGTCTTTGCCTCTGCTGAGAGCCCTCCAGCCCCAGCATGACCCCACTTTGGGAGCGGGGCTGGGTGGAGAAGAGGCTTTGTGTTGTCCTGGAAACAGCACATGCCTGGGTATCAACAAACAGCATGCCGTGGCTTGCTTTGGCCTCGTGGACAATTCCCTCTGTCTCTTAGGGCCTCAGTTTCCTCATCTGTAAAATGGGTCAATAGTGATTTTAAAGGTGCATGTGGGTGATTGTTATGTCATAGAATTCTTTCCTTAAAGGAAATCTTATGTCTATGCCCTGTATGTAAGATACAGCAAAGTAGCGCAGTCCTGACTGAAGGGTGTGGATGAAGAGGGTGGGGGCGGAGAAGAGGGTGTGCAGAGCCCCACCTTATCATTCTCCGCCCCATCAGGAAGCCCCTGAGATATCTCAGAGGAACCCTGACGCAGGTTAAAATGCCTTTGCACTCTTATTGGGTGATCTTTAAGAGTCCCTTCTAACTCTGCGGTGCTGCGATTCTGTCAAGGCCAGTCCAGGTCCGATGCAGGGAAGGCACCTACATCTTTGTGATGTGGATCCCTTGGCAGAATTGCATTTTTGAATGCATAAAAAAACGTGCATAGGATGACAGAGGGCACTATCTTAGAAATAAGATTGAAATACGGTTATCAAAATATTTTTAAATTTCATGATTCAGTAATCTATATACTCTACTTCTTTATCAATACATTAAATAACAATGTGTAAAATTTAATCCGGCTTCCTTGCTCTGCTCACGAGGCTCCGCGGGATCTGGCCCAGGCCCCCCTCTCAAGTTCCATCTTGAACTTTCCTCTCTTGAATGCACACGGTCCAGCCATCCCACCCTCGGGAACATTGGTCTTGATGTTCCCACAGCCCGGAAATTTCCTCTCCACGTGCCCCCACTCCCGCTCCCCACTTCTTACAGCTGGTCCTTTCCCGTCCTTCAGGTCTTCATATAAAAGTCTTCCCCCTCAGGAGGCCTTCCCTGCCACCCTGAGTAAACTAGGTCCTGTCCTGCACATGGTACCTCATTCTTTTCCTTTATAATATTTATAATAATTTTATTTTGTATAATTATAATTTGTGCAATTATAATTATGCAAATTTACGATAATTTGAATGATGTGTCTACATTATTATTTGTTTATTTATTTAGTGCCATCTCCTCTCCGAGAAGGCATAGATCACATCTATCTTTGTTTCCCTACTGTGTGCCTAGCACCTAGGACAGGGCCTGCTACATGGCAGGTGCCTACATATTTGTTAAGTGAGTGAATGCAGTGGGCCCACTGTATGGATTAAGGAGCTAGTTCCATGAGATAGGTAGATACCTTAGAAAGAATCTATTGCATACATAAGCATCCAGCACCACACCTGGCATACAAGAGGTGCTTAATAAATGGTAGGTATGGTTTTTGTGTTCCTCTGAGTTTTCCCCTCCATGTCCTTCTGCTCATTTGTCTCCATCCAAAGTCCACATCCAAAGTCTCATCTCCATCCAAAATGAATGCATGGGCCTCCTGGGCCCTCCCTTCAAGCCTGCCTGTCCTGTAAGGCCAATCTGCTTCTTTCCTTCCAAAACTCATCTCAGGTAATTTCCCTACTTGGCTTTCAAGAACCCCAGGAACACGGAGGCAGAACACTCTGCTGAAATGCTGGAGGCATGCCTGGCATACAAGCATAAAAAAGCCTGGTGGATTCCCCATGTCTGAGAGGAGGGGTCTTTATCACCCCTCTGGGGAGACATCATCTTTGCAGTTGGGGGTGACTTTGGTGGGGTGGCCAAGGAGCAGGGCCAGATCAGGCCCCTGCACTCAGGAGCCAGGAGGCTTGAGAGGGAGGTAAGAGTCCTGGGAAGACAGGATGGTGAGTTGGAGCTCGCTGGTCCCAGAGGGCAAAAGGACAGAACAGATGCCTGAGTCATGTGACAGGGCCCAGAAAGGGACACTGCCGGGTCATTGCTATCATTCCCCTGTAAACTGACCACTAATCGAGATCTGGGGCTATGTCGCCCGAATGCAAGTTGGGTAGGGATGTGGAGCCTGTAGCCCCACATAGGAGGTAGCCAAATAAACTTGTGCTTGCTTCACTTTGTGTCCCTCCAGACTGGCCTAGTCTCCCATGATTAGGGGACTGAGGCAGCCTAGCAGAGACTCAGGGCTCTACTTTTCCTGTGCAGTGTTATGTCCTCAAAAGATGCTCACTGCTCCATTCAGACAGGTCTCCTCCCTATTCTAAAGACACGCCTTGGGCCAGCCCGGCGGTGCAGCCGTTAAGTTCTCATATTCTGCTTTGGCGGCCTGGGTTCGCTGGTTCAGATCCCATGTGCAGACATGGCACCATGCTGTGGCAGGCGTCCCACATATAAAGTAGAGGAAGACGGGTATGGATGTTAGCTCAGGGCCGGTCTTCCTCAGCAAAAAGAGGAAGATTGGCAACAGATGTTTGCTCAGGGCTGGTCTTCCTCAAAAAAAAAAAAGACTGCCTTGTGAATTCCCCAGCTGCTGGCCTCTTTCACTCTGAGCATTCTGTCTTCCTTTCGCCCACTCACTCCATTTTTGTTGAGTTGCCTAGTCTATGCCAGGCACAGCTAGATGTTAAGGAAACAGATGAAATGCCTGCTATCAGAGTCTCTGTGCATAGACAAGCCCCAGCTGCATAGTGTGACCAGTCTTACGTCCACCTTATCAGGGGGTAGGAGCAGGGACAGGTCTAGGACTAAAGTCACAAGATCTTGCCACTCTCTTCTAAGGGCACTCGTGGGCTTTCTAAGGCAGGGAATTGGGGAAAGTGGGATCCTGAAAAGGTTTCTCGTTTCTATGAACAATAAGGAATTCTTCCTTGGTTAGTACAAGCTCCTTTTTTTCTTTAAACTATCTTTTGGAAAATTCATTCATTGATTGATTCAGCAAATATTTATTGAGCATTTGCTATATGCCTGGTACAAATCTAGGTGGTGGGGATATGAACAAAACAAAAATTCCTCTCCTCGTGGAGCTTATATTCTAGTGAAAGGAGACAGATAAAAAAATCAGTCAAATTCTTGGTGTCTGAGATGGTGGGAAGATGGGGGATCAGAACTGGCCACCCCAAAATTCCTCTCTTTGCCTTGATTATTTTTAAGAACCAAAGACTCTGAAAGAAACTTTGACCTTCCCCCTAACTGCCAAAAAGAATTTAAGATAGAAGGCCTGTTCCAGGAAGGAGCTAATATGGTAAGACAACTGTAGTGTAATGTAAAACGTGTCTCTCTGGTAGACCAAGCAAACACTTGTTTAACAAACATTTGCATTTCCATCTTCATGTAAATTGCCATCATCCCCCTTGAAGCCCCAAACCACTACCCCCAATATCCTCCTTTGTCTTTAGCTAAAGATGCTATTTAAGGTGGTGCCTTTGGCCGTTCTGGCGAGTTACTCAGTTCTCCAGGGTTTCTCCCTTGTATACACGTTATTAAACTGTGTTTGATTTTCTCCCGTTACTCTGTCTCAGGTGGACTTAATTCTTAGGTGGGCCAGAAGGACCTAGAGGGTAGAGAATCATCTTCCCCCGGACACGGGGAAGGATGAGCAGAGTTTGGGATGGAGGTTGCCGTTTTCAGTAGGGTGGTCAGGGAAGACAGAATAAGAAGATGACACCTCTGTAAAGGCCTGCGAAGGTAGAGGGGTGAGCCCAGGGGACACGGGGAGGGGAGAGGAAGAGCACTCTGGCCGGAGGGGAGAGTAAATGCAAAGACTTGAGGCGGAGCCAAAGGGGGTCGCTACTGCAGGAGCAGCAAGGACAGACTGATTCAAGGTGAGGGTGGAGATGCAGGCAGAGCTCAGCTAAGACAGGTCCTGCTAAGCCATGCTAAGGATTCTGCACTTTCTCCTAAAAGCGCTGGGAAGTCATTAGAAGGTTCTGAGCAGAGAAATGCTTCTTCCCAATGCGGTGATTAATTTTACTTGTCAGTTTGACTGGGTCATGACGTGCCCAGACTTCTGGTTCGACATTATTTCAGGTGTGTCTGGGAGGGTGTTTCCGGCTGAGATTACCGTTTGCATCGGTGGACTCGGTAAAGTAGACTGCCCTCCGCGATGCGGGTGGGCGTTACCCAACCCACTGAGGGGTCAAATAGAACAAAAAGGCAGAGGAGGGGAGAACACTCTCTCTGCCTGACTGTTTGAGCTGGGGACTTACACCACCGGCTCTCCAGCTCTCAGGCCTGTGGAGTGGAGCTACACTACTCACTTTCCAGGGTCTCCAGCTTGCAGACGGCATATCTCAGCCTCCAGAATTGCATGAACCTATTCCAATTCCTTATAATAAATAAATACATAAAATTGGTTCTGTTTCTCTGGTGAACACTGAATAATACAGCCACGGTCTTTCTAGATGATGTGTGGAGAGCAGCCTGAAGAGGCCCAAGGTCAGGAGCAGGACAGAAGTTTGCAGGCCTTTGCAATAACCCTGGTGAGAAAGGAAAGTGGCTGTACCAGAATGATAGCTATGGTGGTGATAAGAAGTGGTCAGACTCTGGATCTCTTTTGAAGAGAACCAATAGGATTTACTGAGAGATTGACTGGAGGATATGAAAGAAAGAGAAGCATCAAGGATGAAAACTCCTGGGTTTTCTGTTGGAGTAACTGGAAGGAGGACTTGACATGAATTAGCTGGGGAAGGCTGTGGGAAGAACAGGCTTGGAGGGGAGGATCAGGAGTTCAGACTCGGACATGACAAGTATGATGTGCCAAGTGGAGACGTCAGGAAGGCCATGGGATATGTGAGTCTGGAGTTCTGGGGAGAGTCCTGGCTGCAGATAATCTTGGAGTCATCGGCACAAGGAGAGAACTCATCCTGTTAGTGGATGAGTCAGCCAGGGAGTGAGTGGGGACAGAGACCAGGAGAGGGTACAGGACTGAGCCCTGGACCCTCCAATGTTCAGAGATCAAGGAGTGGAGGGGACCAGTGAGGCAGAAGGAAAACTAGGGAGTGTGGTCCCCAAAACCACGTGAAGAAAGTGTCTGAAGGAAGGGGAAGTGATCAAATGCATCAAATTCTGTAGATATGCATGATTCCATATGTACAAAATATCTAGAATAGGTAAATGCATGGAAACAAAGAGCAGATTGGTGGTTTCCAGGAATTAGTGGGAAGGAGAATGGGGAGTGACTGTTGATGGGGTACAGGGTTTTCTTTTAGGGTGAAGAAAATGTCTTGAAACGTGATTGATGTGGTGGTTGCATAATTGTGAATGTACTCAGTGTCCTGGATTGTACTTTAAAATGATTAACTTTATGTGAATTTCACTGCAATGAAAAAAAATTCTGTGAGAGGTCAAGCATGCTGAGACTGGCAAATGACCAGCAGATTTAGTTGTGTGGAGGTCCCTGGTGGTCTAGTGTCGGGGATTGGAATTGGCCACCCCAAGACATGTCTCTTTGGCCCAAGTACTATTTTGGGCTGGTTACTTTAAAAAACTGCAGACATGAAAGAGAAACTCTGAAAAGTAGAAATTACCCTTTGTAAGAGACATTTACACTTGTAAGGGAAATCTCCATCTGCAAAAGTGTCTCCCTCTCTGTACCAGGAAGAAGGGGAGGTGATTTCTCTCTAGAAACTCTTATCAGTGTGGAAGGCAAGGACTTAAATTTGCATAGTAACCTTACTCTTGTTTACTGTGCTTTTCTGGTAATCTCCCATAACTGACTCTCCCACCCCCAACATCTTCCTTTGTCTGCAGCTGAAATGGTATTTAAGATGAGAACCTCCACCATTGTGGTGAGTTCCTCAGTTTCCCTGGGTCTCTCCCACGTATACATGTTCTAAAGCTTTGTTTAATTTTCTCCTGTTATTCTGTCTGATGTCAATTTAATTCATAGCCTGGCCAGAAGGACCTAGAGTGGGTAGAGGAAATGTCTTCCTCTCCCACACTAGACAAGAGTTGTTTTTGAGGCTATAGAGCAAAAGCTGAAGAGAGTAAATTCAAGGGAGAGTGGTCACGTAGGGGCTCATGCTTGGCTAGGCTTCCCACTGATTTTTACCGGTGTGCCCAGGACCAGAGCAAGGATCACGTGCTTTCTCTTGATGTATCGGCCTTATTGATTAACCTCGGGGCTCTGTTGTGACCTTGGCTTCAGCAGATTTCGTCGACTTTTTACTCTCTTGCTAGCTCCTTTGTTAATTTAAAACGATGTCTTTGTCCAGCTTTACAGTTTTGCTAGTTTGGTAGGCATCTAGTGGTGTCTCATCATGATTTTTAATATGTATACGTATATTATACATGTACACCTAGAGATATATGTGTATTAAAAGGTATTTTATAAGTATATGAAATTGAGACATGTGATACTGTGGTTTGCAATAAGACATATACCTCTGGTCTTCTACCCCTATTTCTAGCACAGAGCTCCTGAAACCTTGGAATTTCCTAAGTGATAAGAGTGAAAAAGGTGTTTTTTGTTATGTTAATGAGGTGACCTTTGGAAAGCACCTGAGGACAGGGGCTGGTTGCCAGGGGAGCCAACCATGTCATCAGGAGGTTGGAACTTCTGTCCAACGCCCAACCGCGGGGAGGGGGGAGGGGCTGGACATTGATGCCCAATGTTTTAATCAATCATGCCTGGGTAACAGAACCTCCAAAAAAACCATGGAGCTTCTGGGTTGGTGAGCACACGGAGGTGCTGGGAGAGTGGTGGGCTTGGCAGGACATGGAAGCCCTGTGCTCCTTTCCCATTCCTTGCCCTATATTAATCTCTTCCATCTGGCCGTTTCCTGAGTTTTATTCTTTTATAATAAACGAGTGATAAAATAGTGAAAAGCAACAGAATATGTTGGAGTATACGGGGAAGCCATTTGGTTTAAAACTGATTCAGCCCGAGCTTCTTTCTCCAGAAAGGCCCGACATGCCCTTATGAGTGTGCATTGTACATCTGCTTTAAACATTTACAATGTCCCAAAGCCAAGAATGATGCCCTTAAAGATAGGGATGTTGCCTCTCACCCCACATCCGCACGCATTTCTTTGAGGATAAGCATTTCTTCCCGGAAACTAAGGATTAATTACTGGCCTGCTGTGTAAACCTTGTGACCACTGACCTGCTGTTCTGGGAAAACATCTTGTGACAGTAGTAAAAAAGATATTCCTGTCATATGTGATGGAGGCTCTTTGTTCCAACTTGGCCTACAATTGCTCTGCACACCTGCTTCTTCAGAGTGCTCCCTTCCTTGGGGAAGGTAGTTTCTGCTGGGCTATAGTCCTCACACTGGCTCGTATAATAAACTCGTCCTGATTTTGATTCATAGATTGATTATGGATTATTTGTGTTGACATCGGTAATCTAGGACGTAAAATGTTTCTCTGAGTTCTGTGAGCCACTCTCGCAAATTAATCAAACGCAAGGAGGGAATTATAGGTCCTCTGATTTATAGCCATTCTGTCAAAAGCACAGGTGACAACTTGGCTTTGCAACTGGCTTCTGAAGTCGGGGGTAGTAGTCTTGTGGGACTGAGCCCTTAACCTGTAACACCAAAACTGAATCAATCAAAAGAGAACTTCTACAAGCTCATGTAGCACGTCCACCCCTGTACCTGCATCTGTGCCTGTATAGCCTGCCTTCCTCCTCTTAGGATGGAGGAACAGTCTGTGTTCCTAGCTAAGACCACCCCCTCCACGCAGGCCCTACATGTACCATCCCCTCTCATCAACTCAAGGGCATTGCTTCAACCGCTTCTCTCCTCTCATTCTTGCATTATCAATTTTTCTTTCTCTTTTAGATCTTTTCCAAAAGAGATTTTTTTCTACGCTGTTCCTTTCTCCAATCTAAAAAGAAGAAAAGGGAAAAAAACCCTAATGCTCTCTTGACCACAACATCCCCTCCAGAAACTGCTTCTTTGTCTTATTTTTCTTTCTTTCTTCCTTTTTTTGCTCAGGAAGAGTGGCCCTGAGCTAACGTCTGTGCCAATCTTCCTCTATTTTGTATGGGGGATGCTGCCACAGCATGGCTTGATGAGTGGTGTGTAGGCTGTGCCCGGAATCCAAACCAGCGAGCCCTGGGCTGCCGAAGTGGAGTGTGTGAACTTAACCACTATGACACCAGGCCAGCACCTATCTTCCTTTTCTTTACAACAAAATTCCTTAAAAGAATGGTCAAACTCACTTTTCCAGTTTCCCGCCTCCCCCCTCTTGCTCTCTCATTTTTCTCAGTGACATAGGAACAGAAATCACCAGCTGAAGCTGAGGACTGAGGAAGAACTATTAGGGTTTTAGGAGGAAGAAATTGTGAAAGCGCCACTTGGCAGAGTGGGAGCATGAACGGAACTGGGAGAAGATGGGTGATTCCCAGGCAGCAGCCAGGGCCCACTTGAAGTTGGAGGTCACGAATGTACCATGAGAGGAGTCCATCTGGTTGCCTGATTCCCTCCAGTTGTACTCTGCTGCACAAGCCCAGGTCAAGCAGGGGGACCAATGGATTTAACCAAGTGTTGGTTTGGTTAAGCAGGTTTGAGGAAATGAGAGAGCCCATGAAAAAGCCATGGAATTTAATGTGGGTTAATGGGCGTGAGGGCGTGAGGTAGGTGGCGGACAGGGAAACGTGGTAGGTGAAATCGATCGTAGGGTCTGGAGGCTTACCAAGACTGTTGGATCTGGGGTCTTGGAGAGAATGAAGTGGAAGGTAGAAGGAGGTGGTGGAGAGCGGGATGCTTAACATTGAGTTTATGGAAGGTCTGTGGTTCTAGGTTGCTATAGACTGAGTTGTGGTCCCCCAAAATTTGTATGTTGAAGCCCTGATCCCCAATGTGACTGTATTTGGAGAGAGGGCCTATAGGAGATGATTAAGGTTGAATGAAGTCATAAGAGTGGGGCCCTGATAAGATAGGATTAGTGTCCTTATGAGATAAGACACCAGAGAGTGCTCTCCTCGACCCCTGATCAAGGGTGGACAGAGCGAGAAGGCGGCCACGGGCAAGCCGGGCGGAGGGCTCTCACCAGGAACCAGACTGGCCAGCACCTCGATCTTGGACGTCCAGCTTCCAGAACTGTGAGAAAATAGATTTTGTTGCTTAAACTCCTCAGTCTATGGCACTTTGTTATAGCAGCCTGAGCAGACTAGTACACTGGTAATGATGCAGTCTACTCCGGGATGTGACATGGGAACTGAGGGCTCAGGGCTTTGGAAAGACTAGCTATGAGTATACTGGAATCACCAAGAATCATGACAGGTAGTGTGCAGGAGAGAGTGACAATGAGCCAGGAATGAGGAACTCAGATGTTAACTAGACTTATTGTGCTGACCATTTCACAACATATAACAATACTGAATCACTATTTTGTACATCTGAAACTAATATAATGTTATATGTCAATTATATCTCAATAAAAAAATAAATTAAAAAAGAAAAGGAACAAGAGCTTGATTCTGGTGTCAGTAAAGACTGTAACAGGGAGGGGGCCAGCCAGGTGGCGCAGCGCTTAAGTTCGCACGTTCTGCTTTGGCGGCCTGGGGTTCACTGGTTTGGATCCTGGGTGCGGACATGGCACCACTTGGCAAGCCGTGCTGTGGTAGGCGTCCAACATATAAAGTAGAGGAAGATGGGCATGGATGTGAGCTCAGGGCC
Source organism: Equus asinus (assembly GCF_041296235.1). Classification (NCBI taxonomy): domain Eukaryota; kingdom Metazoa; phylum Chordata; class Mammalia; order Perissodactyla; family Equidae; genus Equus; species Equus asinus. The sequence goes on along the minus strand of NC_091796.1, from coordinate 98,500,638 downwards.
AGTCTTCCTCAGCAAAAAGAGGAGGATTGGCAGTAGTTAGCTCAGGGCGAATCTTCCTCAAAAAAAAAAAAGAAGAATATTAAAGACTGTAACAGGGAGAGGTGGTGGTCGATAAGATCTGAGACTCAAAGCTGGACATGTTTAGGGAAGAGGCAAGGCAGGAAATGAAGGCTCTGAAGCCCAGTAGTAGTGTCATTGCAACTAATCCGTAATCAATCTATAAATCAGAATTGGAGTGAGTTTATTATGAGCCAGTTTGAGGGCTAGCCCGGGAGAACTTTCCACCAAGGAAGGAAACTCATCAAAGAAGGGGAGCGTACAGAATGGTTATTGGCCGTCTTGAAACAAAGAACATCCATCATGAATGACAGGACTATCTCTTTTACTGTGGTCATGAGATACTTTTCTAGCACAGCAGGTCAGTGTTCACAAGGTCAGCACAGCAAACCAGCGGTCAGCAGGTCAGTGGTCATGAGATGAGTTAAAGCGGGTTAGTAATTAATCCTTAGTTTCTGGAAAGAAATGCTTATCCTTAAAGAAATGCTGATATGGGGGAGGCAACCTCCCTATCTTTCAGGGCATCATTCTTGGCTCTGGGACATGGACCATATTTGTCGAGCAGATGTACAATGCATGCTCAACAGGCCACGTCAGGCCTTTCTGGAAAAACAAGGCCAGGCCAAACTAGTTTGAAACCAAATGGCTTCCTCATCTACTCCAATATATCCTATTGCTTGTCATTTATTCCTCAGTAGAAATCTCCCCAAAGCCTGGGTGAAATCTCAGTGCACACCCAGCCCTGTCTCTTCCTCCTTGGGCCCTTCCACTCCCAGGCTTGTCGCAGGAGCAAGTGAGAGAACGCTGGGGAAACGCACAGTAAACCAAGAATTCTGAACACACTGGAGGGATCATAATCTCGGCTGAGGAGCTGCTGAACAAGCATTGGGCAGACAAGGAGCATTTTGTTCACCTTAGGAAGGATCCACCTTTACCCTTAGAGTATGATGACAGTGAATGGTTTATAAAATTGCATGAAAATGCACCTTCTGGAGGGAACTCTTCGGTAGAAAGTGTACTGGAGCCACAGGCTGCAACAGGCCTCCATCTACAGAAGAGCCTGAGCTGCCTTCCACGGCCCCTTCCAGGGCAGGAGTGTGGCAGGGCTTTCCCTCCCACCTCAGGGCCTTTGCACTTGTTCCCTCTGCCTGCAGGGGTTCACAGCTTGTTCCCGCATTCATTCGGGCTCCCTACCCTGACGGCCCCCTCTAAAAGAGCCTGCCCCCATCCATCACTATTCCCTTATTCTGCTTTTTCCTTCACAGCGTTGATCATTATCTGATGTTAAATATATATTTGTTTATTTCCGTGTTGACACTAAAACGTAAACTCCATGAAGGCAGGAACTTTCCTTTCTTGTTCATTTCCAAATTCAAAGGCCCTAGAGCAATTGAATACGAATGAATAATCTTAATCTCGAGGAAAGCTATCTGGGTGGGGTCCTTAAGTCATATCATTTTACAAAAATAATGCCCAGACAAAAATCCAAGAGGAGGCATGCACACTGCAACGTTATAATAGAAAAAGACTGTCAACGACCCACATGGCCATCAGTCGGGACTAGTTGAGTAAACTGTGCTTTATCCTCAAGTGGAGGACGATGCACTCTGCCACGATTCTCCATCATGAAGTTACTTGTTTTTCCTGTACAGTTAATAAACATTTTGTGGAGAGCTACTTTAAGACTGTGTAAATATCCTGTTTCTCATCCAACATTCACCTGCTGGATTGAGCATCCATTGATGTTTCTTGCCTGGATTAGTGCTATGACGATTGCCAAATGATGATTTTCTGATTCCATCATTCTTTCTACATTTATTCGTTGGCATTCTACTGCAAGGAAGTGCTTTCTTTTCTCCTCATTCATTTGTTGATATCAGTGTAGACTCATGGATTCCTGTTTTATTTGATGGAATATAATCTTTTACTCTCATCAACTCTTTTAATATTCAAATTATCCTAGAATCTGGCTTCTTTGTCCTTTTGCCATGTCACTTATTTTTAGAGCACTTCCTTGCTTCCACAAGATGTTTCAGACTCACCTTATACTTTTTGTGCCCCACTTCTAGAATCAGTAATTTCTCCAAGGATCCCTGGTTCATTTTGCTAGGAAAAAAGTTTTTAGAAACCAAGATCTGGGTACTAGGTGTGTTTGTTGTTACTTGCTGTTTATTTCTGTATCTATCTTTATATTTTGAGAACCATGAGTTCACACCAATACCTCCAATTCCAATCCAACATCACAAGCTTCCTTCTAGATTTCTCCCTTTTGCTATTTATGGCTCTCTTTTCTGACAATGAGAAACTCGCCTCCAGTTATCCGTTATCCTCAATATATTTATGTATTTGCTCCATCCCACTTTATGTAACTCATCTCCCAGCCCTGCTTTGTCCCTGCTCAACTTGGCCACCTTCCTTACTGAGGCCCCAACGGCCAGGCTGCTGACCTGCTGAGCCTCTTACCTCGTTTGACCCCTGACTGCTGCCAGGGCACCCCCAGACATGGCCGCCTGCCTTGCTTGGGCCTGCTCAATCACTTTGCAGCTGGATTATTAAGGAAGGAAGCAAAGAAGGAAGGCAGGAACGCCATATGAATATTTCATATAAATATAAAACCAAATTAAATTAAAAAAAGAAATCCTCCCAAATCAAGAGCAAAAATGAAATAAAATCTTTATATTGCATTATGGCGTAACCACACAAACAGAAACTATTGTAAGCGATTTTAAAACAAAGTAATTTAACAGCACATTCCTATAGAATTATACCCTAAGAACAAAAGAGCTACAAGAAATCTTAAACAGGTTTCAGTAATGACCCAGAAGTTCCACTCGTTAGTGTATACCTAAGAGGAATAAAAACGTATGTCCACACAGAAACTTGTACGTGGCTGTTCATAGCAGCATTACTCATAAAGGACAACGATGGAAACAACCAAAATGCCCATCACCTGCTGAATGGGTTAGAAAATGTGGTCCACACATGTAATGGAATGTTATTCAACCATCGCAAGGAATGAAGTACTGAGACCCGCTACAATGTGGATGAACCTTGAAAACCTTGTGCTAATTGCTTAAAAAATCCAGACACAAAAGAACTTACATTGCATGATTATACGAAGTGTACAAAACAGGCAACTCCATAGAGATAGTAAGCAGATTCGTGGCTGCAGGGGGTGGGGGTGGAAGAGAGTGGGGAATGACGGCCAATGGGTATGTGATTTCTTTCTGGAGTAATGAAAATATTCGGGGGTTAGATAATGGTGTTGGTCACACAACTTTGTGAATATGGTAAAAATCACAGAATCGTATACTTTAAAAGAGTGAATTTTATGGTATGTGAATGATATCTCAATAAAGCTGTTATTTTAAAATAAGATAGAGAGATACCAGGCATGAAGTACTTCCTCATGAAGCAGTCTCATCCAAAATTAGAATCTGAAGCTTATCAAGTCTTCAGAGGGGAAGATGTTAGACAACACCACAGAGACATAATGAGCAAAATCCAAAACGAGGGAAACTCTCTCTCCGGGACAAATGACCTGACTTCCTCAACAAACACGTTGGAAGATAAAAAACAAACAAAAACTATAGCAAATACTGAGGAAGAGAGAGAGAGGGAGAGAGAGAGGAACCTGGAGATTCCAATGTATAGATCTTACTTGGATATTGATTCAAACAAACAAAAACAAAAGAGCAAAAAATAATATGAAACAGTTGGGGAAATTTGAACAATGACTGGATTTTGAAGATATTAAGGAATTATGGTTATTTATTTGGTGTGATAATAATATTGAGATTATGTTTTTGAAAAGAGCTCTTTCGTGTTGATGAAATAGGTCTGCATGTGGATTTCTTGATTGTGGTGGTGGGTACGTGAATCGGTGTATGTGATAAAGTTGCAGACACCAGAGTTCCTTCCCTGAGTGATATAAGGGAAGGGAAGAGGCTCTGGGAGCTTATAGCATGAAGCATCCCTAAGAAGATGTGTGTTGAATCTACTCATACACTGCGTAACTTCTCATTGATTCAGGGTCTGTCTACTCATTTAGGAAAACATGAAGTTGTTGGAGAGTTTTATTGAATTCAGTGCTTTGTTAGCCATTTGCTGCTTCCTGTTTTGATTTCTTTATTTCCTCAGTCAGCAATCTCACCTCTAACCAACTGCTTTGTTGTAGAGAAAGGAGGAAAAAGAGGAACTCTGGTCTTGTTAACTATTTTTATTTTTGAACTCATGTTGAGTATTGTCTGCGTGTTTTACTGAACATCACAAGCCAGCCTCACTATTTATGCAATTCAGCCCCGGTTTGGGGAAGTTATGGGTTCCAAGATATCAGCTAGAGATCATGGTGGTTTTTGCCAATGTCTTTTCATGCTCATTGGGGGCTGAAGATAGAAGTTGTGTCAAGAGATAAGACAGATAGTATTTCTTTGATCCACTGAGTACTAAAATTGAAAAAGAAGTTTTATTTGAGAGAGGAAGTATAAGAAAATGATACAAAGTGATATCGGGAACTCATTTCAACAAGTGATGTTCAGGGCAAGACCTAAGATTAGCCCAGATCCAGCCCAAAGTCTGAGACTCTTTGACCTGTAGCAACATCTGAGAGGCATCTGGGCTGGAAACCAGAAGAGCCGCGTTCAAACCCTGCTCCGTGGCTGACTTACTGTATGATCTTGGAGTCATGTTTCCTTCAGTATCTCAATTTCTTTATTTGCAAAACCAGTGTCCTGGGCCGTATTATCTCCAAAGGGATTCCGGTTTTGAAATTCTACATCCGAAAGTCAGAAAGGGACTTCACTTATTCTAGAAAGAATGTCACCAGAAGTTGGAACCAGAGATCTTCTCTGGTCAACTCTCATGCATTTGGTATTCAGCCAACATTTGCTCAGTGCTTATCATGTTTTCAAGGACTGGATAAAAACACATAACAGATTGTTGCCCATGGACTAAGCAGTGATTTCTGAGCAAGATGTGGTGGAGGGAACCAGATCTGCCAAGGGCATTTTGGCAGAGCTCCAGTGTCGTCCTCAACTAGGAACTTGGGCAAAGCTTTCTTCCCGAAGATAATTCTCTAGGGAGGGGACTTTCTTATAACTTTTAGCTTGAGCTCTAGGGGAAACCTGGTCTTAAGAACTCTGAGGTTTTAGTGGGGTTGATGGGAGGAAGAAAACATGTTTTGAAAGGTTTAAGCAGATTTTTGGTTTCACCTCTGAGACAGGCTTTGGCTGTTCCTTTGTTCTGGGAAGACCATGTGACTAACGGTAAGAGCAAATGAAAGGAGTAAAACTATAGGGCTTCCCACATGCCAGATGTTGTGCTAAGTCCCATTCAATGCACTCGTTTACTTCTCATAGAGGATATGAGTAAGGCATGATTATTAATCCCATTTTACAGATGGGGAAACTGAGGAAGAGAAGTTAAGGAAACCTACTCTAGATTACATATAGTAAGTAGTAAACCTGGAACTCGAACCCATATGCCTGGCAAATTGTGCTCTTAATTCCAACCACTGATGCCTTCCTAAATGGGTTTGTTAGTGATGTAAAAGTAAAGCTAGGATTACTTATGACCCGAAGTATTAGTTTCCTGTGGTTGCTGTAACAAATCACCACTAATTTGTTGGCTTAAAACAACACAAATTTATTCTCTTATAGTTCTGGAGGTCAGAAGTCCAAAATGGGTCCACTGGTCTAAAATCAAGATGTTGGCAGGGTTATATTCCTTCCAGAGGCTCTAGACCCAAATGTCCGTGGATAAACAAAATGTGGTATATCTTTCAATGAAATATTGTTAAGCCATAAAAAAGAATGAAGAGGTGATACATGCTCCAACATGGATGGCTCTTGACAATGTTACGCTAAAGGAAAGACGCCAGACACAAAAGGCCACACAGTGCATGATTCCATTTTATGAAATGTCCAGAAAAGGCAAATTTACAAAGACAGAAAGTAGATTTGTGGCTGCCTGAACCTGGTTGTGGGAACAGGGAGTGACCACAAACGGGCATGAGGAATCTTTCGGAGGTGATGGAAATGTCCTAAAATTAGATCGTAGGCATGGTTGCACAACTCTATACATCTACTATGAATTATTGAATTGTCTACTTAAAATGAATGAATTGTATGATAGGTAGATTATATCTCAACAGAGCTGTTTTTAAAAATGAGGAAGACGGAACCAGCGTGCTGCACGTGTGCCGAAGTAAAGTTGCCAATTCTCTCTTCTTAACAAGGTCTGTCTTTTTTTCTGAGATTATTCCTACTTTTTTTTTTCTTGTAGTTAATATGGCCTTTCTTTCTGAAATGGTGTGATAGAAAATGGCAGTAAAAGTAGCTGGTTTTTATTGTCCTTCCTTAGAAAGTAGAAAGTAAACACTGTGTATCAGTTCTTGAAAGTTCATGAAAACAGTACTGATATGTGAAATACAAGGGTTTGGGCAACCCCACCCAGAGCAGCTGATCTGTTAAACGGGGAGGAGGTCTTAGGGGTCACTCAGTTCAACCTTCTCGTTTCCAAGATGAGGGGGGGTTGGAGACCCGTGGCGGTGGAGCCACTCATCCATGGTTGCCCAGCCAGTCTCTGGGTGGTTCATCCTGTTTCGGCTATCACTTCCTCCTCCAAGGTGCCTTCTGATGGCAGAAATCTAAGAACTCTTTATCAATCTGCCTATCAGTGCACACTAAGCTGTGACATTCTGGGCAGGTAAAAATGTTAAGACTTCATCCAGGGCACAGCTTTAGGGAAAATGCTTGGCTGCGTAAGCTGAATTAATCCAGATAAGTCGCCTGACCCAGACCAGCCCACACCATCACATGACAGTCAAAGGCTGTGAAAGTGCATCTGCCAAGTGGCTAAGTGCTTACTGGCCTAAAGGAGAAGATGTTGACTGTTTGTGACCGTAACCAAGGGTTCTTCCTCAGAACACAGCAGAGTGGGCCATGTGACCTATAACCAACCCCTGGGGCTGGACCCAAAGGCCACAATCTTGGTTTCACTCTTGCTGCTGAAAATATACTGCAAAGCACCTGTGACAATGTCCAGTCCTCCAAGGGTCAGAGCACTTGGGCAATGCAAAGATGAGTCGGATATTTCTGTCTTTATCTATCTATTTACACCCAGTCTTGTTCCAGAAAGGATTGAAGGCAGCTTCCAAGGATGCATAAATACAGATAGCATAGGTTAAAAAGGAGAGTGATACTGAAGTTATGTAAGTATGGAAGTCATGTTCCGCCCTGCAACCCAACTTTTTATTAAAAATGTCTATGGAGGGGCCAGCTTGGTGGCACAGCGGTTAAGTGTGCACGTTCCGCTTCGGTGGCCTGGGGTTCGCTGGTTCGGATCCCGGGTGCGGACATGGCACCGCTTGACAAGCCATGCTGTGGTAGGCATCCCACATATAAAGTGGAGGAAGATGAGCACGGATGTTAGCTCAAGGCCAGTCTTCTTCAGAAAAAAGAGGAGGATTGGCAGCAGATGTTAGATCAGGGCTAATCTTCCTCAAAAAAAAAAATGTCTATGGAAAATATTCAATAACAATTTTTATACCTCTAAGCCCTCTAGTACAAAGTTAAAAAAAAAACTTTGTTGTGATATAATTCACATACCATAAAATTCACTCTGTTAAAGTGTATGATTCAGTGGTTCTTAGTATCTTCACAGATGTACATTCATTACCAATGTCTAATTTTAGAACATAACTCGGTACCTGTTAGCAGTCACTCCTCCTTCTCTTCCAACCCTTGGCAACCACTAATCTGCTTTCTGACTCTTTAGTTTTGCCTAGTGGACGTTTTATATAAATGGAATGATGCAAAGATGGCCTTTGGTGACTGACTCCTGTCACTTATCATAATGTTTTCAAGGTTCATCCATGTTGAGTAAAACACTTTTTGAAAATATAAATAAAATAAGACAATGAGAAGACAAGCCATAGACTGGGAGAAAATATTTGCAAAAGACATATTTAATAAAGGACTATTATCTAAAATATACAAAGAACTCTTAAAACTCGACAATAAGAAAATGAACAACCAGTTACAAAATGGGCAAAAGCTCTGAACAGACTCTTCATCAAAGAAGATACAGAGATGACATAGAAACATATGAAAAGATGTTCAACATTGTATGTCATTAGGGAATTGCAAATTAAAACAACGAGATCCCCCTACACACCTACTAGAGTGGGCAAAATCCCGAACACTGAAGACACTAACTGCTGGCGAGGATGTGGAACAAGAACTCTCATTCGTCGCTGGGGAGAAGGCAACATGGTGCAGGTTTCGCCACTTTGGAAGACAGTTTGGCAGTTTCTTACAAAACGAAACACACGCTTAACCGTATGATCCAGCAGTTGCACTCCTTGACAGTCACTCAAGTGAGTTGAAAACTAATGTCCACACCAAATCTGCACGAGGAGTTTATAGAAGCTTTATTCATAACTACCCAAACTGGGAAACAACCAAGATGTCCTTCAGTAGCGGAATGGATAAATTAACTGTGGTTTATTCCATCTAAACAATGGAACATTATTCAGCTCTAAAAAGGAATTAAATATCAAGCCATGAAAAGACCTGGAGGAAACTTAAATGCATGTTATTAAGTGAAAGAAGCCCATCTGAGAAGCCCACATACTGTAGGATTCCAACTATGTGACATTCTGGAAAAGGCAAAACTATGGAGACAGTCACAAGATCAGTGGTTGATGGGATGGGGGAGGGAGGATGAACAGGTGGAGCCCGGAGGTTTTTAGGGCAGTGACACTATTCTGTATGATACTGTCATGGTGGATACATATCATTAGACATTTTTCAAAAACCCATGGAATGTACCACACCAAGAATGAACCCTAGTGTAAACTATGGAATCTGGGTGATAATGATGTGTCAATGTAGGTTCATTGATTGTAACGAATGGACCACTCTGGTGCAAGATGTGATAGTTGGGGACACTGTGTGTATGTGGGGGACAGGGGAGTATTTGAAAACTCTCTGTATTTTCTGCTGTGAACCTAAAACTGCTCTAAAAAATAAACTCTACTAAAGAAAAAATAAACCTAAATAAACAAATAATAGTATAACTAAAAACCTATCATCTATACCCGACTGTAGTATCATGCATAGGCTGTATTGGTACCAGTGTAGTGGATGCTCTTGGAGCCCTGCCCAGGTCCCCCTCACTGGGGCCAGTGCACTGCCTCCTGCCTGCAGTGGTTGCTAAGAGCTCACACTGCAAACTTCTCAGGTTGGTTCCCGCCCCGCCTTTGGCTAAGGGAGGCTGTCCCCCGCCAGGAGAAGCCTGGGAGCTTACACGTCTGCTTCCTGGCCAATGACTGGTTGGTGTGGGTATCTAATTGCTCAGCCCCCTTGCCTCTGGGGGGAACAACCTCTATGATACAAGCTGTGCTTCAGAGCTCCTCATGGGATCAGGCTGAGGCCCCCTTCTTCCTGAACCCACATCTTTGCAGAGCTTCTTCTTTTGCTCTGTCCCTTTCCCCCACTCCCCTTGAGGTTTCTCCAGAGAGCTCGCCCTCGACAGCTCACCTGGACAAAAATCACCCCTCAGGCCATGTTTCTAGGGAGCCTATCCATGGCAGTTCCAACGCACCCTCCGTGTCTTCCTAGGATATCCTGATCTGTTTTGCAAAATATTACGTGGAAGCTCATCTTAAAGGGTCATGTAATTCATTGTCCATGGTGTTGCTGGACACAAACAAACAAAAGACTTTTAAATATTTTTTCTGCATTGGTGGTAAAAGTCTGAGATGCACAGCCTTGCACCCAAGCGTGACTCCACAAAATCAAATCTTTTCCTCTCAAGCACAAGTTTTTACATTAAAAGAGTGACTTTGGGGGAAAAAAGTAAATGTAAAAGGAGAAAGGTCAATAGTGGTGACATACAATGTGACCAGAAATGAGTCTGAAAAACTGGATTTCCTTTGGGTGGGCCACAGATTTTGCAATATGCCTTGTGTTGACTCACACACACATCTATTCATTTACACACTTCAGTGTCTCTCCTTTAGGAACCAACTGTATTAAGACCAGTCAGAATTTCTACCTTGGTCCCTCTGAAAAGCATACCCTACGAGGTAATGAAAGATGACCTTGATAATGTCCCTGGGGCAGAAAGCCACTGCCTAGCAAGATTCCTGACTCTTCCTCTCTGGGCTTACCTCCCTTACAGACTTTGGGCCACTTATTTAGTTTTTCTGAACCTTTACTTTTTCACCTGTAAAATGCAAATAGTCATAGCCCCTACTTGATAGATTTTATTAGTTAATTAATCCTTTATAGAGGACTAACTGATAAAAGAATACTCTGCTAACAGGTCCTGAGCAAGCATTAGAAAAACATAAGAGCTTTAATACGAAAGGGAAGAAGACATTTTAAAGTCAGGCTTATGAAGTCCTTGACTTCGAGCTTGTCTCCGATTACCCGACGACCTCCTCCTCTTCTGTCATCACCCGTATTTATTGAGTACTCATGGGACCTCTGCAGAAGGCTCGTGGACCTCTTGCTGGGTCTGCTTTTGGGTGACAGTGCGTGTGTGAGACAGAACTCTCTTCTCCCTCTTGCAAGGGTGAGGTGCTGGCCTGCCTGGGTGTTCTGGAACAGAGATGGAATACGAACCTTGCCTAGTTCTGTTTTCTCTCTTAGTAGGGTTAAAAAGTTTACACAATACCCTCAGATGTGCAGAAAATATTGCGTTCCTCTATTTCCTTCAACTGGAGCTTGCAGGGTAAAAGGGTAGGGGAAGAGAGAAGACTCAAAGTTCCAATTAGAGGCTTCTCAGATTCTTCTGGTGTAGTTCCTTCAGATTTTTTTGGAAAAGTGATTAGTCTTTCAGGTTATCTTTTTGGTAGCAGGAATGGCTGGTTGTTCCCAAATATCTGTTCTCTCTTACTTCCTTTAATAAGAGAATCCTTGAGTTTTAGCCAACTGCTTAACTAAAGACCACATTTAGCTACCCAACTAAAGACCACATTTCTCAGCATCCCTGGAAGCCAGGTATGGCCACGTGACTCAGTTCTGGCCAATAGGATGTAATATTCGTGTATATTCTCCAGCCTGCTGCCTGGAATGTGACATGGTGTGGAGCCATCTTGGACCAGATGAAGCAACAGTCTAGGAATGGAAGAGCTCAAGACAGAAGGAGCCTGGATCCCCAACACCAAGGAGCCTCTGGATCAACTCTGGATTGCTAATGCTTGGGGGGTTTCGTGAGAAAGAACTTCTATCTTGTTTATGTCATTGTGACTTTGGTCTTTGTCCCAGTAGCTGAGTTTGCATTCAACCTAATACACTTCCTGTTCCCTCTTCTCTTTTCCAGGCTGCATTTGGAGACAGCGTAGGCTTAGGTAACTGGTCCCGTGGGAGGAGGGCCCTCTCCCCCATGCTGTCCTCTAGGGCTTACTGGTCTCTGATGCCTTGAGACTTGCCTGGACTACTTTCAGGCATATGGCCCTAGTGCCTACGAGGCTGGTCCCACTTGGGTGTTCAGGTGCTAAGTTGGGACTTGCTGCTGGCACCCTGCTGCTGCTCCACAGGTTGATTCTGCACCTTTGTGCTTTATGAGCCACCAGAAACTCTCAGCTGCTTTCTCCAAACTGCTGGGCTGCCATCCAGCACGCCCGTCTTGACAACTTCCTCAGCCATTTCTGAACTACCTCCTGAATGTGGGCCTTTGCCATGGGGCTGTGAAAATTCCTGGCCTTTACTGGCCTTGAAAATCCTTACATCCTAGGACTTCCCCATGAGCCTGTCTGAACCCTAGGAGCCCCTCCTTCCACAGCTGAACCTTGGGGTGGAGTGGAGCAGGGGGGAGGATTCGCAATTTGGCCTCTAACCCGTTTCTCTCTCTCTTACTCTCCGGAGAGAATTGGACACATTTCGTCTTCTTGTTGGATGTCAGTAAATCCAGATCATATTTTCCTCTTTTGCTACTCTGTGACCTTTTCATACATCTCTATGCTCTATCCCCATTGATAAACTTCAAGGTTTCACTCAGTAGTTCTCAACTGGAGGTGATTTTGTCCCCTGGAGGACATTTGGCAATGTCTGGAGCCATTTTTGAGCGTCACAATTGGCGGAAGGTAGGTTGCAAGCAGCGTCTAGTGGGAGAGGTCTGGGATGCTGCTAAACATCCTGTAACACACAAGCAGGACAGTGTCCCACACAAAGAATTACCTGGCCTAAAACATCAATAGTGTTGAGCAGCCTCGCTTAGCCTTCGTTGGGGAAACACTGTAAGGCAGTATGATTTGCAAGGGAATGACATAAAACCAGGTTTAATAATCTCCCCATACAGCTCCGCAGGTCACAGTCCGACACCACATCCAGCTCTTACACAGAATGTAGAGCTGAGCTTTTCCAAGGCTATTCAACAAGCACCTATTGAGTACTTCCTGTTTACCAGGCATGTTCTGAGCACCAGAGGTACCAAGGTAAACAAAACAGACACAGCTTTTGTCCTTTGGGAGCTCACATTCTGCTGGAGAACCATACAATAAATACATAGCAGACTCCCGCGCTATCGCCTGGCTCTGCCACTTAGTTGTGTGATCTTAAGCCTGTTACTTAACCTCTCCGGGCTCAGTGTCTTCATCTATAAAATGGGCTATTAACAGTGCCTCCCACACAGGGCTGCTCTTCATGGGGTTTTTTTGAGGATTAAAAGAATATGTAGACCACAGCAGGTGTCTGTTAAGAAAATAAAAATAACTCAACTAAATAAATATAAACTACAATGACATAAGAGAAATAAATATAGAATACAATGTTGGAAGTTAAGAAAAAGAAAACCAGGTAAAAGGATAGAGGGTGATAGATGGGGCCCTGGGAGAGGGGTGTCTTTTTAATTATTATTTGGGGAACCCTCTCTGAGAAAATGACATTTGAGTAGAGAGCAAATGAAGTGAGGAAATACCTCATTCAATAAACAAAAATCAATTGCAAGTGGATTAAAGACCCCACAGGAGATGCCATTATAAAGCTATCACACTGGCAACAGGTAAAATGTCTGACAATACTAAGTGTTGGTGAAGTTGTGGAGAAAGGGAGACTCACACACATGGCTGGTAGGAATGTAAAGCGGGCCAATCCATTTGGAAACTGGTTTGGCATTGTAAAGAAAAGTTGGAAATGTCATTTATTCTGTGAGGTCGTCATTGTATTCGTAGGCATTTACCCAAGAGAAACTCATGCATGTGTGCATCAGGATACGTGAATAATAAGATTCATATCAGCATCGCTCCAAACCTGGAATTAACCCAAATGTCCATTAGCAATAGAAAGGTAAATTGTGATCTAACCAGAAAACATAAGATGATGCAATGAAAATGAATGAAGTACTTTTATGAGCGGTCACACAGAAGGCTGTCATCTACATAATGTTTGTTAAAAGAAGCAAGCATAAAAGAACAGTATCATCCCAATTGTGTAAAGTGCAAAAACAGTTGAAATCAAACTATATTGTTTCAAGATATAAACTTAGGTGCCAAACGTATAAAGAAATGCAAAGAAATAATGATTGTGATGACAGGGGTCAGCTTCTGGGAGGTGGGGAAGGAATTGTGACCAGGTTGGGGCACATGGGGGACTACTGAGGTGCGAGTGATGTTTTATTTCTTGACCTGAATGGTGGGTACACGGGTGATTTTGTTTTATAATTATTCATTCAACTATGTATACATGTTTTTAAGCACTTTTCTGTGCCTTGTTACATTTCGCAAGACAAATAAATAAATAAGTCTTGGGAATCTGGTGGGAAGAGCCTTTCAGGCAGAGGAAAAGCCAGTGGAAGGGTTCTGAGGTAGGAAAGAGCTTGGCGTGTTTGAATGTCACTAAGAGGCCAGTGAGGCCTGCGGGGAGGGAGCCAGGGGGCAGGTAGCGGGAGATAAGGTCAGAGGGGAAGCTGGGAGCCAGGTCACGGGGAGCCTCACAGGCGATGATAAGGTTTGATCAGGGCAGAGAGGCAGTCTTCTAAAAGTGTAAGATCTAAAAATGTAAGCGGTCTGGCTGCTGTGCAGAGGACAGTTTGCCAGACAGCGAAAGACTAATCTAGAAAGTGCAATGGGGCATGAATGAAGAAGAAAATGAACAATGGTTATCTTCTATGTGCCTTTGTCTTCCCGCAGTTTTTCAAAGTTGATTCTTATTTCCATTTCATGGACAAGAACACCCAGCTGATAAGTTCTGGAACCAAGAATCAAACCCAGATCAGTCTGACACAAAGACCAAAGCTTGCGCCAGAGATGCCCTCCGCTGGGCTGGCAGTTGGTGACCTGAGTTTCCATTCTCTCTCTTTCTCTCCCATACATTAGCTCAAAGATTTAAGGCAAATTGCTTCACTTGTCTATCTATAAAATAAGAGTTAGAATCCCCAAAAGGGAATGCTGTAAATGATTGTATTTGTTTGGCTAGGTCAGTGGTTCTTAAACTTGTGTGCGACAGAATCCACTGGAGAGCTTTGAAAACAGATTTCTGGGTCCCATCCCCAGAATTCCTGATTTAGTAGGTGTATTAGTTTCCTGTTGCTCCTGCAACAAATTATCACAAACTTAGCCATTTAAAACCACGGAAATGTATTACCTTACAGTTCTGGAGGTTTGAAAAGTGAGTCTTACGGGGTTAAAGTCAAGGTGACAGCAGAGCCATGTTCCTTCTGGAAGCCTCAGCAAAGAATCCATTTCCTTGCCTTTTCCAGGTTCCACAGGCTGCCTGCATTCCTTGGCCAGTGCCTTCTTCCTCCATCTTGACAGCACATCACTCCAGCCTTGCTTCTCTCATCACATCTCCTCTCAACCTGATTCTCCTGCCTCCCTCTTAGAAAGACCCTTGTTAGTACATCAGGTCTACCTGGGTAATCCAGGTAACCTCGCCATCTCAAGATCTGTAACTTCATCACATCTGCAAAGGCCATTTTTCCATGTAAGGTGACATGTTCACACGTTTTGGTGATTAGGACATGGACATCTTTGGGGGCTAATATTCTGTCTACCACAGTAGATATGGGATGGGTCCCAGGAATTTGCATTTCTAACAAGACCCCAGGCGACACTCATGCTGCTGGTCCAGGAACCATGCTTTGAGAACCACAGGGGTAGGCTAACTACTATAGCAAGTGATCCCCAAATATGTAATGGCTCAAACACAACAGAAGTTTATTTCTTGTTCATGTAACAGTCCTGGGTGGGTGAACATGTTCTTCAAATACTCATTCAGAGACTCAAGATGGAGGAAGTTATGCCAACTTCAACACATGGCTTCTAGGGCCATCTTAGGGGAAAGAGCATAGGGGGACAGTGAGAGGTTTTTGCAGGCTGAGCCTAAAGTGGTTCCCCTCACCTTGGTTATGTTTTCATTTTATTGGCTAGAACTCAGTCACGTGGTCACAGCTGACTGCAAGGGAGGCTGGGAAATGTAGTCTAGAGGTGTGCCCAGGAGAAGGGGAAAACATGGACTGTGGTGAGCAGGGGGCAGCATCTGTTCCAAAGGCAGATACTGAGCAAATATAAAAAGGCTCAGTATGAACTTCAAGGCTGTTCCTAGGAGAGCACAATGCTTAATCCCATTCTGCATTTTACTTTTCGAATGGTTGGGGCACTTGCCTGAGTGTGGTAGGAAATGCGGGCAGTGTCTGAGGAGGGGACTTAGTGAGGCTAATGGGTCAGGGTGGCCTGGAGCTGGCTGGGGCTTGTGATGGGATATGAGACCCAGGGAAATGCAGTCCCCAGAAGGCTCCTCTCCCAGTGACGATGAAGTGCAGGTCCAACCTGGAGCCGGATCTCATCAGCTTTGTGTTCATCCAACTCCACTGTAAGCCTCTTTGGAACCCTCTAGCCCTGTGGGCACACTGCTGAGGGCACAGGAGGAATGTGTATTTATCTCCTATTGCTGTGTAACAAATTACCAGAAATTCACCAGTGTGAAAAAACAGGCCTTGATTATGCGTTCTGTTGGTGAGAATTCCTGGTGAACTCAACTAGGTTCTGTGCTTAGGGTGTGACAGACTGAAATCAAGGTGGTGGCCCATCCGGGCTCTCATTTGGGGACTCTGGGAAGAATCCTTCTATGCTCATTCAGGTGGGTGGCAGAATTCCATTATTTGTGGTTGTAGGACTGAGGGCCCCATTTCCTTGCTGGCTATCAGCTGGAGAACTTTCTTACTTCCTTACGGCTGCCTGCATCTCTGTGGCCCGTCCATCTTCAAACCAGCAATGACTCTCTACCACCAACCAGAGAAAATTGTGCTTAATTTTAAAAGGCTCATGCAGTTAGAGTAGGCTCATCTGCCCAGATAATCTTCTTTTTGCCGTGTCACATAACATAATCATGGGAGTGGTACTTCATCATATTCAGAGGTTTCATCCATACTGAAAGAGGAAGAGATTACACACGAGTGAGAGTTATTGGGGGCCATTCTTAGAATACCGCCTACTACAGAGTTAAATGAATGCTTAAGGATTGACCAGAAGAGATGGTGCCTCCCGTGTGTACAGGAGCACGGCAAACCCACTTCACTTTATCACGCCATTTATAATTCTATTGATATTTACTTACTGAGCCCCTACTGTAGGACAGCTACTGTTGTAGGCACTGGGGGTGTAGAAATAAATGAAATAGACTGGCCCCTGCCCTTATATTTCAGTGGAGAGCCAGGAAATTAACTAGCAAATGCATGAAGGGAGAAAGCAAATCCAGGGAGAAAACTAGAGAGGGATGGAATTTGTGTGCTATTTTCGGTCGGCTGGCCCAGGACTGCCTCTCTGCGGAGGAGGTGCCGTTTGGTCAGGAGCCAACTGTGTGACCGGAAGGGGAAGGGAAGTCCAGCAAGAGGGACTGAGAATGCAAAGGCAAGAAGGCCGTGGGGCTGGAGTGGAGGGAGTCATGTGGCAGGAAACCAGGTCATGCGGATGGGCAGGAGTCAGGTGATGTGGGCTGGGTAGGAGTTTATTCTGTGAGGGATGGCACGTTTTTCGAGCTGGAAATCACGAAGAAAAGTTTTGGAAATAGTGATGATAGCTGCACAACAATGTGACTATAATTAATGCCACTGAACTGTACATGTAAAAGTGGTTAAAATGGCAAATTTCATGTTACATATATTTTACTGCAATTAAAAAATAAATTGAAAAGAAAGGGGAAAAAAAGAATAAGTAGTTCTTGGTCAGAATAAAAATAAAGGGAGTCGGGGGCCAGAGGAAACAGCATAATTAAATGCCCAGGGAGGGGAGGGTATGGACATTAAAAAAAAAAAAAAGATCATCTGAAGGAGGCCCCAGGGGGGCTTCTGGGGTGCTGGCCAGGCTCGGTTTTTTATTTGGGTGCTGGTTACGTGGATGTGTTTACTTGGTGAAAAGTTATTGAGCTGCACATTTATAATTTGTGCATTTTTCTCTATGTGTGTTATACTTCTATGCATTGAAATATTTATGCTTAAAAATAAGTTCAGTCTGTCTGTGGTGGGGACAATTGACGGCAGGGACCCGGCACTCATCATGCACTCAGTAAATAGCTGACACTTGGCTGGGCTCTGTTCTAAGTTTTTTCATTACATGAATTAGTTCATTTGATCTTTACAACGAGCCTATGAAGCACAGAGAGGTGAGGTGATTGTCCAGGGTCACACAGCCAGGAAGTGGCAGAGATGGAATCGAAACCCAGGCAGTCTGGATCCAGAGTCCATGCCTTCAACCATCACATCAAACAGAATGAATGAATGATGTGTTCAGCTCTCTCTCTCTCTAAACCACAGATTCCCAACATGGTGTAGGGGGCGCAGATTTTGCACCCCCTTCCCAAGACTTCTTTTGGCAATGTCTGGAGACATTTTTGGCTGTTATGACTTGGGAGAGGGGTGCTACTGGCATCAGATGGTTAGTGGCCAGGGATGCTGCTAAACATTCTGCAACACAGAGGACAGCCCCCCGCCCCACTGAAGGAAGAATTACCTGGCCCCAAATGTCAGTGGAACTGAGGTTGAGAAACCCTGCTCTAAACCTACCCTATTTCTTTCACTCTTTCTCCAATTCTTGTTGCTTTAAAATCTTAATCTCTCACTTAATCTCCCACTTGTAGATTAAAAAAAAGACTCCCAATCTGAAATGGCTCCTCAGTGTTCTTATCTCTGGAGACTGAGTTATCTGCTACATTCTTGTGCTATCACTTATCCCCATCTGGCATGAGCCTCACTAACCTATGATTACATGGTATGATAGCAAGAGTCCCACACCGTGACCTGTGAGAATTCTGCTGGAGCCATTCGATGGGGAGATCCCCATGCCTACAGGCCCAGAGGGAGCCTTCCTGCCTCCTGTGCAGTCCTGCCATCCTGAGGTTGTTTCAGTGCCTACCTTTCTGCTCCTGGCGCTTCCCATTGGTACAGCACTTCTCACACCATGCTGCCCTTCACGAGTGGGTACCAGGAGCACAGGCAGTGCCCAAGGTCACAGATCCCCACCTTCGTTTCTTCACTGGGATTCTAAATTTATAGCCCAGCAGCCAAAGGTGTCCTTTTAACCCAGGGGGTGCTAATATTTATGGGGCGCTTACTTGATATTAAGCACTGTGTTAACAAATTTCATTTTCAGAGAGGTCTTATGAAGTAGTGCTGTTCTTTCCATTTTACGGTTGAGGAAACCCAGGTGCTGAGAAGCTAAGTAACTTGCTCAGGTCACACAGCTTATAAGTGGTAGAGTTGGGATTTCAATCCAGGCAACTTGGTGGCAGGGCCCACCATGTGCACCCAGTTCCCACTCCAGGCCGCTCCCATCCCAGGCACCTCCTTGTGGCTGGCCCAGGTCAGCCACCTTGCAGCCTCTTCTGAGGCTCGTCTGATCGTCACCACGTCAACCCCCACATTGGCCCTCAACTTTCTGCCACCCTCCCTTGTCCCACACTCAGAGCTCACAGCCCGCACTGTTGCTGAGGGAGACTAAGGGGGCATCCCCGGCCCTCTGTTTACCCAAACATGCCTGATATCAGGCCAACACTTTCATCCCACTTCAACCGTGGAAGCCTAACCAGCCAAAGGCCGCCATTTATCTGAGTGAACTGAGGGAGTGATTAAGGACACACTCTGCCTCTCTTACTAGACGGTGAATTCCCAAGGGGATGGAACAGAGTCCTATTTCTCTCAATGCTCAGCTGCACCTGGTACATAAGGCACATCCACTAAATGTGTTGAATAAATGGTTGAATGAACTAATGCTCCCCACTGAGGAAGACTGTGAAAGCCGAGTGGTCGTGAGAATATTGGCTTCATACTTGGGCAGACCTGGGCTTGAAGCCTATGGTCACTTCCCAGCTGTGATCATGGGTCAAGTACTTAACTCAGGGTTAGCAAACATTTTCTGTAAATGGTCAGACGGTAATATTTTCGATTTTGTGGGCCATACAGTCTCTCCCATAACCGTTCAACTCTGCCTTGTTTGCAAAAATGGCCAGAGATAACACCTAAACCAATGGGTGCGGCTGTGTTGTCATAGACCTTTACTTACAAAAATAGGCAGCAGGCCCAGGGCAGTATGCTGACCCACGGCTTACCATAAAAAAAGAGTCTAAAAGAAGATCAAATGAGACAACTCATGAATGTGGTCCGAGATCTTGAGCTTGATGTCCTTGGGCAGGGTTATACTTATTCCCACACATCAATTCCATTCAATTCAACTTGTCTGCTCCATCACATGACACTCGTATGTATAGTATTTCATTTTTCTCTCCAGTTCCCTGTGAGATAATAATACCCAACATTTGAGAAGTAGCATTGCCTAGGGATTAAGAGCACGAGATTCTGGAACTAGACTGCCTGGTCTGGTTTCTGGCTCTGCCACTTTAGAGGTATGTGACCTTCAGACAATAACCTTAACCTTCCTGCCATAACCTCCTTCAGTTGCTCTATCTGTAGAGCTGGCGTGACAATAACAGTGCCTATCTCTCATAGGGTTGCGACGAGGATTAAATGGTCTGCACCCTGGAATCACCTGGATGTCTTTAAAGAT
This sequence comes from Equus asinus, assembly GCF_041296235.1. Classification (NCBI taxonomy): domain Eukaryota; kingdom Metazoa; phylum Chordata; class Mammalia; order Perissodactyla; family Equidae; genus Equus; species Equus asinus. The sequence continues at coordinate 98,480,579 of NC_091796.1, read as the reverse complement.
TCCAAACCCGGGCCACCTGCAGACCAATGACCTCAGAACAATCTCTGGGGTGAGAGGCATCAGTATTTCTGAAGCTTCCCTAGGTGGTTCCAATGTGCGGACAAGTTTGGAAACCAATGGGTTAAAGCGCTCTGCACGCTGGTTTTGATCCATCGGTGGACACTTCCGGAATCACTGCGTCTCCAGTCACCACGCAATCTGGTACCCCCACCCTAGCTCATTGCACAGTCTGCTCCCCAGCCTCCAGGAGCTGTTGGGCCCAGAAGCCCCGGCCGGTGCACGCTGGGACTTGTAGTCCTTCTGGTGCTACGACCTCGCCCCCGCCTCCCATTGGCTTTCGCAGACGCCCCGCCCCGAAGCTCCACCAATCACCGCGGCGCAGTGAGCCCTCAAAACCGCGAGCGAGAGCGCTGCGCCGCAATCACTGCAGGGCCGACGTCGGAGGAGGCCCGTCTGAGGCTGCGCGCCGCGAGGAATTCCCACGGTCCTGCCGCCGCCGCCTCCGCGGTCTCCCGCCGCAGGTAACCGCGAGCCCCAGCGGGGGATCCGGGCCGGACCCCACGTCCGGGGCCAGGGCCTACCGTCCCTGCAGCTCTTGGCCTCGTGGCCGGGACTTTCAGTTCCCCCTGCCCTCTCTGAGTAATCCGATTCTCACCGTGCGAAGGAGAGAATCCCGAGGGAAACCCTGCCACCTCTCAGCCGGCCATCCTGTGGGCGTGGGTGAGGGCTCTCTTTTGTGGCGCTTGCTCTGACCGGAAGCCCAGGCTCCTCCTCCAAGCGGAGAGAGGGACCGGCCAGAGAGGAGAGGGCGTTTGCTAAGGTCCCATAGCCGGGCTCTGGGGCGGGTTCCGATCTTCAGTCTGTTAACCGGTTAGGCTTGATGCTTTTAATGCGGAGGATCGCACTCGTTTCCAGCCAGTTCCCCGTAGACGGGCTGTTAACGACAACAAAAATACCGAAACATATAAAAACATTTTTGAGAAGTGAGTCAAGGAAGCTCTAGTTCTCAGAGGCTGGAGCTGGTGGGAATTACGGGATGATTCGCATCAACCATGGAAGTGAAAGTTAGCTGGATTTGGTCCCCTGCCCCTAACTTTTAAGAGTTGGGGTTATACCTACAGGGGTTCTTCTTTGCCGAGAATTGCAGAATCTGGCGGCTGGAAGAAGGAACTTTGTGTCACGTGCTTCGTTTTATGGATGAAAATAAATGCCCAGGGTTTGAGACTAGCCCTGTGGTGGGTAGTGAGCGGAGGCGCGCATCTTTCTTTACTGTCGGGCTGCATTCGTTAGCAAACATTCGCTGAGCCTTACTAAGCTGTTGGAGCCGGGTGATTTCGGGTAAGGGGAGGGGCAGGCTGTAGGGAACCATTCCGGTGTTACGGGGCTGGGGTACAGGTTTGCACAGGGGCAGCATCTGACCCTGACTTATGGGAAGAGGTAGAACTTTGCAGAGGAGGGGACGCTTGAATGGCATTTAGGGATGGGCAGGAGCTGGTGAGATGGAGGAGAAGAGCATCTCGCCTGGAAAACAGCGCGGTGAAGGCCTGGAAGGAGCCACGAGTTTGGACCTGGAGTCCTGGAGCCTGGTTGGAGCGGGAGGCTTCCCGTGGGTGGTGGATTTCACAGCTGTGAGAATAGAGGTCCATCTTACAGGGCCTCCTGTGCTGCTGTAAGAGATTTGGATTTTTGTACTGGTGATGTGTTCTTTTTAGTACCTGCTGTATTGTTTGCTAATTTAGGCATTTAAGCTGGTTGTGTCCATTCTATTGTTCACCAGCCAATCCTTTGACTCTAGTATTTTATTTATTTGCCCCTAAATATGAAGGGAAAAAGTCAGACACCAATGCCTCCAGAGAAATGAGCCTTTCAGAATTAAGGCACATGAACCAGACTCAGAAGAAACTGATGTGCAAACCAGAGAGCCTGTTTAATGATTGTCGATGGAAAATGATGAAAGCCAGCCAGGCTGCACCTGTCATGTGGGCGGAGGGCACATTCTCGCTCCCTAGGGTGGGCCAGACGTCACCTGTTTAAGTTTTTTGGAACATAGGCGTGTCTGTCGGTGTTTGCACATTGTCTCTGGCTGCTTTCGTGATACAATAGGAGAGTTGAATAGTTGTCAGGGAGATGGCATGACCTGTAAAGCTGAAAATATTTACTGTCCAGCCCTTCACAGAAGAAGCTTGCCCACCCCAAACTAGGGGAAGGCTCCCGGGGCCTTGGTTGTGGCCAGAAGGCTGCGTGGCTGAGCTCAACATGGGTAAGAGCTGCTGCTTGGTTCGCCTCAGTAGTGCTGTCACACCTGCTGTGTGGGTGCTACTGGAGACCTCTGGGGACAGAGGCGGTTTTGTTCGTTGGCTCTCTCTTGCCTGCCTTCACTGTCACTTGTTCATACCTTTGTATAATTGCACCTTTGATTGTTACCTCCCAGCCCCACAGGGAGCCCTGGTGAGGTCGAGCAGACTAGGGAGGGCCCCTCAGGTGTACATTGACACATTAACAGACCAGCGGCGTCTGGCATGGGGCCGCCTGGGCAGTCCACTGCCCTCCTCTGTGCCCTGACCTCTTGTGTTAGGCACCATACTAAAAAATAATAAACAAACAAAAACCTTGGCTGTTTCGGGATAATCATAAGAACAAATCTGGGTCTTCCTACTGCAGTTACCCCAGCATCTGTGGACCTTGCGGTGGAGCGAAAGAAACCTGCATCTAGTACCACTTTACATGCTTAATTCTTACAGATTAAGAACTGAGTTCTTGGGAGTTGACGTCCTGGGGGCTTAGAGCAGTGTGTGAATGCCGGGCTGTGGGGCAGAGGCGACGAGAGCCTGCCAGGGTTCCTGAAGAGGCCTGTGGCATCAAAGTGTAGTCCTGGGCGGCCCCCAGAATTTGCTAGAAATGCAGAGTCTCAGGCCCTGCCAGGTCTACTGAATCAGAATCTGCATGTGAACAAGACCCCAGGTGACCTGGGCGCATGGTCAAGTTGGAGAAGTGCTGGCCCAAGGCGCTCTCAGTTTTCTAAACTCTACCAGACTCAGGGCTTCCTGTTGCTTCACTTAGGGGAGAAAATCCGTCATTTTGAGTTTTAGTGCGGTGTCAGACACAGCATGCTGAGTGTGGGTTCCTCGGTTTAGCGGGGGTTCGTGGCTTAGCTGGCTGTGTGCTCTGTGAGGCCAGAGCCTTTGTGCTCTCCCTGCTGCCTTCCCAGCACCCGGCTGGTTGTCTGGCAGGGCAGGCGTTCAGGAGACTCCGGACAGGTGGTTGAATGAGTGAATGAATAGGCAGATGAGTGAATGTGCACTGTTTTGCCAAATGGCGTGAGGCGGAGGCCGGCTTCGTAGACTTTGTTCTGCTGTGAGTCCCTACGTCTCAAAGACTGTTTTCCCTCTTATCTCAGAGTGACAGGCCTGGCTCTGTCACAGGAAGATTGTGTTTTTTATTTGTTTTTTTAAAAATAACGTATTCAGGACACAGGGCCGGGTCTGATCTGAGTATGCAAAGTGGCTAGGACTCAGCCTAAGTCCTGCCTTTTGTGCCTTAAAACTTTATGTAAAGTTTTGGCAACGAAGTATAAAATTGGACACGTACTTCGTTAAGAGTAAAGCCTTGAGACTCAGAACCGTGTCTCCGAAAGACTGCACAGGAATTCCGAAGGCATGGGGTCTGGTCTCTGGCCAGAGCTGACTTTCCACGGATGTTGGGCCATCACTTCTCTCTTGCTTCAGCCTCCCCTTCTGTAAAACAAGGGTTAAAATATTTGCCCTGATATTATGTTAAGTGAAATAAGCCAGACAGAGAAAGACAAACACCGTATGATGTCACTCGTGTGGAAGATAAACAAACCCATGGACAAGGAGAACAGACTAGTGGTTACCAGAGGGGAAGGGGGTGGGGGGAGGGCAAAAGGGGTAAAGGGGCACATGTGTATGGTGACAGATAAAAGCTAGACTATTGGTGGTGAGCACGATGCAGTCTATACAGAAACTGGTACGTAATGATGTACACCTGAAATTACACAATGCTATAAACCAATATGACCTCCATAAAATAATTAAAAAAAAAATTTGCCCTGCCTGTTGTACAGAATACATGTAAATAGATTGTAAGTGTTATACAAAGATTTTGACTATAGCTTATCACAAACTTATAAATTACCCCTCAATGTTTACATTGAATGTATATTAAATTTCACACTTTTTAAAATTTTACAAACTTTATTGTATAAATAATATACATGAATTGTAGTAAAAAGAGATGAATAGGAAGCAGAAAAATCATCCTTAATTCCATCTACCACCCGACAATAACTACTATTAACTTTCATGTCTGCTTTCCACATTTTTTTATGCGCATATTACATGTATATTTTTTTCTTATAAACGGTTCATAGTATGTGGTAGACGTTTTTCCAACATGATGAATTTTCTTTTTTTTTTTTTTTTAAAGATTTTATTTTTTCCTTTTTCTCCCCAAAGCCCCCCGGTACATAGCTGTATATTCTTAGTTGTGGGTCCTTCTAGTTGTGGCATGTGGGACACCACCTCAGCATGGCTTGATGAGCGGTGCCCTGTCAGTGCCCAGGATTCAAACTGACGAAACGCTGGGTCACCTGCAGCAGAGCGTGTGAACTTAACCACTTGGCCACGGGGCCGGCCCCTACGATGAATTTTCTTGATGAGTTTTACCTGCTGTATTCCAAGTTGTGACAAAAACTCTAAAAGGTTGCCCAAGTAGCTTTCTTGATCTTCTTTGGTTTATATTCATGACTTCAACCTGTAGTGACGGTTGGGAGATCCGGGCAGCCCCCTTCACCTGGGGAAAGGGACAGCAGAGCTAAAAATAAACTTTTACTCTGTCATCAGTTTTATCCTCTACATGTTCTGTCTGGTGACTATGTGGTCTTGTCTTTTTTTTTTTAAAGAAGAGACACAACTTTTTTAATTTTTTAATTTAATTTAATTTATTTTTTTTGAGGAAGATTAGCCCTGAGCTAACATCTGCTGCCAATCCTCCTCTTTTTGCTGAGGAAGACTGGCCCTGAGCTAACATCCATGCCAATCTTCCTCCACTTTATACGTGGGACGCCTACCGCAGCATGGCATGCCATGCGGTGCCATGTCTGCACCCGGGATCCGAACCGGCAAACCCTGGTCCGCCGAAGCGGAACATGCGCATTTAACCGCTGCGCCACTCGGCCAGCCCCTGGTCTTGTCTTTTTGACCCATTTACTCTGATATTTTTTAGGAGCCAACAGTGTTCTTCTGTTTTTGTCATTTCTTTTTCGCTTGACTGCTTTTTTCTTCCCAGATTTCCAGGGTAGACCTCCAAGGCGCAGAATGATCTGGGAAGTAGCTGTGTTACTTAGCTTGGTCTTGGGAGTTGGTGCTCTTCCCATGGACGACCCTGAGGATGGAGGCAAGCACTGGGTGGTGATTGTCGCGGGTTCAAATGGCTGGTCTAATTATAGGCACCAGGTAAGAAAATGACTCATCTTTTTCTTTATGACACTGTCATTCTGTAAACAATCCTGGACAGCGGTAATAGAACAGACTTTTTAAAAAGCCATTTACACTCCTATTAGGCTGACGAAATGTGTGTTGGCAAAGATGTGGAGAAATGGGAAGCCTTATACGTTGCTGGGGGCATTAGAAAATGGTACAGCTATTTTGGAAAACAGTTTGGCATTTCCTCAAAATGCATCTCAATCTAAGGCAGGGTTTCTTCGCCTTGGCACTATCGACATTCGGGGGCAGGTAATGCTTTGCTGTGGGGGGCTGTCCCGCATATTGTAGGATGGTTAGTAGCACCCTGGGCCTCACCCACTAGATACCAGGAGCATCACCCTCTCCTGTAACAACACAAATGTCTCCTGCCTTTGCCAAATGTCCCTAGTTGAGACCCGCTGGTCTAAGGCTGCATTTTGTAGATAAGGAAACTGAGACTGAAAGGGAGGAGGTGACGCCCGAGGCCACATGGCAAGTGGAGGTGCAGACGGGGCTGAGGCCGGGGCTCTGGTAAGAGCATCACGAGCCTCTTTGCCCTCCACACCTCTGCCCTTCGGCTCCCCCCTCACAGCCTCCTCCCTTCTTCCCTGGCATTCACGCCAGATCAGCCTGGCAGACAGAGAGGAAAGAGCCCACATCCATAAACACATGGAAAGTGCAGCCTCCTGGTGGGGAAGTAACTGGTGCAGCTGCTGTGGGAAAGAGCCTGGCAGTTCCTCCAAAGGTGAACCAGCACTGCCGTGTGACCCAGCCATTCCACCCCTAGGTGTGGACCCAAGAGAAGTGAACACGTGTTCACACAAAAACTCGTACTCGAATGATCACAGCAGCATTATTCATAATGGCCAGAAAGTGGAAACAAGCCAAATGTCCATCAACTGATGAATGGGTAAACAAAATGTGGTATGTCCATACGATGGAATATTATTAGGCCATAAAAAGGAGTAAAGTACTGATATGTGCTTCAATATGGACGAACCTTAAAAAGATGCTGAGTGAAAGAAGCCAGTCCACTAAGGACCACATACTGTAGGATTCCATTTCTCAGAAATGTCTAGAATAGGGAAATCCACAGAGACAGAAAGCAGATTAGGAGTTGGCCAAGGCCTTGGTGGAGGGGAGAATGGAGAATGACTACTAATGGGTATGGGGTCTCTTTTTGAGGTGATGAAAATGTTCTGGAAGTAGATAGTGGTGATGGTTGCATGACTGTGAATATACTAGAAACCGCTAAGTTGTATATTTTAAAGATTTTATTTTTTCCTTTTTCTCCCAAAAGCCCCCCAGTACATAGTTGTATATTCTTCGTTGTGGGTCCTTCTAGTTGTGGCATGTAGGACGCTGCCTCAGCGTGGCTTGATGAGCAGTGCCATGTCCGTGCCCAGGATTCAAACCAACGAAACACTGGGCCGCCTGAAGTGGAGCATGCGAACTTAACCACTCAGCCACGGGGCCAGCCCCTAGGTTGTGTATTTTAAAAGGCTGACTTTGATGGTATGTGAATTATATCTCAATCAAGCTGTTATTTAAAAAGTTGTTTAATCTTTTAATTCCCGGAAGCAGGATGCATAGACTCTGATGGTATGTGGTGGGCTCTCTTCTAAGAGCCCGTTACTCCTGTAACCCCTGTGGTGGGGTTACAGGCAGTAGGTCTGCTTCTTACTCCCTCTTTATGAATGAGTGGACTGAGGCATAGAAAGGATGAGCCGTTCACCCACCATGGCACCAATGGCCAAGTGGTCAAGTGGGGATTCAAACCCAGGCCGACTAGTTCTGGAACAGCACTGTCCAGGAGGACAGCCACATGTGTCATGGTGAATTTTCTGGTAGCCCTGATTTTAAATAGTAAAAAGAAACAGGTGAAATAAACTTTAATATATGTGTATCGAATTTAACCCAATCTATCCAGACTATTATCATTTCACTTGTAATCAATATAAAAAGTTAATAATGAATACTATTTCTTTGTACCAAGTCCTTGAAGTCCAGTGTGCATTTATATCCATGGTGCCTTCAGCTCGGACTGGCCACATTTGAAGTGCTCAGTCGCCACGTGTGGCCAGTGGCTGCTGTGTTGGACAGCGCAGCCCAGGGTCTGTGCTCCCGATGGTCTGGCAGTGCTGCCTCGAGTATGGTTCCTTCCTGGGAAGTCAGTTTTTGTATGTTAAACATGGGGTTGGTTTAAATGAACTCCCTACCAGCTCTCAACTTGGTGATTATTGAATGACTTATTTCTCAAATGGTTTTTGTATGTTAGCCGAATAGGAAATTTGGCTTGTTTAAAAAGTTCTTGTGGTGGCAAAATGGTCCCTCTTGCTTTGAATACTTAACCATGGACCTGACCCGCTTACGGAGGAGCACCCAGGTCGGCAACTGCTCAGCTCTGAGCTTTCTCCTCCCTCTCTCTCCACGAGTTAGAAAGATGGGGTAGTGAGTGCAGATCACCGATAGAGAACAGGCTGATTCGCCAGCCACCCTGGGTTTTATACAACCAACTGTAAAAAAATATTGGTTAAACATTATTAAGTATGGATAGCCAATTACCCTTTGCTCCCAGAAAACCTTTTTTAAAGAAAGTGTTGCCAGGTTCCCTGGGTAAAATACTCAGTGTCAAAATAGAGTGAAGGGAGGCATGGCAGTGGCCGTGGACTGAGATATTTGTCCCAAAGTCAGAGAGGATGATGGCCCTGAGGCTGTGGAGGGGGAAAACGCTTGTGCTGAATTATGGCTGACCTCTGCCCATATCCCACCTGGCCTGGTTCTCTTCCCAGCCAGCTGCGAACATCTGCTTTCTTGATTTTGGAGGCTAATCATCAAAAGAGCATTTGAAAGAACTTTCCTCGTGGAACCTATATAGACTTTCAAACATACATTTTTATAGAGGTTTTCATTTTCCTTGGATTAACACAGCACTCATGGCAAATTTCTTTTTTGTTTAGGGAAGATGAACACACCAGGCACAGCTGAATCGTTGCCAAGTGTTCTGCTATGTGTTTTACGATGGTTATTTAAACTGTGATTTGTCTTGATGGCATTGGATGTCTCAGTTTTTCGTTTGGGGCTGGGATTAACAGATGACAGAGAGGAGGGTGGGTCAGAGGTGATGCTGGTGGGACCATCTGCATCAGCATCCTGAGTGTGGGGCCGGTAAGGCCTTCCTTGTGAGGGCAGATTCCTGCAATGGTGGGAGCAGAAGCTGGCCAGCGGTGAGTGGAGGAGAGAGGGAGAGGTCCCAAAGTACGGGCAGCACATGGTGACAGCTGCATGGTGACAGGTTTGTGAAGGGAAAAGAAGTAGGTCACTAGGGGAGGAATGGGGGTTGGAGGATGGAGAGATTTGAGCGTGTGAAGGAAGATCTAAAGCCAAGAGGAAGGGAGGTGATTGTTGAAGTAGATTGAAGGCAAAGTTCACTGTCGCGGGGGCCATCAGGAGGACTTTGAGGATGACAGGAGTTGGGAGGAGAGGCAGATGTGGGCCAGATCACTAGGAGAATGGGGTTGGGGCAGGGGCTTGAGGTAGTGCTGGTCAGTGGGCTCCCAAGGAGAGTGTCATTTGGTGTTGTGTTGGCAGGAGGACAGGAGTGGTGGGAGAGTGGTGGAGGGGGAGGAGCTGTGAGAGGGCTGACGGGGCTCTGTGGTCTGGAGCTGGGGGTCGTAGTGGAGAGGAGGGAGCGCCCCTGCCCCCCGGGAAGCGCTCAGAACATTTGTGTCCTGGGTGGGAGGAGGCAGGGAGGCAGAGAGAGGGAGAAGCCTGGAACTCGTTCCTGGAGAAGGATATGTGATTATGGAGGGTCGGCAGAGACCACCTTCGGACAGACCACCTTCCGCTTTATAGATTGTAACAATGTGTGCAATTACCACTTTTTAAAGACAGCATAGGGGCTGGCCCCGTGGCCGAGTGGTTAAGTTCGCGCACTCCACTGCAGGCGGCCCAGTGTTTCAACGGTTCGAATCCTGGGCGCGGACATGGCACTGCTCATCAAACCATGCTGAGGCAGCGTCCCACATACCACAGCTAGAAGGCCCCACAACGAAGAATATACAACTGTGTACCGGGGGGCTTTGCGGAGGAAAAGGAAAAAATAAAATCTTAAAAAAAAATAAAAAAATAAAGACAGCATAGGTTTACATGTCATACAATTCCCCTATTATAATTGTATAGTTTGGTGATTTTTAGTGAATTCATATCATTGTGCACCCATTTTCACAGTCCAGTTTTAGGACACTTTCATCTTTCTGGAAAGTTCCCTCGTGTCCGTTTGTGGTCAGTCCCTGCTCCTGCCCAGCCCCATGTAACTGCAGTTCTGCCTTCTATGTCTGTTGTGTGGCCTTCTCTAAAAACTTCATATAAATGGAATTGTACAATATGTAGTTCTTTGAGTCTGGCTTCCTTCACTTAGCGTAATGTTTTTGAGGTTAATCCATGTTGTTGCAAAGCATCACTTTTATATTTAAAAAAAGAAACAGGATTTTAAAGAGGTTACGGGGGAAGGGATGAGGATGCAGGGCAGAGCGGGCCGGAGGGAGCGAGAGCGCGGTCAGCAGAGGCTGGCTGGCCTGCACCGGCCGGGGCAGCGCGTGAGGGACGTGGGCTTCGGCCTTGCATGGCCTCGGGTGACCCCCGCTCTCCACTTACCTGCTGTGTTAGTTTGAACAATCACAGTCTTGCTTTAAACCTCTGATTCGCCTCTGGAAAACGCAGGGCTGGCGGTGGGCTCAGTGAAGCAGCCCCGCAAAGCCCCCGAGCCAGGGCCTCGCCTCCACAGGGCTCGGGGCAGGCGTCAGGAAGTGATACTCCGTCATGTGTTGCTTAATAGGGGGACACGTTCTGAGAAGTACATTGTACGGTGATTCTGTCGTTGTGTGAACCTCATGGAGTGCACTTACACAAACCTAGATGGTGCAGCCTGCTACACACCCAGGCTCTATGGCACTAGTCTTACGGGACCGCCATCGTATGTGCGGTCTGTCACTGACCGAAATGTTGTTAGGTGGCGCGTGACCGTATGTGTACATCCGTCGGATGAGCAGACCGTGAGAACCCCTTCTCAGCTCCTGCCTGGCTCGAAAGTGGACTCTCCCCAGTGATGCCACTGGAGCATGCCGATTGTACTTAGCCTTGTTCCACGCCGGTCGTCCTTATTTAGCTGACAGTGGGCCTGCGATGGAGGCAGCACAGGCAGACTGTGTCAGGACAGTGGCTGCACTGGGAAGTCCCGGGATGCATTAGTCAGCCTGTCAGAGCACCTAACGCCGGCTGGGAAACCAGCTGAGTCACGGCAGTGTCTGTGCAGGAGTCCAGAAGGCTTTCCCCTTTTTATTAAGCCTTGCTCAATACCTTTTTCTCAAAAGTTACCTCGTATGGTTTTTCTGTTTCTTAGGGGGAAACATGCCTGTAGGTCTGATAGTTTCAGGGGAAGTAATTCAGGTAGCCTTGAACACCGTTTCCAAGTTATCTGACCTGGTTTAACCCTACTTTTATTTCTGTTGAGTGCCAGTAAACATTTGATTCTAACAAAGAAACCTTGAGTTAAAGTTAGAGGCAACCAAGGACCCCCAGGACCCGGGAGAGAATCACATCCTGCCTTTGAGACGGCTGTGTGCGGAGGAAGGGCACGAGGCAGGCGCGGGGTCAGGAGACCAGGGTTCGAATCCCTGAACACTCCCTGAGTTTGTCCCCACCTGTGAAATGGGGACAAAAGCACCTGTGGGTCAGGGCACAAGTGCGGAGTCCAAGCAGCTTAGGAGAGCGCGAACACAGGACATGCGGAGCCTGCCTTTTCTAAAACAGATAACTTGATTGAGGCACATTATTACATATCATGTGTGATTCACCCATTTCAAGTGTCCAACTCAATGATTTTTTTAGTAAATTTACCAAGCTGTAGGAACATCCCCATAAATCAGTTTTAGAATATTTCCATCATCCCAGTAGGATCCCTTGGGCCCTTTTGCCGTCCCCACCCCCAGCCCCGGGCAACCACTGATCCACTTCTGTCTCTAAATTTGCCTTTGGAGAGGAGGGCCTGAGTTCGTCTTTTTGCTTGTGAATGTCCACATTGTCCCAGCACCATTTGTCACAAAGACTGTTCTTTCCCCAGTGTAGTTTTGAAATCAGAAAGTGAAACTCCTCCAGCTTTGTTCTTCATTTTTTAGCTAAGTCTTTTGCGATTTCTTATAAATTTTAGGATCATCTTGTCAATTTCTATAAAAAAAAGCCTGCTAGTTTTTTTTTCAATTTTAACAGTATTGAGTCTTCTGATCCACGAATATGAGGTGTCTTTCTGTTTATTTAGATCTTCTTTAATTTCCCTCAGCAATATTTTGTAATTTTCAGTGTATGAGCCTTGTACTTCGTATTTATTCTGGAGTTGTGTTTTTCTTTTTTCTTTTTTCTTTTTAATAAACCTGCCTCCTGGTAGGAGAAATAAGTAACAGAATGATTTGTCAGAAATGAGTAGGTGAGCACCTGCTCGCTTCCACTTCCATCGTAGGGGGAGGTTAAATCTCATATAATATTGGTTTGTCTTCTTTCTTATGAGATCAAATCGTGTGTGCAATTTAAAGAATAACAATAAAATGAATACCTGTGTACTTTGTACCCAGCTAAGGAAGAAGAAAATTACTAGCACCTTGGCGCTTGTCTGATTGGATCCCGCTCTCTTCCGCCAGCGGGCAAGCTCCTGAATTTTTTGTCAATCACTCATTTGCTTTGTTTTATAGTTTTACCATATGTGTATTGAACTGTCAACAACATAATGTTCACGTTAGCCTGTTTTGACCTTTATATAAATGTAATCATGATGAATGTATTTTTCCACGACTTGTTCTCTTTCTCTTTATGTTCCTGGGATTCATCTGTTTTGAAGCCCAGGTCCTATTTCATCCATTTTCAGGTATTCCATTATGTGAGCATGTGACAGTTTATTGTTCCAGGTATTGATGGTCCTTTGGGCTATTTCTTGGTTTCTGCTCTTGTGATGATCTCCTGTTGCACGTGGGTTAGAGTTTCTCTAGCGTGCAGCTCGGAGCAGCGTTGCTGGGTTGGAGGGCGTGTACTTCAACCTGATTGGATAATGCCAAGATGTTTTCCCAGGGGAGCACCAATTACACGGTCCTTCCACTATCATGGATTAGTTTCCTATTGTTGCTGTCACAAATTACTGCAAACTTAGTAGCTTAAAACAATACAAATTTTTTATATCTCTGGAAGTGAGAAATCTGAAATGGGTCTCCCTGGGTTAGGCAAGGGCTACATTCCTTTCTGGTGACTCTGGAGAAGATTCCGTTTTCTTGCCTTTTCCTACCTTTAGAGGCTGCCCTCATTCCTTGGCTCGTGGCCCCTTCTTGCATCTTCAAAGGCAGCCATGGCAGGGGAGTCTTTCTTACCTTTATCCCTGTGACACTGACTCTCCTCCATCTTCCTTCCACATTTAAGGGCCTCTGTGATTACACTGGGCCCCCGGGAATAATTCGGGATAACCTCCCTATTTTAAGTCAGCTGATTAGCAATCTCAAATCCATCTGCTACTTAATTCCTCTGGCAGCCATGTAATGTAACTTACTCACAGGCTCTGGGATTAGCAAGTGGACGTCTTTGGGGGGCTGTTATTTTTCCTGCCACAATTGGTGTTCGAGGGTCCTCGTTATTCCACAGAATGGGGTTTAAATATTTTAACAATTTGTTTATATACAGAATATTTAGTAACTCTTTAAAAAGGATCGATGTTTAGATTTTCAGCTCATCATTCTGCCTGGGCTTCCATAATTTTGCTGATTTCTGTCTCTGTATGAAGCAGCATCTAGCACTGGAGTCTGAATGCCTGGATCTTTCACTGTGAGCTGTGTGGCTTGGTCATGTCACCTTACCTCTCTAAGCTTCGGTTTCCTCATCTATAGACTGGGGAGCCTTACCTTTATCACCTAGGCTTGCTATGAGAATTACATGAAATAATGCATAGAGAGTCTTAGCATAGTGCCTGAAAAGTAGAAGATAGAATAAATGTATGAGTTTCCATGTTTCTTCAGTCATCCATTCATCCAGCAGCTGAGTGCCAGACCCTGGACTTACCCTCTGAACGTTCAGCAAGTGTGTACCAAGCACCCATTTTTGCTGTGAAATCCATTTGTGTGGGGCATCTGCAGGCAAAGTGTCGGGTTTAATGTCTGATGAGCTTTGTTTTTCTTGCTGTGCTAGGTTCTGTTTAGAAGATGAGGTGTCTGGGAGGTCGGTTCCTAAGGCCGTCTTCCTGAGAGGCAAATAGCCGGGCTCACTATTCCCGTGATGCTTATTTCTGTCCATTCTCAGGAGGCCATAATCGAACATAAGCACCAAGTTAGGCCACGTTTTTCCTTTCTGTCCTCAAATGATTCCCGTGTCCTGGAGTGTAGTATGTGTCATCTGAAAAAAAAGGAAAAGAGTGTCTTGACCCTTTTATCGACAAGGAGTCGCACCAGCAAAGTCTTTGTTTCGCCCTTCGTATGGTCACCTTTGTTGTTATTGTTATTTTTTAAACTAAAGAGCACATTCCTCATTTCAGTTCCTGAGTTGAGCTTTTGATTTTCACCCAGTTCTCTGAACAGTGACTGTGGCAGCCAAAGTCACTTGAAACAGAATCCTGTGTGATGTGAACGAGCCACTAAGCTTTTAATCTGCGGGTTCATCATTCTGAGTCATTTTCAGACCTAAGTCAGTGCTTTCCAGAGAACTTTTATAGGGTGTGGGAAATGAAAATAATTATGCAGGACTTTTGGGACCTTCAGAGGCCCTGGTTTCCTGTGGTGGTGGTGATGGGCGTATGCGTGTGTGTGTGTGTAGTCCACACGTGTGCTGACTGCCTGATGAATAAGAGCTTGGATAGTGGGGAGTGGGGAATTTTTTAAAAGTTTGAGTCGAAAAAATATAAATGTCTGTGTTTTAAAATCATTTAAATACCTGACCAATAGGGAATGGTTGACAGCACGTCTTCCATGAGAAAGAGTGTGTTGTTCATTTGAACTCTAAAACTGGCCTCCTTCTGGGCAAGAGCTCACACTTGACAAAAATCCTGTCTCCCAGGCGGATGTGTGCCACGCCTACCAGATCGTCCACCGCAACGGCATTCCCGACGAGCAGATCATCGTGATGATGTACGATGACATCGCCTACTCTGAGGAGTAAGTCGGAAGCGCTTCGAACTTGGTGGTGAAGAACAAAAAAATGCATACAGACTCACAGCAATCCTTAGATCAGAGGCCTAACGTTAGACTGTAAACAGACCCTCAGCAGGAATTCTGCAGGGCTGCTTCCTGTGGAGCTGGGAGCATGACTCGGGGCTCCCTGGCAGCGGCAGGGATGTGGGCAGTGGGTGCTAAGGGGTGTTGGGGTGGGAGCTGTGGAACCGTTGAAGGCCCTGTTTCCTTCTGAGCTTGGAGAGCTCATCCTTGGGTTCTGCAGTGCTCCTTCCAACCTGGAACAGCTGGACCGCACAGAGGGGACACCTCAGCGGCCCCGTACCTACAAGGCTTGTTTATGGGGCCAGATCCTACTATCCTTCTTTCTGTACACATTTACTTTTGTAATCTGTTGAATTTAGTGGTACAAATAGTTCCCTCCTGCCTGCTTGTCTGATTTCTCGAGGAGGTCAAGAGCAGCATCTTAACTGGAGCTGGTCTCTCCAGTTCCTTGGTTACCCTGCTGTGGCCCCAGCGAAGGGTACTGCCCTTGGCTGTGATCACGTGACAGCTCGTGGTCCATTCTGAGCTTTCATGCCTGAGCTCTTGTATGAAAGTCTTGGCTTCTGTCCTGTCATTGTCTGCACGTAGTCTTCTCCAAGAGATCTCTGGATGAGATCTTGCCCCCAAGATGCTATGTGGTTTCCAGTAGGAGGCTTTGGTCGATATCCTCAGTTTTCAGAGCTCAGGTCTTCCCTGCTCCTGCCAAGAACTCAAGAGTTATGGGATGCCCGTGGTCCCCAAGCTGCTAAAGTCACTGATGTGTTGGTGACCGTATGGGTGATGAGAAATGTGTTCGACACACATGATCGTATATATATATATTTTTTTTTTTTTTGAGGAAGACTAGCCCTGAGCTAACGTCTGCCAGCAATCCTCCTCTTTTTGCTGAGGAAGACTGGCCCTGAGCTCACATCCATGCCCATCTTCTTCTACTTTCTATGTGGGACGCCTGCCACAACACGGCTTGCCGAGCAGTGCCATGTCCGCACCCGGGATCCGAACTGGCGAACCCCGGGCCAGTGAAGTGGAACGTGTGAACTTAACCGCTGCGCCACTGGGCTGGCCCAATTGCATATTTTTATACATAATGAGGGCATGCTTTTGAAGAGAGAGATTTCAGAGACATATCAGGTTTTGTGCTTCAATTGTGTCTTCATTTTCAGGAATCCCACCCCAGGTATCGTGATCAACAGGCCCAATGGCTCGGACGTCTACGCGGGAGTCCCGAAGGACTACACCGGCGAGGTGAGGGGGGGAATGGGCTGCAGCCAGTGGGCTTTGTTCTCATGTCAGCGATGATTTTTCCCTCTTGCTTGCATTTCTAGAATCAGAACCTCCCTAACTGATTTCTGAGCAGTGTTTCCTGTTTGTATTAAGATTTGTGCTTGAGGTGTAATTTCTGAGAGTTTCAAAAGAAAGCAGAGAAAAAAAAGAAAACAGAAATAAGTTGTAGTCTCCCGATCTTTAGTTTCTAGCGTTCTTTAAGCCTGATAATAAATTTCCTTCGATAATACCTGATTGTCTTGAGGCATTGCCATTAATCTAATTGTAGATTACCTATGTTCTTTTCTGAAAATCAGTTTTCTCAGCATGAGCCCTGGCACAGAGCATCTCTGAATTTTACTGAGATTTTTTTGTTAATTATTGATATCATATGTCACTTCCAAATTATTACATCCCTCCCAGTCAATTCAGCCTGTATAAATTGACACTTTTTTTTTTTTTTTTGTGAGGAAGATTTGCCCTGGGCTAACATCTGTGCCAGTCTTCCTCTATTTTGTATGTGGGGTGATCAGCATGGCTGATGCGTGGAGTAGGTCTGCACCCAGGACTCCAACCTGTGAACCCGGGCCGTTGAATCAGAGCACGTGGAACTTCATCCAATCGGCCACGGGACCAGCCCCTAAACTGATACATTTTTTAAAACACCGTAATGACTTCAGCCTTTGTTTCTTAATTTCAAAGGGATCTTTTAGGAACTAATATTCCTGGTGATAAACGTTTATCTGAAGTTTACCAGTATTCTTTCAGTTTCATTTTTCTCTTTTAAATTCAGGTACAATTAAATTGAACACATTATAGATGTGATATAGACCATCTCATTTTTATGAAATTGTTTCCATATAGTTGTATAAGGAAATGCCTGGAATCGAAGTCGTGGGATTTTGGGTGATTTTTTTTTTTTCCTTTTTACTCTTCTGTGTCACTTTTTTTAAGTGATCTTGTATCAATTTACATACTCCCCTTTAAGGACACCAAATATCTGTGGGATTTGGGCTTTTAGACCGCAAGCTGGATGCAAAGGGGAGGGCCCAGCGCTGACGTTCCTGCCTCCCTCTTGCTGTCCCTCTGAGGCAGTGTCCTCGTCCTCTGCTATTTGTCCCTCCCTGCCAGCATCTTTGGCTTTCTCCACGTGGACTTTATATTGGTCAAGAGGAATGGCAGGCTCAGCCAAAGACAAGATGACATTTGAGAAGAGGTCGTGCATGTGCCCCAGAAACACTGAGCTTGTTTTGGATTTTTCTTGGTTCCAAAGTGTTTGCTCTGAACCCTCACGTGTGGACTGGTGCCTTGGGTCTGCTTCAGACTCAACACATGCTCTGATTGGGAATGAAGCTGCATCTGATTTCAACTCCCAATTCTTTGTAGGATGTCAACCCGCAGAATTTCCTTGCTGTGTTGAAAGGAGACTCAGAAGCCGTGAAGGGCAAAGGATCTGGAAAGGTCTTGAAGAGGTAATGTTTGTTTTATAGCCATCACACTTTTCTGAATGACCTGGCACCCCACAATAGAGAATTAAAACAGATGTTGTTTGCTCCTGGCCTGTTTGGCCATAAGAAGTGACAGAGCGGAGAGCTTTGTCCTGACTTAAGACAGGCTGCATAGAGCTGGTGGCTTCTTTTGGCAGCCCACTTCTGTACTGAATTAACCCTATGATCCAGGGTCCCTTGTTGTTCTTAATGAAATCAAGAATTAATTGGAGTTAATTAATTCGCCCCATCACTCACACCCGCTGCTCTCTGTTGTCCGTGGATCCTAGTGCTGGTACGTGCCACCATCAGTGGGACACTGATGCAGGCGTGAATCCTCGTGGCCGGTCAGGTTGTAGGGCCCCAGCCTGCCAGTCCTGTGCTCTGGTCACAGGTCAGCCCAGAGGGGAAGAGCACAGTCATAAGTACAGAGCTAACTTTCGTATTGGGGAAAACTAACCCCAGTGCTTGCCCCGCGGGCCGTAGGTTAGAGATGTCTTGTTTCGTATCTCCTTCTGTAGCATTTTTACATGATGTCAGGGACTTGAGAAGCATGCCTTCAGAGAGTCTCAGGTCCTTGGAAAATGATGTTGTTTCTCGCACGCTAGAGGGGAGAGCTGGGCATGGGTGAGCTCATGTGCATTAGAGCAGAGACGGACGTCTGTGTGGGATGAACAAGATTGGCTCCAAGTGGCTTATTACATGTCTGAAATTTGAAGCAGCACCTTCTGAGTGGAATTCCTGGTGAGGGCAGGCAGGTGGATGTCCCAGACTGCGTGCAGGCTAAGAGGCCTGGAGAGGGCGTCGGAGCTGCAGGACTGCGTTGGGCTGTGTGTACTGGCTCCCTTACTCATTTTGGGGAGATCTGGTTGCAGAGTGTGTCTGCCTGAGATGAAGCGCGATCGCCAAACGACCCCACTGTCCAAGTCACGCCTGGTCCATCCGATGAGCTACCCAGCAAGGGTCTCTCCTCCCGGCCAGAATTCAGAGTTTCCGGGCTCTAGGATATGACTTGTGGTTCAGAATAACACTTGGCAGGAGCAGAGGGAACAGGCCAGACCTGTGCTCCTCTTGCACCTGGTTGGGATGCTGTAATCCTCAAACTTCTAAGTTTTTCGATCAGGGCAACTTTTTGGAGAAATGCAAGCAGAAGCAGGAATTGGTGGACTTGGGTTCTCATTCTCTTCTGTCGTCATCTCTTGGCAGTGGCCCCAAGGATCACGTGTTCGTTTACTTCACCGATCACGGAGCTACTGGCATACTCTGCTTCCCCGACGATGATGTGAGTTTTTCATAACATTTTAAAGACAAATTAGGAGAGTGGAAAACAAAACCTCAGTGTTGACATTAAACCTGTGGTGTGTGTTTCTAATGTCCCACCAGGGTTGGTTTGTATGTGTGGCAGGTGACTGTGGGGGATACATTTCACAGCTTGAAATCTGTCCAAAGGCATCTCTTCTGGCAAGTTTTCCCCGCATTTCTCTGCATGTCCCAGCATCAGCAGCTGTCTCGGGACTTGGTGCAGTAATAGGACACAGTCTCTCCATGCTCTGGACCAAGCGATGAGTGGAGAGGCACATCCTCGTCCCTTTTTTAATATGTGTTTAAGGCACTTGAGATGACGTTCTGACATAATGCTGTTCACCATGATAATTTTTCAGAATTTGTAAATAAGAATTTATAAAGCATCATCAGGATTTTATTAAGGGGTTATCCAACAACTGGTTCTCTTGATGTGCTGGTCTGAACGCCCATATCCTTACCTTGCAGCTTCATGTACAGGACCTGAATCAGACCATCTATTTCATGTACCAACACAAAATGTACCGAAAGGTAATGTCGGCACTTGGGGCAGCCCTGGGGGAGGAGCACACGAGGAAGGCGGTGGAAGCAGAGCCTGGCTTTCTGCAACCATCCTGACTCTGGATGGCCGTGTTTTCTGGAAAGGGTGTCCTTTCTATCAGTCTTGACACTGGTTTCCTAGGATTAACCTTTCGTGGGTCCAGGGCTTTAGCTGTTACATCAGAATCATGAAGGTCTTGTGAAAACAGAGAGTGGGCCCCCCGCCCAGAGTCTGACTCAATAGGTCTGGAGAGAGGCCTGGGAATTTGCCTGTCTGAGTTTCCAGGTGACAGTGATGCTGCCGGTCTAGGGACCACACTTTGAGGGTGACTCTTCCTAGGACTGTCAGCAATTTGGGGCAGCTGTGGGGGAAGTTTGTTGTCAGTGCCATTGAGTCCATTTGAGCGCCCGTGTGGACAGCAGAGCAGAACCCTGCCTGGTCTTTTTGCGCCATCCTGTCACCTTCTGGCGCTGCGTCAGACAAGGCTCCACTGCTATTCACAGGGTTTTCACAGACATCTTTTTCAGAAGTGGGTGGCCAGGTCCTTCTTCCTCGTCTGTCTTGGTCTGGAAGCTCCGCTGAACCTGTCCACCCTGGGTGACCCTGCTGGTATTTGAAGTGCCAGTGGCCTAGCTTTCAGCATCACAGCAACACGCAGCCGCCACAGTGTGACAACCGACAGAAGGTGGTGTGGTTCCCAGACTCAGTGAACCTGGCCATGGCAGTGAAAGCACCAAATCTTAACCACTAGACCACCAGGGCTGGCTGGGGAGGAAGATACCACCATCTTCCTTTCACTTTGGCCCTCTCCCGCCCCTGTGGCATCCTTTATAGAAACCGCATAGCTCAGGTGTGTACATGAGAGTGGAAAGATGGCCTGCCACAGTCTCCCAGTATTGCACGGTAAAACGGTTTTCCTTAGCATCATCTATGGCTGCATTTTTTCAGCTAATAGATCATTTATTCTATTAGCGATGAACAAATTTGAGGCCTTCTGGTTTGCATGACAACAGCGTCTGTAGCTTCTGGCAGCAGCCTCCTATAGCAGAGTTGTCTCCCAAAAGCAAATTGAAAGACTTTTAAGAATGGGTCAAGAGAGTGGGCAGAGCCCAGATAGCATTTGCGAGAGGTCCGTGCCTGGCCGGGTGACCTCGCCTCTCTCGTTTGCCCCACAGTTGGTGTTCTACATTGAAGCCTGTGAGTCCGGGTCCATGATGCACCACCTGCCCACCGACATCAACGGTAGGTGGTGGGAGCACTGGCCCCCGAGCGGGGCAAGGCAAGTGGGTCGCTCAGGCGTGCCGTCGGTCATTCTTTGATTTTGCTGACATGAAGGACCAAGTGCTCTGCATGAGCAGGGGCCGAGGGCAGCCTGGCGCAGAGGCGGGGGGTACACGTGGGCAGCCCTGGGCTCGCTCTGTTC
Organism: Equus asinus; assembly: GCF_041296235.1. Classification (NCBI taxonomy): domain Eukaryota; kingdom Metazoa; phylum Chordata; class Mammalia; order Perissodactyla; family Equidae; genus Equus; species Equus asinus. Next base: position 98,459,844 of record NC_091796.1, on the reverse strand, counting down.
CCTGAGGATTAGTGGTCAGAGTATAAAGAGTCTGTGTGCGGGCTTCAGAGTGCTCTCCCAGGTTCTGGTAAAGCTACTTAAGTCCAAAATGACCATCTCTGGACCAGCCTCTGTCCTTTCCGATGTGTTGCTTGCTGGTTCTCTGATCTTGGGCGGGTGATTCACCTCTTTGACCCTCAGTTATCGCCATCTGTAAAATGGGGGTAAAGATAGTGCCTGTCTGTTGAGAGTGTTACATTTTAAGTGATAACATTTGTCCAGCACCGTTCTGAGCCCACGGCAGCCAGTAAATGGTAGCTATTGCCTAGGTTCAGTCAGTCTAAGTGTTTCTCAATAAATGTTTTCTCCAGAAACAAAATTAGGTACATATTGTTCAAGTTTCCGGAGCTATTAAAATCCTACAGCAGTATTCCAAAATAGCTTGACTTCCTAATAAGCATATGTGCTTGCTTATCGCTGGAGAATGTGTCCGTCAACCGGCTTCTCTTTCTTCCACATTTCACTTTAGATAAGTGACTATAGGTGAGTGAACAGGGCTGGGGACAGTGATGTTCCCCTGGCCTCCCCGTACTGATGACAGCCAGCATGCTTTGATTATACTGGGAAAGAAGGAAAGAGTCGGGCTTCAAGTGGGATCCCCAGCAGAGAATAACTGTGACTAAACGATGTGTTTAATTCTGCATAGTTTATGCGACTACTGCTTCCAATCCCAGTGAGTCGTCCTACGCCTGTTACTACGATGATGAGAGAGTCACCTACCTGGGGGACTGGTACAGTGTCAACTGGATGGAAGATTCAGACATGGTGAGCCCTTCAGGCCAGTGGTTCAGCTGAGGCTTGACCGTGACCTCTGATCCTCGAGGGACTGTGACATTTTCGTTTTTGCAGGAGGACTTGACGAAAGAGACCCTGCACAAGCAGTACCAGCTGGTGAAGTCGCACACCAACACCAGCCACGTCATGCAGTATGGAAACAAGGTGAGCTGGGGGACCTCGCAGTGTGGGTGGTTCCTCGAGCCCCAGGCTGACCGCCTGGAACGTTGATCTCCTGGTGAAGAGAAACGGGATCCAGGTGAGAAATGGCCGAGGCAGGAACGGCTCTGCTTCTCCCGGCCACTGCATCCCAGGACCCTCTCTGGGCTTTGGAATCCAACCTTGGTAGGCTCAGACTCGAAGTTGTGAGACTTTGGGCAAGCTGCTTCACATCGTGAATCTCAGTTTCCTTCTTCGTCAGAGCCCTAGCGTACACCGTAATTAGCATTAGAGAAGGTTGTGCGTCAGAGACACTCAACACAGGCCTGGCAGGCAGGAGGAGGTGAGGGAAGGAAAGCTCGTGCAGGTTTCACGGCATTGCCCCATGGAACCCCACACTGCGGATCCTCTGGGGTCCTGCCTCCCTGCAAGGTGCGGGCTGTTACCTTTACCCTTTGGCTATAGATTAGAGACTTGCCCCCTCCAGCCATGTCCAGAAGGGACCTGGGTGGTTAAAAAGGTAAGTTCATCAGGGCTGTCTGGACAGGGTGGCTACTGAAGGCTTGGGCTCAGGTACCCCACTGGGGCTAGCCCTAGGGATGTGCAGAGGAGGTGATTCGCGCGGGGCTCCCAGGGGTCCACATGACCAAACACCACTTCCCAAGGAGGCTGCCACCCTCTGAGAGCTCAGCAGCCGAGATCTGTTGCTTTGACACAAGCATTGGCCTTGTAGAAGAACTTATGAGCCAGTCAGTCCAGCTGCCTTCAGCCCTTCACCAGCAGAGTGTGGACTGGAGGGCCTGTGGCCAGCGGGCAGTGTCAGGCCGTGAGATGTGCACGCAGGATGCGTGGGCCTGGTCAGGCTTTTGGGCAGGGGTGGTGGAGAGGTGGAGCAGAGAGAAGGCCAGGAAGAGGTGAGTGGGAGGAGGCAGGGTCAAAGGGGGCATTGCCCCGACTTTGTGAGGGCTCTGCCTCAGGGCTGGGGATGGGCTGGGAGGGCAAGAGGGTACCCGGCGACAGCTCTTCTGCCCTGGGTGTTCCATTCTCTTCACAATTTCCTCAGTAGTGGCCATTCCCAGTATTGGTTGAGGAGGTTCGATGGGTCTTTTCCAAACCGTATATTTTTATATATATTTGTGTGTATTTTATTTTGTGTTTTACAGCTGTTTTTGGATTGTTGTTGCTTAGTTTAGGAACAAGAATGCTGGTAGCATTTCTTTCCCTCTCTCTGGGATCCAGTCTGTAGTGACCTCTGCGGCCAGCAGTGCCCGGCGGCTTGCCCTTTGTTAGGCTCTGATGCCGCGTGTCAGCCCAGCTCTCTGTGGCCTTAGCTCTGCCTGTCTCAGTGGACCCAGGCCTCGGCTCTAACCTGGACAGATGCTTGCACCTCCCTGCTCCTGGTCCCTAGCTCCAGGCGCATGGGCATGGGGGGTGACCACAACCCAGGGTCTGAAGCGACTCTGGTCTAAGCTCCGTGTGAGTGTGGAGCAGTGCTCCCGCCAAGGGACTTTTCAAAGTTCATCACTGGTGGATTTCAGGTGCTCAGAAGTGTTGCCTTGCCCACTGCTGAGGCCACGTGTTTTCAGGCTGCGATTGTGGCCCTTTGGTGGTCCTGAAACCGTGTGGGGTGAACTCTGAGCCTCCTGCAGAGAGGCAGGACCAGGGCCCATCTGGCCCCTCTGTGCTTCCCGCTCACGCCCGGCTCTCTCTCTGTCTCTCTCTGCCCCAGTCCATCTCTGCCATGAAAGTAGTGGAGTTTCAGGGTGTGAAACACAAAGCCAGCTCTCCCATCTCCCTGCCTCCGGTCAAACGCCTGGACCTCACGCCAAGCCCCGACGTGCCCCTTGCGATCCTGAAGAGGAGACTGATGAGCACCAACGACCTGCAGGAGTCCAGGCATCTCGCTGAGGACATCCGCAGGCACCTGGAGGTAGGTGGTGGGGAAAGGGCGGCCCCTGGCCTCACCAAGCAGCTCGCACGAGCTCCGTCTCTGCCTCCTGACCATTGTCCAGCGTTGCTTGGAGCCAGGTGACAGAACTTGGGGGCCGCCCCTCCTCCTGCCACATGGCAGTAGGGGCAAAGAAACTGGTCCTTGTGCTCTGTGTGACGTCGGAGCAAGTGAGCAGAGCAGTGACTGTCTTCACTCTTCCTCAGTGAGCTGACCATGGCCTCTCTGGTAGCAGGAGTGAAGGAGTTGGGGCCCATCTCTCCTCTCCTGCCGAGAGGCCATGGCAGATGGGTGTTTCCCTCTGTTATACCTGGTTGCTTAGAAGAGATTTTTGTTTTGCTTCTTGGGGAGTTATTATCTAATCATATTTTTAAAATAATCCAATCCACAAAAAATTTCTGCCGCCTTAGGACATCATAGTTATAGCCTGACATTCTTCTTAAAATGCTTGAGCTATCTTTTATGCTTACTTAGTGTGTTTTCGGTAGCTCATGAGTTTGTTTGGAACTGGCAGGGTGACTTTTCAAACTCTAGCTGTGCAGCTAGATCCACCAGGAGTGGACTCACTGGGATGCTGGCAGAGCCCAACTGTCCCTTCCGACAAAGCCAGCTCTGTGTCAACTCTTGTTCCCATCATCAGCACAGCACAGGGATTCATGTGCTGGAATGCCCCTGAATTTTCTAGGAAAGGTAAAAAAAAAATCTGTGTGATCTGTTTGAAGTTCACATATGTAATAATCCTGACAATTAGTGCCTCCTATGTGGTATATTAACCAGCGCATATTTTTTGCCAGTGTCACAATGTAATGCAGTGGTCCTCATACTCTTCATTCTTGGACATCTTTACACTCTTAAAATTATTGATCCCAAAGAGTTTTTGTTTATGGGAGTTCTATCGATATTTACTAGGAATGAACACTGAGATTTTAAAAAATGAACTCATTTAGAAATAACAATAATAAACCCATTTTGTGTTCATGTATTTTTATGAAAAATAACCATTTTCTAAGATAACAACAATCTGGGGGAGAAGAGTGGCATTACTTTACATTTTCGCAAATCTCTTTTCTGCCCAGCATGTTAGAAGCCAGCTGGCTCCTCGTACAGCTTCGGCATTCACCCTGTTGGGCTCTGTCGTTCTGGCTGAAGGATATGAAGAAAATCTGGGCTCACACAGATAGACAGGCGGGAAAGGGAGGACCTTACGGAGCCTCGAGAGGTCCGGGGGACCCCGGGGTTGAGAAGCGCTGGTCCGGCCCGAGGCGGGCAGCGAGCCTGTTGCAGTCACATGTGAATGGAGCAATCCTTGGCGGGGGGCGGGGGGGGGGGGTCAGAGGACTTGACTGTAAGTTTTGGTTAATGTAGAAGCAGTTTTCTCTTTATGATGCTGGTTTGGGAAGAAAGCAGTGTCTCCTTTTTGTCCCTCTGTCTGATCACTTGATGGTCTCTGGAATTGGCAACCATGCCACGAACACACGGCATTCGTGTGACAACAGTCTACTTTGGGGCACAATTTCTACACCCCGCTTTCCCCAGAGTGGGCTGTGTCTGCTCTCCAGGTATTTAGATTTTAATGTTTCCGTCCTGCCGGAAGAACGCTAAGAGGCGAGGTGTTTCTGAAGGGCTCCGTCTGTTACAGAGCCTCGCCCGCACCCCGTGCCCTCGGCAGAATGCCCCTCTTGGCATCTGTTTTAACGTCCTGGGTGGGGGCCGAAGAGAAGTCCCTAAATGAGCTGCTGACCCACCCAGGCTTCCCAGAGAGGTGGCATCAAGTAAGACCCATTTTGAAAAGATGTGTTCCTCCGCAGGCTAGGCACGTCATTGAGAAGTCAGTGCGGAAGATAGTCTCCGTGGTCGCGAGGTCCGATGCCGAGGCGGAGAGGCTGCTGTCCGAGCGAGCCCCGCTCACGGCGCACGACTGCTACCGGGCTGCCGTGTCGCATTTCCGCACGTACTGCTTCAACTGGCACTCCCCCATGGTAAGCCCGGACCCCCGCGGGCCACCGGCTTCTGCCGTCTGCCTTCCGTGGGCCAACTCGGCCTTCCCCTGCGTCTTAAACTCAAAAGCTACATTAATACTGTCCACTGGAAATCACGACAGATGCATTACCTTGTAGAAGCTTCCATCCAGGCTGAGGAAATGATGGGCTCATTTCAGGGGCCTTGGATGGGGGTGAGAGGAATGAGGTCGTCCAGATTCACTGCGCGTGAATCTTGGCCCCAGACACCGTGGATCGTTCACCAGTCCTAGAGGACTCATGCCCATTCTCCACACTTTTGCTCTCCCTGCCAAACCCATCCTTCACCCCTACGCCTCACACCAGCCACACAGGTGTTTTCCTCTTTGGGTTTGTTCTGACCCTTCCCCAAGATTTATTGTTGAAGTCAGGCCCTGGCCCATGGAGGAGAAGGGCGTACCAAGTTTCTGCAAATTGAATGTCAGGGTTGGGCGGTACCTAAAAAGCCGTGTGGGCAGCCCTATGGGATGCTCGGATCCCACAGGCCAAGTCCTGCCAACAGTGTGTGGTTTTTCCCCTCCGCAGCCTGTCGTTACACATAAAGTTTTATTGGAACGCAGCCATGCTCTCCTGGGTCACCAGCCACATTTCAAGCGTTCAGGAGCCATGTGGGGCTAGTGGCGACTGAGTTGGGGAATTTTATAGCGCATTTCCATCGTTGCAGGAAGTTCTGTTGGGCTGCGATGTGCGCACTGGGGTCCTCCTCGAGTGTTTCCGGGGCTGGGGTCCTGGGCACTGTGGAGGTGGCTCTCTGTCATTGATTTCACAAAGTACTTGCCTTCTTTATTTAGTCATTTAGAGTTTCCCGTTTGTTTAATAAGTATTTTGTCCTCTGGGGTTACTTTTCTGCCCTCTGGAATCTCACAAAGTGGATCTCTCTTCCTTCTTCCTCACGAGAGGTCTCAGATCCCCTGGAAGTTTTTTCAAAATCGACATCCCCAGTTATCTGGGTCTTGGCTGTTGCGGTCCAGTTCGGCATTCGCTTACCATTCGTCTCCCTCATCAGTGTGTCCCTCCCAGAATGGGTTCCAAGAACCAAAGGCCAGACTGCCAAGGGAGGGCCTGGGGGATAAAGCCGAGCAGGGCCGTGGGGGTGCTTAATCAGGAGTCGTAACCTGGGAGCGAGGGCGCCAGGAGGCCTGCCCGTCCCTTCATAAGTGTATTGTTCTTGAGAGGTAGTCTCGCCAGATTATCAAAAGATGGGGAAGGGGCCCATGACCCAAAAACAGTCAAGAACCACTGGTCAAGAGGCTTTACCTCCATAACTGCCGAAGAGGCATGCTCCCGAGTTGAGAGCTGACCATGGTAGAATGATGAAGTTGACTGCGTCTTTTTGGTCTGTTTCCCTCCAGTACGAGTATGCTTTGAGACATTTGTACGTGCTAGTCAACCTCTGTGAACAACCGTATCCAGTTGACAGGTAAATGAGCACCGACCCTTTGAAGGGTCCGTGTCATTCTGGAAGCAGCCAGGACTCTGCTGTCCTTTTCTGCACGTGGGTGGTTTAGCTTCTGCCGGCTACGGCCTCGGGCTGTGGGGGCCCTCAAAACAGCTGTCTCCCCCAGGATCCTCGTGGGGTGGGTCTGTCACAAGTGGCCGCCTGTTCCATGTTGGGTTATGTTTGTCTTAATTTCTTCAGAGTTGAAGTGGTTCGCTAACTTCTTCTTCCTGTTTCTGGCAGAATAAAATCATCCATGGACAAGGTGTGCCTTGATAACTACTGAAACACTGCCTTCCTGATGCTTTCCCGAGTGTGAACACCGTCCCTCAGAATGTGTGTGAGCCGAGACTGAAGAGGTGGAGCCGGAGGGGAGGAAGCCCAGCCGTCCCAGCCTTCCCAGGGATGCGGTCCAGCGGCTCCCGGGCCCCACTCCAGGCCTTTCACGAGGCGCCTGCTCACCTTTACCTACTTCCTTGTCTCCAGCAGGTCCTGTGCGATGCTCTGAAAAAACCGCAGAGCGGCTGGGTGAAGCTCTGTGTTGAGAAAGCCGTGTTTGCGTTTTAAGAGGTTTTTTCGCGCGTCGGTTTTAAGGAACAGGAACTTCACTGGGCGCCTGTAGCTGAAAAGAGTCTGTCCCGAGGAATTTGAAGCTGGGGCCTCTGAAGTCTTCAGAATGATTTTATTGGAGAGGGATGTGGGCCCCAAATGGAAAACTCTTTTTAGAAAATCTTATAATTATTGATTGCTTTTGTATTTTATTTCACAATAATGGAGAAGTCTAAAGAATAAAGATTTGTAACTGAACCCGAGTATTAATTTCGGGCCCCTGACTTTGTAGTGTGTGCTCCCGGCCTCACCCCCTCGCCCCCTCCTACCGTTCCGTGGTTCCTGCTCCTCGGCCCTCTTTGGACTTCTCAGCCTCCTGTGCCTTTGCTCCCTGCTGTTCTCTTGCCCTGGAGTGCCTTTCCCCTCATCTGACGGGTTCTCAACTTGTATCTGAAAGTGCCCCCTCTTCCTGAAACCTTCCTCAACTTCCTCCCCACCCCAGACATCAAAAGTCCCCTCTCCTCTGTCCGTCTGCGTTTTCTCTGCATCTCTTATACCATGTGCAGAGGGTCAGGGGTGCATCTCAACTCCTCGAGGGCAGAGGCTGCCTGACTTATCTTTGTTTCCCTTGGCCTGGTGCCCTGCACAGGGAGGTACTTATGATGAGTTTGTTAGAGATGGGTGAATAACACTAACTATATCCATGCAGTGGAATATTACGCAGCAATGAAAAGGAGCGAGGCGCTGATACATGCTGCAACATTAAGCCACGTGAAAGAAGCCGGTCACAAAAGACCACATGTTATACGATTCCATTTATACCCAATGTCTGGAGTAAGCAAATCTATAGAGACAGAAAGCAGATGAGTGGTGCTAGGTGCTGGGGAAACAGCGACTGCTGATGGGTCATAAGGATTCTTTTTGGGGTGATGAAAATGTTCTAAAACTGATTGTGGTGATGGCTGCACAATTCTGCATCTACTAAAAGCCATGGAATTCTACACGTAGATGGAATTATGTGGTTAATTATTTCTATAAAGCTGTTTTTAAAAAGAAGCCATTATAGCTGGATGCCTGTTTAGATGGACAGCTAGAGAGAAGGCAAAGAAAAAAAAGTAACACTAGTTAAACCCCCATGTTTATGACCACCTGCCTTTAGATAGTGAAACCTGTCCTGTTTAGCAAGATCGGCGCCTTGAGAGTTGGGAGTTGTGGGCTGGAAGCCGAGATACGGGCAGATAGGGTTATGTCTGACAATTCAAGGACGACGCTTTTGTTTCCACTGGGCCCGTTTTTTAGCAGCACAGATTACCCTTTCTCAGTAAGGCTGTCCTCATACAGCTGATCGAACGACTTCAGGACGAAGAACTCTTCTTGTCCTGCAGATCCTGGGGAGCTCCGGGGTTTTAAGTCACGAGTTCAAGAAGCATCCTGCCTGTGTTTCTCTCATGCTCAACAGCGGGAAACCCTGGGGCTGGCTGACGTTCCAGGAAATGCAAAACTGAAAGGGAGAGTTTTTAAAGGGAATATCTTAAAAGGCCTCAAGAGCCAGGTGATAAGACCTCTGTTCCTCTATTTTCTACAACTGTTAACTGCCCTTGTGACCATGCTGTCTCTGTTTTTCCTCCCTGTAGAATGAAAGTATACTTGCTGATGTAACAAATGTAGAAACTTGAATGTTCGTGGTTCTAAAGGTTAAAAGCAGCTATGATTCATTTCTCAAATAAACGACAGTTTCCTAAGTCACAATGTCTCGACTGTTTTTCTCCTCGTAAGATAATGTGGGAGTCGCTAAGCAGCGTCAAGGGCCGAGCATGCGAGGTGCCCTGTCTCGTGGCCCTGGATCAGGCCCCATACCTGCTGTTGTCCCATCACTTTCCCCAGGGGCAGAGGCATCCATTGACAGGGGCTCCAGGTGGCCCCACCCCTCCTGCTCTCTGGCCTCTCCTGACTGCGGGTGGACCTCCGCATTGGTGGTCCTCATCATGGGGCACACGCTCAAGCACACATGTACATGCATACATGGTGTCCTTACAGTGGCCCTTCAGTCCAGCTCACCGGCTGGCTCTGCCCCCATCCTGGGAAGTGGGACATAGGACCTGCCAGCCCACCCTCTGAAGCCCAACGCCTCCCCCAGCTTGGGCCCCACCTGGGCAAGGGGATGCTTGAGTAAACAGACGCCCCTCTGACCTTCCCCTCCAGTCTCAGGCCTGGTGGGAGGTGGTGGGCTCCCTGCCTTACAGCTGTGGGGGCAGGAGGCTGCATAGCCAGCTCAGCTCAGGGCTGTGGGGAGCACTGGAAGCTCAGGAACAGGACAGTATCTGCACTGGGTCGGGGTGGAACAGAGGCAAGGACAACCTGCGACCACGGCTGGCTGCCCTCAGCATGGGAGTGTTCACCTGTTTTCTCGTCTGTTACACCGACCCACAGCCTGGAAACTCCTCCAGAGCTGGCTGCATCTGGAACAGCCCCTGCATCTCACACAGGGCTGGCCCAGAGCCAGAGTCTGACAGATGTTTGTTGACTGGCCAAATGAGCTGACTGATGCCCAGGAGTTTAATTCAAGCAGGTCCAGCCAACTTTCCCTGGGCACACTGCTCACTGCCATTCAGACTGGGGCTCCATACCAACTTTATTTTGTTCTCCACTGTTTCCCAGGGCTCAGAAGAGTGCTGACATTTAGTAGGCACTCAACAAACACATATTTTTAATCAATGCTGAGAACGCAGACATGAATGGTCCAAACCTGGTGGAGAAAGAAGTATCAACAGACAACTGCAATTCGATGGGATCTCTCTCATCAGAAAAGGCTTCCTGGAGGAGATGGGCTTTGAAGGATGAATAAGAGTTTGCGCAGGCAAAGACTATAGGGAATGGTATTCCTGGGATAGGTCACAGAGGCAGGAAGGTGAGAGATCCTTCTGGAAATGATCCAGAGGTGGGAATGATGGGAACCAAGGATGGTGGGGAGGCAGGAGATGACCAGGCTGAGGGGCAGACAAGGCCAGGACCCCGAGGGCTGACAGTACGCTGCAGGTACTGTCAAAAGACAGGGCCCTTGGTGGAAAGGAGGGCCCCACCTGGGAAGGCAGTTAGCTGGGAATGGGGGCCTGGCTGGCTGAGCAGAGTTCCAGCCCCTTCAGAAAAGCTGATGCCATTTTCAAAAGGGCTTTTATTAAACTCTCCCCACACAGAGCGTCTTGCCACAACCACCACAGCCCTGGGCGTGCCCACCAGGGAAAGCCCCGACAGTGTTCCCCAGTGGCCGAGGCCGGGCTTGTCCATGCGGCCGTGGAGCTGGCCTCACTTGGCCATCCCAGTGTCCGTCCGGCTGCTTCTGGCGAGGCTCGGGAGCTGCAGGGGGACTGTGGGCTGTGGGTGCTGGCAGCTGAGGGCAGGCCCCGGTGCAGGGATGGGGGGCCTGTCTCCTCAATGCACATCCTGAGAGATGCTCCTGAGATGCTGGGTGGGTCCAAAACACCCCAGCTCCATCCTGGGGGCATAGGGTGGGGGCAGCTGGGGCCAGGCCACTCCTCCTGAGGACAGTCCCGGGAAACTCAGCCCTTCCGGGGAAAGACTGAGGACTGGGCTGGCATTGGGGGTGGGCAGAGGGCCTGGCTTGAGGGGCTGTGTGTGAACCAGGCTTGGGCCGTGTGCTGCAGGGGCTGGAGAGTCCCCTCTCTTGCCGAGCCTCAGTTTCCCTTTCCGTCTATTGAAGAACTTGTCCTCTCAGGGTTATGGCCCTCCTCCAGGAAGCACACTGGGCCGCTGCTTCATGGTATTCTCACAACTGCCCCGCCATGTTGGCCTCGCACGCTCAGCGCGTGGTAAGCATGTGTGGGGCGGCATCCAGGCCGGGAGCGCGCATGGGTGTGATTGGTTGGGGGGCTCCTGCATGCGAGTGGGTGCAGCCGAGTGTGTGTGCGCCGGAGGAGCGAGGGCGAGCCCAGGCTGCCCCGCCAGTCCCGGTGCCACCCCCCGGGGGGCGACAGCGGCCGCCTCACAGGAAGTTGGGCTCCCGCACCACGAGGCAGGGCGGGCCCCCGCCGCCGCCGTCCAGGGGCCGGTACACGAAGTGGAAGTCGCGCTTGGGCTCGCTCCGCAGCAGGTAGCCCTTGATGCGGTGCGGCAGCGCCTCGTCCGCCAGCTGGAAGCAGCGCCCGTCCACCAGCACGAAGAGCCGGTGGTCCTGCGGCTGCGCCACCTCGAACTTCTCGGCGCACTGCGCGCACAGCGCCTCGGCCAGCGTGTCCGCCCGCGACGCCAGCGTCCGCGACTGCTGCTCCGGCTCCAGGTACGACACGCAGATGAAGTCCTGCGGGGGGAGAGGGGGGCCTGCGGTCACCTGCGGGGCCGAGCGGGCGTCCCGTCTCACCCCCACCCTAACCCTGGGAGCTTGCACAGGGATGAGGAGCAGGGTGGCCTTGGAGGAGTCCCAGGCTCCTCTCGGTGGAGGCAGGGACCGCAGGAGCGGTGGGGAGGCTGCACCTACGGCTGACCCCGCTGTGCGACCTCAGGCCAGGTCCTCTCTCTCTCGGGGTGATTCAGCGGCTCTGTGTGGGCAGCGCGGAGTGAGCGCGCCCCCTGGTGGCCAGTCCGCGGGCTGGCCGTCACTTATTCACCTGTCACTCACTGCCTCTTCTCTGCTTCCCTGAGCCCCCCTGCAGCCCAGGCGCACTGCGGGGCGCGGGGGGCGGCATAAATAAAACCGGAGGTGCAGACCCAGCGCCAGCATCCCACGGTTCAGCTGGGGCCGCTAAGGCAGGCGGAACACTTCAGCCCTTAGGGCTGGAAGAGCCTGGGGGGTTACAAGGAGGAGAGAGGGAGCCAGGAGGGAACAGGAAAGGCTTCGTGCAAGGGAGAGGGGGGTGAGGCCTGAAAGACGGCGGGTGTAGGACAGGTGGAGAGGGCCACCGCATGAGCCAGGTAGGCAAGGAAGCATTTGCACCCATGCGACTGGCACACACACTTCCTCCATCAGCCTGGGTGGGAGGACCATTTGCTGGAAGGACGGGCTGTCCAGTCCCTGGCTTTGATTCTGCTCCCCCTCACTGTGTGCCCTTGACTTCTTTGAGCCTCCATTTCGTCAACTGTAAACCGGGATAACACTGGTGATTACACCATGGCTATGAGGAAGCATTAAAACTGGCTCAGAGCAGGAGGAGTCTTCCTTCACCAAGCACCCTGAGGGCAGGCAGAAAGTGCTGTGTGCCCGGCTGCCCCCTTGTGGGAGGACAGTAACAGCACAGCTGCCTCCCGATGATGATGATGATGATGATGGTGATGATGATGGTGATGGTGGTGGTGGTGCTGATGGTGCTGGTGGTGGTGGTGGTGGTAATAGTGGTGATGGTGATGGTGGTGGTGGTGGTGATGGTGGTGGTGGTGGTGGTGGTGGTGGTGGTGGTGATGGTGGTGGTGGAGGTGATGGTGGTGGTGGTGGTGGTGATGGTGATGATGGTGGTGGTGGTGGTGATGACGGTGGTGACAGTGGTGGTGGAGGTGATGACGGTGGTGGTGGTGGTGGTGACGGTGGTGGTGGTGATGATGGTGGTGGTGGTGGTGGTGGTGATGGTGGTGGTGACAGTGGTGGTGGTGATGATGGTGGTGGTGGTGGTGGTGGTGATGGTGGTGGTGGTGGTGGTGGTGATGGTGGTGGTGGTGGTGGTGGTGATGGTGGTGGTGGTGGTGGTGGTGATGATGACCACTTCAGGGTGGTGATAATGAGGACGATAGAGTAGTGGGTGCATATGAGGCACCAGGCTCTGCGTCAAGAGCTTTATAGAGTCACCCCTCTCTTCCAGGAGGGGGAAGCCCAGCCTACTCCCGTGGGTCCCACTGGCTGCCAGTGCTCTCCTTGTCCCCTAGTAGGCCTCCAAGGGCCCTTTTCACCTACTGACAACTGTCAGGCTCTGGGCTTTCATTCCCAGGGAAGGGCTTTAGGGCATGTGGTGCAGAGGAGGCACAGGGAGGGGGTGGGGGGGTGCCCTCCCCAGACCCCAGAAAGCGTGCTGAGGGGTTCCTTGTCCCCTCTCCCAGGCCTCTCTCCTAAGCTTCACCTCCCCAGTGGGCAGCGCTGATGCTCTGCCTGGCTCACCAATGGGGTCCCACGGTGGAAGCAGAGAGTGGGGAATGCCTGGGTCAGGCTTGGACCAAGAGTGCCCCTAGTCCCAGAGCTGGTGGAGGGACAGGTGTCCCGGGAGGGGGCGAGCGGTGGGATGCTGGAGCTGGTTTGTGTCGACTTACGCAGGCTCATACCAGCCTGAGGGAGCTAACTGAGTACATCTCTTCCAATTCCAAGTTCAGTGATGCCAAGTCAGTAGCCTGAAATTGGCTACGGTGGGAGTATTTACACCACAGAAATTGACAGAAGCTAAAATCAGAGCTTTTGTTTTTTTTTCTCCCCAGAGAGCCAGTTACTAAACATTATCAAGACACCATTGATTAGAGGAGGAGGGACATCAGCTTGGCAGCCTAGAACATGTACTGGGGAGGCAGAGCGCATCTAGTCCACAGTCCACCTGTCTCGATAGGAACACTGAGTTCCAAAGAGGGGCAAGCACTGCTCAGAGCCACACAGAAAGCTAGTACAAAGCTGGGTCCAGACCTTGAGCCTCTTGCATCCCAGGCCTGGGCTCTGCCTGTTACAGAGGCGCCGTCTTAAAAGCCAGGAGTGGGGTTCAGGTCCGGTGTGCTCTGGGTGCCAGGGGAATGAGTCTGCATAACTATTTACAGCTCTGGATTGCTGCCTGGCTCACTGTCCTAAACTCCCTTCATTCTGTATACACCCTAGTCCCACCCTGTCCCAGGCACTGGGCTTGGGGCCCCTGAGACATGTGGGCCATGGGCCCTGCCCTCTCAGGGCAACAGCTTCCACACATAGATGTTTCCAGCATGGTGTGATATATGCTGTAATGGGGGCAGTGGCAGCAGGAAGCACAGAGGAGGGCATCTAAGCCAGGCCATAGAGGATGGGGACAGGTGGGGGGTCAGGGAAGAAACTGAGGATGAGCAGTGACAGTAGGTGAAGAAGGGGAGATGGACCGGCGTGGGTGGAGGCTGAGCATGAGGGAGAACTCAGCAGGTCTGGGGAATTGGGGGTAGCTTGATTTAACGCGGCCTGGCGGTGTGGGCATGATGGGAGTGCGGGAGGAGGCAGGAGCCTAGCCATCCATGGCTTGAATACTGTTTGTATAGAGAGAGGTGGGGGGGGATTGGAGGGGACAGGCTAGGGGCAGGGGGGCCTTGGACTGCTGCATTTGTCCCGAGACCAAGGGGCAAGGCTGTGGATCAGCTCGTGGGCTCCCCAAAAGTATGGACTGGCACGACCCAGGTCCACATCTCCAGCCCCAGCGGGGCGCTAGGACAAAGCAGGTGGTGAGGAAAGATGGACAAAGATCTCACTCCTCGTATTCCCGTCTTGTCTGGCCAACCAGAACGCCAGTGCCTGGTGACACTTTTCTAGGCTCCCTGGCTCAAAGTGGGCACAGGGCTGGGCACACACAGGCAGGCAGGAACAGGCAGGAGCTGCCGTCTCCGCCTCCCCAGGTAGAAGGGATGGTGTCTGGGGCGTGGTCCTGCCGGCCCCGTCCCACCCTCCCTCCGCCCCGGGCGTCACCTGCACCGAGGAGCGGGAGGCCCGGGCCTTGTTGAGCGTGCGCCGGCGCTCCCAGCGGTGGATGGAGTCCTGCACCTCCACGCTCAGCTGCCGGGTCACCGTGATCTTGTCGTAGTTCTTGATGTGTTCCAGGGCCCCGTAGGTGGTGGTCAGATAGTAGGAACCTGCGAGGACAAGGGTGTGGAGGCTGAGCTAGGACCGCCTCGGCCAATCTGCAAAGGGAGGGAGCAGGCCCCCGCTCGCCCCGCCCACCTCCCCAAGCTCCACCCACCGCGCTGCTCCGGGCACACCTGCCGCTGGTCACCTGCGGAGCTTCGGCCACGTGCTCACCCCGCGCAAGCGCACACAAGCTTCCGAGTCCAGCTCCGGGTTGTCAGGCCCGGCTCAAAGCTTGTCATTGGCTCCCCTTTGGTACGGAACTCTCGCTTACTTTTAAAATGATGTTTTAAAATTTAAAGGATACACAAGAAACTGATCCTCGTGGATGTCTTTAGGGTGGGGGGTGGGGGGGGCTGGGAGACACGGTGGGCGGGAGACTTCTCAGGGAATGTGTATACATACATCCATGCAAGCATGCATAGCGAGGGGGCTTCCCTCCCCCTCACCAGGCCTCTCTCTCCAGCCCTTCTGGTACCAGGACAATGATTTTTGACATGAGGCCGATTCTCCTAGTGACCCAGCCAAACCCCATCTTCTCTTTCTTCCTAAATAACTTTTGAGGGGAAGTAACACTCAACTGAAAATGCTCACTTCCCAGACTCCCTTGCAACTTGGGTGTAGAGGGCAGGAGACCCTGTTTTGGCTACTTAGATGTGAGTGGAAGTCCATGGGTGGGGTTTCCAGGAAGACCTTTAGAAAGGGACAGACTCAGCTGATCCATCCCCTCAGGGGTTTGCCCATCCCCCTTCCTCCTGCCTGGAATGCAGAAGTGAGCCTGGAGGCACAGAAGCTGTTTTGTGATCAGAGGTGACAGGCACAAGGACAAAGGCCCACATCCTAAAGAGCAATGGAAAGAGCTGGGTCCAGGGCTTCCTGATGGCAGGGCTAAAAACTGCCATCATTATCCACTGCTTGGCCCAGGAGTTCTTGATGCAAGAGACTAACCAGCCCCTCGCTCTGATTTAAGCTGTTACTAGTTATATTGTGAGTTCTTTGAAGCCCAAAGCATCCCTAATGGTTACATTGGATGAAGCTGCCTCCATATTCTTACAAATTCCACAACCACTGTGGGAAATTCATGCCCTGGCCGGGTGGCGGGGGTAAGATAAAGGGCTTTATGGCCTCAGCATCCTCCACTTTCAGAGCAGTGTAGGAAAGAGACATTTTTTTGAAACAGGTCTATCAAGGCCACCATGGAGCTCGGCTTGGTGTCCCTCATCAGAGAAGACCCAGTAAACCACTCGTGTGTCTCCTTTTCCAGCCGAGCTCAAGCCCGTGTGTGCCAGGGAGCCTCCTCTGCGCCTCCGGCCCTTGCTGCCAAGCATCCCTGTCCTCTAGCCGGCATCCTCGATGCTCCCATCCAACCCGTGACCAGGTCTCCCCGGCTGGTCATGGAGGGATGCGGACTGAGACCCTTCAGAACTGGAGTCAGAGAGCGGGGTCGAGGTCTCTGCCCGCCAGCAGCCGGCCCTGTGATCTCGGGGGAGTTACTGTCGTCTCTGTGCCTCGGTTTCCTCAACCGCAAATCCCATAACGTTGTGAAGAGTAATGTGCTTAGGAACCGGTGAGACACACGTGGTGGAGAGCTGACCTCAGGGAGGTGCTGTGGAGACTTCTCACCCTCTCGGGCGACGAGGAGGAACTCCGGGCCCTGCCAGCCCGCTCCTGCCTGCTCAAGCCTGGCTCTTGCTCAGCCGGAGCGGCACAATGAACCCACTTCCCTTCCACTTGGGGCCATGCAGTGCCTGCCAGGACCACTAGGGGGCAGGCGACTCCTCCCACTGTGCATTTGGGTGCAGGTCTCTGGGGAGAGGGTGTTGTCCATTGATGGGAAAAGCTCACGGCCCCTATTAAGATGTTAGCCTGGAACAGCCAGCTGTCAGCCCGCGTGGAGAGGGGACGTGGGCAAAGGAGCCCATGAGGGTGCTTCTGGGAAAGCTTTGGATTTTGACCTGGCTCCAGGCAGGTGCCCAGCAGCTGGTCTCCCGTCTGCCCTTTCATTGCCCAGAGGGGTGGGAGCCGCGGAGAGAGGCTAGAAGGGGGCTGAGGTCCCGTCAGCCCAGGATTCAGGCCCCTGTGCCTCTTACAGGACATCCGTCATCTCTCACACCCCATAAGCCTGCTGCAGAGAAAGTGGGACCCGGTCACTGGTCCTGTGCCAAATGACAGCACATGGAACCAGCTGAAAGAACACGAAGGTCCCAAAGTGCCCGGGACCCGGAATCCGGCTTGAAGGCTTTTGTGGAATGCAAAAATGTTTGTGTGTACGACCTGTGAGACACGAGCAGGCAGGGCCCAGCTCCATTTCCTCCTGCCCCCCGCCACCTCTGCAGATCACTAGAGTGCTCGGACAGTTTGAAAGCCCCAAATCTAGTCCAACAACTCCACTTTCCCAAGCCAGAGAGGGTAAGTGACTCGCCCAAGGTCTCCAGCCAACCAGAGGCAGAACCAGCAGCAAAATGCAGCCTCCAACCCACTCTGTCCACTCCACCCTGTGTCAGTTCTCCTCTTAGGATGGAGCAACTGACATTCTCGAGTGGGGCCCCCAGAGGGTCCACCCCATCCCAGACGTCTCTGGGCTGCATGGAGCACCAAGACAGGGACAGCCAGCAGGGCCTAGCCTCCCCTCCTGCTTTGGCAGGCCCCTCTTTCTACCTGTGCCTCAGGGGCGACGGAGCACCCCTGGGCTACCACCCAGCTAGGATAGGAGGGCAAGGTCGGGGAAACTCAGGGGCAGTGCCCTGTCCCTCTGCCCTTGGTCCCAGACACTCCTAGATGGAGGTCTGCGGGCTGGCAGACTTGAGGGTAGAGACCCCCCAAGTCCTCTCACTACCGGGGGTTGACCCCCATGAGGCTGGGCCATCCTGAGTGCTGTGCCCTCCCCCCACCTGCTGGAGTGGGAACAGAGAGAGGGGCAGGGAGGCACCCCTGCCACCCACCCTGCCTCCCGGTGTGTGCAGCATGGCGTGCAGTTTGTCCTCTGGCCCTCGGAGCTGCCACGGGCAGGGTCTGCCGCTGCTGTGGGGGACAGGGCTGCTGGCAGGCCGGTGTGCGCCAGCATGGCGAGGCTGCACCCTGCCTGTGTCTTCACTTCCAGCAAACCCCATGGAGTCCTTAGAAATCTCCATATGGGGCCGGAGGTGGGGTGGGGGGCTTTGGCTACTTAAGTCTGAAAAAGGGCAGGTTGCAGTGGATTCGGGCAGCTTTGGGTCAGAAACTGACTTTCAAGACCTTCGTGTGTTTATTTGTACATCGGCTTGTCTCAAAAATCCTCAGCGGAGCCCAGAATAGACCAGCTCTCCTGCCTGAAGGACCTCACCTTTCCCACCCAAACCCTGTGGAGGCTTTGGGAACAGAAAGAAGGATCCCAGGAGGCCGTGGCAGGATTGGGGTGGAGGGTGCAGGTCCATAGGGAGGCGGTAGTTGGGCCAAGGGTGTCCCTTCTCTGTCCCTGCTGGGCTGCTGTTCCTGGCCTGGAGCTCGGACTGGCCACAGGATCCAGGCTGAGGATGGAGGAGGCGTCCCGGTGGTCAGGGTGTGGCCGACCACTGCGGAGAGCGGTCCGCGCTCCGAGCATCTGTGGAGCCCCACTGGCTCCCTCCCTGCTTCCACCCCTCAAAGGGCTTTCACAGACAGACGGACGGATGTGGTCTCTAAGACCCCACAACCACCTGGGGGGGCGGGGCCAGTCCTTCAGCACGATTTGGAAATGGTTGCTCCCTAAGCAGATCAGCAGCACATGCCTGCCGTGGAAAATTGGGAAAACAGAAAAAAGCAGAGAAGGCACTCTGTGCTCAGGACCTCCCTTGGTCATCTGAGCTCTGTCCTGCCCCATTGCTCCATCCTGCTAGCCTACTTCATTTCTTCTCAACATCCACCAGATATGATCAGATGGGAAATTATCTTGTTTGCTTGTTTGTTTAACCCGTTTAAGGTCTGATGTCCTCCTCCTTCCCCTGGAATGAGACTCCACGAGCAAAGGGACCTGCTGTCACCTGGCACAAAGCAGAAGCGCAGTGGATGTCTGTGGAATGAATGAGTGCATGGCCTCTGCCCAGGTACCTGTTGAGTCTTAGTGTGTTTCTTGTTGATTTATAAGAGTCTTTTACATATTAAGGCTATCAATCCTTGGTGCGCTGATTTGTGGGGAGGCTTTCCCCTGGCTTACTGTTAGTATCTTATTCTATTTATGGTAATTTTTGACATGTAAAAGTTTTAACCTCTAGAGGTTACATGTATGGCAGCCACAGGACAACAGCTAATATTCTTGCTGAGAGCACTGGCTAGGCTGCAGTACTTCTCAGGGGCTAGTCCTAGGAGATGGGGTGCTCAGGGTTTAGGGCAGGAGGCCAGTTCTGCATACAGCCCCCTGACTGGAGCCGCCTGGCCTCCCACTCCCTTCTATTTTTACCTTTCAGTCTGGTGGGGCCTGTAGGGGACAGGTCAGTGTTGCTTGGAGGCCTGTGTCCACACTCTCAGCTGTGTGGTGCTTCCAAGGGGTGGAAATCAAGAAGGAAGGCCCCTGAAGGCCCGAAGTGGAGGCCCCAAAGTGTGGGGTACAGAATGAGGCAATCATTCCTTCTCATGGGATTTCCAGCCTTGCCTGTCTTGCTCTCCACTGCAGCCCAAGTGCCTGGCACAAGCCTGGTACACAGGAGGGGCTGGCTCAGTAGCTGCAGAATGGACAGATGATGGGTGAGTGGATGGATGGAGGGGTGGGTGGGTAGACAGATGGATGGGTATGTAGGAGGGTAGAAGAATGAATAGGTAGGTGGATGAATGAATGGGTGGATGGGTAAATGGGTGGATGGGTGGGTGAGTAGGTAGGTGGGTAGATGGATGGATAGACATCTGGGTGGATGGATAGATGGATGGATGGATGGTTGGATGGATGGATGGTTGGATGGATGGATGGATGGATGGATGGATGGATGGATGGATGGTTGGATGGATGGATGGATGGATGGATGGATGGATGGATGGATGGTTGGATGGATGGATGGATGGATGGATGGATGGATGGATGGTTGGATGGATGGATGGATGGATGGATGGTTGGATGGATGGATGGATGGATGGATGGATGGATGGATGGATGGTTGGGTGGATGGGTGGATGGATGGATGGATGGATGGATGGTTGGATGGATGGATGGTTGGATGGTTGGATGGATGGATGGATGGACGGATGGACAGATGCACTTGGCAGCAGATAAGCATTGCTGAAGAAAGCCTGGCTTCTACTGAACTCCTATACCCTCTGGAAGACAGGTTGTTCCAACTGCTGGAAAATTTTAAATAAAGAGGAGAAAAAACAGCTCCAGAGGTCCCAGGGCACAAGTGACAGTTATATGTGACAGAAAACATCATGGTTTTACACACTCCCCTGAGCTTTCAAGAACTCCCAGAAGCAGCCACATCAAACTGTCACCCCAGGGACTGCTAGCTGCTAAACATGCAAACAGATGCAAAGAGGGTTGGCTATCTCAAGAACCACAATGCCCAGAGGGGACACTCGGGGCCTGAGAGTGCTCCATCCTTCGAGGCTGATGTCTCAGAGGACAGTCTGGGGCTCCCTCAGAGCTGATCTCTGGGCTGGCTGCACCTCAGGGATCCTTGGTGGAGGGGTGGCGGAGGCTAAGTGGGTGGGAGGAAGTGGTAGGAAGGAGGAAAGAGGAAGGGAAACTGAGGGAGGCGTGGAGTAAACCACACCCCTGTCGTCATCACTGGGGAGTGCAGGGCCCCTTGCCCACAGCATCAACCTCCTCCCACGGACAGAGGACCTGGCCCAGGGCTGAGGGTCCCTAGGGCCACCCTTGTCTAAGAACTGACCATCATTCCCTTCCGTCCTTGAGCTCATGGGAAGGAGCTCAGACTCCTTCTCATGGACACTACCCGCCACTTCAGCCTGATCTTCTGTTACCAGCAACTGCTGTTCCCTCTGCGAAGAATGCCTTTCCCCCTTGTTTATCTGACTGGCTCCTATTTGTCCTTCAATGCTCAGCTCAGGCATCACCTCCTCCAGGAAGCCTTCCCTGACTGCACAGGGTGCTCCCATACCCTCTGTATTTCCCGCCATTCCAGCGTTTGTCAAGCAGCGTTGACATGGTCTCTTTAGTGGCCCAGCCCCCTCGCTAGTCTGTGAGCTCCCCCAGGACAGAGCCTGTGTCCCCAGGGCTCAGTGGAGTCTGGCATCCAGGAGGGGCTTATTCAGCTGCCCAAAGTGCCCCTGGCGTGGCTGAGTGGGGAGTGTGCGATGGGTCCGGGTGGTCTGGAGATGGGCCTGGGGCGGTGACTCACCCTCCCCCAGCTGCAGGGCCGGGTCCATGAGCTCCATCATGTACTCCACGTCGAGGAGCATCTCCGTGAGGTTGCTGCGCGCCAGCACATACATGAGCACGGGCAGGAAGTCGTCTGCCCCGTAGGGCTTCCCTGGGAGGAGGAACAAGGCAGAAGGTGGTGAGTGCGGGGCTCTCCTTGGGAGCAGCCCCCTGCCCAGGGGAAGGGGCCAGTGGTTTGCTGGACAGGGGCTGGTCACCCCTGAAAGAGGATCCTTCCTGTTTTCTCATGACTCCTGGGACGGGGCCTTCTCAGGGAGGCCTGAGACGCAATTGGGGTTCAGGAGGAAGGAACTGAGAAAGGTGCCCTCCGCTGGGGTGGGCGAGACGCAGCACCTTCCCCTTTCCCAGCTCTCCCCCTCAGTGCCCCTGGCTGCTGGCCTGACAGTCAGGTTCACATCACACTTATTCTTGGACCCGCCCAGAAGCAGCTGTCCGTCTGGGGAGGGTCCCTGACTCTTCTACTCACGCATCTCCCTCTCCACCAGCAAAACAGAAGCCCTCCCTCCGTCAGAGGCTACGGGGTCTGAAGTTCCGACATGCAACCTTCCTTCTTTGGGGTTAAGCCGTGCCTTTTCCCCAGGCTTTCTTTGAAAACATAAATACCTCTGCAAGTGCTCATGATACTACTGTTGTGGGAGAGGGTCAAGGGCTCAGAGCCTCTGACAGTCGCCGATGCCTTGCAGAGGAGAGGAGGGTGGAAGGTGGCTTCAGAGATGCCTCCCAGCTTTGGCTCTGGGCTGGCTCTGAAGACAGACCATTTGGCAACAGAAAAATCAAAGGTGGAACCTGGAGGGCAAGAATTCCGCCAGGGGCAGAAGCCGCCTGGAGTCCCTCGGGTGGCATCTTGGCGTGTCTCTGCGAGTACACAGGGGGAAGTGAAAGCTCGACTGGGCAGCTTTGCACGGTGGTGAATGGCCATGCTGGGTCCCCAACCCACCTTCTCGCCTCCCCTGACCACAGGGAGGCAGAGCTCAGACAGAGGTCTCCAGACCGAGCTGGAGGTCACCAGGCCTGGGTGTGGTCCCAGGAGGAAGCTGCCCTTTGTGTCTTGGGTGCAATTAACAATGAGCCCAAATATATGCCTGACAATTTACGGTTCTTTCAAAAAGTGTATTTCTCTTGACATGTTTTATAAAGGATTTAGCTGGCCATCAGGAAATACACATAATAAAACAGTAACATCTAAATAAAAATGTAAACATCAGGACAGATACAAATTACGGGATGAATTTACACCCTAGGAAAAATAAAAACACAAATAAACAAGAACCCACACAGCCGCTCCTTTAGCGCCTCAAATTTGGCTTTGAGTTTCCTGGTGGCCAAAGCAAAGAGGAAAACAGTCTTCTCATTGCTCATGAGAAGAAAACATACCTGTTTCTTGGGGGAACCAAATTATTCTTCTAACCCTAGGGCTAAATAAAATTTTCACATCTGGCTTCTCTTGGGGGATTGACTGGCAAGTTCCTACAGCACCCTTGGGGGTAAGTTTCATTTGGTGATTTTCATCTCACTGCCTGAAGATGCAGCTCAGGGCAAGCACTTCCAGGGGAGGAAAGCGAATTCCATAGTTTGTCCGTTCACATCTGTTCCTTATAACAATTATATAAAGTAGGTGTTGTTTTGCCCACCTTACTGAAGAAGAGACTAAGGTTCAGAGAGCTTAAGTGACTCCCTTGGCCACACATTCTGAAGTTATGAGAGGTACCATCATGAAGAGCTGGGCTTCTGGCCTCAGGCCTGGGTGCAAACTTCGGCTCTCCCCTTCACTGGCCGTGGACCCTGGGACGTTCCTTCCCTCCTCTAACCTCGGCAGAGAGGTTGGCGAATGAGGGTCCAGGGAGGTTAGGCGGTTAAACAAAATGATGGGGGTGGTCAGCACCACGTTGAGCCATATTGGGGCCTGAGGCAAAAGGAAAAATGTGTGCTCCTCTACATACGTATTGAAATATCCCCTCATATTTTTTTTTTTTGAGGAAGATTAGCCCTGAGCTAACATCTGCCGCCAATCCTCCTCTTTTTGCTGAGGAAGACTGGCCCTGAGCTAACATCCATGCCCATCTTCCTCTACTTTATATGTGGGACGCCTGGCACAGCATGGCTTGCCAAGCAGTGCCATGTCTGCACCTGGAATCCAAATTGGCGAAACCCTGGCCACCGAAGCAGAATGTGCAAACTTAACTGCTGCGCCACCAGGCCAGCCCCTCCTCTCATATTTTGAACCAAGTGGCAAAGTTAACCAGCACTCCACAATAAAAACCATGACTGCATGTAAACCCTGCGTTGCCAGTCTGCATGCCACCGTCAGCCCCCACAGACTCATGCGGGTCCAGGAACCACCAGCCAACAGCTGGAAATGACTGTTCCCATTGTACAATAAAGCAGGGTCATAAAACAGACGGCAGCCTGGACTTACTTAAAATGTTAATATTTTGCTCATCATAGGTTTTCTTTGCACTGTTTTATTTTTCAAAATACTGCATTAAAATATTACTCATCTCACCATTTGACCCAGCAATTCCACCCTCATACCCAAGAGAAATGAAAATACGTTCACATACAGGCTTGTGCACAAACGTGCACAGCAGCGTTATCCATAACAGCCAAAAGGTGGAAACGGCACAGATGTCCATCAGCAGGTGAACGGAGAGATGAAATGTGGTCTCTCCACACAGCAGAACACAATTTGGTGATAAAGAGGAACAAATGCTGATAAGTGCTGTGAGATCGATGAACCTTGAAACCACTAAGCTCGGTGAAAGAGGCCAGTCCCAAGACCCCATGTTGTACCCAGCGTAGGATTCCATTTACGTGAAACGTCCAGAATAAGCAAATCCGCAGAGACAGAAAGTAGACTAGTGGGTGCCAGGCACTTGGGGGAGGAGGGAACTGGGAGTGACTATTCATAGGTTCAGAGTTTCTTTCTTGTGTGTGTGAGGAAGATTGTCGCCGAGCTGACGTCTGTGCCAGTCTACCTCCATTTTATGCGGGACGCCACCACAGCGTGGCTTGATGAGTGATGCTAGCTCCGCACCTGGGATCCGAACCGGCAAACCCCGGGCTGCCGAAGTGGAGTGTACGAACTTAACCACTATGCCACCAGGCCGGCCCCTAAAATTTATCTTGATTACTGAGTTTTTGGCACCCCCTTACATTTTGCATCTGAGACAAGAACCTCATGCCCTCACCCAAGTCTGGCCCTGCAGACGGTGCTCAGGACAGCGGCTGGCACATAGCAAGTACTTGGTAAATGGCAGCTGTGATGAGCGGGCACTGGTGTGGGCCGTGCACACAGGAAGACAAAGAAATGAGTCAGAGCTGGCTCCTGCCCTCAGGATCCCCCCAGCCCAAGGCCAATGGCCATGCCAGGGACTGTGATCCCAGGGTCATGACCACCCTCCAAGGAGGGCCTCGTGTTCTTCGGCTGTTTGGCCTCCTTCTCACCCAGAATGAGTGCCCAAGACTACCGGCTGGTGCTCCTCCTCCCCCGTGATCCACTCTCTCTTTATTTTCATAGGAACGGAACTGACTTTCAGCTGGGATGTGGCCACCCGAAAGAAGGACTGCATTTCCCAGCTTCCCTTGCAGCTAGGTGCCGCCATATATCTAATTTTGGCCAATGGGATTTGAGGAGAAGTGATGCATTCAGCTTAAAGGGGAGGAGCGTGTGGCTGGAGAAAACCCTGGGGATGTGGAGCCACAAGAGGGAAGAAGCCTGGGCCTCTGAGGACCTCGCGGACACCAGCCTGCACTGGATCACGAGAGTGAAACAAATTCAGTTGTGTTGAAATCTTTCGAGGGGGAGGGGATTGTTAGCCACAGTCTAAGCTATATCCCAGCTCCTACAGAATATGAGCTACAAATCCCAGGGAAAGCACTCTCAGTTAGGGGTCAGAACAGCCAGGCACACATGCTCATTCATTCATTCATTCATTCATTCATGCCCTCACTGAGACCCCCTTACTACTGCCCTCTCCCTTAGGTCTGATTTTTCTGGGTTCCAGTGGGGCCCAGGAAGATGCAAGTAAAAGAAAGGGTGCAGAACAGCTTGGAAAAAAGGTGGGAGCTCAATGTTGACTTTAGCAGCCCCCCACCAGAGGCATTCTGTTCCCACTGCACATGCATGCACAGGCCGGTGCCCTCACAGGGGGCTGGGCCACACCCTGAGAGGCGCACACGTGCACTGCCCCAGCAGGCTCAGGGTGGACACGCGTGCCTCCACGTTTCCACTCATCCTCGTTTGGTTTTCTAGAGAACAGCGTGCCCTGTGGCCTGCCTTCCTGGCCGCACTCAGTTTCTACGTCTGCAAAATGGGTGCACTCAGTTTCTACGTCTGCAAAACCAGGCCTTTCAGGGTTTCGAGAAAATAAAATGAGAAGAATATGAAAGTGATTTGGAACCCATAAAGTGCTATGGAAAGAAATGTGAGCTATTACCGACATCTATGTTTTGCTTCCTCACGTGGCCTCAGTTTTTCCACCTGTAAAATGAATAGGGTGAAGGGCTTGGTAACACCCCACTGAACAGCAGAGTCAGACCCACAGCGAGTCCCAGCACGTTACTTACCAGCTGTGTGACCGTGGGCGAATTGCTTTACCTCTCTGAGCCTGCATTTCTAGTCATGTGTGAACTCACGCAGATAACACAGATGTCCTGTGAGATTCTGGTGAGAATTCTGTGAGATGATTGACATGGAGTGCTCTTGTCCCCCTCCCACGGAAACGCCCACCCAAGAGAACTTCCCTTCTTGGTCCAGCTCTGTGTTCCGAGGCTCTGATTCTCTGTTTCACGGTTCCTGTGCCCTCCCTGCGAAGAATTAGTCCGTTTTGGAGAAAGCCTTCCCATAAGCTTTGATGAGCCTGAGACGCAACTGAAGAATCCCCAGGGAAAGCTGATTCTGTGCTTGGAGTCGCTTCTCATCCTGATAATTTCATTATTAGAATCCTGGCACGGAGGAGAGTCTCTTCCCGATTTACGAGTTAGGGAACGAGGCCTGTCTGGCAGCAGGGATGTGAAACACAGTCCCGGGCCTTCTGGAATTCACCTGTAACTCACGCAGTGGTTCAGAGCTGATGGAATTTTTACTCTGCCTCCAAGAACATCCTTTTTTCTTGGTATTGTATTAATAACTCACCAAGGATACAATCAGGCAAGTTAATCTGCTTTCGAGCGGCGGTTCTCAGCCAGGGTGGTTTTGCCCTTCAGGGCCATTTGGCAATGTCTGGAGTCCTTTTTGGTTGTCACACAAGGGTGGTGTTGCTACTGGCATCCAGGCCAGGGATGCTGCTCAACATCCTTTGATGCACAGGGCGGCCCTCTGTAACAAAGAACTATTCAGCCCCAGTATCTGTAGGGCCAAGGTGAGAGACCCTGCTTGAGGGCTCACTGTCTCAGCCAGAGGGTCGGTCCAGCTCGGGCCCCAGCTTCGAGGACTTAGAGACGGGGAAGGAAGCACCCCGACTATGGCTCTGTGCCCCACAGGGAGGGACACTCCTTCAGCTTTTCTTCTCCCCATGCCTTCTCGAGAATCTTGGCCGACCCCTCAGGAGGGGCTCTGGGGCCCATGTCCTTGGTTCCCACCACCCCATGTTCAACCACCCACCGCAGGGGCCTCCTGCATCCCCACATCTGTCCCTCCACCTTCCCGTGAGCACATCCTCTCCATCTCCCCGGGACATGGGGCAGGGCAGAGCAAAGGCACGCAGGAAGTGGTGCTGGGTGACCGAATGAATGAGTGACGACGCTGAGCTCCCAGCAAGGCCTGGGACCCACTCAGAGGGACTTCTCTGGTGACCCCAGGAGTCCTTCCCCATCAGACATCAAGCCCAAGTGTGTTTCCTCTTTTCCTGGAAACCAGCTCTTGCCGGGACTGCCCCCTCTCTGCAGAAGCCCACTTTCCCCCAGACCCGAGATGCCAGGCCTGGGAGCCCCGCTCTTCCTCGGGGCTCTGTGTCCCCCGTGGCCAGTCAGGCAGAGCCCCAGGGGAGTCCTCCCCATGACAGCTTCTTTGCTGCCCCAGCCCTGCTCCCCTAAGCCCACCCTCCCGGCAGGGTTTCTGTCCTCTGATCCCCCGCATCCACTGACTCATCTCCTGCGTGTACAGCTCTGACCATGCTGTGTCTTCTCAAGAACCATCTGTGGCTCCCCACTGACTAGAGAACTTAAGTCCAGCTCTCTTACCCTGACTTTCAAGGCCTTCCACAGTGGGGCCCAGAGACACCTGTCCACCACGATTGACCCCACTCTCCTCCAGCCACACTGCCTAGTCGATGGCCTCAGAGTAGGTCACCTGCATTCCTGCCCTCGGTTTCTGCCACACACCCCTCTCCGGCAAGCCCTCCTCTGGCCTTCCACAGGCCTGATCCATCTCCCACGCAGCACCAACATTTATGCGACTCTTTAAAAATGTAAAGCGTATTTATAAACACTGCATCAATGAATTCCTAAAGCAACTCTGCGAGCTATAGCAGGTTCACTGCGCCCACTTTACAGGTGAGGAAAGTGAGTCCCAGAGAGGTCACGCTGCCTGCCTAAGGTCACGTGGCTAGGGGGCGGTGAACCAGGACTTGAATCCAGCTTTTTCTCACCCACAATCCCGTGTTCCTGCTACTTCAACACTCTTCCTTCAAGTTCTGTCTCCTCCGTGAAGCCCGCCTGGACGGTCCAGCTACTGGTGTTTACACTCTACTTTCCAACTTGAACCAACAGTCTGCCTCCAGCACTCACACACGTCATTCCACCGTGCCGAATCGTGCACTGACTCGACAGGCATTTTCACTCCTCTGTGCCTTTGCACACACAGTTCCTTCTGCCCGGGGCGCCCTCCCTACTTTTCCTTTACTGCCTTCTCCTTGTCCTCTCTCATAGCCTCGAGCACAGCTGGATGGTTCCTGCTCCAGCTCCTATAGGCCTGGACTATTTCAGAGCCTTTCCCTTTCCTCAGACTTGAGCTCCCTGAGAGCAGAGATGGAGGCTGTGTGAGCTTGGGGAAGACACTTAACCTCTCTGAGCCTGTGCCCCTGTCACTGCCTTTCGAGTCCCCAGCACAGAGCTTGGGATGTAGGACACTGACAGTGGACTGAACTGAGCCTACATGCGTTCCCACTAGGGCCACTCTGTCCTGCCCAGGGTGGGGGCCCTTGTCACGGATGCTAGGACTCGCTATGGGCCTTAGACAGTGGTGTGCTGGGAATGCTTAACAACTCGCTCTCCGAAGGAAAACAAAGCTCTGATTTGTGGTGTTGGCCAATTTCCATGGCATAAACATATCCACAGGGGCCGACTTTAAGCCACCAACGTGAACATGGAGTGGGGAAGAGACGCACACGATGAGCTCCCATGAGAAGTACGAGCTGATTTGGCACACCAGTGGCCTTGGATTCATCAAGTCCAACCTCACGGTGAGGAAACGGAGGCTCAGAGACGGGAGAAATTTGCTCCAAGCCCCACAGCTGGCCAGTAGTGGAGCTGGGACAAGCACCCGGGACTCTCCTCCCTGACGTGGGCGAGAAATGCACACACGGGCTCTCTGACCGGACAGCTACTTGTGGACAAACACAAGCTCCGAGCACTGTTTAAGGCACCAGCTCCCAGAGGACACCCTGGGACAGTTGGGGCTGCGTTCTCCCTTCTGTGGAGCCCTGAGACCATGGCTCAGGGCTCAGCCCGGCACACAGTGGGGCCTCAGGCAGCGCCACTGGGAAGCTGGGGCACAGATGCAAAATAATTCCCCTGTGATTGGAACATCTGTCTTGCATAGATCAGAGAAGATCACGTCCATCAGGCTGAGCCTCTGAAGCCCCGCTGGGCTGCAGCCTGCATTTCCTGGTGATTTCTGCTTTCTTTTTTGCCAAAATCCCATCTGTTTTCCATCTGTAGGTACTGGGGGATCCGATCACATTTTAAAGAGCTGGCTGGGGGCCTTATGCATGTTTCATCGGCTGGGAGATTCTGGAGAGGGAGAGCTCTGGTAAAAATGAGCTGAAGTGTGCTCACGTGGGTCACACAATCCACGAGGAGCACTGGGTCAGGAGGTCCCCAACTCTTCCACTTAAGTAGCTGCCTGACCTGGGCCACCCTCTCTGAGTCTCAGTCTTCTTATCTGAAAACTGGGATAATAATAAAATTCAGTCTGTTACGTAGGGCCGTTGTGAGCATCAAATGAGTGGCTGGACTAAAATATAAGGTTTCGTCCTCTAGGAAGCATTTCCTAAGAGAGGAGTTGGCACATTTTTTCTAGGGCCAGATAGTAAATATTTTTAGTTCCACTGGCCACATGATCTGTATCCCAACTATTCAACTCAGCTGTTGTAACAAATGCAGCCACAGACACTGTGTAGATGAATGGATGTGGCTGTTTCGATAAAACTTTATTTACAAAATCAGGTGGTAGGCCAGAGTTGGCCTGCAGGCTGTCGTTTGCAGATCCCTGGTCTAGAGGAAAGAGTCATCTTACCATCTTATCATAACTGCCCCTCCAAATTTGTTGACTGGACTCTTACTGAAAGCGGGTGGCTGATGCAACAATCCTGGGGCAGCACAAGGCCTATAACTGTTATCTGCTTTGGGTCTCACCCTTCTCACCAGGATTTCCACTTGAAGCACTTCCTTCCTCCAGAAAGTGTTAATTAAAGACGCCCACTCCCCACAGATTAGGTTCAGTGCCCTTATAACGGGTGTCCCTGGCCCTGTCATTGCAAAATGGAAAAACAAATATTATACGTTAACTCAGAGAGGCCTCCCAACCCAGAACGGAAAACTCCTTCACACTCCCCGGACCCATTACTCATCCTATTCTTCTACGATGGTTAGCTGGCCTAGTTCATCCTAGTAGCATGTTCCAGCATCTGATGATACAGTGTGGATTTCTGTTTCCTTGTCTATGGCCTGTCTTCCTCCACGAGAATGCAGGCTTTATGAGGGGAGGGGTTTTATTGTGCTCGCTGTGACATCCAACGCCTCAACAGAGTCTGGCCTGTACTAAGTGTTTAATAAACATATCTGCCAAATAAATGAACGGATATCCCCTACTGCACAACTGTCACTCATTTGATGCTCTGTTTTCCCACTTGGATGGTGAACATTCAAAACCAGGGACTAGGGGCTGGCTCCGTGGCTGAGTGGTTAAGTTCACGCGCTCCGCTGTGGCGGCCCAGGGTTCGGATCCTGGGCGCGGACATGGCACCGCTCGTCAGGCTACGTTGAGGCGGCGTCCCACATCCCACAACTAGAGGGACCTGCAACTAAGATATACGACTATGTACGGGGGGTTTGGGGAGATAAAGCAGAAAAAAAAAAGGAGAAGATTGGCAACAGTTGTTAGCTTAGGTACCAATCTTTAAAAAAAAAAAACAAAAAAAACAGGGACTAGGTTTTCCTGTTGCATCAGGAGATAATTGTCAATAACTGTTTGTTGAACTGTTGAATGAATGATTTGATAAAGGCAGGATGGCAGGAAGGAGGGAGCACCCAGAACAGGACCGAGGGAGCACCCAGAACAGGACCATTTACATTTACTTTTGCAGTGGAAGCCTCTGGTTAAGGGGTATTCCATACAGAACCTGGCTTCTCTGGTCTCTGTGTTGTGGGGGCAGCCGGGCCAGCCTCCCCCTGTGAGGCAGCCCCCAGCTAGGTCTGTGGCCCCCAGAGAGTTCCCTGGGAGCAGTTTGAAAACCCCTGGTCTGGTCTGAACTCCCAGCTGCACAACTGAGAGAGCTGGGGCCCGGGAGGAGGGGCGAGGGTTCGGAGGCCCTGCCGTCTGTGGCTGCCGTGACAGGAGGAGGCGACCCCCTCCCACTGACCTGCCTGGCGCTCCCTTGTGTGGTCGGCTGTGCTTTCTGCAGACGCTGCTCGAGTCTCAGTTCTGCTCTGAGCCACACCGCATCCCTGAGGAATCTCTCCAGCTCTCTGCTTCCTCTTTGGAGAGCTCCGCCCGCAAGCCAGCCAGCCACGCAGGCATGGGCTTCGAGCCTAAAGCCAAAAGTCCCAGCCCGGCCGGAGAAGGCGGGAGGCCGCCTGCGACTGAGGCCTGGCTTCTCTGAGCTCACCTGTGACCCAGGACGCCCTGCAGAGGCAGGAGAAGGCGGCGGGTCGGCACGGGACCTGGATCCGAGTCCCAGGTCCGCCACTGACCCGCTCAGGTGTGACCCTGGCGTGCTGCGCGTGGCCTCGCTGAGCCTCAGTTTCCTCGTGTAATGGGGAGAACCACAGCGTCCACACCTCGTGGGGTGGTTGTGAGGTTCAATGACAGGACAGATGGAAAGTGGTTAGCATGGCGCCTGCTGGGTTACTGGCACGTGAGGAATGTCAGACGTGGTTGTTATGAGTGACAGGAGGGTAACAGGTCTTGCAATCCTCAGAACGTAACACCTTAAAGGGCCCGAACCCCATTTCTATTGTGGGTGTGAAGCAAGCCTGTGCTTCACTTCTTCAGAGCGACGACGTTAGAGATGACGAGGGTTATCTGTTACAGTAGAAAGCGTTTCTCTAACTGATTACCTATTGACCTACCTATTTATATCTACTTCAAAAAGACGGGAAAGAAATCCACCAAGATACCAAACATTTTTTCAACAATAAACATTAGCGACTTTTGTCATCAGAAATCAGTTTAGACTTTTTTAATGTAGATTTTTTCTTTTTGAGGAAGATTGGCCCTGAGCTAACATCTGTTGCCAATCTTCCTCCTTGTTTTTTTTTTCCTCCCCAAAGCCCCAGTGCAGAGTTGTATGTTCTAATTGTAGGTCAGTCTAGTTCCTCTATGTGGGATGCCGTCACAGCGTGGCCTGATGAGCGGTGCCATGTCTGCGCTCAGGATCTAAACCGGCGAACCCCGGGCCCCAAAGCGGAGGCGTGCAGGAACTCAGCCATGGGGCCGGCCCCTAACATAGATGTTTAAAACCCACAGCCTCTCCTCCCTCTCTGTCCTCTCCACCTCCAGGCAATGTCACAGGCCTGGCACTCTGTGCCCCTGGGGTTTCCATCCAATTCGCTCCTCCCATCCAACCCGCAGCCTCTGCCTCCGTCTGAACCAACGGGAGAGTCCTAGCTGACGGAGTGGTCTTGGCCAGGGAGGTGGCTGGCGAGGGGCCTGAGGGACTCCAGGACTCTGGGGCCACCCCGTTGGCCACCACATCCAATCACCTGGCTGTTGGGCACCCTGACCCCCAGGGCCAGGAGCCAGGTTCCATTTCCTGAAGCGCAGTATCGGGGTTTTTACACAGACCACCGAAGGAACAGAAAAAGCTGCCTGTTGCCTTCACCGCCCTCTTGGATGTTTCCCACTCTTTATCTATGTTAAAAGAAGCTTCTTCATGTTCTTTTAGAAAGAACCCACATTCGCTCCTCCCTCCCACCCCCTCCCATCTCAAGGACGAGTTCTTGGGCTCGAACCTATTTCTCCCCAGCAGCAGGGCAGCCCTGAATGTCTGGTCTCAGATGTTGAAGAGGTGGGAATAAGCTGTTTGTCAAAGTAACAAGGAGCGATGATTCTAGAAGCTCTGACTGCTCTCACCAAGCCTCACGCAGAACCCAGTCTGCTCCTGGCTGCAGGATGGGGGCCAAGTTGATCTCCAGCCATTTGTCCCCGTGAGCTGCCCCCCACCCCGCCCTGCCTGACAGAGGCCCCTAAACCTGCTGCACAGGAAGAAGCACTTGATGGGGATTCAGGAGCCTTGGGGGCTGTTCCCAGGCTGGCGCTCGGGACAGCGATAAAAGCGCAGACTCTGGAGTGAGAACATTCTAGGTTTGAAGGCTGGCTCATCGGTATCAAGGTCACAAGTAGCAACTACCTTTCTGGATAAGATGGCCAGTTAACTCAGGCCTTTTCCCACTGCTCCAGCAGGTCCTGGCGGCAGCAGGCCTTACGTATCCTTGTCTCAGTGGGCCACGCGGGTACCACCAGTCACTATCGCCAGCAATGGGTGGAGCTTCCTTCCCGGAGAGGAGGGGGCTGGGGCAGGTGGGTGGGAGGGAAGGGTCAGTGGTGGTGGCAGGCAGGACCCAGGCTGGAGTTCTGCCCTCTGTGGGGTCACCAACAGCTCCCAGGGCTTCCATGCGTGGCCTCTGGTCTGCGGACCACACTTTGAGTAGCAAGCCGCTGGAAGCATCCGGCAGGAGGGAGGTGTGGGCTGAATGCCCGGGGCGGAGGGCCTGGTCCTCAGATGCTGAACGTCAAAGTCAGAAGAGAATTTAGGAGCCAGTCTGGCTGAAAAGGCATAAGCTCCATCTAATCAGGAGGAAGCATCTGGCAAACACAAAATGAGGAACTTCTGTTAAAAAGAAAAAAAAAGGTGGGGGGTGGGGAGGCAAACCTGTATTCCCTAAAAATACCAGGGTCATAAAAGACAAAGAAAGGCTGTGGGAATGTTCCAGATTAAACACAACCCCTGCCCCTTGATGGATCCCGAACTGGAGGAGGAAACACTAGAAAGGACCTTATAAGGTCAAGCGACCACCTGGAGGACGGATGGCGGGTGAGATAAAAATATTGTCAGAGAAAGCAACTGGGATAAGAGATGAATAAGCCACCGAGGGGAGGTGGATGTGCCCATGGTGATGCACTATTTCTAGTCTTGAAGTTCTTGAAGTCTGCAATTATTTCCAAATGACAGGTTTTAAAAAGCCCCTCAAATTTAGCAGCAGAACTGTTCATTTCAAACAGAATCCCACATGGAACCCTGCGTGTACACCAGGGACCAGCAGGTTGTCCGGTGGAGCCAGCATGGGGCCCAGCCTGCCCCGTGTCCCTCTAGGGGCCCGGCAGTGCCTCCTGGAGCCCAGCCTGGAGACCACGGAGGGGTTCAGCTTCTGTGTTTGGGGACCGCGGTGCAGAGGTAGCCATGTCTGCCTCCGGACATCTCCTGGACACCTGCACACATATTGGGTCGCATCTGATCCTCGCGACAGCCCTGAGAGAGGCATTCCCAGCCCCGTTTCAT
Source organism: Equus asinus (assembly GCF_041296235.1). Classification (NCBI taxonomy): domain Eukaryota; kingdom Metazoa; phylum Chordata; class Mammalia; order Perissodactyla; family Equidae; genus Equus; species Equus asinus. The sequence continues at coordinate 98,425,864 of NC_091796.1, read as the reverse complement.
CAGTGGGAAGATCGGGGCCCTGGAAGATCAGTAACTTCTCAGGGTCTGCTCCACCCTAGTGTTTTCTGTGTGCTCGCCCGCCCCCTGCACCGAAGCTGGGTTCAAACCAGGTCCACGAATTAACCCCAAAGCCCGTGCTCTTCCCAGCCAAGCCTGCTTCCTCCCAGGTGAACAAGCCAAGGCTCCGAGTCGGGCAGCCGCGGTCTGCTAAGGGCAGAGGTGAGACTGGGAGCCACTGAACTCAGAGTCCAGTGCTCACCCAGCAACGGGGAGAACACGCTGTCCGTTCCCTGATGAGAAACCCGCCTGTTCCTGGCAGGGACTCTTCACTGGGAACCCTGACTCCGGGCTGGATTTCTGGGCTCAGAGTCTCTGCCGGGCGCTGGCTTCGGAATCAGCGGAGATTCCAGCCTCCCATCTGCTGGCGACAGGGAAACCATGAGCACCGCTCCCGCTCCGTTCTTTCCCAGGCTGCCCCCGGCACGCCCTCTCTAGCAACTGCCTCTCTTTCCTTTCCTTCTCCCTCACAATGAGCCATTGCCTCCCCTGTTTCCTGCTGTCTGCTAAGTTCTTAGTAAGCAAATTCATCGTCAGCAAAAATCACTGTTTGAAGTCACTGCCTGGAGAGGGGGCGTTTAAAAGAATTCCAGGAGCCCAAGGCTCTGAGTCAACCAGGACTCGCCGAGGATGGCACAGCCCTCTGAGGCCCAAGGCCGTCTTGTGACAACGACTCCAGGTCCGCCCTCACCCTGAGCACCGGCACGACCCAGGGAGACACGAGTCCCCACATCAGAGGTTCAGACGGGGTCAGATGGGGAGGTAACTGTCCTGACAGAGCCCTGGCCTCTGGGATAGATGCAAATTGCAGCCTCAGCTGAATCTCACAACAGCCCTGCAAGGGGGTCTGGTTGTGCCCATTTAACACGGGGGAAACTGAGGCTCAGACACCTAAGTGGCCTGAAGACAGCCACACAGCTGGGAAGGAAAGCCAGACCTGCCTCTTCCATGTTCCTCCAACGGCGCAGGCCGGCCTGCCTGGCCTCCCTGAGGCTGCTCCCAGCCTGGTCCTGACGGTCTCTGCCTCCCTTCCGGCAGCTTTCCCCCCCACACCAGGCAGGACCCCCCGCCCGCCTCAATCCCCGGCTGCTGCAGCTCTGAGGCTGCCTCGCTCTGAGAAGGTTCCTGGCTTGTTCCCGGCAGCCCTTTGCCACGCCACGATGGGATCTCCAGCTTCACGTCGCTGCTGCGAGGCAAGCCGGCCACTCTCCCGGGATCCACACCGCGGGCTGACCGTGTCCAACTCTGAGGGCTCCACGTCCTGCGGGCTGTGCGCCGACCCACCGTGCTCCCCTGGGGACCCTCAGGAGGTTCCCATTGGTGGAGCCACGTGCTGGCCGTTCTGGGGCCCGGACGGCACAGGTCACCCAGCCTCTGACTCTCACGCTCACCCCACGAAACCCTCCACTTAACGTCTCATCTCCACGACAGCACCCTCTCTTCCAATAACCTTCCCAACGTGACGATAACGTGTCCCGTGTGGTTCTGACTCGGCGTGGGGATCTGCTCACGGGGATCAATATTCATCCTAACCAAGGGCTGTAGGACACAAGTCACTTTAATCCAAAAGAGGGAGCCCGACCTGGAGTTGTGGCCTGTTCCAGGCCTGTGAGGGGACAGCGACCTTGCACCGTCCCCCAGTCACACACTGACCACTGCTTTCTGTTGGCCCATGGCCATACTGGCCCACACTTCCACAAAGAGACGCAGAGAATTCCTCCCCTAAAGCAGCCACCATTGGCTGAGACTGCGAGGTGCTGTGCATTGAGGGGGACATGTTTTTCTCTAATATTCACAACAAGGGACCGAGTGTGGCTTCTGTACCATGAGAGGTCTTGCTTTTCCCTCTTTGTAAAGCAGCTTCTTCAAGTGAAGAAGCTGGGCCTCAAGGGGTTAAGTAAATCCTTCAAGGTCACACAGGTACTAAGTGACAGACAAGGAGTTTCAATCCAGGTCTATGTGGCTACTGAGGTAACAATCCTTCCAGTCTCCATTACCATGACCGTCATGTACAGTTACAGAGGTTGCTCACTGCACAAGAGTGGCCAGCTGAAGGAGCGGCGGATGAAACGCAGCCAGCGTTCTGTTCACTAAGGTCTGTGCCATGGTGCAGGATGGCTGCTCTTGTCTGCTTGGAGGAATGCTGTGGTAAATGGATTATAAATGGTCCGCATGATGCCCTTCCCTATGTCTGTGCTCATTGCAACGTGACTTTGAGGCTCTTCCGATCAAGAAGGGAAGTCTAGCTCCCCATCCCTCGAATCTGGCCTGGTCTTGTGACTAAACAAGCCAGTGATGTATGTCACAGTGGCTTTGTGCCAGTTCGAGCCCAGGCCCTGAGTGGCCCTGCAGGCTGCACATACCCTCTCGGGCCCCAATGATGCCACAGGCAGGAGCGTGGGGTCACCTGCCGGAGAATGAGACACATATGGCCCAGTCACCCCCATTGCAGACCAGTCAGCTGCCAGTCAACCGCCCAGCACGTGGCAAGGCCATCCCAGACCAGCCAGCCTGCACATGCCCCCTCTGACCACAGGCTCCGAGCCGGTTCGGCCACGTGCAGGCCTGGCTGGGCAGCCCAGCGTGACTGCCGGGGAGCAATTGTGACCACCCGTGGAGTTAGGCAGCTGTGAGGGGCTGAGCGCGTCCCTCTGTGGTCACAGGTTGACACCCTCACCCTCAGTGCCTCGGAAGGTGACTGCATTTGGAAATGGGGTCATCGCAGATGTAACTAGATAAGATGAGGTCAGACTGGAGCGGGGTGGCCCCTAATCTGATATGACTGGTGTCCTTATAAACAGGGGACACCTGGACCCAGACACACCACCAGAAGCTGGGAGAGGGGCCTGCAAGCCGTTCTTCGGCGAGCGTTCGAGGGAGCATGGCCCTGCTGGCCCTGTGGTCTCCAGCTTCTGGTCCCCAGAACCGTGAGACACATTCCGGTTAAGCTGCCCAGTCTGTGTACTTTGTCACAGCACCCTAGGACACAGTGCTTTTTCCTGATTCGCACAAAGGCGCAGTCTGGGGGGGCTTCCTCGCCCGAACACGGCCAATCGCAGCCCCCATGCTGGTCCCCAGGGACCCCTGAGAGGTGCCGGGAACCCCACTCCCACCTCGCCTGGTCCTGCCCCACAGGCCTCTGAATCAGTGCTTCCAAGAGCTCTGGCGTCCTGGGTAGGAGGGGTCACAGACCCCATGGCCCCGCCCCGCCCCGCCCCGCAGCTCCCTACCTGGGTTGCCAGTGGCCATGGAGTCGTAGATGAGCTTACAGGTCTTCAGCAGGATGGAGATCTTCTTCTCAGGTGAGTAGGCCTTGTGCATGCTGGCGAACTTCTGCAGGATCTTCTCCATGGTGGGCACCTCGGGCACGCTGGTGGTCACGCCCAGGTCGGTGGTGGTGGTGGCCAGGATCACCAGCTGGTTCTCCTTGAGCTGCTGCAGCGAGCCGTCCTTGCTGTGGATCTCGTGCAGGCACGAGTTGATGGCCTCCTTCAGGGGCTTCAAGACACACTTGCACAGGGCCGACTCCACAATCGCTTCTGCAGGTGGGCAAGGGCGGGGGCGAGGGGTGAGGAAACGAGCGGCAAGGAGGCTGCCCCCAGGCCTTGCTGCCCAACAGTGTGGCCATCCCCGTCCCCTGGTCCCCAGGAGGACACACTCACAGCCCCGGCAGTTACAGTCCATAGTTACGACACATGAGACACTGTAGCATATTCACAGTGCAAAGATCCTGCAAAGAAGACACAGGCGCAGAAGCCCTCCAGGACTGACACATTGTATCCCACTGCTTTTCACAGGGCCTGGCACAGAGGAAACTCTCAGAGGGCCACCTGACAGTATGCAACTTCAAAGGGCACTATTCACATTGGAGTTGTGCAGTGTACAACCTGAGCACCTGTACACAGAGGGCCTGGGTACCCAGTGAATGTTTGATGGAATTATTCTTGATGTCTCTCTTTCAATTCCTAAATCCACTTGACCCTATTCTCAAGAATACAGTAAATCAGAACCTGACTTCTCACCCTTCCAGGCTACCACCTTGCCCTAGGCTGCCATCATCTCTTGCCTGAGGTATGTTAGTTGCTGCTTGCCTTGGCCCTGTATAGTCCATTCTCGGCACAGCCAGTGTAATCCTCTTGTGGCGTGTCTGATCGTGACATTCCTCAGCTCAGAACCTTCCTGTGGCTCCCATCTCATGCACAGTAGAAGCCAGAGACTTCCCTGTGGCCACAAGGCCCTCCATGACCTGGTCCTACAGCCTCTCACTCATCATCTCGCTTGCTTCCTCATACTCATGCTGCTCCAGCCAGCTGGCCTCCTTGATGCTCCGCCAACCCGCCAGGCCTGCTCCTGCCGCAGGGCCTTTGCACCTGTTACTCCCTTTGCCTGGAGAAGTCACTCTACAGCTGTGCACACGGCTGATTCCTTCACTGTCCACATGTCATCTTATCCAAGAGGCATCTTGATCATCTAGCGGAAAGGGAGTCGGTCAGCTCTGATCTCGCAGCAACTCTGCAGCATACCCACCATTACCCGCCTTCTACAGACGGACCAACTGAGGCTCTGACGGCGTGGATCACACAGCCAGCTCTGGGCTGAACAAGGATTTGGACCCATGTCTACCTGACACCACGGCCATGCTTAGAGAGACAGCAGGGAATTATTCTCGGGAAGTCTTTTTGGCATGACACCATCCCCAGGAGGAGGGTTTCGGCCACCGGCCCAGCTCCGGGAGCTCCCAAATCCTGCCCCCATGGGGGGACACTGAGCTGCCAGTCCCCGGGGCTGGGGAGGGGCTCAGGCCCCGTGGCTGAGTCTCAGCTGAGGCCCCAGTAACCTTTCCCTGTGGCCACGCAGGCCTGGCACTGGCCCGCGGCTGGGTTTGGGGCCGGGCCTGGCGGTCCCGGGTCCTCATCCTGCCACCTCCTTCTTCCCCGCTGCTTCTCCAGCCTCTTCGGCAGGGGACCACGTGACTGCCTTGCTCCCCTCGCCCCACTCCTGCCCATCCTCCCAGGCCCGCCCCCCGACCCCGCTGCCCTCAGAGTCCCTGCAGTGGAGGAGCGGTGACCTGGAGGCAGGGACCGTGTGGTCAGCTCCTGCAATGCCCCAGCTCCGGGGTGACCCTGGCCCAGCCCTCTCCCCTTCCGGGGCCTGTTTCCTCCCGTGCAGCCCCTGCCCTCCAGGGTCCCGGCCCCTCCGAGAGCCGCTAGACCCGCTGCAGAGACTCACTGGCCCTCAGTAGCCACACGTGTCTGCACCTCTTTGGGCCTCTCACTGCTCCCGGGACTTGTCTCCCCGACAAAACCGGGGGCATCCTGAGAGCAGGTCCTGCCCAGCCTCCTACGGGCTTGAGCATCTCCCACCGGGAGAACCAGGCGCACGGCCCAGCTGCCCAGCGGTTAGCTCGTGGAGAAGGCGGATTGCCTGCCCTTAGCCCTCCCTCCCGCGCGCTCCCCGCCCTGCCCGGGACTGACCCAGCTCCTCCTCCGAGTGCAGGACGGGGTCCACCAGGGCCTTGAGCTCGGTGCTCTGCAGCAGGTAGCTCTTGAGCTGGGTCATCATGGTGCGGATCTCCTGCAGCATCTCGGTGCTGGAGGTCTGGCGCGCCATCATCTCCAGGCTGTACACGTGGTAGTCCTGCACCAGGTTGCCGAAGTACGAGGCCTTGTCCTGGGCCAGCTCCACCACCCTCTTGTAGAGCTTGCGGTTGGTGGAGAGGAAGGCGTGGAAGACGCTGCTGAAGCTCGCGAAGCTCAGGCGGTGGCGGGCCTTGCCCAGGATCATCGACGACTTCTTCTTCAGGCTGGGGCTGCTGAACTGCTCCAGCTCCTCCTCTGTGCTGCTGGTCGAGTAGGAGTCCTGGTCAGTGGCCGAGGTCGACATTCCCAAACTGTCCGAGAGGGAGGCCAGGGAGCCCTTGAACTCGGGCGTGCTCTGGGGTCGGGCGGGGGCCCGGCCGTGTGGCCTCTGAGCCCCGGCTTGGGAGGCAGGGCCATGGCCCTCCCTGGGGGGCCCCGATGTGGCTTTCTCAGGCGCCGTCTCCTCCGTGGGGAGCTCGGCTCTCTCCGAGGGACTGGAGAGGGCTGAGGCCAGCTGCCGGGACACCCGTTTCTTCCTGGGGGGTGGGACTGGGGGCTGCCGGATCTTCGTCGGCAGCTCTGGCAGGCTGCCCGGCTCGCTGGCCGCTGCTTCCTGGCCTTGCCCCGTGGTCCTCGGAGGCCTGTCCTCAGGACTGTCTGAGGTCCCTTGGGGGGGCAGGCTGAGCTGAGACGTCCTGGAAAGACCTAGCTGGTCGCCCTCTGCCGCCATCCCCCTGGCCGCCATCCCCACGTCCTGGTCCTGCAGGGAGGTCTTCTCAGGGATGCGGCGTCTGGGGGGAGCAGCTGGGAGGCTCTTCTTCACCGGCAGTGGAGGGCTGGGGGCCTGCTGCAAGGGGCTGGGGGCTGTGCCTGGCTTCATCTCTTCCTCTCTGAGGGAGCCGAGGCCCGTGGAGGGGCGTGGGAGCCTCTCGCAGGCTGTCATGGGTGGCTGGCTGGGATGGTCTGGGGGGCCTGGGGCCTGGGGTGTGAGGTGAGGGGCGGATGCTGGGGGTGTGGGAGGAAGGGCCTCTGAAGGTGGGGGAGCAGCCGCCACTGGGAGAGAACTGGGTAAAGGACAGGCCTGAGCAGGAGCTGGGGGCGCAGGAGGCCGGGCCGGGCCAGGGGGAGGGAGAGGGGGCATCGGGGGAGGGGGCGCTGGGCGGCGAGGGGCCCACCTGGCGGTGGGTGAGGTAGCATCAGAGGTGGGAGGTGAGGGGTGCGAGGGACAGCTTCCAGGGGGCGGCTGGTCGGCGGGCGGGGCACTGCCGCAGTCTTCGATGAAGATGGGGCTCACGAACCACAGGCGGTCGTTTCCTGCGGACAGCTTGATCTCGCACGCACAGTTTTCGCGATGGGAGGCCGACCGGAGGCTGGAGGCGGGGGGCGCTCCGGGCGCCGGGTCTCTTGAGGGCTTCCCTGGGCTCCCCCCTCCTCTTGGGGGGTTCAGCGAGGAGCCCCAGAAGCCTGTGGAGAAAGAGGGGCAGAGGCAGTCAGCCCCGGGCTCGGGGTGGGGGGCGCTGGTGGCAGAGCTGGACGGGGGGCCTGGCCGGTGCTCACTCTGCTGGGCCCAGGAGGGTTGTTTTTCCCTCTCAGACTGTTTTAAACCCAGCCCACCACTTCCTGCCTCGAGAGGGGAAGCCCCAGGCCAACCTCCGTGGCAGTGCTGGGGTGGGGCGGGGACGGCGGGCCTGGCACCCTCGGCTTCAGTTCTGTCCCCTGGCATGTGAGAGCCCACATGGAGCACCCATGACGCCAAGTGCAGGCACGTGTGGCAATGGAGGGACCGAAGGCCCCGAGTGCCCGCAGCTGACATGCTGGGTGCTCTGGGCTAGGCCACCCGACCTCTCTAGGCCTCAGTCTAGTCATCTCTAGAATGGGGTCCCGACAGGAAAAATGCTTCGGGCCTGTCTCGGCCACCACAGTGGCTGGATGCAGGAAGGAAGAACCTATGGATTGTGGCCCGTGAGCTCAGACCTGACCCTCTGGGTGGGGAACCCCTGGCCACTGCAAAATGATTCTGCCTCTGGTCAAGCTCCATGTTGAAACAGGAAGCCGCCCCAGGCCCAGCGGGTGTGTGCTGGGGGGGTGGCTCAGAAACGGGGACTCCTGCACTGCCGAGCTAAGTCTCAGCACAGGTCTGTCTACCGACCCAGGCCTCGCGGACTCGGCCCGTGGCCGCCGCGCCCCCAGCAGGCCCATCCCCATCCAGGCACCGCAGGTCACGCCAGGCTTGTTCTGGGTAAGGGGCATGGACATCCAAACTAAAGGACACGGGGGGCTGAGCAGCTCAGGAGTTCTGGACCTCTGGGTACCTAGCCCTACGGGGAAGCTGACGGAAGCTCAGGACCCTCCACAAAGGGCACCACATTTTGAGAACAATGTCAGTCGGCTGGCAGGCCACGCTGAGCTCGCTCCAGCAGCTCGTCCAGGAGAGGAACATGGAGCCCATGGCGACTTCACCCTGTTAATTTGGGGCTCAATAGCGCAGGATTCCTTGTTGTGGGGGGGCCAGGCCTCCAGCCTCTCACCAGGAGCTCCTCACTTCTGAGAGGGACCCATCCGGAAGAAAACCACCAAAAATCACATCGCAGACAGAAACAGGAGCAGGCCCGCACTGAGTCCTGCTGTGGGCTGCTTGCTCTACGTGGGTCAGCTCACTGACCCCTGACCCCCTCTGGTGTATTTCCTAACACTGTCCCTGTGTCACAGATGAAGAAGAGCTGGGGAGGTTAGAGAACTTGCCCAAGGTCACAGGCTGGCACTGAAGGAGCTGGACTGGCACCAGCTCAGGCTGGATCTCCAGCCTGCATGCTCAGCGGCCGTGTTGTGCCTTCCTTCGTAGGAAATTGCGACACTTCCCATCTCGGTTGCTCTCCTGGCGTAGGTGGGGGGCAGGGCGGTGTGCAGCCCAGAACTGGGGATGTGCTAAGACAACAGACTCTTGACACTGCAAGAAAGGGGCTGGCACAAGATGGCCGAGGGCCACGTGTGCACCGCCTGCCCCGAGGGATGGGCATGCTGGGCATGTGGGCGTTCGACACCTTGCTGGCCGGGGGGTCGCAAACCCAATCAAAGAGAGCAGGGTGTAACCCCAGGACGATGGGGCTGCTGAGAAACGACGGAAAGCGAGCCGTGTGCATGCCCTCTGCGGTGGGGCCATGACTGGGGAGGAAAGCCAGGTCGTGGTTCGGCCCTGTCCTCAGCAGAGACCCGGGTCTGCAGCCTGAGTGCTGTGGCCAGTTGTCCCCACAACAATGAGGATGACAAATTGCCCGGTGACTCTGCAATGTGTAGCTCTGTGCACAGCACAGCCACTAGCTGAGGACACGGCGGGCCAGGCGGGAGGGGGAGTCTCCAGGCTCCCATGACCCGGCAAGCTGTTCTTCGTGGCTGCCTGGGCCCTGGGCTTTCTTGGGCAGCCACTGACCCCTCCGTGACTGGTCCACTCTCTCTCTTTGCATCCGGCGCACAGATTTCTGGCCCCGGGAGCGAGCATTTGAAGCATGTGCCCCCTCTACAAAGGCCCAATAAACTTGTCTCCTTGGCAGTTTTCCTAGCAAGGAGCAGCAGGCAGCCAGTCTGACTCAAAGGGGAACTGGGCAGCAGCCTCACGTGTGAGCTGAGGGTCCCAGCTCACCTCCTAGTTCCCATAAGCCCCTCCCTTTGGGTGAAGGTGGAGGTCAGGGGGCAGACGATATACAGAACTGCCCGCCCATGCCTGGACATGCCTCCCCTTATTGCTCCCCTAGATCATGGCCACAGCCTGTCTCCATCCCACCTCCCCGCAAGTCCATTCTCCTCTTTGTGGCACTGTGCCGGGCCTGTCCTAGGCCCTTGGCTGCTATCTGCTCAGAATCACCTCCAGCTGTGGCATGTGGCCTTGCACATCTTTCCAGAGTCACCTACTGAGTCTTCAGCTCACTCTCTCTGCCTCTCACTTCTTCCTGAACACGCCATGGGCTGCCCCACCTTCAGGTCTTGGCTAATGCTGTTCCCTCTGCTTAGAATGCCTGTCCCACCCTTTCCACCAGGCAAACTCTCATTCATCCTTCAAGACTCAGGTCAAAGGTGGCTTGTTTGGAGGAGCTGTCCTGACACATCCAGGCCTCACTTACTCTCCTCTTGCTCCTCCGGCTCTGGGGCACGCTCTGACCGGAGTGGCCGTCCTTGGACCGCACTTCTCTGGTTTTGTCTTGCCCCGCTCCACCCCCCCCAACTGGCTCTGAGCTTCCAGAGGAGGAGCTCACCCGAGCGGGTCAGAGTGGAGAGGCAGGGGTTCGGTGGGGTGGGACACAGCGAAGCTCAGTTTGATGGCAACGTGGGGATGACCTGAATCACGAGAGGATGTCTAAAGACAAGAGAATGAGGAGGAGGCAAAAAGGAGGGCCGAGGAACTCCACGAGCAGATGGACCACGAGCTGGACAGCCTGCCTCAGGAGCAGGGTGGGTCCATCACGTGCAGAAAGAGAGAACACATTTTCCATCGCTCGGATCTGGATTCTGGCGGGAGTGGAGCAGACCTGGGGTTCAGAGAAATGGGCCCCGGGCCTGGGTGACCAGGAACTGCTCCCCTGCCCACAAGACGGGCCTGGACGTTGCACCCAGGCAGGGCAGAGGCCTCCAAGCCAATGCCACTCTGAAGGGTGGGGGAAGCTGGGACCTGCGGGGCTGCAGCCTGGGGCCTGGGGACCTGTTAGGGAGTCACAGTGACAGGGTAGGACTTTATGTTCAAGAAGAAGGAAGTAGGTAACTTTCCCTGCAGCCCACAAATGTCGAGGCCAGAGGAGAAGCGGAACGCTGTCATGCAATCCTAGTGGTTGGCACAGGTGTGGGCGCCTGTGCCCAGTGGCACCAGGCCAAGCCTTAGCTCAGCGGCCGGAGCTCCCCCAAGGGCCTGTGGCTTCAGGGCTCTGTGCTGCCCTCGGACTGAGGCAGATGTTTTGCTGGCCCTGCAGCCTCCTGTGCCCCGTCTGGGGACACCTCTTGCCAGGTGCCCACTCTGACAATCCTCAGAGGGCCTGGGCCTAGCCAGGGGCTGGGCTGTCAGTGCTGAGGGCAAAAGTGACGAAGGTTTCACACCTGGACTGCCCCTAGCTGGTGGCAGGACAGAGAGGGAAGAGTAAACGCAGCAAAGTATTCCAGGTGCCACGGAAACAGCTCGAGAGTCCAATAAACTCAGTGAATAAATATTTTTGGGGCACCCCAAAGATGGGTTGTGGCACAGTCATTCTACCTCGAGTTTTCCATGAAATTTTAATAACTAGGAAAATTCTCATTATGTAACGTAGAGGAAAAGGCAAATTACACGCAAACTTGGAAGCGCCGTAGAACATATGCCTTTTCTGAACATAGTTTAAAAATATTAAACATCCATACGCTGCAAACACGTCTGAGAAGCTGTGCAAACCTCACCCTCATTTGCCATCGCTGTCTCTCGATTCTTCTGCACCCAGAATCTATTGCGTATCGTTAGTGCTGAATTGCTCCCTACGTTAGCTTTGTGGGCCCAGGATTGGACCTATATATTGCCTGCCCTTTCGAATGCTGGCTTTTCCAGGGCCAGATGTGGATTTTCTTATGTCAGCTCCCCAGCAAACGTTCTGGGCTGTCACATGGTGCTGAGCCTGCAAATCGAGAGCTCCATTTCAGTGACATCGTCCCTCTCTGCACGCACGGCTTGTGCAATGATTTGGATATTTATTACATTCCACTCATTTTGTCAAAAGTGAGTAGAATGCCAGAAAAATAGAAGTGCTGGCACCAGCGATAGGAAACACATATGCCTCAGAAACTCATTCCAGTAGCAAGATCATCAGGTGGAAGTGGGCTGAGTCAGAGCCTGGCGGGGGCAGACCGGGAGCAGGAACGAGGAGGGGGAGGGGAGGGGCCGGCAGTGCTGGAATGGCTGCTGCTGCCCACATAGCCTGTTGACCTTCCGCTGCATTTCTCGGAGATTCCCCACCGCCCCTTCCCTAAGTCCCCTTTCATCTATGCTGGCTTGAGGGGGTTTCAGTTCTTGGCCACAAGAGTCCCTTGCCTAGAACAACGCGTGACCTGCTGGGCAAAATGCCCGTGCATCAGGCCCCTGGCATACGCTGGCCTTTGCATATTTATCACGACTGTGAAGGTGGGAGGCCCAAGCTGCACGTTCAGAGCCAAGGCCTCCGGCCTCCCGCAGGAGGCATCCTTTCAGCTCTGGGTCTCCATGCATTCTGAGGACGGATTGACAAGTTACCCTTTCCTTGGCTCCAGAGAAAAGCTATTCTGGTGAGCCCCGCTTTACACCCTCCAGCCCTTGGGGACACTGGGTCTGACCAGATCCCTCCGGTTCCTAAGCTGCGATGTACTCAGGTTTCATTTAAATCGCCTTCTCGATGAAGTGAGTGCTGACACAGTCTGAACTGCCGCTGGTTCCCAAGAGGAGCAGCTTGTCGCAGATACGCGTGCCCTAGGGCTTAGGGGCAGCCAGCCTCCTCCAGGTGCAAAGAACCTGCCTCCTCTCAGAGGAAGCCTCCCAGACCGCCCCACACATCCTCTGCCCTACTGACTCGGCCTCAAACGGCAACGGACTGCTTGTTGCAAGGCGATGCGGTGTAGCCGAGGGCCGGTGGAGGGGCTGCGCCGAGTCAGAGAGCCCTCAGGGCACATCCCGGCTTTGTTCTCTCCCGCCTGGGCACCCGGGACAAGTTTCTCAGCTGTGCCAAGACTTGATTTCCCATCTTTAAAATGGGGACACAAGGACTACACAAGACGGTGTCTATCGAGTGCCACCAGTGAGTGTCACCCACGCCGCTTTAGACCTCGGGGGGATGTCACTGGACTGTGCGAGTCACACCACTGTCATCTGTCCTACGTCCGAGCTCCCGGGAGGGTAAGAGCTCAACAGTTAAAATATCTGGGGCTGAAGTTCAGTGTTATCTCCAATATCAAGTGAAAACGCCTGGAAGTGTATTAACTGGGGAAATCAGACCTGGGAGAGTCCGGAGAAGGAGTTAGGGGTGGGTGCTGGAGCTGAACGGCCTGGGTTCAGATTCCAGCTCCGCCACGGACCATGTGACACCAGACGTGTTACCTGCCTCTTGTCCCTCAGTTTCCCCTGCTGTAACAAGCGGATTATAATAATAGAACCTTCTTTGCAGGGCTGTTGGCAGATGGGATGAGTCAGGACAGGTAAAGAGGTCAGAATGGGTCAGTGTTTATTCAGTGTGGACATCCCAGGGCCCCGACTCCTCCTGCTCCCTGGCCTGTGACCATGAGCCGCCTCGTGGCATCTCGCATTGCTGTCCAGTAGCCTTTTGGGCGGGGGGACAGTGGCCTAGCCTGGGAGCCAGGGGCTGTGTTCTCTGATCCCTACGACCCGGTCCTGCCCTCTTGGTCCTCGCTTCTTCCGTTGACCGGCACCGGGGAATGGGCGCCACTGTGTGCTGGGCGTTGTGCTCAGGTACATACAGTGCAGGGTCCCGCATGGGGTTTAGTCTTGATAAAGACTTACTGATTAACTGCTCTGGTCATAAATGGGAGCTGGTGGCCCCAGGTTACGAGGCTCTGGGCCTCTGCTCCAGATATGGGTCTCACAGAAGCTCCTGCAGCAGCTGCCAGAAACACATTTCCTGCTCCCCCTGTAAGAAACCCTCTGCTCCCGACACGGCAGACGGAGCCGCACGGCCTGGCTTCCCAGCGGCTCCAGACTTGTGAGCCTGGGCTTCCCAGGGGCCAGCACGAGGCCCTGGTCAGAGGTCAGCGCCCACTGACCTCGTCTTTGAGAGCGCTCAGCAAGGCCGACGCAGAAAAGCCGATGGACACGGGCTTGGCTCACTATCATGTGCAAGGGCAGGCACCAGAAACGCCCTTGTCTTTTCCTCTCTTCTTTCTTTTCCTCTCCCCTCGTCATCCCTCAAAAGGTCAGAGGGACAAGGGCAGGCTGGGTGTGCTCAGGGTCAGGTGGTTGGGCAGGGGGCAGGTCAAGGGGGCAGGGGCCACACCCCAGCCCCTGACCACACTCACGCTGCTTTTCCTTCCGACAAAGGTGGGGCTGGGGGCCAGGGCTGTGGGGGCAGCTGGTCCCCAACTCTGGCCACCGCTGAGAAGGGCCTTGACGTTGGGCTCAGCCTCTCCCAGAGCCAGGCACTAACAACAGGTCAGCCTGTGCTGGCCTTGGTGGCCCAGCTCCCTCAACCCCAACAAGGTCGTGCATCAGACCTCCTGGGAGCTTCAAACATCCACTTTGAAAAATGGCTTGAGAGGGCTCAGCAGCCTGAGGAGGGGGCAGGCAGTCCCGTGGGAGCTGGGACTCGGGATGCAGCATGGCCTCAGCCTGGGGGCCGTCTCTCTGCTCAGGTGGTCGGCAGGGCAGTCCTGTGGCCCCATTTCCTAAGGCCCCACCACCTCCCCTTGCCCTCCGAGGGACTCACCCAGGCCCAGGTTGGAGATGGTCTCGAGGTCTGTGAAGCTGCTGGCCTCAAGGACGGCCCGGGGCAGCCGCAGCGTGAAGGGCAGTAAATCTCTGTGGAGACACGAGGGGTCGAAGGTCAGGTGTGGGGAGAGAGCCGTGTGTCCATTCCCCGGGTCCTCACAGCCCCCAAACCCACAGGCAGGGAGAACGAAGCCCAGCTCGCCCCCAGCTGCTCCACGCAGACGGGCAGCTGCCCGGGGCCAAGGGCTGAGTCTGGGGCTGAGGGAGCATCCTGGCGGCCAGCACCAGGGACCCAGAGATGCAGGAGCTCCTCCTCAGGAGTGGGGGACCCGGCTTCTCCCCTGACTTTCTGGCTTCCTCTAAGGCGCTATTCTGGGTAAAGTGAGTGATCCACCCCTTCCTGCTCTCTGATCCTCACTGTTCCACACTGAGATGTGCCGTGAGCGCACAGTCAGGCTTCCCCAGTGAGCACACAGTCAGACAGCCCCCAGTGAGTGCACAGTCAGGCTTCCCCAGTGAGCACACAGTCAGACTTCCCCCACTGAGTGCACAGACAGCCCCCAGTGAGCGCACAGACAGCCCCCAGTGAGCATAGTCAGATTTCCCCAGTGAGCACACAGTCAGACTTCCCCCATTGAGTGCATGGATAGCCCCCAGTGAGCACACAGACAGCCCCCAGTGAGCACACAGTCAGACAGCCCAGAGAGCACACAGAGAGCTCCTAGTAAGCACACAATCAGGCTTCCCTGACAACATACAGTTAGCTCTATCTGCTGCCATTTTTTTTCCTTTTTTTGGCAAAGCAGATTGGCCCTGACCTAACATCTGTGCCCCTCTTCCTCTATTTTGTATATGGGATGCTGCCACAGCATAGCTTGATGATCTGTGCATAGGTCTGCACCCGGGATCTGAACCTGCGAATCCTGGCCCGAAGTGGAGCATGTGAACTTAACCACTATGCCACCAGGCCGGCCCCATCTATTTGCTGCCTTTGATCTGAACGGGGCACTTTGTAGAGCTCTCTCCAGAGATTTCCAAGAAGGGACTCAGGCACCCTCCTCCTTTATTGTACAGATGGGGAGACTGAGGCCCAGAGAGGGAAAGGAATATGTCCAGGCCACACAGCAGGTCGAGGGCAGAGTGTGCTGGGCCCCAGGCCTCCTGACTCCCAGCACAGGGCTGTTTCACAGGACCAGGCAGGGGAGTGTGGCATTGCCGCAGCCCCAGGATGGGCAGTCTCAGTCCAACACCTTGTCCTGGCATTGCAGGCCCATCACAGTCTGACGCTGACTCCCCTCTCCAGCCATGATTCCTCCTCTGTGAAAAGGGATAACGGCTTATGGAACCCACAAGAAGACCGAGAGGACCCCTGACAGCAGTTCTCATGACCCCAGCAGCTCCCGTGAGGGCTGCTAACGACCACGCCACCCCACCTCGCTCTGGTGACTGCCTTCTCCCCAAACCCCGATTCCAGTCACTGGAACCCCATCGTCCGTGATGGCCCTTGGCCAGAGCCACCCTCCCTGGTCTTCACGGCCTCACTGTCCATACGCACCCTTCGTCCCCTCCCAGTTAACGCTGCGTGTGGGTCCTGGGAGCCCTGGGAGGTCCCCACGCCCCACGGTGCTCAGTGCACACCACAGGGTCTCAAAGGGTATTTGCTGAAAGGACCGTCTAGACCGACCCTCGTCAGTCTGCTGCTCAGGAGGCTGCAGTGGTAGCTGCAGGTTACGCCCCAGCCTGAACCCCAGCCGGGCCCTGGCTCTGCCCCTCCAGCTTGCTCCCCTTCTGCCCACCACAGATCTTCCCGTCACACTCCAGGCCTCCTCGCTGCCTCCCGAAAGGTCATGCTCATTTTCCTGCAGTCGACGTGCCTCGCTCACTCCCCGCTCTGAGCCTTGCGTAGAGGGGACGTCCCCGTGGTCCCCTCCACCTACATCTGCTGAGAGTTCACGTGTCCTTCAGGGCTGCACCACGGACCTTCTCCTTCTCCGGGACCCAGTGTCCTTCAAGGATTTCACCCATCTCTGCTCCCTATGCACCCAGTTCAGCACTTCACCCAGGGGCCGCCTCTGCCCACGCGAGGAAAAGTCCACAGGACGGGGCTGTTCGCTGAGCAAATATTATATGCCGGGTACTGGGCTGGGACCTTAGCACGTGATATTATTATTATTATATCACGACAACCCTACGGCAGGCATTAATATCTTTATATTACTTAATTCTGGATCCGAATCCCCTGGGGGAGCTGCTAAAAATGCAGATTCCCAGGTCCAGGCCCAGGGGCTGTCAGTTTGCATCTGGGGGTGGGCCAGGAATCCACCTTTTTAAACAGCTCCCAAGGGGACCCTGATGGACACAGCCTTGGGTGGGGGCCATGGCCCCCAAACAAGGGCTGTCGATAGAAACGAAGATTAAGCACCTCTCCAGAACGTCCATATATATTTCCTTATCAACTGTTAAGTCCCTTAAAAAGTATTCACAAAAATAGAAATTTTAAGAATGGGATTTTTAGAATAAGTGTTCTGTTATTTTCCCCCACACTCTGGTGGGTCCATTTATCCACTTGCTGGGGTGCAAACGCCACCCCCCTAGCCTATAGCCCTCTGCTCTAGCCAGAGTTTCTCAAACTTTGTTGACCACGACTGCCAGTAAGAAACATATGTGGCATCGCGATTCAGTGTGTATACACACACACAAACTCACACATAGCTGAAACACGAGTTTAGCACAACAAGACTTATTCTAACTCCATGAAGACACTTCCTGACGTTTTCTCATCTAGTCTAATTTTTCATTTAAAAAGACCCAGTCATGATCCAAAACACTGATTTTATGACCTCCTCTGGGGTGCCTTCTAATGCCAACAGCCAATTCTCAAATTCTCAGGATGCCAATGGGGTGTTGCACAAGTCAATTCAATTCTGGCCCTAACTGTGTGGAGTCAGCGCAGACCCACAGGTTAAGGACTCAGTCCCGCCAGACCGCCCCCACTTCAGATGCCGGGTGCAAGTCCCAGGACACCTGTACTGGCCACTGGCTATAAATCAGGGGTCCCCATGACACCGCCCTCCTCAGGCTCGATAGTTTGCTAGAGCGGCTCACAGAGCTCAGAGAAACACTTACATTTACTGGTTTATCATAAAGGACACGACTCAGGAACAGCCAGAGGGAAGACATGCGGAGGGCAAGGTATGGGGGAGGGGCACGGAGCCTCCATGCGCCTCTGGATGCGCCACCCTCCCAGCACCGCCTGCATTCACGACTGGGAGGTCGGAGGGTGGGGCTGAAAGGTCTAGCCCTCTGCCCCACCCGTGTCACCTCTTAGCATAAAATCAGGTGTGAGTGGAAGGGGCTCATTATGAATAAAAAGAGACTCCCCCATGGCTCAGGAAATTCCAGCTTTCAGGAGCTCTGTGTCAGGAACCCGGACAAAGAGCAAATATATTTTTGTATCATACCACACCCCCAGTGGGCTGCGAGCCATGGATTGGGAAACACCACACCCCCTGTAGATTATCTCGTTAATTCTTTGGCACAGGCTGGTTCTCTCTTCCCCTGCTCGGCACCCTGCTCCCCATGTCCTGGAAAGTTCTGGGGTGATGTGGGAGTGCTTCCGGGGGGGAAGGCCCAGGCCTATGACAGTGATCTGAGTCCCTTCCACGCCTCCTGGCACCCTCAGCTCCATCTCCTCACAGATCCTGGGTGACTCTTGTGGCTTTGAAAGTCAACCACTGTAGAGGGAAAAGCATGATCTCATTTTGGTAAAAACATTTTTTAAGTGAGAGAGAGGGAGAAAGCCAGGGAAAACCAGCAAGAACTCTAGAATCGACAGACCCGGCTAGAACCAAGCAGGGCCACTCCTGGCTGGGGGACATTTCCATCTCCTGGTCTCACAGCAGGGGCACGGTGCCCTCTTATGGGGTTGTTCTGAGAATTCAACGAGCCGGGACACAGAAAGCACGCGGCCCGGACCTGCATCTGGTGGGAGCCTGTGCTTCCTCCCCCTCTGAGGAGTCAAGGGCGGGTCAAGGGCGCTCCTCGGCCTCCGAGCAGAGGGGCCAGGCTCCTCTCTGTCCTGCTCACCAGGACCATCCAAAGGCCACACAGTGGCTCTTGGATGAGGCAGCTAGGAATGCGGCTGCAGACACTGACAAGAGCTTTCTTCAAAGGCGAAGAGGACCAGCCCGCCATCCCCTCCCCCTGCCAGGAGGAGGGTGGCAGCTTAGTCACTATGCCTCCAGGGGAGGACAGGCCCAAGGGGCCCCTCCCTTCCTTCCTCATTTTCGTTGATGGCAAGCAGTTCATGAGGCTACTGACTCCTGACCCCAAGGTGTGCTGAGGGTCGGACCTCAGGATCCTTATGGGGCTCAGCTGAGTACCTGGCACATACATGGTGAGTGCTCCAGAAACGACCAAGCATGTTCACGCTCCGGTGGCCAATCGCCATCTGACTGTGAGGAGCAGTGTGGCTCACTGCATCCTGGAAGGAGGTCCCACAACCCCGGGGCTCTGCGTTCAAGGCCTTCCCAGCATCTTATCTCCCACCCACGTGTCCAGGTCTCCCCAGGGAGCCGCTCCTGAGCAGCCCACAGCTTTCCCACCGCTGGGCCTCTGCCCGTGCAGTTTCCTCTACCTAGATTTCTCCTCCTGCCCTTCTTTGCCGGGCCTCCAAAGTCACCCCTTCCACCCAGAGGGCCTCTACACTCCCAAGCTGGAAAGGGAGGGCTGGGGTAGCAGCACACATGTGTTCTTGGCTGCGGGCCTGGTACAGTGTGCTGGGCAGAGGCAGCCGCGGCTCAGGAGTCAGACACACCTGGGTTCAGACCCGGCTCAAAATCTAGCTGTGTCACCCAAGGCAGGTCCCAGCCCCAGCCTCGGTTTCCCCATCTACAACAGCAGTAGGAACACGCTCCATGGTTTCTGGAGCACTCGCTTCGTGCCAGGCGCTCTGCTAAGCCCCTTCCCAGGATCTTCGTGTCTGATCCTCAGCACAACCCGGGGGCAGGGGGTCATCAGCCCCAGGAAGTGGGTCTGCAGGTGAGATCAGCCACTCCAGGGCCTGCGGGAGTTAGAGCCTGGGGGCGGCAAACAGCACAGAGCCTGAGTCGGCACAGAGGCCCAGGCCGCGGAGGCTGATTACGGCACCCCTGTGGCCGCCCTGCACGCACCCCTCGATGCCCTCAGCAGCTCGGCACACCCATCGCCCAGCCTCTGCCAGGTTTGCTCCTGGGGGCTGGCACCCATGACCCTCAGAGGCTTGTCCCGGCATGCTGAGCCTCCCCGCCTGCCCCACTGGCCCTATGGAGAGCCACAGATGCTTGGGTGTGCCACGGAGGCTGGCTGGCCGGCCTGGGGGTACAAAAGCCCAGCCCTGTGGCCTTAAGGCGGACAACCTCCAGGACTCCTTGATGCTCCAGAGCTGCCTCGGGATCCAGCTGAGGCTGCAATGGCACCTGCAATTGCATCCTCCTGGGCTTCTCTCCCTTCCTGGTCCTGCTCCCCAGCCCCCGCTGCCTTCTCCTCGGGGGCAAGTCCTTTAGCACCCCCTGCATGGGGACCCTCTCAACATCTATCTGTAGGAGACCCCCAGCAGAGTTCTATCATTTCCCCAGAAAAGGTTCCTGAACCCTATCTGCAGATAAGCTTGTTATAAATGCAGCCTTTCTATACGTGTGTGTGTGTGTGTGTGTTACAAATGCAGATTCCTGTGCCCCACCCCAAGCTCATTGAGCCAGAATCTCTGGGGTGGGCCCCAGGAGCGTGTATGTTTAACCAGCTCCCTGGGTGACCATGGGACCCTGCCAGGTCTGGAACCCCCTCCGGAAGCCAGGCTCCCATCCAGGGTGGAGCAGTAGGGCTCGCATTAGGTGTGGGGCGAGCACCCTGAAGCAGAACCCATGCCTTCTGTATGGGAGCGGAGGCTGCTGGCAGAGCAGAGCACGTGCTCCTGACGAGAGCTGGGCCGGGAAGGATGGGGCCTCCTGCTCTGATGACGGCTTCAGCACGCTGCTTGACTGACTCGGGGCTGGTCCATGCTATCGTGGGGAGTGTGCTCGATGAACAGGCACCCAGCCCAGGCCACAGGGGCCCCAAGTGCCCATCGGGGAGCAGGCTTTGCGAAGGAGGAGGGGGTCGGGTGGGCCTGCGGCTCAGCGAGGTGTTGAGGACACCTGTCTCAGAGCCAGGACTGGCACTTATCACCAGGGTGTTCAGCATGGATCAAAATGTCGCCCTGTGCAAGACCCTGCAGGCCCACACAGGTGCTCTGTGCATCTCTGGTTCATCTCCCACTGCCCCGGGCGTCTGGGAGTCTCCTGGGCAGGATCTTCGATTTGTAGGACCACAGGCCTCTAGCACTTCGCTGTTCCATCCTAGCTACCATCCCCTTGACAGAGAGGTAACCAGGGCCAGGAGAGGTCGTGTGACCGGCCCAAGGTCACACAGCGAGGTGAGGGGTCTTCCACTCCCAGCCTGGGGCTCTTCCTCCTGCAGCATGTCACACCTCAGAGGTGGCCTTGGCGCTAACATCCCCTCCCCCAAACACAGGGATGCTAGGCTCTGAGCCCGGTGACCTCCTTGTGGGTTCCCTGAGTGCTTGAGGGTGGGCAAACAGGCACCTGCTCTTCTGGAACGTGGAGAAACAGCAGCCAGAGGAGGAAAGGTTGGGAGGCGACAGTGGTGAGCTTGGTGGTCACAGCTCCAGATCTCCTGGACACAGACAAAGTCACTGCCCCAGACACCCTCCTAGGGCCCCACCGTGGAAACAGGACCAGACATATCCTGGGTGTGGGCAGTGTGCTTCTCGTTACCTGATTTCCTCCTCCAGCATCTCCCTAATGGGTACCACTATTCCCATTTTACAGAAGAGGAAGTCGAGCCTCAGAGAGATTCAGTAACCAGCTCAATTTCTGGGCTCTGCAATTAGGCCATCATTCATTCATTCATTCATTCATTCAAAGCACCTAGCATGTGCCATGCTGGGCACCTTCTGCTAAAGTAAGAAATTCTCAGGACACAAAAGGGCCCGTCTCTCTGAGAACTCGACATGTCACATGTACAAAGGGCTGGGGCCCTCTGAGGCTTTGCCCTGTGGGTCTGGAGGGCCATGCGAGTTACTGCAGGATGCACACAGTGGGGCGGCCGTAGTAAACGTCACGGACCTTGGGGCTTGATCTACTTTGAATCGCCACCTGCCATCTACCAGCTGTGCGACCTTGAGCAAGTTACTCACTTAGCCTCAATTTCCTCATCTGTAAAATGGGAACGAGAGCACTTACCTCGTGGAATTGTTTGCAAGATTTAAAAAGATATTGGATATAAAGACACTTAGTGCTGGGTCCCTGGAGAGCCCTCAGTAGGTGGCAGATGTTAGCAACTATTATTATTAGCATCACCTTTTCTGCCCATCGAGGCCCAGCAGGGTGCAGGTAGGCAGGAGGGGTGTTCTGGGTAGAGCATAGTTTTCACCAGAGGCAGTAAGGATGGTCTCTTTGAAGCAGGGAGAAGTGGGTCTGGAGCCCTGGACCCCACGACATCCTGCCCAGCCTCTAGCCAGCCCTTGTGAAGTCCCCGTAGCTTAAGCTATTGTCTTCTGGCACCCAAATGTATTTTTAAATTCCTGTTGATCTGGAACCAGTTTTGAATAACTAGAGAAGTTCTGAGCACGGTTACCAGACACCCACTCCACCCAGCAGCTGCTTAATAATCACTAGCTCTCTCCCACGGAGCTGTATCGGCCCTGCGTGCCGCCCCTACAGGAAGTTCCTTCTAGAACCCCTGCAGTAGGGCGGGTCAGGTCTGCACAGGACTCCAGCTGTCCTGGCAGCCGGAACACAAGCAGCTGGGGTGATGGGCAGAGCCCGGGGACAGCTGGTGGTGAGGGAGGGGCCCTTACTGGCCAGTCCGAGAAAGCATCAGAGACATCCCTTCCCCTCATGGTGACCAGGGCAAAGTCAGGGACTGTCCCCTCTCCCTGCATCCTCTGGGCTGCGCCCTTCCCTCGGGGGCATCCCTGTGACTCCCACACCTCCATCCAGGGTTGAACGGACACCTGTTGCAACAGACGCCCTCCTGGGGCCAGGTCTACTCACCTACTGACACAGTAGAAAGCGATCAGTCTGAAGATGTCCTCAAACACGAGAACCGAGCCTTCCAGGTACAAGACTGCAGAGAGAAGACAAGGCCTTGGATGAGTGTCCCAGCCAGAGGGAAGGAGGGTCCCTGGGAGTGGGGCCGGGCCTGCCACCTCCGCTGTGGGGGTTCTGCTGCAGTGGCTGGCCTGCTGGGGCCCCATACATGTCAGCTGCCAACTGAACCGTGGGGAAGCGAGAAGCGAACTTTGATGGTGCTAACCCGCTGAGATTTTAGGGGATTATTACAGCACCTGCTGTTATCTTAGCTAATACACACTCATCATTTTGGGCAAAATAACACAGAAGACTCTAGATGGTAAAAGCAGAATTACACATTTAATCGAGCAGGGTCATCCCACCCTGATAATTCTGAGGACCGGGAGGGGCCAGCAGGAGGAGAGTTGCCCTGTCCGGCGTTGGCCTCCAGGACATTCGCTGGTCCGGGGGCACCGGACAGTGGACACAGGCTTTCACTGAATGGCCCCAGGGCCCATCAGAACCTCACTTGATGTGGCTTCGTAGGTGACCCAAGGGGGAGGTTTCCAGCTCTGACAAGGAAGAGGGACCAAAGCATCTGCCCATGATTCCCTTCCAGGGTGCATATGGCTCCTCAGAGGGGCAGGGTGCCAGGCTGTGGCAGTCAGTGCCAGAAGCTGGGGGGGGACTGACGGGAGGAGAATGCGGCTCCACTCTGTGCCTGCATCAGAGCCTCAGGGCAAGGGGCCCAACTCAGCAGCCATCCCCCTGATGACTCCTGATGCTCATCCTGGGGCTCCATACGCCCAACAGGTGATGCTCCCCACGCTGGAGACCCCTAAGTGAGCCTTCTTGGGCATCACAAGGGCCAAGAAACATATGCACATCACACCTCAGTTCCAATTTCCTGAGGTTCTTCCAGCATCTGTGGGGTGGAGGGGGAGGGCAGGACCCGGGTTCCAGGCTTGGCTCTGACCCTGGCATCAGCAGTGGGACTCTGGGTGCGTCCCTTCCCCTCTTAGCACCTCAGTTCCTCCACCTGCAGAGGGAAGCAGCCCTTCCAACCATAAACGCTCATGAATCTCGGTGACATCAGCCTGCCGTCCCGTTTTCAAAGCCTGGGACAGCATTCCACTGCACTGGTGGCCCACAAGACGGTTACAGGGGACACACAAACCAATATGTTTTGTTCTAATAGCTTTTTTTTTTCTATATTCGCCTTCTTTCAACACACTAGACATTGTTTAAACAGCATCATATTTTTTAGGAGTTTACGTTCATCCTCTATTTATGGCAAACAGATAATGGTTTCCCACTAGGATAGAGACAAAAGTTTTAAAAAGGAGTTTAGAGAAAAATATTAAGTCAATCATAGTACGGGCGGTACTTGGAAGCCGCCTATACATGACTGAAGCCTGAGCATCAGTCGGTGGAACTGCCACCCTGGGAGTAACAGCGTTGGGGGGCCACAGCGCCACCTAGTGCTGGCATTTGGTGCATCACCGGCTCGCCAAAAGGAGCAGCATCAATGGCGGGTAGAAAGCCCTCGGTGCGTGGAGCGGGAGTGTAAAGACCTTCCTCCCGAATCCCTCGAGGGGGAACAGCGGGGATGCACAAGAAGCCTTGCATACCGGCTGTATCAACAGTTAGCAGCTTTCCTTCGCACTGATGGTCTGCCCTCTGCAGAACACAGACGAAATCTTTAAGACAAAGTCAGTCACTCCCTCCTCTGTGCCCCAGGGCACTTTACATCTGCTGGCTGGTCAGCTCCTGGGGTGCAGGGACCAGGGTTCACTGATTTTTGTAGCCTGTGCCCAGCCCAGCTCTAGACACCAATCACTCCTCTTTTTTTTGCTTGAGGAAGATTGTTGCTGAGCTAACATCTGTGCCAATCTTCCTCTCTTTTGTATGTGGGATGCTGCCACAGTGTGGCTTGATTAACAGTGTGTAGGTCCATGCCAGGGATCTGAACCCATGAACCCCAGACCGCCAATACAGAGTGCACGAACCTAACCACTATGCAACCGGGCCAGCCCCTAATCACCCTTTTAATTACTGTTAAAATTGTAGATCTGTAAAATCACAAGCGATGGTCAAGCTCATGTTTGTTTCTTTGTAACTAGACCTCTTCTGCCCCGGCCCCAGGCCCCTGCCCAGACTTCCCCCGTCCAGATTGTGGGGATAGCGTCCCTTCACACCAGGGCCACTCCCGGGGGAGCTCCTGCATGTCAGGGGCAGGGCTTTGCTCAGATTTGAGGCTCCCTCAGCACCCAGCACAGGGCACGGCATGCAGTTTGGAAGGTCAATAAATGTTTGCTAAATGTCACCAGGGACGGAGACTGGGACGGGTAGAGGCCTCGGGGGCACCTTGCCAGGGTCTTAGACCTCCCACCGCCTGGCTCAGGGGCCTCCCCTGCAGAGGTCCAAAGGGACTCCCCGGACTTGAGGGAGCCCCGAGAGAAAGCCTCACGCCATTCTAGAACAGAGGCAAAAGCAAATTGGTGAGTTAAACAATTCTGTGTTCCAGCGGGTGGTGTCCTGTGTCCCGTGACACACCTGCCTGGCGGCTGTGTGTGGGCACCAGGCCAAACTGCCTGGGGGGAAGGACGGCTTCTTCAGCTGCACAAGAGGGAGAATAAAGTCCCTGCCTGCTGGGGGCTGAACTGTGTCCCCCCAAAAAGTATGTCAAAATCCTCACCCCTGGCACATGTGCATGAGACCTTATTCGGAAATAGGGTCTTTGCAGATGAATCAAGTTACGATGAGGCCAGACTGGATTATCTTAAATCCAGTGATTGGTGTCCTTATAAGACGTGTAACGGCACGGGACAACAGGCACAGAGAGGGGAGGCCACGTGGAGACGGAGGAAGAGACTGGAGTGATGTGTCTGCAAGCCGAGGAATGCCCGGGACTGCCGGCTGTCACCAGAAGCCAGGAGAGGCACGGGACAGATTCTCCCCGGTCTCCAGGAGCCGACCCTGCTGACACCTCGATTTCGGATTTCTGGCCTCCAGAACCGTGAGAAAATAGATTCGGGTTGTTGGAAGCCACCCAGTTTGTGGGTCTCTGTCCCAGCAGTCCCAGGAAACGAACACACCAGCTCACAAACGATGCCGTGAGCACAGAATGAACGAGTCCACAGGTGCTGCTTGGAACAGCGCGCGGCGAGCTCGTCAAAGGAATAGCACTGAACCATAATTTTAAACAAATAGGGCAGTCCTGGTGTGAGGCAGGGCTGGAGGTTAAGGGGTTTTGTGGCCTGGCTTGGCCTCATTTTGTACGGCTCTCAGTGGAGAACCTCAGCTGGACCGTTTTCCTCCCTCTCTCTGTCCTCATTCCGACCCCAGGGCCTTTGCTCATGCTGTTTCCATGTACAGAGAATTGGTCTTTGCCCTTCCCTGCCTTCATGGCTCGGCTCTAGGTCCCCCTTCTGCCCCAAAGCTGTGCCTGAGTATTCAGATCTCTCCTATGGGAAGGCGGCACACGGGATGTACTGTCCAGACCGCACAACCTTGCACCAGGAAATGCTGTCCGTGTGCTGACGTTGGGATGCGAGACTACGAGACTGGACTCACTGAGGGCAGCAACGGGTCCTCCCTTCCCCCTCTCCTGCCCCGTGGCCAGCACTGGGCCAGGGACACGGGGAGGACTCCGAAAAGGACGGCTGGGCAGACTAGGCCTGAAGGTGCCGGAGTCAAGAGCGGACGAAATCAACTGAGACAGAACGTAGATGAGTGGTTGCTTAGGGCTTGGGGATGACGCTACAGGGTAGGGAGTTTTTTTTATTGTGGAAAACTATAAAACACATAAAATTTAGCACTTCAACCATTTTTAAGTGTGTAATTCAGCACATTAAGCACGTTCACACTGGGCCACACGGGCTTCTCTTTCGAAGTGATGGAGTGTTCTCTGATTGATGTTGTGAGGGCCGCACAACTGGGAACACGCCAAAAGTCACTGAACCGCACACTTCCAACGGGTGAATTGCAGGCTACTGAATACATCATACAAATACACCACAATAATTCTGTTATTAAAAAAAGAAAAATGCACACACACACACACACACACACAGAGTGGACTCAATTTCACCGCCTGTATTATGTTTTTCTGGGGTTTTTATAATCAGCACATATAGGACTTCCATAAGCAGAGAAACTATACAGATTCTCTACATTTTTCTCTAATTTTCTAAATTTCTCTACAAATTTTTCTCTAAAGCCAATTGGTTTCCAGTTCCAGCTCGTGCTGCTTTAGAATCCGATTACAGCCCTACCGGGCACAGCTGACGAGCCCCCCAAGCCACCCACTGCTGAGGGGACCACGCTGCCCTTTACTCTGCCGAGCCAGCTTCAGAAAGAGGCTCGGGAATGCCCGGTACCCACTCTGCCCTTGGCAGCAGCCCGAGGCAGGGCGCCTGGCCAGCCGGCTCCTCCCCATGAAGAGCCCCGTCAGCCAGCCACCTGTGAACAGCTCCAGCAGCCGCGCCCGCTGTGCACAGCTTCCAGGTTCCTTCAGCAAAAGCCTTGGTGGGAACACGCCCGACCCTGTGTAAACCGTTTCTCTTTCCGGGGTGAAGGGAGAGAACGGGCACCAGCCAGCCGCACCTGGCGTGTCCCCAGATGACGACCAGTGACAACAATTGGCCTCTGCCTCTGCTTAGAGGAAAGGAAACCTTTCACCTTACGACTCACCATCAAGGCCGAGTCAGGACAGGAGAGAGACGCCAGGGCCACACACGCCGGCCCAGCCTCCTCTAGCATTTACAATTTCAACGTCAAAATGAAATACCCATGCAGAACTGAAAGCTAGGGGAAGAATTTTTAAAAGGCATTCCGTTTGATCACTCAGTAATACAAATGAACTGCCGAGGGCAGGGCCTGTGTGTCTGCTGTTCCGCACGGGACCCCCAGCACCAGGTAGGGTGCTTAGCACACCGCTGGCACTCAAATATTCACTTAACTATATATGTAGGACACATTTTATTTTGAAATCCTTACAGATTCACAGGAAGTTGAAGAGACGACAGAATGTCCTGTGAACCCTTCACCCAGCTCCCCCTAGTGGCAATATCACCATGCCTAACGGGAGGACGATATCAAAACTGGGAAGCGGACCTTGGAAGAACCCAGGGCTCATTCAGACTTCGCAGGTTTTATACACACTTGTGTGTGTGTGTGTTTGAACAGTTCTGTGCAATGGGGACATTTCGCTGGACCATCACAAGGCTCGCCCGCACTCCCGTTTATAGCCACAGCATCCCTCCCCCGCCCCCAACCCCAGGAACCACCACTCTGTTTCCATCTGTGATTAAGTTATTTCACGAACGCCATATATGAATTGCGCAGTATGTATCCTTCGATACGGGCTTTTTTTCACGCAGTATAATTTCCTCGAGGGCCATCCAAGGTGTTGCATGAATCCATAGCCTGCTCCTTCCTCGTGCTGAGTGGTATCCTGTGGTCGGGATGTTCCACAGTTTGCTCGGCCATTCACGCACTCAGGACATCTGGGGGGTTCCCGGTTTTTCACTATTACACACAAAGCTGCTGTGACCATTTGTGCACAAGTTTCTGCATGAAATATGTTTTCCTTTTTCTCGGATATACGCCCAAGAGTGCAATGGCTGGGTTCTATGGTAAGTCCAGCATTAGTTTTCGAAGGAACTGCCAAATTACTCTCCTGAGTGGCCGTACCGTGCTACACTCCCACCAGCAATGGAGAGTGACCCAGTTTCTCCCCATCCTCACTAGTTTGGCCTTGTCACCATTTTTCATTTTAGCCATTCCAATAGGTAGAGGATGATGGCTCATCGTGGTTTTAATTTGCATTTGTCTAATTTGTATTCTGTAAGGATGTCGAATATCCATTCACGTGGTTAGTTGCCATCCGTATATCCTCTTTGGTGAAAATATCTATTCATGTCTTTTGCCCATTTTCTACGTGGATTTTTTTTTACTGTTGAGGGTTTTTTAAAAAATTACTTTATTAAGATGTCATTCACACACTATACAATTCATCAATTTAAAGTGTACAATTCAATGGTTTTAGTGTATTCACAGCACTCTGCAGCCATCGCCACAATCAATTTTAGAACATTTTCATCATCCCCAAAAGAAGTCCTGGACCCACAAGCAGCCATTTTCCATTCTTCCCTCCTCCTAGCTTCTGGCAACCATGAATCTACTTTCTGTCCCTATGGTTATCTATTCTGGATGTTTCATATAAATGGAATCCTAAAATGTGGTCCTCTGCGTCTGGCTTCTTTCCCTTAGCATAATGTTTTCAGTGTTCATCCATGTTGTAGAATGTGCCAGGACTTCATTCCTTTTCATGACTGAATAGTATTCCATTGCATGGATATACCACATTTTGTCTATCCACTCATCAGTTGATGGATATTTGGGTTGTTTCCACTTTTTGGCTACTATGAATAATACTTATGAGCATCTGTGTACAAGCTTTTGTGTGCACATATGTTTTCACTTCTCTCGAGTATATACCTGTAAGTGGAATTGCTGGGTCATATGGTAACTGTAAGTGTTTAAGAAACTGCCAAACTGATTTTCAAAGTGGCTGCTCCATTTTACATTCCCACCAGCAGTGTATGAGGTTTCCAATTTCTCCACGTTCTTGTCAACACTTGTTATTATCCTTTTGATCACAGCCGTCCTCGTAGGTGGTGGTCTCTCACTGTGGTTTTCATTTGCATTTCCCTAACGATTAGTGTTGTTGAGCATCTTCTCATGTGCTTATCGCCATTTGTGTATATTCTTTGGGAAAATGTTTATTCAGATCCTTTGCCCATTTTTAATTAGGTTACTTAGCTTTAATGTTGAGTTTTGACAGTTCTTATTCTGGATACAAGACCTTTGCCAGATATGTTGTTTGCAAATATTTTCTCCCAATCTGTAATTTATCTTCTCATCTTCTTTACAGGGACTTTCAACCATTTATTTTAAGAACAAAAAATTGAATGCTGTCCAAGTTTGCCTGCAAAAAGTAAGCACTCAACTGTTGTTATAGAAACGATTCAGGAGGGGTATTTCCAACTAGATTTAATGAACAGTCCACTCTTACTGTGTTTGGTAGAATCTATGGTCACAATAACTGACTCAGGGGACTTTAACCAGTTATCATTGTATTCTAGGCCAAAGCACCTCTGCCATCTTACTGACACCATTAATTCCCTTAGTGGACACTTTCTTCACAGACGGTGCGAAGGTAAACTTCAGACACGCCCGGTTTTAATCACCACAAATTCCAGCGACTGAGTTGAGTGAACTTGACAAATGAGAGTCTGTTCCAGATCATGTTCACTCTCGGTAGAGAACAGCTATTGACACATGCCTCCATTGGGGTCCGACTTACCTTTGCTAACAAATGATGGAGGAGCATCATTTACTCAGCCTGACCCTGGGCTTCAAGCAGGAAGAGACCATCGCATGAAAACGCGGAATGAGGACGCACCTTGCCAAGGGTTATGAAGACCGTGAAAGGTGTGCTTCCTCGAGAAAAGCAAACCCCATCTTTCCCACTGGCAGACAGCCTTGCCGACCCAAGGCGTGGCTGTTTAAACACGTTTCAGTTGACAACGGGAGTTGTTGTTCAACGAACTTCAAGTCACCATCCTTGTTTGAAAGGCTGGGTCAGACTGACTTTCCAGCCAGGACATTTTCATTATGTGCTCATTCCTCAGCAAATATTTACTGTGCTCATGGTCTGCAGAAATAAAGGGGAAACAGATACAGAAATTGAGAGGAAGCCCTGCAGTTAGAAGGGTGACGGGGTATTTGCTGATGGTCTGGCCACAGGACCTGTCTGGAGCTCCTGTCCGAGGGCTAGAGATTCAGGCTCCCGGTTCTTTCTCTTTTGATGGCTGAAAATTTGGTTGGGTGAGGGTAGGAGAGGCGTTCGTTGGTTTTATCTAAGAAGAATCTTTGCATGTAGAAGGCCTGAACATATGCGTTTCTGGAATGAGCACTGGATGGAAGAGAACTGCGCCAGGAGGAAAATGTCCCCCGAGAGACACAGGAAGGATGATGCCTGGAGAGGCGGAGTCAGGGACCTCTCAGAGGGCTCACCCTTGGAGAGGAAAGGCCATCACACCTGGCTGGGGGGACTTTGGGCGGACCCAAGAAGTGGCCCTGCTGCAAAGCCTTATGTGACACGGCTGAGCCGACCTTCCCCGAAACCTGTCACCCAGAATGGGCTGGAAGATCTGATGCTAATGGATTCTGACGCCCCTTCCTAAAAGGGGCACACATCACCAAGCTGGGTCTCTGACAGGAAAGGCCAGGAGCGCAGCCCTGGAGGATAAAAAGCCCATGACGTGACAAGAGGCTGGGGAGTGGTCCAGAGCTGGGGAGCAGGAGGAAGGGTCGCCTGCAGGCCCGACGGGGTGTGGGCGGGGGTGGGGCGCAGGCTCACTCACCTGTGTGCCCCTCCTGCCCCACCTGGAAGATCACAGTTGCCTTTGCTGGCGGGACCCACTGCCGCCCAGCAACATCACAGAGGAGAAAGGCCTGTTTGCCACCAGCATCAAAGGGCTCAATTTTCTGAAACAGATGAAAATGACTTCCCCGGTTGCCAGCGGTGGAAGTGTTCTCTGGAGCCTGGGGCACCCGTGGTTCCAGGCCCAGCTCCGGCCTCTCCCTGAGGGAAGGGCTCTGCTCCACTGGGGCTTCCGGAATGGCGGGTTCCAGCAGGAGGCAGACGCTGCCAGGAGAAGTGAGAAGAACAAACGATCCCACGCTGGGCAGCAGGTCTCCTGTGTTCTTAAGCAGACCGGCTGCCCAGCCATACAAGGATCGGAGCCTGGAGTGGGGCAAACTCTTGTTCCTGCTCCAGGCAAAGCCCAAACTTCGACAGGACTGACAAGGCGCGGGCTCCTGGTTACACCCACCGCAGGCGCTGAGACCAAAGCCTGCGCCTGTCTGAGACTGGCTTTCTCTAACTGCTGAGTGAGGACGAGAGTAACCGAGGCCCTCCCGGCCCTCTGGCTCATTGTGCAGAGGCTGGAGGGGTACCCCACAGAGAGCGAGGAGTAGCAGGCCCTCCACCAAAGACAGCAGAGATCGGGAAGCTCTGGGGGGAGGCCGAGGAGGCGAGCTGGGCTCAGGGACCCGGGAGAGGATGCGCATTTGAAAACGTGCTGGAGATAGTCCCTTTCTCCCTCCTTGGCTGTTACTGCTGGTCCAGGGTGGGCACCTGGGCTCTGGTTCACTGGCTGGCCCTGGAGCCCCTCACTGTCTACTTACCAGCCTGGCCAAGCTTCTTTCTGTGCCCCCTCCAGCCCCGAAGCTTCTCAGTGTGAGGGGATCCTCCCATAGCCCCCAGTCTTCTCTACCACTCAGGGGACCCCAGGGCGGCACAGGCTGCAGAGTCAGGGCACAGCAAGCCTTTGCCCAGTGCACCTCTGGCTGGAGGCCGACGGGACAGGAACAGGGGAGGAGCTGGTAGCCATGGTCAGGGATCCAAGCAGGGGGCCACTTCCAAGGCTCCCAATGCCCTGTTACGGGGTCTGGCGAGGGAGCAGTGAGGTGCCTCCTCCTCCGGGGTGGCTGCAGCCCTGCACTAAACTGCACAGCTTGACAAGCAGAACATCAGCTGGATTTCATTTCCCACTCAACTCACCTATGAGGCACTTTTGGGCAGTGCACAAGGGGTGCTACTGTCCATGGCAGCTCTGGGTGTGAGTTATGGTCATCTTTGCTGGTTGTGGTTGGCATAAGGAGCAATCTCCTCTGGATTTCATCTTAAGAATTGCAGGATGAAAAAGGTACAGCAATGTCTTTTTACTGAGTTCCATACCACACCCCAAGTTTGCTCACACTCGAGACCCAACCACGCCCCAATGTCCCTCCCAATGAATGCAGAACCACTGAAAGCCAGAATGGAAGAGCCCTTAGAGACAGCTCTGGTCCAGCACCCTCCATTGCACAGACGGGGAAACTGACGTCAGGAGAAGGTGCACCATCGTCCTGCGAGACAGGATTCGTCCGGGTGCTTTCTGAGTTTGATTCTGGTGCTCTCTGGAACCTAGATTCTGATGCTGCCTGCCGCTGTTCTGCCCCCAACTTGGAAGTTCTTCTTCCAACTTCCCAGCATGGACTCTGAGCCTCCTGATTAATAATGGAGGGTTCTTGTTTTCAAGGTTTTTATTATTTTATTATTAATAATATTATTATTATATTATAATTATATTATAATAATTTATTATTAATAATAATAATAGCGATAGCAATAATAATATCAACCACCATTTATTAAGTGCCTCCTGTGTGCCAGCCTCCATTTCTAAACTTTTGACAATTCCATTACCCTCAGTTTACAGGCAAGGTAACAGGCTCAGAGAGGCTAGTAAGTGGTACAAGGGCCACCAGCCTGGGCACCTGGTGCGTCAGGTACCTTGTTCAGGAGAGGTGGCGTGAGGTGGAGGGAGGGCTGCCCAGTGCATCATACTGGATGCACTCAGTATGTCCCTGCCTCGCTTGTCAGCCAGCAGACGCCATCCCATGAGCCACGCATCCCCTCCCCTGTCACTGGGCAGGCCCCACGTTACCTCGGTGCAGGCTTCTGGGGCAGAACTATGGCCGGCACTGGGCTCCCACTCCCCTCAGAGCATGCTGCACCACCGCACGACCTGTTCACAGGCCTGACGGGGCCAGAATGAAGCTCCCGGAGGGCAGGAGCCGCGCCTCCTTCTCTGGATCGTCCCAGAGCCAGGACCTGGCCAGGATCACATCACACTAACGGGGTTGGAGTTGCTGAAAGCTTTGTTTCTGAGCCCAGTGTTGGCGGTCACATCTGTGGCAACTGCCACCGCTCTGTTCCAGCTGTAATAAAGACTCCTTTTCTTGGATGGTGCTCTTCCATATTTAGCAAGTGTGTAGATGAGGACTGAAGTCTGGGAAAAGGAATTCGGAATGAACTGTCATGATGCAGACGGCACTTTGCCTGGGAACTATTTATAGATTCAGATGCCAAAACAGAAGGGGAGACATTAGACAGACGTGCAAACTGCCAAGTGTCAGGGAAGACTAAATACGGGGCAAGCAGACCGGGAGGTGTTCGGGGAGAGGGAATGGGGAGGGTGTGGGGGACGGCTGAGCGGGGGCCATCGGGGGACTGAATTACCCCAGGAAATGAGCTGCGAGTCCGGACAGCAACCTGCCCACTCCTGCTCACTCTGCAGCGGTGAGGGGGCATCTTCGACTGTACCATCATGAAGAAGCACTTGGCTCTTTTGGGGAGCAGAAGGAAGACAAGGAGGGAGCCAGGGCACACCCTGCTGGCAGCACAGCGCCGAGTGCCACAGAGGGACACACTAGGAAGGAACCCAGCTTCGGCCTCAGATCTTACAAAGTCAACCCCACCCTAGAGTTTGGGAACTTTTCTCTGAGGTCTAGAAGAAAGTGATTGCCACTTACGAAAGCTGTGAGAGCCAGAGAGGTTAAGTGGCTTACCAAAGGTCACAGAGCTAGGAAGTGACGCCAGGACGTGACCTTAAGGGAGGCTGACTCTGCTGTCTGTGCTCTGGCCCGGCATGCCAGGCTGTCCAGGAGAACAGAACGCAAGCCACATGCGCAACATTAGATTTTCTCATAGTCATATTAGAAATAGTCAACAGAAACAGGTCAAGTTAATCTTAATATTTTCTATTTAACCCAATATATACAAAATATTATCATTTCAACAAACCATAAATATGAAAAATTACTAACGAGACATTTTATGTTCTTTTTTTCATAATAAGTGTTCAAAATCTTGCGTGCATTTTACACTCACAGCGCATCGCAATTCACACTCACCACCTCTCATGTGTTCTCCAGTCACGGGTGGCTCCTGGCTGCGCCTCGGATGGCAGCGCCCCAAGCGGGGTTCTCCACCAGGGGTAAATCCTCCCCCAGGGCTCATTTGGCAGTGTGCGCACACATGCGAGGCTGTCAAACCCAGGGAGGGGGTGTGCTACTGGCATCTAGTGGGCAGAGGCCAGGGATGCTGCTAAACATCCCACAGTGCACAGGATGCCCCACAGCAGAGAGTGATCCGGCTTCAAATGTCAAGAGTGGCGAGTTTTGGAAATCCTGCTTCAGAGGGAGCGCCAGTCTGCACTCCTGGGACAACTGGCAGGAGCCCAGGAGCGCGGTGCATGCCAGCACCTAGCGTGCAGCCTGGCGCACAGCAGGTGGCCACCGCCAGTGCTTGGCGTGGGACTGAATGGAAGGCAGGAGGGCCCATGAGGACTCTAAAGGCGCAGCCTCAGCCTCACAGGCATCACACTTCCATCCTCTTCGCCAGCAGGGCGGAGACCCTAAGGGCCACGAACCGGGTAGCGGCATCAACAACAAGGAACCAGTCTCAGGGCAACTGATGTCTCACTTGCTTCAAGATGCTTCTGAAACACCTGCTCGTAAATCCCCGCCAGCTGGACTCAGGACGCAGCTGTCTCCCCACCAGCCCTGGTGTGAGCGTCCTGGAGCAGCCTCGGCCCTTGCACGGGGGGGGGAGGCCTGCAATTCTGGGGACCAAATTCAATGTGGGGGGGGTGGATAGGGCACTCGATTGTGGCTATAGGTCAGTTGCACCCTCTAATGAGCCCATCAGTAGGAAAGCTGATGTTCTGACCCTTTATTTCCTTCCTCACTGGCTCTGAATGCAGGAGTGGGAGAAAGTGGTGTTCTCTACATCCTCCTCCCATCCCCCCACAGGCTCTCCTGTGGGCCGGGTGCTCTCCTGAATCACCATAAAAGCCCCTGGTCAGGAAAGGGGACCCTGCTGTTGCTGCAAAGAGAAGCGTCTCTGTTGACATAGGGACGTTTCTATGACCTACTAGGATTGGGGCTGGAAGTGTTCAGGCAGTTAGATTCAGTCTTAGGTTTCTTGGGCACGTCATCAAATTCAAAGTCCCCTTGAGCTACCAGCTGGCAATTTTACAGCCCAGTAAGAATGGAGGTGAAAATGGGTCTCTTGACCCCAAAGGATGTGACCACCACTGAGGGATGCTGCAGGGTTAGCATCTCACCCCTAGGGGCCTCTCCCGTCTCCCTCAGGCTCTGCCCTGCCTCCTGAGACCTGCACCTGGGCGTTTATTCCATTTTGTCCGAGGCACAGTGGCTCCTCATCTCCCTTGCTGTCCTGGACCTGGGGTGGTGCTGTCACAGGTCCCCCACACCAGGTGCCTCCAAGGCACCAGTGGCTCCTCTTCCCTCCTCAGTCATTTCTGCCAACCAGTGCTCGGTCCTCCTAAATGTCTCTGAGCCTGTCCCCTCCTCCCCACGCCTGCTGTAACTGCCGGGTCCAGCCCACCCTGCTGCCCCTGCACCGCTGCCAAGCTCCCTCTGGTCCTCATCCTTAGGGGTCTCCCCTGCACCCCCGCCTCCACGCTGCCCCCAGCAGTGAGGGGCTTCCATGTATAAAGCACATGGAGCATGCCCCCCATCCTGAATGCTCTTCTGCTGGGTTCTTCCCCACGGCCTTTTAGACGCAGGCTGAGTTTCAACGCCTGGGTGCACATGGCTCTGTGATCGGCCCGGCCAAGGGTGCCCTTCTCGGCCTGTCCCCCACTTCCACACACCCTGTACTCCAGCCTGCTGAACTTCCCCTGGACACACCCGGTCATCCTGCTGCTCTGTGCCCTGGCGTGCGCTGGCCTGCTGGCCCATGTGCTCTTCCTCCCTTGTCCAAATACAACATTGCCATTCATCCTTCAAGACACAGCTCACATGTCCTCACTCCCACAGGCGACCCCTGGGGTCTCGCTCACCCTCCAGCGTTGGGGGTCCTTCCTCTGAGGGCAGTAAAATCCTAACACCTTCTTAATGTTATCTTCTCTGTATCCTGGGGCCCAGTGCCCTTAAATTGAGGAAATGAACACGTGAATGTCTCATTTAATTCTCTAATTATGTCGTGTGCGTGACTCTTGCACCCAAAGTGGACAGACGTCTCCTTGAGAGCAGAACCGTGTGCCCAACTCTGGAGCAGACAGTGCAGTGTGAAGAGCACGTGCTGGGGAGTCAGGCTGCCTGCGTTTAAATCCTGGCCCCACCGCTTCCTAACATGTGACCTTGAGCAAGCCACTTAGCCTCTCTGTGCCTCAGTTTCCTCATCTGGAAAAGGGGGATCCTACCTGTTCTGGATATCAACTGCTGTGTAACAAACTACTTGCAAAATTTTGTGGCTTAAAACAACCATCCTACTGCAGCTCACCATCTCGTGGGTCGGGAATCCGGGCAGGGTGCAGGGGGTGATTCTCCTGCTCCTCGGGGCACTGGGCACTGGTCTGGTCCAGAGGGTGCAGAAGCCTTCACTCGTGCCCCCACCCTTGGCAGGAGGGGCTGGAAGACTGGACTCAACTGGGCCCCCCCAGGCCTCTCTCTCTCTCCATACAATCTCTGAGCCTCTCAGGGGCTCTCTCCAGCATGGTGGTCTCAGCCTCCTTGGACTTCTTCCACGGCAGCTCAGGGCTCCCAGAGTCCAGGCAGAAGCTGCCAGTTCTCTTAAAAGCCATAAGTGCAACAGGCATAGTATCACTTCTGCCCTATTCAACAGTGAAAGCTGTGCCCGGCCAGCCCCGGTTCAAGGGGAGGGGCCACAGCCACCACCCCAGCACCTATGATGGGAAGAGTGTCGGAGAAAGGACAGCCATCTTTACTCTGCCACACCACGCTGCTCACCCCAGGACTGACATGCAGAGTAAAGGAGTTAACTCATAGAAAGTGCTCGACACATGGCTGCCGTTGGTAGCCTACTTCCTGGTCTCTCACGTTCCCAGCAAAGGCCGGGGCACCCGGGAAGCTCCTGGTAAACATTCCGTGTCATAACTCAGTAGAGGAAGAAACACATGGAGAACATTCTAGGTTGAGCTGCACAGAGGGAGCTTCGTGTCCCGACCCCTGATCCACATTCTGGGGACCCACCTGGAGTCCTGAGACTGTGCTGGAAACGGAGTTCTGAGGGAGCCCGGGAGAGACAGCAGAACCAACACAAACCCAACGCACGGTCTCCATGTGCCGAGACCCCCGCCACCAGTCCTCCACCAGCGTCCCCGGAACCCAAAGCCTACGAGGCTCCGGTCCTCGGGAGCCTGAAGCCAGTAAGAAGGGGCCTCTTGGGCTTCCGCTAGGAAGAAGCTCACGGTCTCAACTGTTACCCCATCATCGGTCTCATATGATCC
The DNA here is from genome assembly GCF_041296235.1 of Equus asinus. NCBI lineage: Eukaryota > Metazoa > Chordata > Mammalia > Perissodactyla > Equidae > Equus > Equus asinus. Next base: position 98,388,525 of record NC_091796.1, on the reverse strand, counting down.
ATCTGATTTCTCTGGAGGTCTATGCTGCACCTGTCGTACCACAACCTGAGTCCAATTTCTTTCTCGTTTCTGAAATATACCACCTTAAAAAAAGATACAGTGTTTCCCGTAAGACTTGTAACAAATTACACATAAAACACACACATCATATCTACACACACACACACACACACACACACACCATGCTTTAGTTTGCAAAGTGCTCACCCCCAGCGGTGCCACGGGGGGAGTTACCATCCTACTTCACCGATGAGGAAACCGAGCAGCGGCCTGCTGGTAAATGGTGAACAACCAGCTCTCCAGGGAAGAAAGCCCAGATTTTACATTTGCCCATTTCCATAATGAGAATACTCCCGCCACGCTGATTTCAAGTGCAGAGCTGGGAAGAGAGGTGCACAATTAATGTGCACGAACTGGAAGGACCCGGCTCCAGCACGCTACCAAAACTGCGGCTCAGAGACACACCCACTTTCTGATGGTCGTTAAGAGGCAGGACCATTAAGAGGTCTGGAACTCAGGCGACCTCACCGACCCGAGGGGCTCCTCCTCACCATGGCTGTCCTGGCTGGAGCCGTCTGGTCCCCGTCTGCTCCCTTTCTGTCCAGCTCTGGTTCTTTGCAATGAACAAAAAGACTCTGAAGGTCATTCCAGAGTTCTTACCTATCCTCGATGACTGTCTGCCCCACCTCCCTTTCTTGCGCCCTCCACCTCCCCTGACTTGGAGAGCCACATGCATGAGGACCACGGGAGACAACACCAGGAGAAACCGGGCCCAGCTGAAGGCACTTCGAATGTGGAGTCGACAGCCCGGGGTCAATTCTAGTTCCATCCTTGGGCACAATTTCCTCAGCTGCAAAATGGGGGTCCCGGCACCTGCTTCCTAGGGCTGTGGTGAAGACAAGAGGAACGACTTCTATGAAAGCCCACCCAGTGCCTGGTACACGGCCAGTCTGGTCCAGCGTCTGGTACCTTACGAGTCTGGTCCAGCGCCTGGCACACAGCGAGTCCCTAATAACTGGGGGCTGAAGGCCATGTGAGATTTCATGAGTAAGGCCTGGTTACTGGGGAACTGGGTCTCACCTGGGGACTCCCAGGGCAGCCTTGGACTGGGAACAATGACTACATTAAACAACATCCCAGCGGGGGAAGTTCCGCTGGCGCAAGTTCCCTAGAAATTTCCAATGTAAAAACCAAGGTCATGACAACAATAAGCACAAAAGAAAAATGTACCAGGATCTGGACTGCCGATAAAAGCAGTGTAAACTATTTATTGATTCTCGACAGATAAGGGGAGACGGACACAAAGAGCTACGGAAGACGCCAGCTCCATATTTATGGAACTTTCCAGAAGGTCTCATCTCTGACTGCTTCTTTAAACAGTTTGAGCAGAAAGGAGAAGTTGGTGGGACAGGCATAATAATGTGGCTTCCCGAGAGGCCAGCTCTGCTGCCTGGACACCGAGCAACAAGGACCTTCGCTGGCTAGGGTGAGGCTTTATAATTCCGGTGCTTGGTGCATCCGGGGAGAGGCAAATGAGGAAGAGCACGTGCTGTCTGTGTGGGGCTTTACCCTTCCAAGGCATTTTGTATCCATCTCTTGCCAGGTGGGGTTAGGGGTCCCTTCTCCCAGGAGGCCCAGAGACATTGAGTGACTTGCTTAAGGCCACACAGCAAGTTACTGGGAGAGCCAGCTTAGAACCCAATTCACTGACACCCACCCACAGTTCTGCAGAAGCTCACACTGGCCCTAATGCTGCTCACACTTCCTAGTGGTGAAGCCACCCGGGAAGGCCCAGAGCCAAGCGAATCTCGGAGGCGATCAGAGGTAACAATCGCCTTTCCCCTTTGGGAAAAACCCCCCAAAGCTGAGCCCCCTGGGAACACCTCCTTAGAAGTCCTGAAGGTGGGGTTGTCCTCCCAGAGTTCCGAGGCTCCGCCAGGGAGGCCAAGAGAACCACAACACCTGGCCTGTTTCCTCCACTCCTGACCAATCCACGCAGATACCCGAGCGACCCTTTGAAGAGCAGGACGTGGTCTTACCGTGAGCCTCAACAGATGCTGGCCACACAGATGCATGGATGCACGCACGCGTGAAGAATGAGTGCACGCATGCATGCCGCACCGCTCTCACAATCTCTGCCGGGTTTTAGGGATGTTCACAGATGTTGTCTTTTCTGTTCCTCATAACAGCTTCCTTGGAGGCATCGTGAACCCCATTCGTGGCTCATGAAAGTGAGGCCCGGGAGCAAACAACTTGCTTCAGTCGACAGGGATGGTTAAGCAGGAGAATCGAATGCAAATCCAGGTTTTCTTTTTTTCTTTTCTTTTTCTTTAAAGATTTTATTTTTCCTTTTCTCCCCAAAGCCCCCAGGTACATAGTTGTGATTTTTAGTTGTGGGTCCTTCTAGTTGTGCTATGTGGGACGCTGCCTCAGCATGGCCTGATGAGCGGTGCCATGTCCGCACCCAGATCTGAACTGGTGAAATCCTGGGCCACCGAAGCGGAGTGCGAGAACTTAACCACTCGGCCACGGGGCCGGCCCCACAAATCTGGGTTTTCTAACCCTAAGATCCACGCCAGGATGAAGAGGGGCGGTGAGGGACGGGGAGAGGCACTCAACCTTACGAGTACCTACTGTCTGTCGTTCCAGGAGTCATCACTGTGACCACGAGTGCATTTCACAGGGGAGAGAACCGAGGCTCGGTGAGGCGGAGGATCGAGCATCATCACCAAGATCTTGCCGCTGATGAAGGCACAGGGGTGGGACTCGGATTGGGGTCCACTGGGTTCCACCCTCTCGTCCTTCCAGACCAGCCACCTCTTTCTCAAGCGCGAGGTGTTATTACTCAGCCGACCAGTGGCCGGGTGTTCGTGAACCCCTGCCACACGGCCTGCCCTCTGCTGGGCCACGGGGACCACAGGTGCTGCATGAGACACAAACTCCACCCTCAGGAGCTTCCAGCCAGAGGGAGAAAGACGATGTGCAAATAAGAGACAGACAACGAAGACTGAAGAGACCGGACGGGCCGAGGGGGTGGGGGCACGGGCACAGGCGCAGAGGTAGGATGAGCACCGAGAGTGTGGAGGAGGAGACAAAGGAAGCGGGTGGGCTCCAGATGGGGGTGCAGGATCACTGCTCTTCCTGGGGGCCTCCACCCTGCAATAACCAGGGGAAATGGCCCCGAAAAGGAAGAACAGGCAAGAGACGCACTGTGAAACTTCACCATCCACCTAAGTAGCCAGAGGTCCTGGGTGGGCGGTGGGCATGCTGTCAGTCAGGACGAGCCTTATACATAACAGGTGCCCCCTCCCCTGCTATTTCGGGACAGCCTGGAAAAATAACTCCCGCTCCTTGCTGGCCGATGCCTGACATTCCACCATCGTAATATCAGTACAATAACTTTTATTCCTACTGAGAAGCACACCCTCATGGTTGGGAGCACTACTTTACAGTGGTGTTAGTCTTTCACATGTTAGTATAAATCTGTTTATTGGATAGAGAATTTCCAGAAAGCAGGATTTCCTGGAGGGTGGCAGAGGGAGGAGAAACAGCTGGAAGGAAGGTGGGAGCCCCACATGCAAAAGCTTAGCAAAGATAATCCACACCCAGTGCTCTCCTGTGACAGGAAGCGCAGGAGGTACTGGGGCCCGGACCCGACCCCTGACCCCTCTGTAGTCACCTCCAGAAAAGGAGAGGCTGCGTGAGGCCACCAGCTCTCTGAAGCAGCTGAGTTGGACTGTTTTCCCTTAGACATATTTCCTGAAGCTGCAAAGCCCATGAAGGTGGTGGTCACTGTACACACAGCCTGAGGCCACCCACTCAGGTGCTGGCATGACACCCCCCAGCCCACAAACCCATTTCCTCCCCTTCTCTTGCCTCCGAGGCCCTGTATTCTGGATCTTTCTCCCATCTTTGTCCAAACCCCTCCTGTATCCCATTTCCTCAGGGTAAAACAAACTCCCGGCAGTCTTTGTGTTCACGTTTCAGGGAGCTGGTGTTGCTTCTCTGCCTTCTCACAGGGCCTCACCCATGGAAACGGCTCCCCCTCCCAGGGGCAACGCTGCTCCAGGCCCCCCATTTCCCCCCCCCCCCCGACGCCTTTCTTGGCCTCCTGGCTCCCCAGTCCCAGTTCCCAGGCAGTCATCAAGCCCCTCCCCTTTGGCAGGTTTCTCAACCCCTCCCTCCCCTTCCTCCATCCTGCCCCTGGCACAGTCGGCTGTCCCGTCCGTCACCCACACAGCCAAGCTCTCTGCTAAAGAACCAATCTCATCTGGCCACTTCCTGCTCATAATCTTTTCACACCTTCCCACGATGCCACAAACTAAACCCCTGACCCCTTGGGGGTGGTTGTCAAGGCCGATGGTGGCCTGGCTGAATCCCACCTTCCCAGCCTCATCTTTGATTCTACTCCCCGTCACCTCACCCCCAACACGGCCCACCCTTTCCTGATTCTATTCCCCATCTCTGAGCCTGACGCAGGCTGTGGTCTCAGCTAAACGCACCTTGTCCCTATTTCTCCTCCTCACAATTGCTTTCCATCCTCCAAGGCCCAAGGAGGCCTGGGTTCATCTCCATCAGTCAAAAGCAGCCAATTTTGATGTTCCCAAAGTCCACATCTACATTCTAGCACTTATGACAGTCTGGCTTGTATTTTTGGTTAAGTGTGAGTTCTCTCTCTCCCCACTGATCCAACGTCAGGGGTCACGTCTTACGGAGTCCATCCTAAGTGTCTTCCTTCCATTCAGCACATGGTCAGTAGTATGTAAAGCCTTTGAAATGTCTGACAACACAGAGAAAGCCATAGTAAAATGCTCAAGTGAGAAAAGGAAGGCTATAAATCATATGCGCCACTACGATTCAAAATCTATTAGAAACAACAGCAAGAAACTCACCAAAGTTTTACAATAAAGTTCTTGGAGTTAAATTTTCCGATGATCTATTTTTTTCCTGGGTCAACCCCAAGTTTGGAGGCCAAAAAGGGAATTGCTGATACCAGAAAGCGCCAAACTGTGGTTCGTTTTTAGCCAAACCTCCCTGGGTAATAACCCCCGTGAGACAAGGAGAATGAATCAGCTTCTTAGAGGATTCTCCGGGAGCAGGGCGCCCAGGAAATGAAGGTTTTGAGGTGTGAGCTGCGCGTTACTCCATCCACACAGCCAGTTACAAGTGCCAGTGTGACTGAGGGCTTCTGCACGAGGGCGAGGTGAGAGCGGTTCCCCACAAACGTCTCCATTTCATCGGGGAGACTACACTGTGACGTCAGAGACTCACTCCCATTCCGACATCAGTGCCAGCGTGTGTTGTTTCCCACATCACCAAGCGATTCCCCCACCCCAGCAGAATGTCCTACAGTTCAATTCAGTTCTGAGACTGTCTACCTGGAGATGGCCTCAGATCCCACCAGTTAACGCTCAGCCCCACAAGCCTGGCCCCCACACACACGGCCCCCACTTCAGATGCCAACTGCAAGTCCAGGTTGTGACCTGTGCTTCTGACCAACCGGCTATAGATCAGAGGTTCCAACGACCCCCTCCTTGGGTTTCATTAATTTGTGAGAGCGGCTGACAGAACTCAGAGAGACATTCTACCTACTAGGTTATGGGTTTATTATAAAAGGATACAACTCAGGAACAGCCAGATGGAAGAGATGTACAGGGCAAGGATGTGGGAAGGGACACGGAGCTTTCACTCTCTCTGAGCACTCCTCTCTACCCAACCTCCACATGCTCACCAACCAGCAAGCTCTCAAACACCATCCTTTTGGGTTTTTATGGAGGCGTCATCATATAGGTGTGATGGATCAGATCATTGGCCATTGGTGGTTGATTCAACCCCCAGCCCCTCTCCCCTCCTCTGAGGTTAGGGGGCGGGACTAAAAGTTCCAACCCTCCAATCACACGTTGGTTCCCCTGGCAACCAGCTCCTATCCTAGCTGCTTTCCTTACGTCACCTCATTAACATAACCTCACATGTGGTTGAAAGGGACTGGTTGTGAATATCAAGACACCTTTGTGGCTCTTATCACTTCAGAAACTCCATGCGTTTTGGGAGCTCTGTGCCAGGAATGGGAACAAAGACCAAACACACATTTCTCATTGTAAAGCGCAACGTCACAGTCAGGATGCTGCTGAACGCTCCCCAGGCGCCAGGCGCACCGTCCGAGGTCGGTGCTGCCCGCGTCCACGCATCGACCCTCCAACGGCTGTGCTGCAGAGCTCGGCATTCTGCAGTGGAGGAAACTGAAGCACAGAGACGTGAAGTGACTTGTCCGAGGTCAGAAGGTGACAGGGACAGAATAAAAACCTAGAACTGCCAGGCTTTCCAAAGCTCATGGTCTCAGAAGACGTTTCCACAGACAAGAGTGCAGGACTCCCCACTCTTCGATGCGGCCTCCCTGATACGAGAGCAAGAGCTGGCCTCCACGCCAACCCCGACTTTAATAATAATCATTCCTATCTTTAATGGACTTAGCACATTTTGCTTCAAACACAGGTTAAATCTCATTCTACGATAACGGATCAGTTGGCGGAAAGCTCAAACCCAAGAACGCGATAATGCAAATCTCCGGTGTGGAGCCCAAGGGTATTCTGGGTAACACTCCGACCTCCAGACGTACAGATCTCTGCTGCCCTGGAGGACTCACTTTAGCATCTCCCCTCCTTGGTTTCAGGTCCCTGAGCCCAGTGGTGAGAACCATCCGTGCCAATCAGCACGGCCATTCACCGCATTTGCCTCTGAGGCGGATATGTTCCCAAGGGCATCTACCAGCTGCAGCCACCGGGCCGAGGACCAGGGGCCTGAGAGTGGGGCACCTGCTCAGGGCAGGAAGAAACTCGACTGAGCTGGGCAGGCCGGCTCAGCCCGGGCATAGGGAACAGGCAGGGAGGGACGTGGGGCTGCCCTAGGAACACAGGGCAAGTGGTTCGGACCGAGTGCTGGGCAGTCACTTCCTGCAGGGGCCAGACCACATCACCCGCCACTGTCTCATAGTTCCTCTTCCAGAGGCAGGGCCCACTGGTTTTCTTTTTTTTAGCAGCCAGCAAAAATATGCCATCACATGAATGTGTCACTGTCACCGTCTTCAAGAGTGCAGAATAATGAAAAAGGAGCTAACGTCCCCCAGCCAGGTGGTTAATTTCAGCCATAAAGGGGCAGGGCTGCTGCCGGAAGCTGGCCCAGCCTCTCTCCATCCTGTGTCCTGCTCCCTGGTCCCTGAAGTCCCTGCCCCAATGTCTCTTCTGCTGGTTCTCTGCCCCCACCCTCACCCATCTGGCCTCCGATGGACCGGGATGAGGCTAAGTGGTGACCCAGACACCACGAGGCCTGCTGGTCACCTCAGTGCAGCTCAGAGGAGGACGGCGGATGAGGCAGGTTGTCATGCTTCTTCAAAATAGTCGCTCCCCATCCCTGCCGGTCACATGCCGGCACGAGGATGACACTTCCCATCCCACTGGTGTCTTGCCTGCATCCAACCTGTTTTGGCCAATGAGAAGTGAGGGGAAGGGACACCTGCGGCCTCCGAGCAGAACTTTTCAGAGCCATCCTGGAATTCCGCCGTCTCTCTCTTTCCATCCGCCCCCAGGCGGCTGCTCTTTCAGCCTGGACCGCAGAGTGCTGTTTCTGTAAAGAGCCTCAGCTGACGCGGAGCAGGGAGCGGTCACTCACGTGACAGTGTGAGCACACTCGGTGCACAAGCCTCTGCCCTTAGGGCTGTTTGTTGCCGCAGCGTAACCAGCCTGAGCTGACCGGTTTAGGGTTTTGCAAAGAAACTCCTGACAAAGAACTAGAGGACAAGGCAGGTGCCCAGAAGCACAGAGGTGGTCCAGGGCACTCTTCTTCATTCAAAGCAAACGAGCGGAGCCACAGACGAGGTTGACCACCCACTTTCGGGGGGATCCCCTCGTCTCCTTCCTTTGCCTCAGCTCTGAGTGGGGAACCCCAACAAAAGGCCCCGGTTCCAGGCCCTGGGCCTTTCCCTTGCCCACTTCCTCCTCAGGCTGCCCACCCCTGCGGCCACCACGGCCACAGAAGGACTCAGGGGATTGGTGGCTCCCTCCTCCCAGGAGGGACTAAGAGGCAGGCCCACATGTGCCCCTCTGGGATTCACCCAGAGCCTTGGAACAATATGTGTAGACTACTCGACTCCTCCTTCTGGCTTGAACCCACAGGAGGATTAATAATAATAATAACAACAACATTATTCTAATGGTCTGTTGTGCTCCGGGCACTGGCCTGAGCACTTCAGACACACTGACTCCTTCCAGAACCCTATGAGGAAAGCACTGTTATCATCCCCATATAGAGGCCTAGAGAGGTTAAGTAAGGTGCCAAGGTCACACAGGTGGTAAAAGGCAGAGCTGGGATCCCGACAGAGGCTGCGTGGCTTCCACAGTCTGTGCTCGATCGCTATGCTAGGGAGGAAGGTACCGAACAGGAAGACAGGGCAGAGAGGGAGGAGCAGTGAGTCAAGGAGGCAAAGAAACACACCACCGGGTCCCTTCTTGATGTTGTCTGGGATCGTCCTGGGAGCAGAACTCAGGGGGCTGAGGTCTGGGGAACCGTGCAACAATATAAAGAAAGAGCAAAATAAAACACACACAAATGTATAGACGACATCTGTGTAGTTATAGTGAATGAAACGAATCATGATTAAAGAGTTATGTTCCTCTTTGAGTTTTGAAGGTCTTTTCAGCAAAGCTAAAGCAGTGAATTTTTAAAGGCTTAAAAATGGAAAATGAGGGGCTGGCCTAGTGGCATACTTGTTGGGTTCACACGCTCGGCTTTGGCAGCCCAGGGTTCCCAGGTTTGGATCCTGGACATAGACCTACACACTACTTGTCAAGCCATGCTATGGAGGTGTCCCACATACAAAATAGAGGAAGATCGGTGGAATGTTGGCTCGGGGACAATCTTCCTCAAGCAAAAAGGGGAGGATTGGCAGCAGATGTTAGCTCAGGGCCAATCTTCCTCACGAAAAAAAAAACAAAAGGAAAATAAGACTCTGGGAGGAAGACATGAAACCGGGGAAGTAAGCTGCCTTCATCCCCAAGTGCCCTGCTTTGTCACTTGGGATCCTACTCAGGAATGAGATATACAGCCAGACATGAAGTCCTGGTTCCATGGGGTAGGCCCTGAGCATGCTTTCTGACCAAGCTCCTAAAGGCCAGGGTGGGGCAGGGGGGTGTAACTGGTTGGTTGGAAAGATGTAGAAGTGATCACCCTGGAGACTGGGGCAGGAGGGAGGGGACAGAAGCAAAGGGGCAGAGGAGAAAAGCAGAACTTCCCGACATTCTGTAGGCCCAGCCTGAGTCCCTTTTCCTCCAAGAAGCTTTCCCACTGAGCCTGCCCTTGAACCACGCTCCCTCCTTGGGCTTCTGGAACACAGACTGACGTGTCACGTGCTCAGCACAGCACTACTCCCCACTTCAGCTACCTTCCCGATGTTGGTGTTGAGATCCAAGAGCATGGCTGGCTCCTGGGTTTCTAAAGGATCGCAGGTAACCAGCATCTGGGCAGCCAAGTCCCGGAAAGCCTGGTTCCCCCAAGAAGAATTAGGAGGACACAAGCCCCGTTAAGTCCATAAGCAGGCAGGCTTACGGCCATCTCTCCCACGAGGCTGTAAGTGCACCCAGGGTCTGTGCAGCCCCCGCCCCCGAGACAACTTCACCCCTTCTGCAGTCATCAGAGGCGCCATATATTTGGTCTGGGGAAACTACAGCACTCCCCATCCTCTTTGAGATGCCGATACTTTCCTCCCTGAAGACGCTGCAGGAAAGGGCTCATGAAGGCTTGCTATATAAATTCACAATCCCACACACGCCATTCACCTTACCCAGTGAGCAGACTCCTAGCAGTTCACCCATATCCAGGCCCTCTGCTTCTTCCTGGACACAGGTCTGGACCACATTTCCCAGGCTCCCTTGCAGTTAGGTTTGGTCACGTGACCGAGGTCTAGCCAATGGAATGTGAACATGCGTGACACACCCCCTTCCAGGCCTTGCTGGTAAGACCCGCCCCCAAGCCTGCTCCAAGCTCTTTCCTCTTCCAGCCTATTGGCACAATGTCAACGGTAGGGAGCTGGAGGCTGCGAACACAAGGTGGCAAGGCCTCCGTCAGGGCAGGTCCCTGAATGAGCCTCCCCCACTGACCGTGAATCCTGAATGCGAGCGGGGAACTAGCCTCTTCTGGGTTTAAGGCATTAGCGTTTGCAGCAGCTGAGTGATCTTCCCGCTCACTTGTCCTCTACAGCCTGACTCCATCTGACCGTCCCGTTGTGGTGGTCACTCGCTTACTGTCTCCTCCCTTCACCCGACGCAAGCAAGAGAGACAGGGACTGCAACTGCTTCCCTGCTGTGTCTCCAACACAGCACAGAGCCTGACGCAGAGCAGACACTCAGGAACTACCTGTTGAAGACGCGACCGAGGGGATTGTGTTTTTCCTATTCTTCCTGAGTCTGGGTCCCTGGAAAGGCTCCCCTACGCAAGAACAGGAACCTGCCTCTGCTTTCACTTTCGTGTGCCCCTCTAGAGATAGAACATGAGCCTTTAATTGAACTAATACACTCGCCCTTTGGGACCCAGCCTGTGTTCCCTCCTCTTTGCACCCTCCCGAATCCTTCCCACCATGGTCTGCATCCTCTGTGCCCCTGGGCCAGGGGTCCCTTTGCAGTCACACCTGTCACACTGCACAGCAACTGGTGATGGCTGTGCCTCTCCCATCCACCATGTCCCCCATCCTCCAACTAGACTGGGAGACCCCTGATGCCAGGATGCTGTCTTATTCATCTTTGCGTCTTCCCAGTGTCGGGCACAAGTGTCTCTTGAGAAGCAGGCACTCCAAAATATTTAACAAATATTTTAAGAATATTTATTATATTTATATAATATTTAATTATGCAAAGATATAATTATATAAATATAACTATATTATATATTTATAAAATACTTAATAAATATTTTATCTTCCTTTTTTTTTTCCTCCCCAAAGCCCCAGTACTTAGTTGTATATGCTAGTTGTTAGTTCTTCTATGTGGGACGCTGCCACAGCATGGCTTGATGAGCAGTGCTAGGTCCACGCCCAGGATCTGAACCAGTGAACCCCAGGCCGCCGAAGCGGAGCATGCAAACTTAACCACTCGGCCATGGGGCCGGCCCCCTACCTTCTTTAACTGTTGTCACTCTGCTGCTAACCAAGAGTAGAAAGTTTGCTCCTCTGGATTGATTTATACGAGGACCTAAGCCAATACTTGGAATAGTCTTACAGATGCTCCTAACAAGCTTCTTGGATCTTAATACCTGGCATGGTCCATGAGAGGAGGGGGGAGCCCAAACCCTTTCAGTGCATATCAGTACAAACCCACCCTAGACCCAGGGCCCCAAAACATGTTTCCACTGAGGCCCAAGCCTGCTCCTGGCAGCCCTGTGCACACACAGAACTTTTGTCTTTCAAAGGGTGTGGCCATTTAAGCCTCACAAAGGCTCTGTGATACAGGCAGGAAGTGACTATTATGTCCATTTAACAGATGAGAAAACTGGGGCTCAAAGAGGTTAAGCGACTTGTCCAAGATCATGGTTTGAGCGTGTGCTGAGCTGTCGCTAGGACCCAGGGGCCCAGACAGTTCCTCTCCGTTTCTTCCCTTTCTCCAGCCTGCGCTAACAAGGGGAAACTTCGCAGCGGCCACAAGCAAGCAGAGCCAAGAAGCCACGACATGGGCGAGCGGAAACTCACATGGCCTTTGAGTGATAAACTGAGTTTAAAACAAGCCTGACCAAACGACTTCAGCAGACTGAGAGCTTTCCCCCTTCTTCTAAATTTAAACCCCTCCAGCCCGAGAGGCGCATCTGTGGTTACAGGGTGTAGCATCTGCTACTGCTGTGTGGTCAGAGGCCAGCACAGGAAGACGGGTACTTACTCGATTTTTCTTCTTTAATGGTGTATTCGAGTACCTCGGATGAGCTCTCGTTCGGGGAAGGGAAGTGGACACAGAGCACCAGCTGCTTCGAGCTGCTGTCCCGGCGGACCAGGAACGTCTGCAATGGAAGAAGCGGGGGAGTCCGTGAATCAAAGATTTGGGTGGAGGTTAGAAGGACAACAGTGAGATGGAAGTCATCTGGAATGTTCCAGAAACAAGGAGGCAGGTAGGGGGCAGTGAAGCATCTCTCAGGAGAACTGGGGGTTCTGCCCCAAGAGCCATGTGTCACCTGGCCCATGTCCTCTGACTCCTTGAGCCTCAATTTCTCACTTGCTCATTGACGGGGGTCAATTAAATCAATGTTTATGAAAGAATTCTGTGCTACAGACACGGAGTTTGGCAGAGAATATTTAACATGGAGATTCCTGTGTCCCCCCTCCCAAGATGCTGGTCCGGTGTGTGGGGGAGAGTGTCCAGAATCGGCTGATTCTGATACAGGTGGTGGTCCAGGGTCCAAACTTAGACAAACTCTAATGTACAGGAGTGAGGCTGAATTTCAACTCACAGCCCGGCACGCACGCTCTGGGGGAGGCTGCTGGAAACAATCACAGACATTAGTCAATTCACACTTTTTTTTCCCATGGAAATAAAAACAGCTAATAACAATACAGAGCTTTCTCTGTGACGGGAAATGTTACGAATACTTTGCATATATATTGCACTTGCTCCATCCTCTCGACAACCCGATGACGCGAGCTTTGTTGATGAAGAAACCCTCCCTGTACCACAAGTCCCGCCCGGTGAGGCACGTCGCGTCCTTTCTCCTCGTGTGGATTTATTCGAGTCTGAGCAACCATGCCTCTGGGCCCGAGGGTGTATCTGCGTTCCAGTAACCAAGCATGACCCAAAGTCTAAAGCAGAGCTGCATGTCCACAGGCACGTCCCCTCTACTTCTGCTCTGGGCCGTGGTTCCGCTCAGCACGAGGGACTGTGCCTGCAAAGTTCTGCACCGGTCGCACCCCACAGCGCCCCAGGGGCAGTGCCCTCCCACCGCCATCATGGGGAGGGGGGCCCTGCTTCCTCCCACAAACTTTGTTTTCAAACTGTCCTTTTTAGTCTCTGCTGGCCCCACCCCAGTTCATCCCTCCTTCCAGGTGATGACAGACCCTTCTGGAATCTCCCAGCCTCCTGGGGCACAGCTTCCCCTGGGGGAGGAGGAAGGGTGTCCCTCAGCCGGGGAAGGACACGCCTTCCTTTCCTGAAAGAGGACTTGGCCGCGGTGTCCCCCCCCAACCCTCTCCCCCTCATCTCCGCCCCGGGGTCTAGGCCTCTCCCACTCAGGCCCCAAGCACCCAGGCTGGAGTTTGAATGACCAGGAGTCCAGACCAAGATGCTGAGGGAAGGCTGGGGACCAGGGCCTCTGGGACATCCCAAGGATGTGGCCCCAAGCATGAGGCTCTGGAGGAGCAAAAAGATGGCATTGTCCCTTTGCCCACCCAGGCACACTGCCCTCCCTCCCCTTTGGTGATGCTCCAAATTCTCTGCCATTGTTATTGATTACTATTATTATCACCATATTGCTATGCTGTTAGAATGGCTAATATCATCATTGTTAATATAACACTATAATGACATCGTTATTATTGATCAGTAGCAGCTAACCATATTGCCTCCCTAGTCCACCCAAGCCTTCACCCGGGTTCATGAGATCCCGTGATCTTACTTAATTCTGTTATTAAGGTGATGGGGGGGGGGTGCTATAATTATCCCCATTTCATAGATGAGGAAACTGAGGCAGAGAGGCAAGTAATGCCCAGGACCACGAGCCTGGTAAGTGCTGGAGCTGGGATTTGAGCTCAGGCCCCTCAACTCTAGACCCTGATCCTGAGCACGCAATTACCCCTGGACCTGGCCAGAGAGGGTGGGTCCCTTGCTCTGTGTGAGAGTGTGTGTCCCTCTGGAAGCAGCGACACAATGAACCTATTAGTCATTGAGCTGCATTTGGAAATGAGTTTCCCAGCTGCCGTCCCGGAGCTGGAGAGTGGAGAGAGCATGAGAACCCGGAGTGGATGCAGGGGGACGGGAGGGAGGCGGAAACGGGAGGCAGGCGGGATGCTGGCTGCACACCGCCCCGGCCCCCCGGAAGGCAGCCCTCCCTAGGGGACCCAGCAGGAGGTCGGTTCACCTCTGGAGGCCTCCTGCGCCCCTTCCATCAGCTCAGATGGGACACCTGGGCTCCCGGCAGAGCCCCGCCCAGCTCTGAGCTGCAGCATCGCTGAGCTGATGAGTTCACCTGAACCTCGCCTGACCCCAGGAACTCACTGTCTTTCAAAGGAAAGAGGCCACTTGGCGTCTTCTTCAGAATTCTTCCTGCCTACCAGGCCAGGGGGAACCAGCAGCGTGTGAGGGAATGTGACTGTGTGTGTGAGAGAAAGAGAGAATGGCGTGTGGGTGAGTGTGGCATAATAAAAAATACATCTGGTCTTTGCCCCCAGTTCCCGGCACAGAGCTTCAAAAACCCTTGGAATTTCCTGAGTGACAGGAATGTATTGTGTTATGCACCAAGAGCCACTTTTGACCACACCTGAGTTTATGCTAACAGGTGACTCATTGTGGCTCTCAGTTTCAAAGCGGGGGCTGGCCACAGAAAGACCACCATGTGATTAGAGGGCTGGAACTTGTGGCCCCACCCCCAACCTCGGGGGAGGGGAGAGGGACCCGGGGTGGAGTTCAAGCAGGTGGCCAATGATGTCCTCACTCACGCCCGAGAAAGGAAACTCAGTCGGACCCCTGGACGCTGAAGCTTAGTGGGGCTCCCTGGTTGGTGAACACACTGCCCTGCGGGAGGGCGAGGGGCCCAGATTCCACCAGGAGCGGGTGTGGGAGCTCTGCATCCCCTCCCCCTGACCTCACCCCTCTGCGCCCTTCATTCAGCTGCTCTTGAGTTGAATCCTTGATAATAAAACGGTCATCTGAAGTCCAGTAGGGTGCCCTCGGGGAGCCTTCTGAGTCATTCTAGCGGATTATCAAACCTGAAGGGGGGTCATGTCTGTACCGAGTCAGACAGAAGTGTAGGTCGCCCAGGGACCCCGACTTGGGTCTGGCACCTGCAGTGAGGGCAGTCTTGTTGGGGACCTGCCCTTTAACTTGTGGGGTCTGCACTCACTCCAGGCAGTCAGTGCCAGAACTCAATTGTGGGACACCCAGGTGGTGTCAGAGAGTTGCTGTGGAGCGTCGTGAGTGGGCACGTGTGAGTGTGGGGGGGTGGTGAGTGTGGCCCCCAGGGCCTCCCTGCTAGAGCCTGGGGGAGCAGAGCATGGGGAGAGGCCGGAGCCAGTGGTGCCCCTGGGCAGGCCGACAGAGCAAACCTGGACCCTCGACCCCAAGCCAGGGCAAGAGCCGGGGCCGGTGCCCTCCTGAGCCGAAACCAGACTGGCGGTGTCCTTGTCAGGCAAGTGCTTTCTTTACACACGTGGTGCATGTGTGGGGGACACATGCCCAGGTCACCTGTTCAGAGCGCGTGCATACGGCAGAATGCCCTTCTCCATCCCCGAGTGTCAGGAAGGAGCTGGAGTTTTTCAAACTGTGGGTCATGACCCATCAGTGAAAACGCCACCGACCTTTTTTTTTTTTCCACATAAAATACAAGAGAACAAAATAGAAGATAATAAGGATGCCTATAATAAGGATGGACTTTTTGTAAGAGAGACCTACAGAGGGCCAGGGCCACAGCAGAATGCATATTTCTTACTCTAATGATGGTCACCTCCTTCCTTGAGTGTCTTTGACCGCCCCAGATCTCTCCCTAGGGTGACTGCAATGACAAGCCACAGCTGCCAGCCTCCACTGGACCGCCCTTGACGCTGCCCTGCATGCTAATTGGCTCTTTCACACCCAACACAGAACTGTTTCTAGATTTCTCCGCTTTGCTGAGACCTTGACAGTGTTCTCCACCCTCCACTGATAGAAAGAAAGATGACAGGAGCTCCTCCAGCTGGGAGGCAAGTCACGATCTGTCACAATCTGTATTTCCTCCTGGACTCCCACAGGGTCCTGAGCAGCCAGTTACGAGCTCTGTGACCCTGGGTAATTCCGTGCCTTCTCTGAGCCTCGGCGTTCTTTTCTGTAAATGGGGCTAACACCTATGACCACCCAGCAGAAACGAAACCACAGCCCTGCCTCTCAGTGTTTGAAGAAGTAACTGCGCAGTTGATCCCGGAGGCGCCCAACGGTACCCGGGATGAGTGGGTCTCCACAGAGGCTCACTAAGGATTAACGCTCCGTTGGCTCCACGTCCTCCCCCATGGCTGGTTTTTGTTCTTCAGTCTCCCAGCCTCAGGCTCCATCTAGAAATTAAAGGTGATTTCCTCGAGAGAGCGGTTCAGTCGATAGGAAGGAGCCAGAAGTTAAAATGGCGGCTAACGTCTGTACTCTGGGCCAGGTACCTTACATGTGGCATCACCCGGTTGTCCCCACAGCCCTGGAAGGAGGGGCTAGGACTAGTCCCTTGGATGGATGGAGACTCGGGTCACAGAGAGGTTAAATAAACCGGAGGCCACGCAGAGGGGAAGTGCAGCAGCCGGACTCACACCAGGTGCCACCAAGAGCATCTCGCTTATCTGGTGCCATCTTGTCTGTGTTATCTACTCACCAAGGGGCAGGGATGTGGAGAGGGGTGGAAAGTCCCCCAGGCTGGCTTCCCACAGGTCCCCCATTCTGAACGTCCAACACCCACCCTTTCAGCAGGGCCACAAAGCCTCACATAGTACTTCCTTCTGCCATGGCCAAGTCCTGGGGCTCTTTTTTTTTTTTTTTTTTTTTTTCTGCTTTATCTCCCCAAACCCCTCCACCCCATACACAGTTGTATATCTTAGTTGCAGGTCCTTCTAGTTGTGGGTTGTGGGATGCCGCCTCAACGTGGCCTGACGAGCGGTGCCATGTCTGAGCCCAGGATCCAAACCCTGGGCCACCGCAGCAGAGTGCACGAACTTAACCACTCGGCCAAGGAGCCAGCCCCAGGGGGCTCTTATCTGAAAACCAAGATAAGGCTCTAGGGGGGTTGGGGGTGGAGGAGGCTGTGAGTGGTGGGGGCGGGGCAGGGAGGGAGGCTAGGGGAGTCCTCTGACCCTTCCTGCCTGGAGTGCAGGTGGGAGGGGGCACTGACAGGTGCCTGCTGTGGGCAGAACCCCCAGCAGTGGTCTGCCTTGGCCACTGTCTTTGGGAATAAGAAGGTCTGTTCCACGTTCCCCTTTGGGGAGGTTCAGCTGCTGAGCTAGTCACAGGCCCCTTCTGGGAGGTATTCAGTCAGCATCTCAAAAACAGTGTCACTGTACAGCAAACTGCGGGAAAAAATGCAGAGTAGTGACTCCTGCAGAGCATTCTAGATTATGGCGAATCTCCTGCACTGAATCTGGCAGAGTTCCACCAGAGTCAGAGCCCGGCGGAGGACCACCTGCGTGAGCTGTCTGGGTACCCCTCGCCCCCCATCCTCCCCGGGGGTCCACTGGTTATACTCTAAGGAGATGCTGCCCACAATGTTGCTGCGGGTGAGCACACAGGGGCTAGAGAGCTGGATGGGCCCCCCGGGCTCCTCCAACACCCTCCGAGGGATCCATGTGCCAATCTGCCAAGACCTTACTTCTCTTTCTACCCTCTGCAGCCAGCTTTTTAGAGATGCAGAGGGACTCGAACCCCAGCTCTGCTACTCACTAGCTGTGGGTCCACGGGCAAGTTACTTTCCTCCTCTGGGTCTCAATTTCCTCATCTGAGCGTGAGGATCATCATATCCATCTTTCGAGGTTGCTGTGAGAACTGCTGATCATGCATCTAAAATGTCTGGCACAGAGTATGCACTGAATAAAGAATAATAACAATACTTATTGTAGGCTGCTACCATTTACTGAGCACTAAACCACGTGCTAAGATTTTTATATGCATAATCTCAATTGATAAACAAATGATAGTTATTAATAAGATTGTTATTACGTATCTTTTTTTGCTTACAGCTGGACCAAACAGAGAGGAAGAAGGACTGAAGACCATTCGCCTACGTGATGGGTCAAAAATAGCCACGAACTCCTTGCAGCTCTTCCATCAAGAGATGGAGTCTACTTCCTGCACCTGGAAGGGTGGCCTTAGGACCTGATTTTCAAAAGAAAGCAGAAACGACAAGGTGGAATTCTGAGCGTGGGCCTTAAGGGACGTATCAGCGTCCACGCTCGCCCTTTGGACCACAGCTGTCACGTGAAGGAGCCCCAGTGAGCCTGCTGGAGTCGTGGGGCCCGGCCAACAGCCGGCACCAACTGCCAGATATTGAGTGAGGCCAGCTCAGGCCAGCCAGCTCGAGTCAAGCTGCCAGGTGACTGCAGCTACATGACGGACCCCAGGGAGACCAGCAGAAGAACCACTCAGCGGAACCCAGCCCAAACCGCTGACCCGCAGAACCGTGAGCCAATCAGAGGTGACCGTCTCAAGCCGCTGGGTTTTGAAGTGGTTTGTTATGATACAGCTGGTATGCGGACAAGGGCCTCATCCTTTGGGTGCCCCCCTTCTTTCTTCCTTCTAGGAAGCGCTGCTGGAGGGCCTCCAGGATGATGTGCCCGGCTCCTCACTCTACAGCCAAAGAAACCAAGGGCCAGAGATGCAAAAAGACCTCCTGAGGTCACCGTGCTTGTGAGAGGCAGAGCCAGGACAAGGATGCAAGGCCAGGGAGCTTCAGGCCAGGGTTGTGGCCACTATGGTTACATGTCCTCCAACCAACCAGCCCGCTGAGTGTCAAACGAGCATGTGCTCTCTGCCAGGCACCAGGCCAGAGGCTGCAGAAACTTCGCAGCATCTCCCTCCCCGGGGTGTGGGAGATTTTACACATCATACAGATGAGAAAACAGTGTGTGGAGAGGCCTGGTTAACAGAGAGGGGAAGCGAAAGTGCAGAGCATTGAGCCCGGGGGCCCTTCCACGGAAGACGCCAGCCCCCAGGCTCTGGAGCCAGACTCTAGTTCAGCCCTGAGCTGGCCACTCCCGGCTGTAGGAGCTCACTAGGGCTGCTGCTTCCTCTGCAAAATGGGATCCGAACAGTTCCTGCCCGGGACAGTCACGATGAGTTAGCTCCCTGAGAAACACTCCCCTCCCTTTCCTTGCTAACTGACGCCAGTTCTGATGTGGCTGCAGTGTATCCTGCCTCAAGAGATTAATTATGTTTGGTCAAAGCCAATCATGGCTATTCTGCTCCCCTTTGCCATTCACCCCCTTTCTCAGCCTCCCTTCCATTTAGGGATAGCCAGGAAGGCATCTGGAAAAAACATTTGTTCCCTGACAAAAAATCTGAGCCTAGGAGGAGAAAGACTTTTGCCTGGGACCTCCTGCCTTTAAATGGGTGAGATGGCTGGAGCTGCAGCCACCATACTGTAACCACGAGGTGACAAACCTGAGGACAAAAAGCCAACACCTTGAAGATGAGGAAACAGACAGGTGGAAAGAACCCAAAGACATCACTGAGCTGCCAAACCAGCCCTGGACCCCAAGCTCCAGATTTCTCATTGGGTAAACAATAGTAGCCTCATAGCTGAAGCTACCCTAGGCTGGGTTTGTTGTTACTTGAAGCTGAAAGCATTCCCAGCTGACCCAGTGCCTCAAAGGAGCGTTGGAAGAATTGTACAGGTGACTTCAATGGAGGGGCTTCTATTTATTAAGCACTCAGTATATGGCGCCTCCTTTCCCCCGTGCCCCTCTCCCTGCCTCAGAGCCCTGAGGGCAAACTGCACAGGGGCAGAATTCCTATCCTCAACTGTTCATGATGCTCCATGAGTGAGAAAGGTGACGTGGCGGGGCACCACCCACCCTGGACGAGGGCAGGCACCCCCCGAGCAGCTCCAGACTTCAGGCCTCAGCTCTGAGTGAAAGGATGAGCTCAAGGTGAGCAGTGAGGGAACATGAGGTGACAAGGCACTGGGGCCTCCTCTGTCCACCTCCAGGACCCTCGCCTTTGGGCTGGCCGGGTTATCACGAATGGAGCAGCTTCAGACTCATGCCCACCACAGGACCCTCCCTGGGCCGCCTCTCCTGAATGCCTTCCCGGATTAACCAGGCCACCAGCAAACCCTGCTGTGCCCCCGCATCCTCGCACAACCCCTCTCCTCTGTGGGAACAGGCATCGTCTGGTGCCTCACTGAGCAGACATCTGAGTCAGCCCACTCCTTCTGTTCCCTCTTTTTTCCCCGTTTCCACCAGCTCCCCCTGCACCAGCTTAGGAACTCGCAGAAAGCAAACCGATGGGTGGCAGGCTCACTCTGAGGTCTGATTTTCCTTGAAGAGCTAGGACTACTCCCCCTCCCCAATCTCCCAAAATAACAGTGGGGTAGTGGTCAGAGCACTGGGCTGCGAGGCAGGACACTTGGTGTCCTTCCTAATTCTGACATTGGTTTGCTGTGACCTTTGGCAAGTCACTTCCCCTCTCTGAGCTGGCTTTTCCATTCTAGTCAGGCAGGGGGTCTGAAGGGCCCCAGGACTCCTTCCTTCTAGAAGATACTCTCCCAGCATGCGTGCCCTGGGGTCTTTCCCAGATCCTAAGAGGCTTGCACAAGAGTTGGCTTCGCGGATGCATTCCTGCAATCCTGGAGTTGGAACAGCCCGTGTGGGAGCCCCTCCCTGTCTACCTTCGGCTGGCGTGGGTTTGGAAAGACCAACTGATTTCAGGAACAGCTGGGAGAGAACTACGCAGCCACTGCACTCCCCTCCTCCTCGCCAAATAAATACATAAGAACCCAAAGCTAAATACACTATAAATGGTTTTGTTTTTACTATCCATTTTTGGCCCGGACAATCCAGAGCTGTCTGCTTTTCCACTTTTGTTATTTTAGGACTATTTTCCAGTTGCTTGGGGAAATTTTCCAATCATGCCCATTGGGGCAGGAACAGAAGTGGCTGGTTCTTCCCGGAGGCCACGAGCGCAGGGGCTGCGGTGCCTGTGGAGGCCGGGGGTCCAGCGGCCGGAGCCCACTCTGGACGCAGGTGGCCCACCTTTGCCATTGCTGATAAGGAAGTTGTAGCCCGGCGTGGAGTGGAGCTTCTCAGTCCTGGCTGCACAGCAGCATCACCTGGGGAGCTTTCAAAACCTGCTGATGCCTGAGCCCCACTCCACACCAAGGAAATCAGCATTTCTGGGGATGAGGCCAAGAAATGATGGTTTTTTTAAAGCCTTCAAAGGCAGTCAGTTGGTGGGTTCGAATCGTGCTCCACCACTTGGTAGCCGTATTATTCGGGAAAGGCTCCTGACCATTAGAGTTGTTTCTTCACTTACAAAATAAAGAGCCTAGGGCCGGCCCGGTGGCACAGCAGTTAAGTTCGTGCACTCCGCTTCAGCGGCCCGGGGTTCGTAGGTTTGGATCCTGGGCATGTACCTAGCACCGTTCCTCAAGCCATGCTGAGGTGGCATCCCACGTGTAAAGCAGAGGAAGATGAGCATGGGTGTTAGCTCACGGCCAATCTTCCTCAGCAAAAAGAGGAAGATTGGTGGCAGATGTTAGCTCAGGGCCAATGTTCCTCACAAAAAAAACCCCCACCTTTTGGCCTAGAAGCAATGACACTTCAGTACCAATGAACACACACGGCACCCAGATCTTGGTTTCTAATATTATTCTCCAATAAAAGGAACAAGGGCTCCGTGGAGAAATGACTGATTCTAGGATGAGGGCAAGAAATATACAAGACCATCTGGAGCATCTTGTAGCGTAAGAAAGCAAGGAAGTGCTCCAAAAAACAAACAAACAAAGGAAACACACACAGTGACGGGAGTGTGTCCAAGGGACACCGGAACCAGCTGAAAAAGCTCCCGATGGCCCAAGGTGGAATAATTGAAGAAATTAATTGTGCTAGCATTGGACCACAAGCAAGGCAGAAAATAAATATCCATGAGTCTATAGCGATATAAACGAGTGATTGAATAAATAAGTAAATGGGGGAGAAGAGAGAGAACTCTTGTGCAGAATAAGTGCCAATAATTTACACAGACACTCAAACAAGGAGGTGGAGCACAGCCCCCCACTCCCCAGGGCTGGGCTGTGCAGACTGACTTGCTTCCAAGGAGGACAGTGCGGAAGGGGGAGGAGGGAGTAACCTTGCGGGGGTGAACCCTGACAAGCGCACCCTCAGCCAGGTGATCAAGGTCAACGTCCACAGCGCTAAGTCGTGTTGACAGCATGTACCTTTGACGTGGTGCGATGAGAATGGCACTTTACCCTCGGTCTTCCTCCCCCAAACCCACGACCCCAGTCTCACCACCCGAAAAAACCCCACTGAGGGGTATCCTACAAAATACCTGACCAGGACACCGCACAACCGGCAAGGTCGTTAAAAACAAAGTAAGTCTGTGAAACTGTCACTGCCAGGAGGAGGATAAAGAGGCATGACGACCACACGTGACGCGGTCCCCTGGATGGGATCCTGCAACAGGAACAGGACATGAGGTGAAAGCTGAGGAAATCGGAACAAACCGCTGGCTTTAGTTGATATTAATGTATCAATATTGGTTCATTAACTGTGACAAACGTACCACACTGGTGTTACATGTTAACAATAGGAGAACCTGGGTGAGGAGGACGTGGGAATGCCCTGTACTATCTTTGCAACGTTTCTGTAAATCTGTAACTTCTAAAATGAAATTTTTAAAAAACGCCGTTTGGGTGCAGAATGAATAAAGATGGCTTTTTCACTGCCCCGTTTCTGGATACACACAAATCAAAAATGGGTCAACATGTTTCCAACACCTTATCAGAGAAGCAGGCTGCAGTGAGTGGCGGAGCGGGTGGGACGTGGTCAAGGTCACACAGATACTTGGGACGAAAGGGCCGGATCCCCAGTCTCCTGACCACCCGCCCTGGACAGGAGGAAGCATCCTCCTCATCAGGACGGGTGGGTCCAGGTGATCTCTGAAGACCCTTTGAGCTCTCACAGCCTGGGGGTCACACGTAACGTCTGTATCTTTAAAAACACTGAGGCCATCAGTGGTTGAATTTTGGACAGTTCTGTGGGATGATATTCTGCATCAAAGGGCCTTCCTAACATCCCTGAAGATCACCCCGTGCAGACTCTGCTCTTACTAGCTGTGTGACGGCAGGCAAGTAAATTAACTTCTCTGTGCCTTTGTTTCCTCATCTGGAAATGGGGACACTAATAACACCACCTACCTGGCAGAAATCACTGTGAGGATCAACAAGATGGTGCAAAGAGCAACTCTGGGCGAAAGTTGGCCAATCTTTTTCATCAGAGCATGAGCTTTGCTTCTGCTGGAAAATACAGAAGCTCCCGGGGCCGGGCAGAGCAGGGTGTAAGGGCGGAGGGCAGGGAAGACAGGAGAAGGCGCGTCTGCTCCAGTTCTGCTGTCCTCAGGGCTGACCGCGCCCCTGCGGCCTCCAAGGGCACGGCAAGTGGGCAGCAGTGGAAGGGCCTCACTGACGGCCTGCAGCGCAGTCTTCTCGGGTCTTAACAGCAGCCTGTGGTCTCACTCTTGGGATCCCATTCAAGGCTCTGGACACAGGCGTCCCTTCAGAACCTCCTGGAGCTGGCTCGTTTCTATACTCAGCCCCCCGACTGGAGAAGAGCAGCCTGGGCACCTCCCCTGCCCGGGGTGAAGGGCTCTCTGGGCCCCTTGCAGCGGCTGAGGCTCGGGTTAGAGCTTGAAGCCCGGCTTTAACGTGTGCTCACCTGGAAAGTGAACACAGCCACGCAGCCCTGCCTTTTGTTGCTGGCAAGCCCCGGGCCAGCCGCCCCCTCCCGGCCAACCTTCATTCATTTGTTCCAATGAGCAATCAGAGCCAGATCTACTCCGGGCCCAGGCCTGAGCCCGAGGCTGGTGTCACAGGTAGATCAATGCTGGGTGGTCCTGTCCTCCAGCAACTCCAGTGGCTCCAATCCCTCCAGGCATGCTGCCCTCCATCCCAGTGTGCCCCAGCCCAGCTCATGTCCCGCTCTGGGGCTCGGCCTGTGCTGTTCTATCACCCCCCTACTCTCCAAAAGACCCTCTCAGCTCCCTCATCCCAATCCTGCCCATCCATCCTGCATGACCCAGCTCAGCATCTGCCTCCTCCAGGAAGTCTGCCCAGATTACCCCACCGCTCGGCATCTCTTTGTCCACGGGCTGTTTCTGGTCAGAATCAGATAATCTCACACTCAGGGCAGAGAAGAGGTGCTGGAACATGAGTGCTCACACCCCACAGTCTATAACCAATGGCTATCAGGATGTGGTAGATAACACAGGCTCCCTCATCCCTCAGTGAGATGACTTGAGATGAGTGCCCCAGCAGGATCCAGTGCCACCTGCCCCCAGGGGTGACATGCACGATCACCTGTCTTCCATGAGCACCTTTAGGTGCTCCCTGGGGTCACCTCCCAAATAAACCACTTGTACCTAAATCCTTGTCCCAGGTTCTGCTTCTGGGGAAGCCCGGACTAGGGCATTCCTCTGAGCCTCAGTTCCGTTATCTGTAAAATGGGGAGAATAGCAGAGTCCACCCCACAGGATTATCACAGGGGTTAAACGAGATGACACGCAGTACTTGGTATTAAGGCCAGGACAGGGCCTGCCAGTGATAAGCATTCTCCACACTTATCTTAAACTTTGTGAAGAGAAGACTGAACCCTTTGACAAAGCGGTCACGACTTACGCCCGGCCCAGCTGGCCCTGGAGGTCCGCTTGTCTTCTCCCAGGATGAGTCCTTCCTGTCTGGTCCACCCCCATCCACACACATGCCAGATGACCAAGAAAGGTCCAGGAAATGGCCATCTCTTAGCATCAAAACCTTGCACTTAAGCCTGCGTTTGAGCTGCATCCTCCTGGGAAGGGAGGCAAGCGGGTCCCCTCAGGATCCAATAGGGGAGCGGACAGTGGGCGGGGCTGCAGCCTGGGGAAGCTGACCGGAGCACCTGCCGGCCCAAGTCCCCGATTTTATTGTCTACAGTTTCATCATCTGCTCTGAAGCCCTCAGTCAGTTCAAAACTGAAAACCTTTCAGTGGGGAGGAACGAAACAACAGATCTTGTTTCCTTGAGGACTGCAGCCTCCCTGCCTGTCCTCTCCACTCCTCTCCCTGCCCATCCGCAGACACCCAGGCCAACCCTGGCACTGAGATGGGGCCGGGCTGGCCCACTGGGCACCTGTCTTGATGCCTGGAGGAGGCCTCGCCTGGTGTCAGAGGGATTCTGCTGGGCCTTCAGGCCTATGTGGTCCCCACGCCCCAGGACAGGGGCGTCTGTGGCAAGGGGTGGTTGGGACTTTGTTGGAAGCCCCATAAGGTCCAGTAATTCCAACTTTCAGGCACAAGTGCCGACCTGACGGACTTTCTCTGGTCCAAGGTGAGTGAGTCTGCTAACCCACTGAACCCCACGTGTTTATGAGCCTGGACCATTCCCCAGCCACGGCACAGCACCACACACCACACCGAAGGTAGGGACAGCAAAAGTGCCCACGGGCTGAGAGACACAGCTCCATCTGAGTCAAATAAGACCTGCACGTATGATAACGGCACAGGAGCACCAGGTTGCCTGGGTTCGAACCCCACCTCGGGCACTTGCTCGCTGTGTTACCTTGGGGAGGTCACTCAACCTCTCTGTCACTCAGTCACCTCTTCCGTAAAATGAGCACAACAGTAATACCCACCCCAGGGGGCTGCTGGGAGGCTAGACTGCTAATTCAGGTGAAGGACTCAGACGAGTGCCAGCTGTTATGGATGTGGCACTCTGCAGGAGAAGGACGAGAAGGATACACTGTGCACTTCTGGCAAAAATGACTTCCGGAAGCAGACTGGCGGGGGCCAGGGGCCAGGGGCAGGCCAGGTGGGGAGTCACTGCTTCCATGGGGCTTTCTCTCAGGCTGATGAAGCGTTTTGGAACCGCATGGAGTTGGCGGTTACACACCACTCCGAGTGGACTAAACTGTGCTCTCGAAAATGGCTCATTTTGTGTCCTGCGAATTTCACCTGAACAAAAAAAGCAAAAACCGAATAGACTTCTGGGAAGCAGGTTAGGCGAAAAAGAGTAGGTGGCAAAGACCTTTATAAGATACTTGACTTTTTACTTTATCACTTCTGTCCTGCTTGATTTTTTTTTTTTTTACAGTGAACATCTTTGTGTACTGCTTCTACAGTTAAATTAAATGTTTTTTTAAAAGGAAGCAGCACGTAAGAGAAAACGCGTTGGGGGGTTGGTGGGTGGCCTTTGATGGCTGTGACTCAGACTTCATTATCTACCTGTTGATCTTCCTCTGTAATGCCTACACGACAGGAGGAAAGTCCTATGAATGGTCCCATTTCAAAGGGAGAAAGGTGCTCAGAATATTGAAGCCACTTGCTCAACTCACAGAGCTTGACTCCCCCAAATCTTTTGACTCCATTACAGGGCTCCTTCATTTCTACGTAAAACGGTTTCTCAGCTCCTTCCTGATACCCTCTAGTCCCTGATGCCTGGCCGGGTTCTGGAACAGTCCATCTTGCCTCTCAGGCACCCAGAGGCCGGGACAGCCCCCCGCCAGCCACACATTCTCGTGCTCTCCAGCGGGGACACCTGCTCTCCCAAACGGAAACCAGCCCTCCCCCCCCGACCCCCCCCCTGCCCTGCCCCTCGCTCCTGAGTTCTGGAAAAAACACCTGGTTTGAAAATCGGATAAACCTAAGAAAAGAAAGGAAACAGGCCGCTGTCCAGAGAGCCCGTGGCTCCTGATGGCCGTGCCTGTCCTCCGGCCACCAAGAGCAGAGGCCCCGACTCACCCCGGCCACCTCCTGGTGCAGGATCCTGGCCGCCTCTGCCCGGCCCAGCCCCAGCTGCAGCCACACCGGGCACGTTTTGATGAGCTTCTCCAGGACACTGATGCCTCGGCGAGGAAGGCAGTTCTTCGGGGCGGCTGGCGGACAAGGCGGCCCGCCGTCTTCCTCCTCCTCCTCCTCGCCCTCTCCTTTGCCGACATCTGGAAGAGGACTGAGAAGAGAACCAAATGATCAGCCCATCCAACCCAGAGAGGGGTTATGACGAACGGGCATTCAACTCAACCGTCTTATTTATTTTGCATCTATGAAGCCAGTGGCCCTTTGGGGAATTAAAGAATGAACAAGCCGTGGTCTTCACTGTAAGGCGCTGATAATAAACTGGGTCGGACGCACACAGAAACAACCAGCTGTCGCACAAGACTGGAACAACTATAACGGAAGCACAGTGTAGCAGAAGCAGCTAATTCCAACCCAGGCTGGGGTCAGGGAGACGCAGCGGGCATTTGAGAGGAGAGCCCTGATGAGGGGATTTTAAAAACTTTTAAAATGAGGTCTAACATACACACAGCAAAATGCACGAGTCTTCCGTATACAGCTAGACAAATGTTTACATATGTCTACACACGTGTAACCCAGATCAAAGCAGAGATCTGTGCCATCCAGTACCGTGGCCACTAGCCACGTGGCGGCATCGAGCTCTTAAAAGTAAGTTGTCTGAATTGAGAGGTGCTGTCAGTGCAAAATACACACAGGATTTCCAAGACTCGGTGTCAACAAAAGGCTGTAGAATAGTTCATTAATAATATTTTACATTGATTATGTGTTGCAATGATATTTTGGATATATTGGGTTAAATAAAACATTATTAAAATTAATTTCATCTATCTCTTTTTTAATGTGACTAGAAAACTTAAAATTGCATATGTGGTTTGCATCATATTTCTATTAGCTGTGCTGATACAGATGTTTCCAGAAGGCTCCCTCGTGCCCCCTCCCAGTCGACACTCTCTGCCCCCCAGGACCAGGATGTGTTAACAGGTCAGGGTAGGGGAAGGACGAGATTCACGAGTCTAAGAAACAGCAAAACGAAAGTCGCGGTCCAGATTAAGAGGCCCGGACCCTCCCCAACAGGCTCACTCCACTCGACCCCCAAAATGCATTGGCAGGAACATTCTGATGCTAGAAAAGGACGAACAGCATCTCAGCACCTCAGTCCTGAGCCAGGTGAGCTCTGTGGTCTGCCTGAGGAGCTAAACCTCTCAGGGCATCTGCAGGGGCGAAACCCCTCATCAGACAGAGAGGGAGATTTATAAAGCCAGGAAGATCGGCTGGTGCCTCCCTTTGCCCTGTGTCCTCTGGGAAGGGGTGGGGGTGTGGGGTCCTAGGACAGCATGCCCCAGAGTCCTGATGAGGGAACAGCATTTCCAACAGGGGAGGGCGGGGGCCGGGCGGTTTGCTGGTTCTCCCTTGTGGCGGGAGGCCGGGAAGTGCTGGATTAAACGGGCCCAGCAGCGCTGTGTTGTTTAAGCAGCCGGGTTTCGCAGAGACCAGACTGGGCAGACGTGTGGTGATGAGGGATGCTTCAACATCAGTGGGCTAAAATCCCCTCCTCCGATGCCCCCACTCCCGAACCCTCACGGGAGGGAACCCTCCCCCTTACGGATGCTGTGTGTGTCGGGGGGCATTTCTGGATGCCCCCTGGGTCCACACTCAAGAGCGAGCCAGGTCACCAGGACAACAGGGGCGTCCCAGGCAGTTGCAGAAATACTAGAGCTGAGGAGGGGGGAGGGCAGCCCCACGGACGTCCGTGGGCTGTGGAACTGAGGCCACGGGGTCTCATTTGGAGCTCAAGGCCAGGCCGGCCTAGCTGAGGCTGGCGTAACTTCACCTCCTCCCAGGTCCGGAGTGTGGTCCCAGCATCTCCTCTGAGAAAGGAGTTAAAACAGTGGAGGCCAGAATTACCCAGAAATAAAGCATTCTGGGGCCTGTCAGCTTCCTCCAATTTCCCTGGAAACACAAAAATATCTTCTGGCACCAAAAGGCTTTATAATCATCCTTAACCTCCTCCACTTGGCCTGGGGCCTCCCCCAGAGGCCAATTAGGGCTCTAATACCAGCTGGAGCGGGAGTGACGGGCTACCCTTTCTTCTCTGCCACTAACTAGGCTTCAATTTTGGCAAGTCTGTTCCCTCTCAGGGTCTCAGTTGCTCCATCTGTACAATGGGGGGAGGGGGCCTGGAAGAAGTCTCCCTTAGCCAGCGGCCCTGGGTGGGAGCTGGGCTTTGGGACAAGGGTCCCCATTCTCTCCTGTAGAACCAACGCACGGGTCAGACAAAGGCTCCGGGAGAGATGAGGGGCTCTGCCTCGCGCTCACTCGCGCTGTGAATATTTTCTGAGGGTCTGCAAGAGCCAGATGCTGTTCTAGGCACTGGGTTAGAGCAGAGAACAAAACAGTAAAAACGGAAGAGAAGCCCCTCACCTCTAGGAGAGGAGACAGGTGAGAGATGAGGAGAACGAGTGACCGGGACTAAGCGAGATGGCGATGAGTGCCAGCAAGGAAAGCAAAGGACGCCCACCCCGTGGGGGACCACTTTTACAGCTGGTGGCCAGGGGAGCCCTCCTTGAAAAGGTGACTCAGTGAACACCTGGATGCAGCTGTCTGGGAAGAGATTCCAGACACACGGGACAGCAAAGGCCTGGAGTTGCCTGGCCGGGCAGAACCTGTGAAGGGGCGGCAATCCAGGCATATGAACATGTTCCCTGGGCTTCTGGTGAGCAACCGGCCACACCAGCCTGCAGGCTTCCTCAGCAAGAAGAAACGGGCCCATGAAGACCCGGGGGCCTGGGTGCCCTCCGGGCCCAGTGAAAGTCTTCGAGGATCCACTGAGCCACACCCGCTCCCCCGCCTCCACCTCCCTGACAGTTGCACCTGTGTCCTGCTTTCAGGGTGACCAAGCAGAAAGCCCGCCCCAGGCTCCGAGCATGTCCCTCTCCTGCTCCAAAACCTTCAATGGCTCCCACTGCCTAAAGAATCCAGTCCAATCTCCTAATATTGAAGGTATTCCTTTT
This sequence comes from Equus asinus, assembly GCF_041296235.1. Classification (NCBI taxonomy): domain Eukaryota; kingdom Metazoa; phylum Chordata; class Mammalia; order Perissodactyla; family Equidae; genus Equus; species Equus asinus. The sequence goes on along the minus strand of NC_091796.1, from coordinate 98,358,794 downwards.
CTGAGCACCCCCTTGTGGAAGACTCCCCTACAAAGGGGTGCACTCCATCTCCCCAGCAACACCTGCGCTCCCCACCCGGCGCTCCTGCTCAGGCTGCTCTGTCCGCCCGCAGTTCCCTCAGATTCTCTATTACTCCCTCAACATTCTCTCCAACAGGCAGAAGTTTATCGGACCAGACAGAGAAAGCAAGACCCACCAAGGAAAAGATGGAACCACCAGGTGCATCAACCCTTAAACTTCAAACAGCTCGTGAAGAAAATGAATACTCAAATCCCAGGCTGGGAGAAAACATTTGCAAAGCACACGTCTAACAGGGAATAAGAAAATTAATTTTTAAAACAGGCGAAAGATCTGACGATATCTCAGAGAAGAAGAGACGCAAAGGGCCAACAAGCAGGTGAAAAATCGCTTGACATCGTTAGTCATGAGGGAAATGCAAATGAAAACCACAATGAGACGCCACAACACAACCACCAGAAGGGCTAAAATTACAAACACTGACAACATCACGTGCTGGGAGCATGGGAATCAGCCAGGACTCACACGCATTGTGGATGAGAATGTGCACTGGTCCGACCGCTCTGGAAAAAGGCAGTTTTTTATAAACCTAAATGTACACCTGTCCTGGGGCCCAGCCGTTCCACTCGGTAAATACCCCAGAGAAATGAAAGTGTGTGTCCCCAGAAAGGCCTGCACAGGAACGCGCACAGCAGCTCTTTCCTCATACTAGTGCAAAACTGGTCCAGGCGGCCATCAATAGGAGAACGGGCAGACAGACATCATGGAATGGCAGTCAGCAATCAAAAGGAATTACACCAGCCACATGGAGGAAACTCAGAAACACGCTGTGTGAAAGTAGCTGGATGCAAAAAATACATACTATGTGAATCCGTTAAATGAAGTTCAAATGGTACACTTAGAGATGTGTATTTACATTAAATCATATGTAAATTTTACGCCAAAACAGTAAAAAAGAACCGTAAGTAAATACCGTACTCTAATTAATGATATGTATGCTAACATATTCAGGGGGCATCTGGAACTTTCTTTGAAATGCATAAAAAGAAATAAGACGGAGTCATGGATAGGCAGAGGGATAGATAGATGCGTAATAAAGCACAAATAAATATAGCAAAATATAGCAGAAAAAAGCACAAAAGAACACATTACGGGTAATGGTGGGTATATGAGTATTTACTACAAAATTCTTTCAACTCTTCTGTATGTTTACTATTTTTTATAGTTAACTGTTGGGGATAAAGTTCTCTCCATCCTTTAAGGCCCAGTTAGAAGCCTGCCTGGGACTAGAAGCCTTAGGTTTGAATCCGGGCTGTGTGATCTCTGGTCAGTTACTTTACCTCTCTGGGCTCGAGTTTAATCACTTGTAAAAAAAATAGTTGTCCTGCAGCCGGCCTGGTGGTGCAGCGGTTAGGTGCGCACATTCCACTTCAGCGGCCCTGGGTTCTCTGGTTTGGATCCCGGGTGTGCACATGGCACCGCTTGGCAAGCCATGCTGTGGTAGGCGTCCCACATATAAAGTAGAGGAAGATGGGCATGAATGTTAGCTCAGGGCCAGTCTTCCTCAGCAAAAAGAGGGGAATTGGCAGCAGATGTTAGCTCAGGGCTAATCTTCCTCAAAGAAAAATAATAATAATAGTCCTTACCTAATAGAGTTATTGTGAAAATTTGATGAGACATCTGTCAAGTGCACAGTACACATAATTCAGTAAATATTAGCTACTGCTTTTCTATCTCTTCAGCCATGTGGCTGTCCCCAAGACAACCTCTGATCCCAGGGGTAACCCACAAGCTTGGGAACCACATGGCTCAACATGAACCGAGACATCAATTTTTGGCACAGAAACAAACCACTTGGAGGATCCTTTACACCTCAGGCCAGCTGACGCTGTTGAAAAGACAAGTGAGACCTGGGGTTATCCCAGGAACCTTAGAGACCAGCGCCGCAGGGGCTAACCTCGGCTCCTCGGACTAAACCTCTTGAAGGCCAAAGGCTCTTAAGCTACTGCTCTCCAGGAACTGTCCACCTCGTTCCGTGTGCGCCCTTCTCCCTGGGGCGCCCGTGCAGAAGTGACAAGGGCTCGCTCAGGGCCCCTCCGTGGTGACCTGGCAGCCAGAGGATCCGGGGCGTGAGACGCATCTCTGAGCGTCAAAGGCCGCAGCAAGGTCGAGAGGCCAGAGGAGGAGCAGCTGAGGCTGGGGGAGACCCGGGCCTCGCTCCGGATCACAGGAGCAGCAGGAGCGGGGACCCGGGCACCTGCTCTGACCAGGCAGAGAAGGGTAATGGGGCCAGGCAGCCGCCTTCTAACTCCTGAATCCCTGCAGACTTTGGGCCTGGGGTCACGTGAGCTCTCTGGGTGCCCACTTGTGACTGCGAATGCCCGTGCTGACGATGGAGCTCGGGGATGGGCCGGCGGGCTCAAGCAGGATGGCAAAGGGGGAAATGCCCAGGCCGGTATCAGGTCTGCTCTGTTGTGACTGTTGCTAAGCAGCCTGGCCACATCGGCTCTACCTGCCAGGGACGGTCACTGAGCCCACATAGCATCAGATGTGTCATCTGCCAGCGGGGCCGGTGACCCCAACACCCACACCTTCCCTCCCAGCAGCCACACTTCAGCTGAGGCCCTGCAAAGGCAGCCACAGGGACCTTCGGTAATTATTGGTGCTGTTCGTGCGAAATAATGAGCCTCAGAAACTCGAGAGCAACTCCGCCAGAGTGAGAAGTCATTCCGTGACTCGCTTTCCCTCTGCTCCTGGGAAAAGAGCAATTAGGTCTAACCACTGGTCCTGACAGCCTGCCGACACCCAGGCGGCCCACCCGGAAGCACGGGGTCGAACGCAGGAAACCCGGCCCTGGGCTGCAGGGACCAGCCTGGACTCCGCATCCGGGCACATTCCGGGAATTTTCTCACCAGCTCCCCGAGGGACGAAGTCAGCCGGTACAGGTGACAGTGCTCACTGGCCTGCTGCCTGTGTCCTGTCTCAGGCCTGCTAGACTCGGGAGAAGGGGAAAGCTCGCTCGGGGCGGAGCGGCCCAAGGGGGCTGCGGTGTGGGGTCGGAGCGGGCGTGGGGCAGCTTGGGGTGGGGCCCCCGCTGGAGGCTGCCTATCTCGAAGGGAGGCACAGAAGTTTCCAGCCCACAGGGGCGCTGGCTCTGGGCCACTCAGGAAGTTCCGATGGTGCCTCATTGTGAGGAGGACTGAGGCCCCTTGTGCAGACGTGGCCAGAACTCAGGGGGAGCGTGGGATGGAATGGGAGGACTGGGCAAAGGCCATCTCCATCCCACACACAATCCCGGCCTCAGGCAGGCCGGCCTCCCAGCGTCACCGGGACCAGGGTGCCCTGTCAGGATGGAGCGGCCGGGTCCCCGCCCGCAGAGGGCTCTCAGGCCAGCGGGGACCAGGCGTGGCTCCAGGAGAGATGCTCTGGGATGGCCGGATCACCTGTACAAGGTGCGTGAGTACACAGACGACATGGGGCGGGGCGGGGAGGGCCTGGAGATGCCCGTCAGGGGAGCGACTTGCCTGTTTCGTGGATAAAGAGCCCACACCACAGGGTGCCCCCGGGTGGGCCTCACACACACTGTGGGGGGGGGTGCATGGCGTCCCCCAAAAAAACGAGTCATGTCCTAATCCCCACTGCCTGTGAACGTGACCTTGTTTGGAAAAAGGATCTTTGCAGATGTAATTCAGATGGCGACCATCCTAGACTTAGGGTGAGCCCTAACCCTAACGACAGGTGTAAGGAGACGCGGAGAGACGCCAGGGGGCCGTGCGAAGGTGGACGGCAAGACTGGAGTTAGGATGTCCCAAGCCAAGGAACGCCAAGGACTGACGGCCACCGGCCGCTCCGAGGGAGGCACGGAACAGATGCTCCCTCAGGGCCTGCGAATGGAACCGACTCTGCCGACACCTTGATTTGGGACTTCTGGCCTCCAGAACCGCGAGAGAGCCAACCTCTGCTGTTTTAGCTGCACGGTTTGTGCTAACTTCTGCCGCAGCCCTAAGAGATGAACACACCTACCATACACCTAACGGTCTCCTATGAAGATGAGGACACTGAGGCACAGAGAGGTTAAACAGCTCACCCGAAGTCACACAGCCAACGAGTGGCAGAGCCGGAGTTCAAACTCGGGCAATCTGGCTCCAGAGTCTGTGTTTATAACAGTTACACTATTCTAGCTGTTGGAGAAAACTCTAAGTTTCCCTCGTTTGTGTATCCTCACAGTACCTGGCACCGAAACAGGGTTCAATAATGTTTCTTATCCCATTTGGAATATATCCAAACACACGTGGAAACAATTTCCAGAAGGCTATGTAAGACACCATTAAAGACATTTATTTCTGAGACGTACAGGCGGTTTGTTTCAAGTTTTTACACTAATTATGCATTACTTATATGATTAAAAAGCACCTTGAGTAAATATGTGAAAATATACCCGTTTGTCACATAAATGCATGCAGGGTGGACAGCCGTTGGCTTTGGGGTCTCCCAAGCCCGGTTCGTATCCCCGCTCTGCCCTGCCTTGCTAGGGGGGCGTGGAGGCCTCATCTAACCACTCTGACCTCCAGTTTCTTCTTCTGCAACATGGGGAGTATCTATACCAGCTGACGGGGCTTCTCTTAGGAGAAGATGAGACGAGGCAGGCAGGCGCGCGGCGCAGAGAGGGCAAAACCCCCTACTATGTGGGGGTGGCGAGGTACAATGTCTGCAACGTCCTCTCACGAGGTCCAGAAAAAAATAAGAGAGAGACAGAACCAGCAGATGTGATAAGATGTGAAGAACTGGCGAATCTGGGGTACTTACAGGAATTCATTGTACTATCTTCGTAACTTTCCCGGGAGTCTGAAATCATGTCAAAAGGAAAAGTTTTAAAATCAAACAAACCAAAAGCTAATGTTGAGTGCAAAAAGCAAGTGACAGAAGGAAGAAAAACGTTTATATAAAGTGTAACAAACGTACACAGCAGTTCTGTGTCTTGTTTGTGGACGCACACACACACCAGGTCAGGAGGATGGGTACCGCTGAGGGGTAGGAAGAAAATGGGCTCAGGGGGCCGTGTGGAGGAGGCTCCAGCTGGTTCTGTTATGATCTATTTATTTTTAAAAGATTCGAAGCAAATATGGCAAATTGACAGGATTTAACAAAGATGAATTATGGGTACTCAGGGCATAGCTGTGTTTTTCTCTACACTTGAAATATTTAATTAAAAAACAAAATGAGGGGGCCAGCCCGGTGGCCGAGTGGTTAAGTTCACACACTCTGATTTGGCAGCCTGAAGTTCCCCGGTTCGGATCCTGGGTGTGGACCTACGCACAGCTCATCAGGCCGTGCTGAGGCAGTGTCCCACACAGCACAACCAGACTTACAACTAGGACATACAACTATGAACTGGGGCTTTGGGGATAAAAAAAAAAAGAGGAAGATTGGTAACAGATGTTAGTTCAGGGCCAATCTTCCTCACCAAAAAAAAAAAGCTTACCAAACCCCCCCCCCCCAAATGCACACACCTTTCCCCCAGGTCCCAGAGCACATCCCAGGCCAAGGAGATACAGAGTAGGGGGTCTCCACACACCTAGCCTGCCCCTTCTGCCAGGGCGATTTCCCCAGGATAACTCCCACACTTTTTTCTTGGCGTTTTAACGTCATTTCTGGAGCCTGAGGGTGATCAAGGTAAGCAGGACGAGTCCAGCCCTGTGAGTTCACCCAGGCAGCTGAAGAATCAGGCCCCAGGGGGCTTTTTGGGAAATCTCCTGGCAGCTGCTACAAGGTCACCAGAGCAGAAGTCAGAGAAGGTCAGTGGGGGCGTTTCCCTCCCTCGTGGCAGCCACAGGGCTTGAGCCAAGGAGCAGAAGCTGATGCCAGAGGGAAAGACACTCCTGCGGAGACCACGCTGGCCGGCACAGTGCCACCCAAAGGCAGGCGCTGGGGCTGGGAGAACACCTGCCCCTGAGGCCCAGATGCGACGAACACGGTGAGCCGCTCCCCGCTTGGAGTCTCAGTGTCCTCTCTGTAAGCAGGGACACGAGGCCACCTGCCTCCGAGGTCGTGTGAGGGTCAAACGAGACAGTGTAAGGAAAGCACTCGGCAGCAGCTGTCGCTTCACAAGTGGTACTACTGGATGAGACAGGGCGCTGGGGACAGCTCGGGAGGAAGCCAAGCCTCGTCAGACCCTGCGGAGCCCCAACGAATGCCTGTGGGGAGGACCCGGGAACCCTGGAGGCGGGCAAGCCACCCAAAGACCAGCTGGGGCATTTGGTTTGGATCAGGGGTGAGCTAGTGAAGCCCCTGTCTAAGGCCACAAAAAAGGGCCCGATGTGCCCGTTTCCAGGGTATAAATACTCCCATCATGGCCAGCATCAAGCCATCGACGGTTTAACAACCAGCTTCAAATTCCTGACTGTTTAACAGCAGGCCTTTGCCAGCCTCCAGCTGCGGCACCCCGCTGGAGTTTTAAGGCTGTCCTCTACCTCACACGTTCCCCTAGGCACTGGCGTCCTCTCTGTACCATCCCAATAAGGTAGTTGTATCTGTTTGAATACCTTGAATGACGGGGCGCTCACTACCTCACTGGGCAACTCATTCCGAGAAGCAATTCTCAGTTTCTACTGAGATGAAAGCTGTTCCTCTTTAGTTCCTCTCGTTGTTTTTTCTACATTTTCTCTGCTTTAAGGGTTCCCATAGAGCCCCTGAACTATGTGAAGACGGCTGGCACATCGCCTGCCCGACACCCCCAGGGTCGTCTCTTCTCCAGGTTGAACAGCCCGGCTCTGCCCCACGGCTGCCCAGAGGTAACATGTATCAGCTCTTTCCCTGGGGGCTGATGCCGAGCTGGGTGTTTTACATCTAGCGTCTCCATGCATTTGCATGTGGAGCGGTTTGTTTTTTAAAAACATTTTAAAGGGTACAATTCACTCGTTTTCGGGTTAATCACAGAATTATGCAACTATCGCCATAATTGATTTTAGGGCTTGTTCACCACCCCAGCAAGGAATCCCGTACTCATTAGCAGTCATTCCCACTCCCTCCCCACACCCCAGCCGGCGGCAACCGCTAATCGACTTTCTGTCTTTGTAGATTTGCCTTCTGGGTATTTCCTAGATGGAATCTTACAACGTGTGGTCTTTCAGTTCGGTTCCTTTCACTCGGCGTAACGTTCTCAAGGTTCATCCATGTGGTCACGGCTCACAGGCGTATCTCAGAACGTACTTCATTTCTTTTTATTGCCAAATAACACTCCACTGTCTGTGCACACCATGTTTCACTTATCCACTGGTGGACGGACTTTTCGGTTCTTCCCACTTTGAGGCCATTGTGAATAATCCTGCTCATATTCACAGACACGTTTTTGTGTGGACACTGTTTTCAACTCTCCTGGGTAAATACCTAGGATCGGAATCGCTGCGTCATATGACAACTCTACGTTCAGCATTTTGAGGAACTGCCAGGCTGTCTTCCAATATGGCTGCACCAATTCCCGTTCCCACCGGCAGCGTTTGAGGCTCCCAATTCCTCCACGTCCTCGTCAACACTTGTTATTGCCTCTCTCTACTACTACAGCCGTCCTAGTGGGGATGAAGTGCGATCTCATGTGGTTTTGACTTGCATTTCTCTCATGTATAATTATGTTAAGCATCTTTCAATTATTGGCCATTTCTATATATTTGCAGGAAAAATGTGTATGCAGATCCTTTGCCTGTTTTAGAATCAGGTTGTCTTTCTGTTGTTGAGTTGTAAGTTCTTTACATATTCTAGACACAAGCCCCTTAGAAGATGTACGATTTGCAAAGATTTTCTCCCATTCTGTGGCTTGTCTTTTCATTTTCTTGGTGCAAAGGTCAGGGTGTCCTTTGAAACCACAAGTTTTTAGTTTTGGTGGAGGCCAATTTATCTATTTTTTCTTTTGTTGCTAGTAGTTTCGGTGTCATATCTAAGAAACAATTACCTAATCCAAGGTTGCAAGATTTACCCCCATTTTCCTCTAAGAGTTTTATAGTTTTACCTCTTACACTTAGGTCTTTGTTCCGTTTTAAATTAATTTTTGTGTATGGTGTGAGGTAGGGGTCCAACCTCCTTTTGCACTTGGATATCCTGTTATCCCGGCACCATCTGTTGAAAAGACTATTCTTTCTCCATTGAATTTTCTTGGCAATCTTTTTGAAAATCAGTTGACTGTAAACCATGAAGTGGTTTTGAGGCCCCTCATCACACTGTTTTTATCCTGCTGAGCATCCTTCTGTCTTTGTACCTCTGAAATGCAGAGTCTCAAACAGGGAAATGATTTCCCAGGTGTGCCTTGAGCAGCTCAGACAGGAGCATGACCATCACCTCTCTCAATCTAGATACTCTACTCCTATTAATGTGACCCAAGACAGCATCAGCTTTTCTGCAGCTACATACACACTCTTGGGAAATTTTTTTGGAGTTTTGAGTTGGGATCACATTGCCGAAGTGAAGGGCGATAACAAGAGTTTATGAGATGAGTAGTGACATGACAAATGCTGTATTTACCAGGAGAATGGGTGTGTGATATAAAAGAAATGGCACTGAGCTCACACTCAGGAGACCATGGTCTGGTTCTGTTGTTCACTGTGACCTTGGGCAGCTCACTTCCCCTCTCTAGGTTCACCGGCCTCTTCAGTAAAATGAGAAGGTTGGACTAGATCTGGGAGGGCAAGCAGGCTGGATTTCCAGGTGAACCCCAGTTGACTGGCAGCAGCTGCCTGGACCCTCATGCTGAAGGCTCGGCAGAGAAAGAACGCTGGGATCTGCTGATGATGTCTGCCGCGGGCTCTGCACGGAGAGCTGCAGCAGCTGGTTATGTATTTAGTGAGCATGGTCAGACCAAGGACCAAGGTCCCTTCCAGCACTGTGAATTCCACGATTCTGGACTCAGCTGACCCTTGGCTGGGTGCCACCTGCAGGCTCCTCTTTCAAGCCCGGCTGGCCCTGCCCCAGCAGACAGCCTGGGAGAACGCAGGCAGCCAGGCCGGCTTCTCCGTGGCTCCCTCTGCCACGTGCTTTTTCCTGGACGTGTGGAAGCTGAGCCGCAGCTGCTGCCTGGTTCCACCTCTGGCCCAGCCTGTGGTGGACGCAGGACCAAAATCACAGCTCCAGGCCGACCGTGGAGGTCACAGGGAGATGGAAGAGAAGCAGCTGGCTTCAGAATTAGCATCTCTCACACGGACAACGTGCGAATGCTCGGCAAACACCTCCAGCCCAGGGCCACAGGCTAAACAACTGCGCAGGGCCCTGGTGGGTCCCCACAGTCGCCTGGGGCTCCAAGGACAGTGTCTAGAGCATCCTGTTGTGAGCAAGTTCCACTGGGCTTCTCCTCGCCCAGAAACCCCAGGCCTTCCAGGACAGGTGGGGAGCAGAGGGCAGCTCAGGCCCGACCCCCGGGGGGTGAGCCCCGGGAAGCCGGGGGGCTCAGGGGCCCCTGCCCACAGCCTCTCGGAGGGGAAGTCAGCTTAAGCAGGTCTTCCGGACCCCGGAAGTGCTGAGAACAGGTCAGGCTGTCTCAGTTTGCACGTCACCACCCACATCAAGGGGTCTAGCAGGTCAAAGGCCTTCGAACTTTCCACACCTGTGTGTGCTGCGGGCCTTCTGCGGCCTGCGTGTGTCAGGCACTGCCCAGCGCCTGGTCCTGCCTTCAGGCTGCCTGCTGGGTGCTCTGCTGTCCCCTAGGGGCTCCACCTGCCCAGGCTGAGGCGCACCGGGGCCCTGCCGGGACCCATGGGAGGCACCTGGCTTCAGCGGAGGCCCTTTCTGGTGGCTGCTCCCCCTGTGCTGGGCCTCCTCTAGCCCCCATTTCTCAGACGTTCGATTGCTGGCTCACAGCTCCCCCTGCCTGGCCTCTGGCCCTGGCCCCTCTGTGCTCTCGAGATCCCTGGACACCCACAGCCTCCCGGGAACCCGGGCTGAGTTCCTCCACCCTCCCTCTGTAACCTTCTCTGGCTCACAGGTCCCAACCCCTTTCCCTATCTCAGCCAGCCCCTGGAGCCCAGACTAACCTGACTCAGCCTGCCTCTCCTACGGACCCCTCCTAGGCTAGGACTGTCCACTCCCATCGGGACCCAGCTCATAGATGACAGTACCAATCCGTCTCCAGTGCTGTGTGCAATCACACCTTGAGTGATGGTGACGGCTGTGTGGACCAAGAGATTTAAGCAGGGGCTCGGGAACCAGACAGCCTGGATTAGAATCCCAGCTTCGTGGCCTTGGCGAGTGACTAAACTTCTCTTTTCCTCAATATCCTTACATTTAAAACGGGGAATAGAAGCATTACTACCTTATGGGATTTCTGTTCAGGAGAGCGCCCGCATATAGCAAACACTCCATGATCGCATTATCATCCATTCACTCATCCACTAAGTATTTACTGGGCATCTACTGTGGACCAGACACCATTCTAGACTTATCATAGTAACACTTACAGAAACAGTCATACACAGTGAAAGCTGATGACCTTTGCCTCCCCTCCCCACCCTAATCCTTAGAAACTTCCCTGAACACGGGGACGGTTACTGGAGAAGACAGGATCTGGGGCCCAATTTCCTGGCTGGGACTGAAGCTGGAGGCCGAAGGGACACAGGAACCCAGGTCACCAAGAGCAATGGGCAGCCCGTGCGCATCTGTGTGTCGAGATGAGCTGAGGCCGTCTCTGCAAGGAGGCAGTGGGGAGGGACCCAGGGTGCCTGGGGGAGGGTGGGGCTGGGAGGCTGGGGACAGGGGCGGGAGGGGGCCACTTCACTGGAGACGCTTTTGTACCTTTTGAATTTGAACCATGTGACTATATCAACTATCCAAAATATCAGTAAAACAACTTGAAAAAGAAGAGTTCTCGTCGAGGGGATTTCAGACGTGGGACTGAGCTGGGCTCTGGACAGGCAGATCCAGAGAACTCTGCCTTCTTGTTTTGGCTAAGACTGCATATTGTAGGTCATTTCCCTTTTAGAATCTATAGCAAAAAGATATTCTAAACAGGCGAATAAAGCTTAATGGACAAAGAGGTTCGCTCCAACGTCACTGACTTACAGTTGACCCAAACTGGAAACAAGCAAAAGGTGAACAATACCACTTGTCACAAGCCAGTTTCCTCTGCTCCCCTAACTCTATGTCCCAACGTCGGTCACATCTACTGCTGTGTGCCCGGGCCCAGCACAGAATAGATGTTCGGTAAAATTTTTTTAATGGTTGAGTGGTTAAGGAAATATTAGTACTAAGAATTGGCAACATTCAACCACTTTTGACCTATAAAGAAAGCAATTTTAGATAGTCAATCTATACAAACATTGGAATAATATTTCTGTAAAGAGTTGCACATGTGCAAAAGGATGCACGGACAAAGATGCCCATTGGATTTCACTGGAGCATTGTCTGTAATGGGGAAAAGACTGAAAATAATCTAGGTGTCCATCATAAAGGAACCAAGTAAATAAATGGACACTATGCAACTATATTCTCTTTTTTTTTTTTTTTAAGGAAGATTAGCACCGAGCTAAACATCTGCTGCTAATCCTCCTCTTTGTGCTGAGGAAGACTGGCCCTTAGCTAACATCCGTGCCCATCTTCCTCCACTTTATATGTGGGACGCCTACCACAGCATGGCGTGCCAAGCGGTGCCATGTCCGCACCTGGGATCCTAACTGGTGAACCCTGGGCTGCCGAAGTGGAACATGTGCACTTAACCACTGGGCAACCGGGCAGCCCCCTATGCGACTCTTAAAAAAAGAAAAAGAATGAGGAAGCTCTCTGTGTACTGACGTGGAAAGGTTTCCAGGATATGTGGTTAAGTGACAAAAGCAAAGTAGAGAAGGGTATGTATATGGTGCTCCCTTGTTGGGAAAAAATAATGATTACTTGCATTTGCATAAAGCAACTGGAAGAAGACACAAGAAACTAATAACTAATAACCCGGAGTGGGAACTGACATGAGGGACAAAGGAGGGAAGACTTTTTCACTGTACATCTTATTAAAAAATATATATTTATTTTGAATCCTGTGAATGTATTACCTACTGAAAAATAAATTAATAATGTTTCCAGAGGTTTCTGTGTGCCAGGTGTTGCTCTAACTGCTGAGCACATATTAACTCAGTAAATCCTTTAAAATAACCCTCTAAGGTAACTCTGGTTATTATTCCCATTTTACCGAGGGGGAAACTGAGACTCAAGTTAGCAACTCACTAAGGCTGTGGAGTGACTAAGTGGCAGAGTGGGACTGGAACCCTGGCAGTCTGTGAGTCTATGGTCCATGGTCCATGTTCTTAACCCCTCTGCCAAAGCCCTCCAGATGTCCGCTTACAGTGTGAGACAAAACGTTAGACAGCAGAGACATACAGTGTAAGAATAGAGAGACGGAAGGTAGATTTTGTCCGTGGAGCGGAAGACAATACCGTCAAGGTATGAATTCTACGCAAACTGATCTAAAGGATCAACACACTCCCAATTAGCATCCCACAGGTGTGCTGTGGAAAGCACATGGAGATACAAAGGGCCAAGGATAGCCAAGACATACTTGAGGAAGGGGGCAGGACCTGGTCTGCTGGATATCAAGTGATTACAGAGGCACAGTGAGTGATTAAGAGGGTGTGGGGTTGGCGCAGGGACAGCCACGCTGTCTGTGGACTAGAATCGTCCAGAAATAGACCCACACATCCACGGTCACCTGATGTTTGCAGGGTCACAGCAGAACACCAAGGAAAGGACAGTCTTTGCAACAAAATCTGCTGAGACAACTGTGTATCCACATGGGAAAAAAAGAAACTTGACCCCTCTTTCAGGCGTATACAAAAAAAAAAATCAGTTCCAGGAAGACTCTGTCCTGACCCAAATGCGGAAAGCAAAACAAGGAAGCTTCTAGAAGAAAATAAAGAATCTATTCATAATCCGATGGAAGACAGACTTCGTAAACAGTACACCCCCCCCAACCTTAACTAAATTGGTAAATGGGACCGCATTAAAAGGGAGACTTTCCGTTCACTGAAGCACCACGAAAAGAGTGGAAGTCATGCAAAGATTCTCCCCAGCGTGAGGAAGGAGGGAAGCTGGAATCAAAACCACGAGAGCCCAGAGAACGGCCGCGAGGAGGAGACCACAGCGCGGTGGGGCTCGAGGATGCGGAACAGCCAGACCCGCCCACTCTGCCTCTGGGAGCGCCCGAGGGGCCAACCGCGCTTGTTCACCCTGACATTAAACAATTGCTCTCTGCTTCTTTACACTGTTCTCTACATTCTGAGTTTTTACACGGAGCGTTATTACTATGAAAATCAGAAAATAATAAGGTGAACATTTCAGGAGAAACAATGAAAATGGAAGAAGAGATGCCTAGGAGTCAGTCTTCCTAGAAGATGGATTTGCTGGCCTGGGTCTCTCCCTCACGGAAGATTCAGTGGGACGAGCAGGGATTTGAAAAGGTCCCCGCACCCCTGCTGGCTGCACCCTGACAAGCCAAGGGGAAGGGTGCCTTGTCCCTAGGAGACAAAGCTGTTCCAACCCTCCCCTTCCCTGTGGCCTCTTTACCTTCTCTCAGGCTCAGTTTCCCCATCTGGGAAAACACGGCATTTCGCATTCTCATACCCACCGGGCCAAGCAGCTGGCAGACCGGATGGAACTGCATCTGAAGAAGGTGGAGACCCAGACCTTTGTAAAGTCATGAAACAGGTCCAAATGAACCAAACTGAGCCCCCAAATTATTTTTCAGCTGGTAGGGTTTCCCCAGTTTACGGTCTAGCCCGTGCTGCACGATGACGGCAATGTTCCGTCTCTGCACCATGCACTGTGGCCACCATTGGCCACGTGTGACCACGGAGCACCTGCAATGTGGCCGGTGCACCTGTAACTCCATTTTAACTCATTTAATTTGTAAAATAGCTACATGTAGCTGGTGGCTACCATGTTGGACAACAACGCAGCTCTAGACTTTTCTATCTTTTAAATCTTTTCAGTGTGTGTGAATTCCTGTACCACGTGTGGGATTTGTTTTTAACGACAAAGAAAGAAGAAATGAGATAAAAAGGAAAACTACAGGCAGTTCGAGCATTATTACCATCAGCCGGGACCCTCTTGGGAAACTTCTTCAGGGAAGGCCGTTCCGCTCCTGGTCATCTGTTCCAGTGTTTAGGGCCCCTCGTCTCCGGGGCCGCCCCACAGCCGGCTGCAGGTCAAGACCCCTCCTCAGGGCTGGCTCTTGCACACGGCCCCCCGCCCTGCCCTCCTGGGCTTGTCCCTGCACAGCTCCCAGAGTCCTTGCCCACCTTCCTTCTGCTGCCTTCTCCTCCCCGGGGAGGGACCAGGCCGGGAAAACAGGAGCAAGGAGGCTTGGGACTCAGAGAGCTCTGGGGAGGCACGACCTTTGTCCCTGCCAGCCCCTCTCGCTCCAGGAGCAGCCACAACGCGTGGTGGCCCATTTGCCCCACTGCGACCCTGGCCTCTGGCCCTCCCTGCTGCTTACTCACGTCTTCTGGGGCTGAGGCGGGGAAGAGGGAAGGAGACCACAGCGCTCCCCTCCTCCACCTGCCGCTGGGGCTGAGGAGGGGGAGGCGGGCAAGCGTGGGGAGCAGCAGCCTCATGGCAGACAGGACTCCTCCCCAAAGGGGAGACAAGGGGCCTCCTTGCTGTCCCTCAGGCCCGCCTGCTGGATCTCAGTGGGGATTTCTCTCTTCTCTCTTATCCGGAGCTTAACAGTGGTGCAATAAATGGTCGCTGTGGCCATTATAAATCCTGGACAGCTCCGAGTGGTGCAGAACGTGCTTTGCCTTAGAAAGGGAGCCAGGTCTATTCTAGCGTCAGGCTTGCTGTGTGTCCTTGGGCAACCCTCCCTCCCTGTCTGGGCCTCCGTGCTTTCAGCAGTAAAGGAGTGAAAAGTACTCAGGGGTTGCTGGGAGGCTGAAACATGACCACAGGGTGTGAACCCCTCTTTCTCAGATGGAGGTGGGGTCAGGCACAGAGCTGGCCCAGGGCTCAGGGGAATGCAAGGCTGATTCCCGACAGCCCCCCACCCCCCACCCTGCGGCACTGCCAGCGCCTCGAGGACACAGGCTGCTGACACCAGGCCCCGACCTGCACCTTGCAGGAAACTACTGCAGCGTCACCATCGCTCCGCCCCTGGTGACACTGAGTCATGCTGCAGCCCCCCTAACAGTTGTGGTGACCACATTTCCTCTGGTGGGGGAGGAGCGCGCCATGTGCACAAACACCCTGGCCGCCTGGTCCTGAGGCTTCTGGGCAGCTGCCACCTCCCGGGCCCAGGCCCACCTCGCAGAACAACGGACACCCTCCCCACCGCCTGAAGTCCCTCCCTTAGGGCTGTATCCCTTTTAGGATTTGTTCCCTGGTCCCGTCCGTGCCCCCCCCCCCCCGCCCCATTAGACTTCACGGTGGGCCCCGTCCCGCAGGCCTCAGCGTGAGGGAAGTCATGGTGGTGAGTCTCTAAGAGCAGGAGGCTGGAGGAAGCCAAGGACACTGGCTCATTCGCTTTGGGGGCTGTTGGAAGGCACTGGGGTGGGGAGAGAGTAAGGAGCTGTAAGGAGCATCCCAAAGCACGAGAGGCCCACTCCCTCCCACGCGGGTTAAAATGTCTCCCAGCGACTCCAGGGACAAGGACAACCTTCTGCCCCTCTTGGGTTCTTTGCCTGGTCCATCCATATAGGGCTGACTCAGGCAGGGGTCACCCCCAAGGAGGTCACCCCTTCAGAGGGACACAGAGATTCCAGCAGCATCGTCCCCATGACCCAGGCACATCTGGACCAGGGGAGGCAGCAGGGCCCCCGGAGCCCGGGGATGCAACACAGGGATGTGGCGAGTTCAGGGGCTGTGGACAGAGGATCTGGACCAGCACAAGCCTGGCTTCTGGTCCTGGCTCTGCCGCTGATTGCCGAGAGCTTTAATCGGGTCACTTGCTATGCCTGTTTCCTCACCTATAAACGGGGCACTATAACCCCAGCCTCACATGGCTGTGACAATTAACTGAGAAAAAGCTCTTAGCAAAGGGGCCTGAAGTAAACCTTTGAGACATAAGCGCTGTGATTACTGCTGTCCAATCTCTGAGCGCTCAGAATCTCAGCTTTCTATTTGCCTTGATGGATATGTTGCTCCTGACAAAGATTCTTCTGTTAGAATCACGGAACATGAAATATTAGCCATGACCGCTCCCCTTCTTGGAAACCATCCTTTCCAAGCCTTGAAGTTCACTGGAGCGCAGCAAGAACAGAGCCTGGAGCCCAGAGCCCAGAGGGATGGGGCACGTCCCGTGGACTCATGCATTTTAAAGAGAGACCATACGGAGGACAGACGGGCACTTCTTACCCCAGAGGCATAACCTGCTGATGGTTGAAGTGCAGACAGTGCATGGGAGAGATCTGGGGCCAGTTTATCTACACGGCGTGGATACAGCCCATTCTCATCGTGTGCGGCTGTCCAGTCTGTAAACTCTCCCCGAATGCTGAGCTAATGAACACGGACCCACAGCTTCCAGGGGAAACGCAGGGGCTGCTGTGAGCCCCTGGTCACAGCATTGTTTGCCAGCTGATCAATACATAACCTTGTCTTATGTGTGTTTCTGTTTAAAGACACTTTATTTAATACATATTCTTGATTCATTAATATCGAACTCCCGGCCAACAGCGCCGTAGCTCAGGCCTGGACGAAGCCCGTCTAGCACACAGGTTTTCCCCGTAGGGCCCACCCCAGCCTTCTCGCGCTGAGGAGCACTGCACAGCCCTTCAGTACGATGACTGGGGGCATTTTAAACCGTGAAATCATCAACAAAAAGCAAAAAAACGTGGCACTAACTAGACGCTGACAAGGACACTTGGTTGGAGTGTGAGCTGGAACAAGAAGGCAGAGCGTGGCCTCGTGCAGACTCAGGCGGGACGTGCACATCCCAGAGTCAGTCTTCATCGCTCTGCACGTGTCTGCAAAGGACCTCGAGAGCAGCCCTAATACTGATTTGGGGTGACAAACAGATTTTAGCGAGTAGCGAATTTGCGAATATGGAGTCTGTGAAGAATGAAGATCAACTGTGAATGTCCCTTTGTTGGGCTGGCCCTGGTGAACCCTGGCCTCAGAGCTGGCTCTCCACGAGACCCTGGGAGGGGCTGTGGCATTTGAACCATGACCTGCCCCACCTCCTGCCGTGGAGCCCAGGCCAGGCACCAGCTCACACTGAGCAACGGGCAGCCGCTGAGGCTGCTGGGCTGTCCCCTCGGTCAGTTCCTGTCAGTGGCAGAGAACATATTTGGGAGGAAAAAGGGAGGACGATATTAGTGGCAGCTGCCGGGGAGCCTCTGCCAGCCCCAAAGTCTGAGGAGGCCCAAGAGCCACTCACCTGGGCCTGCCCCACCGTGTCATGAGCAGGTCACACAGTTGGCAGTCTTTATGAAGAGCCTACTGTGTGGGCGGTGCCATGCCATCCCCTGCTTCACACAGAGCCTGGCACACAGTGGGGCTCTGTACCTCCACGCTGTGCGAATGGAGAAGCAATGATCAGAGAGGGCAAGGAGCCAGCTCAAGGTCTCACAGCAAGTGAGGGCAGACCTGAGATGGGGCCCAGAGGAGGATGCCGTCCACAGCCCCACAGGGCTGCAAGAGGCACCACAAACTGGCTCGCTGCCGAAGGGAGAGTGGAGCCGACGAGAAGATGTGGAGCTGGGACCCTCCGGAGGCCCATGGACCATGATTCATTTTCCTTGAACACCTACTATGTGTCAGACCCTGTTCAAGCTCCTTACGTGTATTAGCTCCTGTAACACAAGAGCTCTACGAATTAGGAATGCCAGCAACCCATTTTACAGATGAAGAAACTGAGGCAGGCAGTATAACGTGAATCCTGACAGCTTGCTCCAGGGCCCACACCCCTAACCATTATGCTACGCTGTTCCACCTCTGAACACACACAGGTCCAGAGAGCCACGTGGAGCCACAGCAGCCATCCTCCCCTGGGAGGCGGAGGCAGGAAAGGTGGCCTCCTTACCACCACAGTGCAGGCCAACCCACCACCAGGTTCCTTCCACACGACCTCCCAGGTCCACGCCAGTGGGCCCACCTCTCCCCACTCCCGCTGCCGAGACCCCAGTCCAGCCTGCCTTGCTGCCCGCCCAGACCCTGCAGGAGCCTCCTTCCGGCCTCCCCACGTGCTGCCCCCCAACCCCCACCCCAGGCCCCTCTACACACAGCGCCGCAGCCTACCCGTGTGTTCCCCACGCAAAAACCTGGCCCAACACGCCAAGTTTGCCAGGCTTTATTTGTATTCGCCCCAAACTGGAAACAACCCCAAAAGCGCGCAGGTGGTGCAGGATCCGTCCGGGCAAGGAAACAGTGTCAGTGACAAAAAGGAAGGGCCCCCGAGCCGCAGCGCAGGACCCACCTCCACGGCCCTTGGCCACGTGGAAGGGGCCAGACCCCAGGCGGGGCTCAGACGAAGTCCTTGAAAAGGAAAAACTCGGGGGAGAAGAAACGAGTGACGCCAGGGCTGGGGGAAGGGAGGGGACTCTGGAGGCACGATCTGTTCTCCATCCTATTTTGGTGGCCGTTGCACAACTGTCTCCATCGCCAAAACGTGGAGAAACATACACTAAAAAGGGTGAATTTTACTCTATGGCAATTTTAGCTTGTTGTGGGTTGAACTGTGTCCCCCAAAAAGAGATGCTGAAGTCCTAACCCCCCACACCTCAGAATGCGGCCTTATTTGGGAATAGGGTCGTTGCAGACGTGACGAGTTCAGATGAGGTCACGCTGGAGCAGGGTGGGCCCTAATCCAACGACCGACCGGTGTCCTCATGAGAGAGAAGGAACAGAGACGACACACAGGAGAAGACGGCCATGTGACCACGGGGGCAGAGACTGGAGCGAGGCGGCTCCAAGCCTGGGGACCCCAGGGATTGCCAAGGGCCACCAGAGGCCGGAGGAGGCAGGGAAAGATCCCACCCGGAGTCAGGGCGTGCGGCCCCGCACCACCTTCATCTTGGACTGCCGGCTTCCAGGACTGGAGAGAATGGCCATCTGCAGTTTAAGCCCCAGCTTGTGCTACTTTGTCACAGCCGCCCCAGGAAACCCACAGAGCTGAGCTAGGAACGGGGACCAACGGTCTCAATCCCCGTGGCCTTCAGGACACAGCCTGGGGGCCTCTGCTGTCAGGGCTCCTCCTGCATGTCCCCACTCCGTCCCCGCGGAGGGCCAACGTCAGGACACAGCCTGCAGCACCCCTAGCATGGCCTCAGTGGTCCGCCCCACACCCATATTTACCTGGGAAACGCCCAGACATCGCCGAGCTTGCCCTCCCCCGGGAAGCTCTCCCAGATGCACCCTGGTCTCAGCAGACAGCCCTCGGCCAGCCGGGGACCCCAGCACTGCCTGTTCCCACAAGACTGAGGGTCCCTGGGACAAGGACGGGTCATCACTGGACCGGCACCGTGCAGGCGGGAGAGGGGCTCCAGGACCCTGTGCTGGGTGGGAGTCAAAGGGCTCCATGCCCAGCTCGGCCCTGACCCTGCAGAGGTGGCCAGGGGAGTCTCTGGTTGCTCCAGCCACAGTCTCTGCTCTTAGCGCACCGCCCCCCCCCCCGCCCCCCCAGAGCCGACCTCGGCTTGTCCAGCACCCCCCCCCCCACCCTCCGGCTCAGACTTTCACAGCCCACAGCCCCCTCCACAAGCTGCAGGCCTCACGCGGCCCCTTCCCGGCCCCTTCCCGTCCCCTGGAGGCTTCTACCCTGGTCAATCCGGCGTCATCTCTCCACTTGGCATTCACCCACCATACATTCATTTGACAAACGTCTTCCAGCCCGGTGCTAGATACCCTCCCAGAGCTCACAGCTCCCACCCAGCACGAGTGTTCTCTGAGGGGGGCACCCTGTGCCCAGGACAGTGCTGATCTGGCAATGAGACCCCACGAGGGTCACAGTCTCTGTGCCCAGGAGTTCACAGTCTAGCGGGGCCACAGACAGAGAAGACGCTGTGACAGGCATGAGGAACATGGCTCCGAGGGCGCCAACAGGTCTTCTGCTGGCCGGGATCCCTGACAGTCTGTGTGCCTTTGTGTAAATAAGAAAAAGGTGCTCCTTGCTTCCCATGGATGCAGGTACTGCCCTACCCCACCCCCACCCACCTGATATCTCACACAGTTTGGCAAGAGAATGAAGTTTCAGCCCCCACTTGTTTCTCTCTCCGCCAGGTGCCTTTGTGCAGTGAACAACCTGCACAACTGTGTGCACCAGCCCAGGGAGGTTGACAGCCTGGAAGGCTTTTTGCAGGAGGTGGAGGTGGGGCCTGTGTGCTTAGTCTCAGAGGCAGGAAAGAGCTGAGCACTTTCCAAAGGCTGGAGGGAGAGGCCGCCAGGGAAGCTGATGTGCCTATGCCCCCATCTCCAGGGCCTCACGCAAAGGAGCAGTGAGGTGCACGAACAGGGCCTTGGAAAGAGCCTGGCTCCAGCTGTGAGACCTCAGGGCAACCACTTCCCCTCTCTGAGTCACAGACTCGTCTGTGAGCAGGGGCTGCATCAGGGGGTCTCCAGAGCAACCCTGAGCCCTGCTGATGCTGGAGCCAGGGGTGGGGGCGGCTTCGGCCTGTGGCAGGAAGACCCCTGGCTGTCTTTCTAGGCACTTCAAGGGGCACTTGCCCAGCCTTTCAAGACGGCCCACCTCGCTCCATCCCAGGCCAGACACGGGGCCTCTCAGACGGAGTCCCGAGGGCCCCGATCCCAGGCGGAGACCCTGGGCTGTGGGAGGGCAGCTCAGAGCAGGCTGGGACAGGCTTCAGAGGAGCCTGCGCCATCCTGGGAAAGGGGAAGTCCAGCCGCGGCCATTTCAGGACAAACCTGCCAAAGGCCGGGCAGAGAGGGGAGGGGACTGCTCAAGACGCCCCGTGGCCAGTGGTCAGCACAAACCCAGCCTGGCCCCCGGCAAGCACTCGGCAGAGAGATGAATGAATGCACGGTGGCAGCCAACCAGGACACGGGCACTGTTGAGACTGGGCCCTGGCCTTGCCAGTGCTGTCATGGTGGGGACCCAACCTCAGGGGCTACACAGGGAGGGTCAACCCAGGAGAGCTCTCCACCAAAGCACAGGTGGGGAGACTGAGGCTGAGGGAAGAGACAGGGCTGCCTGTCAAAGCACAGAATTTGGGAGTTGGAACTCAAACCAGAATAACTAGTCTGAAGCTTCTGTTGAAATCTAAAACTCACAAACACCCAATATGAAAAAAATGTTTGCAATCTAGTCCTTGAAATAAGAACCTTGGTCAGCACAAAACCACATCTCCTTGCTCCTCCTCTGCCTCCTTCTCATCTCCAAGAGGACATCAAGACTTGGTGTGGCCCTGCAAAGCAGCTTTAGTCTTTCTGGCATATAATCTGGTGCTATGTGACAAGACATAAAACTCTTTTGTGTTAATTAGGATTAAGTTTGTCTGTAAGTAACAGAAAATCTAAAATAACAGTGATTTAAATAAGGTAGATATGTATTTCTCTCTCATATAAAAGTCTGGGTGAGTAATCCAGGGCTGGAATGATTCAGCAACATGTCTGGGACCCTTACTATATTATTGCTCCACCTTGCATAGCTTCCATTCTCAAGTTCACCTCAGAGTCCAAAATGGCTGCTTCAATTCCAGCCATCACATCTGCACTCCAGCCAACAGGAAACAGGAAAGGAGAGAAAGGCATGCCCCTTCTCTTTAAGGACCTCTCCAAGCAAATTGCATTCTCCACTTATATTTCACCATCCTGAACTTCATCACAAGGCCACAGCTATTGCAAGGAAATTTGGAAATGTTCAACTAAAATTTATGCCCAACTAAAATTCAGGGGCCAACCAACAGGCTCTGCTTCACCCTTGAACTCAAATACTCCAGGATGGCGGTAGAGCACAAGGAAATGGTCCCTAAACCCTAGACCCACATAAGTTTTCAGGAGCTTCATTTAAAACAGAGGAGACTCAAGATGAGGCTGACACACGTCTATGCCAACTCCAAAAATTAGAACGATCATAACATGACGAGGCGGCCAAAGACGGTAGTGGGTGACCTATGACCACAGCATGGCGTGTAGAAATGCGCACAGGAAATAACACTCGATGAAAAAAGAGGAACACAGACTAACATATACACTCAGATCAAAACCGTGCACACGAAGATGGAAATTAAGTAAATATGCGTTGGGACCGGGTGCAGCCTCCAAGAGTTGAAGTGCTCCACGCTTTAAATTTCACTATTTTTTTGTGTCTGTATGCGAACTTTTTTAGGTATATAATAAATTTTTTCTTGAAAATCAACAGCACACACACACACAGCACACACACTCCCATATACATTCAGGTAACAGCTCCCAATGGTCTCACGACCCAAACAGCTCAGAAGATACTCTTCCTGCAAGCACGACCGCAGCCCCGCGAGGCAGGGGTCGTCGCTGCCCTTGGCAGAGAAGGACGAGTGTCCTGGCAGCACAGGCACAGTGGCTCACCCAGGCTGCCCAGCCACTAAAGCAGCCCTGCAGGCTTCACCACCACGGTAAAATCCCACTCTTCCAGCCGTAGCCGAGCGGGCCCCACCTCCCTTTCCAGCCCATCGCACACAGAGCCCTTCCTCCCCGTCCCTGCCCCAGGCTCTTCAGGGCTCCCACACAGCTCTTCTCCCTCCGGGATCCCCTTCTCTGCATACGCCTGAGTTCAGCTGTTACAATTCTACTCATCCTTCAAGACTCCATCCAGACGCCACCTCTGCCAGGGAGTCCTTTCGGCTCACCACAGCCTAGCGTAATACCGTCCCGGCACCTTTTTATATAGCGCCCTGTACTGCAATTATGTGCATATTTCTCTTATTTTCCCTAGTAGATAAACTGAAAACTGCTAGATGTTCAATGAATGTCTGGTAAATGGATGGATGGATGGGTGGATGGATAGATGGATAGGTGGATGGGTGGATGGGTGGGTGGATGGAGAGAGGGAGGGATGGATAGATGGATAAGTGGATGGATGGATGGATGGATGGATAGATGGATGGATGGATGGATGGATGGATGGATAGATGGATAGGCGGATGGGTGGATGGGTGGGTGGATGGAGAGAGGGAGGGATGGATAGATGGATAAGTGGATGGATGGATGGATGGATGGATGGATGGATGGATGGATAGATGGATAGGCGGATGGGTGGATGGATAGATGGATGGGTGGGTGGATGGATGGGTGGATGGAGAGAGAGATGGGTGGATGGAGAGAGGGAGGGATGGATAGATGGTTAAGCGGATGGATGGATGGATGGGTGGATGGAGGGAGGGACAGATGGATAGGCGTATGGATGGATGGATGGGTGGGTGGATGGAGAGAGGGAGGGATGGATAGATGGATAAGTGGATGGATGGATGGATGGATGGATAGATGGATGGATGGATGGATGGATGGATGGATGGATAGATGGATAGGCAGATGGGTGGATGGATAGATGGATGGGTGGGTGGATGGATGGGTGGATGGAGAGAGAGATGGGTGGATGGAGAGAGGGATGGGTGGATGGAGAGAGGGAGGGATGGATAGATGGTTAAGCGGATGGATGGATGGATGGGTGGATGGAGGGAGGGACAGATGGATAGGCGTATGGATGGATGGATGGGTGGGTGGATGGAGGGAGGAATAGGTGGATGGATGGATGGATGGATGAGCAAGACATTTATTGAGAAAAGAATCCTTGAACACATTTTAGATGGATGCTCTGTCAAAAACGTCAAGAACAGAAAGAAGCAAGCACAGGAAATGCTGTCACCAAGTGCCATCAGCAGAGAGCTAAGTCCTTGCTTTGAAATGCAATGTCCCTAGAGAAGTTTACAGTACCAGTCCCTGGCGCTGGTGAGATTAAGGGAGCTGGGGAGAGGGAGGCTAGGGAGACAGGTCCTGGTGAATTCCTTCCTGACAGCTTGCTCCTTTAGCCAGAGATCGCCAGACTGCGAATTTCAGGGGCAAAGCCCTTTATTTCCTTGGCCCCTTGGAGGTGGGTGAAGAAGCACACTTATGGTCCCTGGGAGACCTGTGCCGGAGGGGAAGCCTGCCCTGCTACTGAGTGGTCCCCTCTCCATCCCTCTCTCTCCTCTTTCTGTCTTCAGAACACAGGCTCCTCTGTCAGCGCTGACAGCTCGTATTGAGCGTCAGTCAAGGAGCCGGGGTGGCGGGTGGCATGGGAAGTCCCATCTCTTGACTAGGGAATAAAAAGTTCTCGGCTTTGATAAGATCCCAGAGTCGGTGATGAAATGGGGCCCCTTCATGGGGGGCAGAGTCCTGCAGGAGAGCCCGCGAGAGCTGCTCCTCACCGACAGGCTCAGGGGTCCCCGCCCTGGCCTCCCTCTCCTGGAATCCTTACCCACCCTGGGCTCCAGGCTCGTGGGTGGAGCCAGGTTCTGGGGGAACTCACTCCGTCAGCTCCCAGGAGGGAGCGTGGGGGGGCCCTGCCCCTGGGCTGGCGCTGTTACCCCATAGGATGTGGCCTGAGCGTGCGCCACGGCTGCTGCTCTTGCACACACGTGCAACAGGCCTTGACCACAACCGCTTGCCAGGCTGTTGCTTCTAAATGAGAACTGACATTTCATAGCAGGCTGGTTCGTTCTTGCAAACCTGTGCACCCCCAGAATTATGGGCAAGATGGGGTTCTGCTGCCCCTTTCGAAGCTCCTGACACCAGAGGTGTTTCAGCCACTGGGGCAGCCTCCTCCGGGCCAGCCTCCTCCGGGGCCCCACCCCGTGGAGGGAGCCGCACAGGGCCCTCACTGGCAGGTGGAAAGGGCCAGAGGTGGCGGCCATGATGGCAGCTGCCAGATTCTTCTATCAAAGGCCCGAGGCTGACAGCCACAGGGGCATGGAGTCAGTAAGGGCCTCCCCACCACCCTGTGGACACCCAGGCCGAGGGAAGGGACGGGTTTCAGTAGACAATACTGCGTGTGTGTGTGTGTGTTGGGGGGGTGATGGAGAAGGCACAGTGCGTCATCCACTGCCTGCACCTGCACAGGGACGGCCCACCTCAGGGCAGCACTGGGCATGCTGTAGGGAGGCCCCGGCCTGCCTGCAGGAACTCCTCCCCTCAGCTTGGGTGTGCCCCTGACCACTCCCTTGCTGGGCCTTCCCTCACACCTCGTCCCTCTTAAACCCCGACAGGGCAGCCTGCCCAGCCGGGACCCCAGCGGCACGAGGCTGCCCGCCGTCTCCGGTGATCCCCACAGCTCCCACCCAATGGCCGGGAGCCACACCCAGAGAGGCCGCTCCAACGTAACCGTCCCACCTCGCCGGCCCGGCAGCAGGTTCCACCAGGAAGCCGGGGGCCCTTCCCCAAGGCGGGCTCCCCAAATCGGCGCATTTTTTTTTTAAACCAGATTTTCAAAAACAAACCCACAGCAGTGAAAAAACATTTGCTTCCAGGCAGTCGGTCAGGGTGATGACCCAGAAGTCTCTTTCCCGGGTCTGTTTCTTACGACAGGGGATGTGCCTGTTCTAAACTGTTCCACAGGCTGCCCTTCCAGCCACCGGGAGGAAGAAAGGCCTCATCTCTGACTCAACCTTCGATGCCCTGAGTTCCATGTTGCTCTAGGACACCAGCTTCTGGGACCCGATGGCCAGTAATTCGGGGAGTCTGAACGTCAGACCGAGCAGGGACCTCAGAGATCACTAAGTTCATTTCTCAGATGGGGAAACTGAGGCCCAGGGAGACTAAGGGGCTTGCTTCCTCGAGCACAGTCCCAAATCACCAAGGCCCGGGACCTTAGAGAGAGCCTCAAGCCCAACTATGTCCCACCGCATGCAGGACCCCAAGCGTCTTCTGATCAGCAAAGGACGACGCAATTAGGTTGACTCCGACTGCCAGGCGTGGAGGGACGGGAGTGGGGCGAGGGGGGCACGAGCCGGTACATCCCTGGGGACCCGCTGAACCAGCCAGGGTCCCCCGGAACCTCTACACCTGGCTCACTCCATCTTTTTGGCTGAGGACGCAGAGTGTGTTTGAGATCCGGAGCTGGCTTTGCCTTCTCCCCGCCTCTCTCGCAGCGAAGCGAGGGGCGCACAGCTGGGGAGGATCAAATGAAGAGAAGGGGCTGTGCAGGGTCCCTACGCAATTCCCTGGGTGGCCCAGCCACCCTCCTCGCTCCAGACTGGGGGAGGGGTGTGGTGGCCGCAGGGGGTCATCACCTGCTGCAGAAGGGGAGTTGGGGTCTTCACCTCCCAGTCTTGGGTGACCCTCTGCGCCCCGCCCACCCCCCCGAAGTCTGGTCTGCCTTGCAAATAGTTCTAGAAGTTCAGGACACAAAACAGAATGCTGTGGGGCGGTTTTTAGAATCCCGCTCAGTATATCATCATCCTCAGCATTTAGTGAACGCCAATATGTGCAGGACAGAAAGATATGGAAAGAAAAGATCTGGTCCCTTTTATTTGGAAGTTTAGAATCTAAGTAGGAAGACACGATATTAAATGGGGTTTGGCTTCTCTAAAATTGCTAGGCAAACAAGTAGTCATGCAAAAAGTTTTCTGAGTATTCCAAAAGGAGAACTCTCTGTGAGCTAATGTGGATGGAAGGCTTCCTGGAGGAGGTGGTGGCATCCCAGCCAAAAGGATCTTCGTGGGTAATGGTGGGGAGGCTAAGGGCGGTTGTGCATGGAGGGGAGGTGAGAAAAGGTGAAGCTGCGCGTGGGCTTCATGCAGGACTGGAATAGGGGGTGCAGACAGGGAGCCCTCGAGGGTCTTTCAAATAAGAGATCGTGGTACCTAAGGGTGATTAGGGGGCTGTGGGGTCATGCTGCTTTCCCCACCCGGCCTGAGGGACCTCAACAGTGGCTGGAGCAGCTGTCTTCTGTCTCTATCAGCAAAAACCACACCACCAGAATGGGGCGGGGGTGATGGAGGGGAGAGCAACAGTTTAGAAAGTCACTGAAGCTGTGCTTTCATCTTTAGCTCCAATCTTAAAGAAAACACCCATGTTTTAGACACCCCTGGGGTGTAGGAAAAACGGCAGGTTCAGGGTAAGAGTTATAGGAACCGAAAGTTCTGGAGTTGACCCTCAGAGCAGCACGAGCCGTCTCGAAGCCGACTTGCCAAGAAGGAGATGATTCCTAGCCCCTCACGCCTTTCTGAAGGCGACTCTCTAACAGGAGCAGACAGCTGGGGACACACAGGAAGTCTGGGTCTTTTCTGGGTCACTTCCCCACGTTGGTGCTCTTTCTGGGCACACGGGTGCCCCAAACCCCTAGGGTACCTTGGACCCTGAGGAGGGACTCCACTGTGGGCAGTCCACTTCACTCTCCTCCCCTTTGCCGTCAGTACCCCCCGCCCCACCAGAACTTGCTGTCCCCAGTCCCTCGACCCAGTGATCTGATAATGGAGGGGGAGACCCCCTCTGGAGTCCCAGCAGTTTCCCCCTCCAGGCCCTTGCTCAGGCCCCTCCCCCTCCGAACCTGCCCTCCCCTCTTCATTGCTGCCTACCCCGGCTCTGCCCATCTGTCCCAACCTGGATGACACCACTCCTGGGAGGATCTCGTTGTGACAGCTGGAGTCTGTGAGGGGCTCGGAAGGATGTAGTCTGTGGTTGTGTCACGGTCCCTTCCTTCCCTCTGCTCGGCCGGTGGCTGGGAGGTGCCCAGGCCAGCTCGGACTCCTGTCTGGACAGTGGAGCTCCAGGGTGGCCTGAGAGGGCAGCGAGGGGCCCAGTGGTCCCCCCACACCTATTCCTGCTTGGTTTCCATTTTTGATGTCCCGATCGCCTGGATTAAAATGCAGGTGTCCTCGTGGCATTTTAGGCTGTTAACCCTTGCTGCCTCTCTAAAGATCACTCAACAGGACGCAGGCCCAGGACAGAGCCTATCAAGCGGCAGGAGAGATGGGAGGAGGGCCTCAGGAGGGCTGAGACCCCCATTCCAAGCAGACCCAGCCCTGCACTCCCACCTGCTCCCCAGGGGGGCACTGGGGCTTCTCAGGGCCCAGAAGTGTGGGTGAGCTGGTGGGGTAACCCTTTGCTAGAGTCTCCTTTAGGGTCTAGATGCGAGGGGGTCTCCCAGCCGAGTGCCAGCCAGGCTCACCTGGGAGCATGAGCCCCTCCTGAAAGCAAGGAAGCCCTGGTGGGCGGGCAGAGCTGGGACCCGGCATCCATCACCGGCCCCTCTCCAGGTGGGCCCCGCCCTGGAAGAGGCCTCCTCTGAGAGCCTGGAGTGGCTGAGAGCTCCTCTCCGGGGGTTCAGCAGGACCCCCACATCATGTCAGGCATGAGGCAGAAGGCCAGGCCTCTCAACCCTGGGCCTTGCCCAGGCAGTCCCTGGCTGCCCGCAGGCTCAGAAGACCCCAGTTCGAGGCCCCGCTCCGCTCCGGCTCCAGGACCTCGAGTAAGGCACTTCCTCTTTCTGGGTCTCCGTTTCCTTGTTGTTAAGTTAGGGGATTGGATTAGGTTTGCAATTTTTCCAAGAGTGAAATCCTTTTTTAAAGAAAATCTTAAGCAGACCCTCAACTTATCAAACATGTGGACGTGTGGGCTCTGAGCAGCCCTCCCACTGATCCCTCCACACAGCTGGCCCCCTGGCCCCCCAGCAGTCACAGCTCCACCAGCGTCAGCCGCTGTCCCTCCCGCCTCGCCTCCAACGCCTCAGTGCCTCCGGTCTCCACTGCCCGCTCCAGCCCGGCCACCAGCCTCTCCTTTGGCCACCGCAGGGGCCTCCCTGCAGAGTTCCCTGTTTCTGGTCTCCTGACGGTCTGTCCTTAACGCAGCCCCAATCCAAATCATGTCACCCCTGTGCGACCCCCAAACAGGGCCCCAGGCTCACTTGGAGCACCTGCCAAGCCTTTAGCCCACGCGATGGCCGCCTTCTGTCCTGTCTCCCACACTCCACTCCAGCCCCCCAGGCCTCACGGTTCCCAACACGCCACCCACATCCCCCCCAGGGACTTGCCTCCCCTTCCCCATCTCCTTGGAGCAGCCTTCCCTGACCACCTGCTCCGGAACCTTCCCTCCGGGTTCCCCACAGCCCTGACCCTGACTTTCCACCTCTTCTCCTGGGAATGTCAGCTGCAAGCGGACAGGGACTGGGTGGAACGCCTCACCCAACACAGACACTGTTTGTCAAAAGGGCCTGGAGTGAGTGGCGGAGCCCTGAACAGAGGGAGAAAAAGTGTCTGCCCCCAGGGTCATGGGCAGCCTGTCTGCGTTTTCCCCAGCCCCTGTTTTCAATAAGGAGACAGAGCTTGCTTGCCAAGATCCTCATGCTCTATTCCAGGGGGCTGACACCCGAGTGACACCTCCTAGCCCCTGGGGGGTGAGGGTGGGAGAGGTCCCCTAGCTGTCCGGGCGTCTGTCTCCTGCAGTGAGCAGGAGGGGCCTGAGGAAGCAGGTGGAAAGATGAGCTCAGCAGAGGCCTGGGGACCCAGCCCTGGGTGGTCAGCGGGGTCTGGGGGTGGTGTGGGGGTGAGGCGTCAGAGATGACCACTCCTCCTCATCTTTGGGCACTGTCACACAGGTGGATGTGCAGCCCAGGGAACAAGGGGTGCAGGGGGTGCCCCTGAGAACTCCCTTCTTGTACTTGAGAGTCAAGAAGGACTGGGCTCCAGAGGGGGGAGCGATCTCAAACGGCAGAAGTTGGAGGGGGACAGACTGCAACCCGAGTTCAAGAATTCCTTTCTTAGGGATCTGCCTGTCAGAAGGGCTGCCCCTGTGGTGGTGAGCTCTCCATCGCTGGAGGTATGCAAGGAATGCTTCAGGAATGTTGTCAAAGGGATTCCTGTACCTGGGGCAAGGTTAAATGAGATACTGTCTAGGAACCCTTCCAACCCAAAAGGTCCTCCTAAATAAAGGGATGTTTTTAGCAACAAATCAATATTTACCCAACACTTAGGATGTCCCAGGTACTGTTCTAAGCAGGTCTGGGCTGGCGCGTTAACCCCTAAATACTAACTCATCCGATCCTCACAGCCACCCCTTGAAGCAGGTGTTCCTTTTACCCCCAATTTACAGATGAGGCACGGGCCAGCCTCTTGTCCTGGGTTAACAGCTGGCAGGCAGGGGGTTACACTCAACAAACAACAATAGTGATAATAATAACTAGGAAGAGTTTACCCCTTGGGCCAGTGTGCAAAACTTTTTATGCATTATCTCATTTAATCCTCCAAACAACTCTAAGGGGTAGCTACTATTATTTATCTTCATTTTATAGATAAGTAAACTGAGGCACAGAGAGGTTAAGTCACTGGCCCGGTGATGAACAAAGAAAGGCAAGAGGATGTGGCTAAGGCCAGGTCATCTCTAGTGAAAAATGGGAAGTTGGCCAGGTCAGGACCCTGGCCCCTCACCCCCACCCCTCCCTGGTAAATTCCCCCTAGCTCTACCCTGCAATATTGGGTGTGGTGGAGACGTGCCCCTGGGGAGGCCCCTTCCCCACAGAATTTCCAGTTCCTCCCACCGGACGGCAGTTGTCTTTCCAAAGGTCCGTTGCACGGGAAAGCTTCCAGGCAGAATTTCCGGGTGGGGGAGGCGGTGGGGGAGGGGGAGGAGGGAAGCATTCAGAGGAGCTGAAGGGCCCCTCCAGGCCACCTCTCCCTGCAGAGTGGGAGCCAGTCCCCTCCAGCTGCTTGCTCCCCAATCCCGGGCTGTGCAAGATCAACCCAACCCTCTTGTTTTACAGAGCGGAGAAGCGAGGCCTGGGAGCTGAGGTCACGGAGCTAGGCCAGACAGCAGCCGGGTGTCCAGCACAGAAGTAGGCCCGGGACTTTCAAACCCAAAAGTCAGCAATGGCTCCCCCGGGGGCGCCCATCAACCCTGGCACCCAGAAAGGTTCTACGACGCTTTCCCAGGAATCCGCCTCCGAACGGGAGCCTCCTCAACACCCTGAAGCTTCTCGGGACTCCCGCTGGGCTGGGCGGGGATGGGGGGTGGGGGGGACCTTCTCCGCGGTGCAGCGCAGCCCAGAGCAACGTCCAGAAGCCCGAGGTTGCCAGGCGGGGGTGGGGGACATGACACTAGACACGAGACCGCTCTCGAAAGCCAGTTCCCAAACCAATTAGGTTCCACGCACTCCAAGCTGTGCCTTCTCCCAGGGGATCCCGCAAGCCACGCGCAGCCCGTGCGCCCTGGACCCTCCCCAAGCACCAGGCTTGGCAAAGGGCGGTCCGAAGGTCACCGTCTCCGGACCCGCCAGAGGGGCGGGGGAGGGGAGCCCGGTGGGTCCTCGGTCTAGGCGGGCTGGGCAGCCGTTGGGTCGCGGGTGGCTGAAGTTACTGGGATCCGTGTCCCCCACCCACGCCGGGCCGGGCGCCAGCGCCGGAGGACGCGCGCGGGGACGCAGGCGAAGCGGGGATGCGGGCGGCTGGCGGGGCCCGGAGCGCGCGCGATGGCATCTAAAGTTCAGGGGGACAGGAGCCCCTGGAGGGGGTCGCGTCCACACAGCCCCTCCGCCCCGGCTCTGACAGGCAGAGACGCCCTTCTTGCACCCGCCCGCCCGCCCGCCCGCTGTGCCGGCGGTTTTGCAGGGAGAGACGTCTGGGCTTAAAAGTTTAACTAAGTCGCCGGGTCCTGCAGAGTCACCAGGGCCGCCCCCTTCCGCGCAGAACCGGGCTCAGGCCTTGGCCGTAGCCGGGGGTTCGGTCTCGCGGCCGGGGCTCCTCCGGGAGCTGCGAGCCCTCTCGGGCGCGGGGAGGCGGAGTGGGGCCCGGGGCACCGAGGGAGGAGGGCGCGCCCGCCCGGACTTACCCCGCGGGGTCCCCGAGCGCGGGCGCCCCGGCCCGTCGGATCATGCCTCCAGCAGCTCGGGAACGGCGATCGGAGGGGCTCAGGCGCCGGGCGGCGAGGGCCGCGGTGGCCTGGGCGCCCGCATGGCCCTGGCGCTGGCCCTCAGGAAGGGCCCGGGCGGGCGCCGCCGCCAGCCCCGCGCCGGGTGGGGAGCCGCTGCGCTCCGAGCGCCCGCTCCCTTCCACTTCCTGTATCGGGGCGCGCGGGCTTTCAGGAAGAGGCTGGCCTTGGTGGTCAAGGGGGTTTTGTCGAAAGCCTGGCGGCGGCGGCTCGTAGCCCGGAGCCCCCTGGGGCACACGGAAGCCGGCGGCCGCGCCCCCGGGGCCGGGCCTGGCGGCGGGCGGCGTCCGGCCGAGGCGCCGCTGCGGGCGCCCCACGGCGGGCTGCTGCCTCTGCGGGCTGGGGCGGCGGCGGGGGCGGCCCCGGAGACCCGCAGGGACGCCTGGAGGAACGTCTCCAACTCTGCCAAGAGTCGCGTGGGAAGGAGGGCGCTCCCCGCTGCTCCCGCCCCGGCCGCGGACCGGCAGGTGGGGAGACCTGAGCTCTGCGCCGGGCACGGCCTCCCGCCTGGAGGAACCTCAAAATTGCCCAAGGGCAGCCCCAGACCAGAGGCAGGGCGCCTCCTCCACGTCCCTGACAGGTGGCCACGCTGCCTCCTCTTGGATGCCTCCACTGACGATGAGCTCACGACCGCACAGGCAGACTGTCCATCCCCCAAGCCAGGCATCTTAATTCACCTATCCTGGGTACACACCTAGATGAGAGAAGAGGGAAAAAGCCAGTCAGCTCACACAAATACAACATCCACACCAGGAGGCCTCTCTTCTAAGTGCCTGGGCACTCCAAAATGCCTCCTGAGCCGGTGTTGCCCTCAGGGCATTTCACAGTGACTGGGCAGGACTGGACTCCACGGGGTCACCTCAATCTAATGCAGGGTTTCTTGGCCTTGGCACTATCGACATTCGGGGGCAGGTAATGCTTTGCTGTGGGGGGCTGTCCCGCATATTGTAGGATGGTTAGTAGCACCCTGGGCCTCACCCACTAGACACCAGGAGCATCACCCTCTCCTGTAACAACACAAATGTCTCCTGCCTTTGCCAAATGTCCCTAGTTGAGACCCGCTGGTCTAAGACTGCATTTTGTAGATAAGGAAACTGAGACTGAAAGGGAGGAGGTGACGCCCGAGGCCGCACGGCAAGTGGAGGTGCAGATGGGGCTGAGGCCGGGGCTCTGGTAAGAGCATCACGAGCCTCTTTGCCCTCCACACCTCTGCCCTTCGGCTCCCCCCTCACAGCCTCCTCCCTTCTTCCCTGGCATTCACGCCAGATCAGCCTGGCAGACAGAGAGGAAAGAGCCCACATCCATAAACACGTGGAAAGTGCAGCCTCCTGGTGGGGAAGTAACTGGTGCAGCTGCTGTGGGAAAGAGCCTGGCAGTTCCTCCAAAGGTGAACCAGCACTGCCGTGTGACCCAGCCATTCCACCCCTAGGTGTGGACCCAAGAGATGTGAACACGTGTTCACACAAAAACTCGTACTCGAATGATCACAGCAGCATTATTCATAATGGCCAGAAAGTGGAAACAAGCCAAATGTCCATCAACTGATGAATGGGTAAACAAAATGTGGTATGTCCATACGATGGAATATTATTAGGCCATAAAAAGGAATGAAGTACTGAGTCATGCTACAACATGGACGAACCCGGAAAACATTATGCTAATGAAAGAAGCCAGTCACAAAAGGACCACATACTGTAGGATTCCATTTCTATGAACTGTCCAGAAGAGGGAAATCTGTAGAGACAGAAAGTAAATTGGTGGTTGCTCAAGGCTGGGGGGAGAGAGGAGAATGGGGAATGACTGCTAGTGGCTACAGGGGATTTCTAGGGGGAGGCAAACAAAATGCTCCAACGTTGTGGTTATGGTTGCACAACTTTGTGGCTATGCTAAAAGCCATTGAGTTATAGACTTTAAGTTGGGTGAACTGTATGGTATGTGAATTATATCTCAATTCAACTATTTTATTTTTAAAATATAGCCTCCAGGAGGCCACCCGGACTGCTCCAGCCACATCACTTCCTCCTCTGCCCAGATCCCTCCAGGCGCCCTCACTAGGTCATAACCATGCCCACTGACCCTTCCTCTCCCCCAGAGCAGGGGTCGTCTTCTCCACATCTCCCTGGATGGGGCTGGAGCTCCCTGTCTGCAAACATCAGCTTTGAGGACAGACTTGTGTTCACGTGCAACCCCAAGGCCTCCAGGTGGGAATCTCAGGCCCGGTCCCTTCCTGGTGCCCCAGCTGGCTCATCTGTGAAAGTGGTGAGGACTGACGGAGAGGCAGCAGGCACTGGCTCCAGGGTACCATTATTAGTCCTTTGCTGTTGCTACAACAAGCCCGTAGGCCACTCCCAGGCCTCCCTGGGCCCCAGGGACGAGGTCTATCTGACTATCACACCTCGAACAGTCCTTCAGACCCTCCTGAGCTGATCTCAACTGTGAGTAACCCCACTCTTCCATGTCCCCCGCCTTCAAATAAAGCTTCAGCTCCCTGGGCCACTGCTGAGAAACTCAGGACAAGGCCGTCAAAGCCGGAGCTCTCACGATGTCCCCATAGAGGCCTGCATAAGGCGTGCTGCTCACCTGCTCTGTGAAGATGGAATTCCTCCTGCGGGCACCAGATGAGGCCCCACCCTGACCGCGTTGCTAGTCGCTGACCGAAGAGATTGCCAACATTCCAGAAATCTGAGCAGCCTCTCTTCGCTGTGGCCTCTGCCAAGCTTGCCCTCAGCTCCCTTTCTAGGTCCCCTTTTCACTCCCAAGTCCTCGCACCCCCCACTCCTCCCCCAGGACGTGGATATCAGGACTCCTGCTGGGCAGGGAACATGCGCTGCTGTTCCAGCCTGCCAGCTCCCTCCCCTCCCCTCGCCTTTGTTTGTTAACAGTCCCCCAGCGCCTGGTATCCCTTTGAGGAGCCACCTCTCCCCACGTGGGTTCGAGTGGAGATGACAACCCCTACCCCCATGGTAGAGGGAACACGTGATTCTAGTCCGGCCAATCAGAGCCCTACTCTTCCCTGGCACAGTGATTGGCTCATGGATGAGCACATGACCTCAGTTGGACCAATAATATCCCTCCCTGGGGCTTTTTGTTAGGAAACGCCAGCAACCTGCCCCCGCCCCCAGCTGGCCTTAAGCAGGGACCCCGTAAAGTTGGGGCAGCCCAACGGCCGCCTGGGACACCGTGTGGTGAAACTGTACTCCAGGAGAAAGCCGGATGCAGGAAGCAGTGTGGAAAGAGACTATGTCCCAGTGACATCCTTTGAGGCCCAGATTCTGATTCGCTGAAACCCACCTGCACCACGAGACAGCTCAGTTACAAGACCCGATCCACTCCTTTTTATTTTCTCCTTTTTTGAAAACTCAAACACAATCTGAGTCGGGTTTCTCTTCGTTGTCACTCATAGGCGCCAGCAATCCGCGATGGCAGCCCCTCCCTCCGTCTCCCATTCCTTGCCGGGTCTGGAGGAGGTCCCGCTGGGACAGGACTGTGGGAAGGGAGAGGCGAACCTTCAACCCAACGCCCCAAAACAGAAGAGGCTGGTTTGCATCTCTGCCCTCCCCACAGACAAGGCAGATCTACTCGGACCCAAGGGGGAGTGGGCGAAGGTCACCTGGGAGGTCAACTCCAATCCTCGCTGCAGTTTCTGGGGACTATTAGGGAAGAAAAAAGTCCCACAGCACAGTCTGCCTTTTCAACCCCCCCAAACCTTGCTCTGGGTTGGATACGGGCCTTTGAGCAAACAAAGCATGCTCTTTGAACAGAAATGTCCCCAGATGTGCAGAGCAGCCGATGTGAGCGGGGGGGGGGGGGCGGGAGAGCGGGGCGGGGGGGGGGGGGGGGGCAGTGGCTCGCGTCATGCTGCCAGTGTTCAAATCCCCGCTGTGTATCCTTAGGCAAGCGGCTCAGCCTCTCTGTGCCTCGGTTTCCTCATCCGTGAGAGGGGATAATAACGGTGCTACCTCACAGGGTTGCTGCGAGGGTTAGTTGAGCTGATATAGGTAAGGGCCTTAGAGCAGAGCCTGGCTTAGTGCTCCATAATATTAGCCATTGTGTGCCCTATGACTAAGGCCCTTTAATGCATCAGTCAACCTCACAGGGAACAAATGGCACTTCCGATAGGATCATTGGAGGAAAGTGTAATAGAGGTGTGGGTGGGGAAGGACAAGGGGGAGATGCCATAACCCTCCCGATCTGTCATCTTCCCCAGCCCACAGCTGAGGGGGGGGGGGGATGGTTACCAGATGCAGAAGCCGAGAGTCCTGTCCTGGAGAAAGGCCCCAGGGGAGAGGAGCAGGGACCCTCAGTCCAGGACGCAGCCTGCTCACGTGACCCTGAGGGAGGCAGCCAGGAAAATAAAGACTCTGACTCCCCTCCTTTCTTCCCTCCAATGTCCTGCAGCCCCCAGTCACCGAAGCCAGTTGGAAGCCAGAGGGTGGGGAGCCCCCTGGTCAGTCCCTGCGGCTATAGAGACGGCCGGGGGGAGGGCGGGAGGGCAGAGCTGTGGAATCGGACAAGCTGGGCTCCGCTCCGCCTCGGCCTCTGTCTGGGAACCTGGGGCAGACCAGCCAAGGTCCCAGACTTGTGAGCGAAGCCATCTTGGACCCTCCAGACCAGCCCATCTCCTGGCTAAATGCCGTGCGGTCACCTCTGTCAATGTCACATGGCACAGGAAAGCCGCTAGACAAGCCCCGCCTGAATTCCTGACTTGTAAAATCGTGACATGGGATAAAGTGGTTGCTTTTTGAGATACTGGGTTTTGCAAAAACAGCTCATTCTGTGCCTTTTTCCATCTTCTTCTGACCCCCAACAAGCCCGCCACATCTCTACTCCCTGTTACTTTGGAGAAATCTTTAAAAACAGAGGAGGAACAAAGCTTTATTATTGCAAAGTCCATCAGTATCCTTGGGGGTCAGCCAGGAGACAAATGTCCCCACTGCCTGGCCCGGGGCGGGGGTCGCCTGGGGACCAGGCTCTGTGAAGGTGGCAGCCTCTTCTCTGTTCTCACCAATAGCTGCCCAGCAGGAATGCAGGCCTGGGCATACAAGGCCTTACAGTTAAAAAAGAAATACTGGAAATCTGGATTTTTATAGGACAGTTTCTGATTGCTAAAACATCGTACTGGCTAGAGAAGTACTTCTGAGGACCGGGTCGCCCGATGCGGGCTGGCTTGGGGTCTGATCAGGGCCTCCTTACGTCCGTCCACTCCAGGACTCCATGTGGCAGGAAGGGGATCTGACACAGGTGTGGGGGTGCCTCATGGAACCCAGGGACTCCCCAGGTTCTGGAAGGGATGGGCCCTGATAGTCATGCTCTGGTCTCTTGCCGGGGACCATGCAAGCTGTCTTCAGCATCACTCTCTGGGATTCTGCCTCGTCCTCTTCTCTCTGCAGATCCCTATCTTTCTTCCCTCCTCTCTGCAGACACAGTGCCCCACAACCCCCAAGTTTTCATGTCTCGGTCACAGCTATACAGAGACTGACCAGCAGCCTGCAGGCCCAATTCCTACTTCTCTGGAGGGACAGTCTGCTTGACCCGTCTTGGCTGTGCAGGGTAGGCAATCTCAGAGAGAAAGGGTGCTCATGAGCTGAGGAGACACCCCAAAAATCTTTTAAAGCAGGCCCCATCCTGGATTATAGGGGTGGCCTCTTGTCTGGTGTCCCGCTTCCCCTCGGCCAGCCGCACACATCAGTGTGGCAGAAACTGGACTCTGCTAAGATCCTTCTCAGGGAAGTCCTCTCCTGCCTGGACCACCAGCTGCATCTGCTTGTCTCACTCCAGGGTCCGTCCCGGAGCCTGTCTGCTCCCAGCTGAAGCACCCTCTTTCCCTGTACTTGTTACGTATTTCTGGACACCGCGCACAAGTTTCTCAGGCTTCAGTGAGCTGAGGGCAGGCTCCTGGGGAGCAGGAAATACATCTTCCTTTTTCATTTTTTCTCTCCCCTCCACCCATATCCAGTGGAGGGCCCTCCAAACAGCAGGCACATAATACGCTCTTGTTGGCTAAATGAAAATGACTTGTAACCAGGGAGAAAGGCCTCTCCATTTCTAGGTTCTGTGCCATTGTGAGGATTGTCCCTCCTTGGTGCTGCCAGAAGATGAGCTAATATCAGGATCAAGAATGCCCTTTGTCCAGAAGGCGTTATGACACGAGTGAGGCACTGAGAGGTCACGGAGGGCTTGTTCTTGAGGAGCTTTCACACTGGCGGGACGAGACATGCTATAGGACGATGCTCTTGGATTCAAATGACAGAAAACCCAGAGTGGACTGAGTACAAAGGAAATGGATCGTCCCACATAACTCGAAGCCTAGGGATCGTGGAGTGCATCAGTTATCTATTGCTGTGTAACAAATCACCCCCAAATTTAGTGCCTTAAAACAACACACATTTATTATCTCACAGTCTTAGTGAGTTGGGAGTCTTGGCACAATTTCAATGGCGGCCTCTGCTTCAGGGTCTCTCATGGGCTGCAGTGAAGTTGTGGGCTAGGGCTGGGGTCTCATCCAAAGCCCACTAGGGAAGGACGTCCTTCCAAACTCAAGCAGTTGTTGGCAGGATTCAGTTCCTTGGGCAGCCTCAGCTCCCTGCTGGCTGGTGGCTGGAGGCCTCTTCAATGCCGTGCCTTCTGGGAATCTCCAACATGGCACCTTGCTTCCTCAAAGCGTGCACGCTGACAAGGCAAGAGAGAGTCTGCTAGCAAGACAGAAGTCACAGTCTTATATAACCTACTCATGGAAGTGGGGTCCCATCACCCTTGCCCTATTCTATTAGAAACAAGTCACGGGTCTTGCCTACACTGGAGGGGAGGGGACTAAACAAAGGTGGGAGGACCACGAGGCAGAGAACTTTGGGAACCATGTCAGAAGCTGCCTATTACAGGCAGCCCCGGGTGCCAGGCCATCAGGCACTCAACGATGCCATCCATCACTCAGGCTTGGTCCCTCCCTCTGCTCTCACCTCCTCAGTGTGGACTTCATCCTCAGGCTCGTTGTCCTGTGGTTCCAAGACGGCTTCTAATGGCAATTAGGATGGTGTTCTCTGGGTCCATCCGGTAGGAAAGGGGAAAGCCTCTGTCCTATGGATGTAATAGAAGTCTGCGTGGTGTGATTGGCCAACCCAGGTCACATGCCTGGCCCAGTCACCAGGAGAATGTCACGCACTGACTGGCTTAGGTGAATGAGGATCCACACTCAGTCCTGGGCTTGGAGGTGACCTTCCCCCAGAACGTGTTGGAGAGGGGCTTAAACCTGATCCAAATTAAGGTTCTGTTGGGAAGGAAGGAGAGAATGGATGTTGAGTAGATAACAACAGTGTCCACTATATCTGTATAGAAATGACCAGAAAAACAAGGCCATCCATGAGGAAACGTTTAGGGTTGGTTGATATATTCATTATTTTGATTGTGGTGCTAGTTTCGTGGATATTTACATATATCAAGGTTTACCAAATTGTACACTTCAAACATGTATAGTTATTGTGCCTGAATTATACTTCAAAACAAGGTGTTTTTAAAAGCATGCCATATCTCTGGTCATTATGTTATGAAAAGCTCAAAAAATTAGGCAAATATTCTTCCAGTTTTCAGAAACCATTGTCTGCTTCTGCAGAGAAGTCATTCGCGGCATCCATGAATGAGTACAGCCCTGACACGTCTTTATCGTTTCACTTCGGCTGTACCCACCAGTGTAAACAAAAGTGTGTTAATTTACAACATTCCTGTGGTTCGTCAGTTGCAACGATAGGTTGGTTACAGATACAAGAGTTTGGCAAAAGTCAGTGAAGGCATTCTGTGAGAATCAATCGGCTACGTGGGATTCATGGCAGAGTCTGGAATATTTTATTATTTAAGCAAACAAGGCTGTGAGTTATAACTATCATTCAAGTTGCTCTGACAACATGGTTCATAACGACTCGGCACCAGGGAGTCATTTTTCAGGATCATTTTCTCTGCTCCCTCCCTCCCAGTGAAGGATGACCCTGGAGTTTAGGGGAGGAGGCAGCCCTTGGGGGGCCTTGAAGAACCCAGCCATCACACCGGCTGCAGGCAGCGGGGAGGCAGCTGGCTCAGGAAGGCTCTCACTCGCCTGGTTATCCCATCCTTCCTCTTGGCAGCACTTGGAGTGAGGGAATGGAAAGAGACTTTGAAACACTGACTTCTGGGAAACAAATACACATTTTTGACAAGAGGCCAGATGATCGAGCATTAGCAGCTCATCATCTCTCAGTTGGCTCATCTACCAGAAGGCAAGCCAGGGGCCCGAGGCTGTTCTCTGGGAAGCAGAGCTCCCACTGTGTGCAGGGCACTGTGACCCTACTGTGCGTCAAGGTGTGGGGAGAGAAATCCCAGGGCCAGGACACAAGGGACACGATTTCCGCTCCCGCCCCTGGTATCTCCGGGTGTTCTGGTAGGCAAGCTTTAACCATGTCTGATTCATCATATGTGACCAGGTTGGGGACTCAGGACAGTTAAATAAATGAGATAAAATTTGTATCCATAGTGTATTAGCTATCCATTGATGCATAACAAATCACCCCCAAAATTTAACAGCTTTAAACAGCAATAAGCATTTTTTTTTTCTTACACAGTTTTCATGGGTCAGGAATTCGGGATCAGCTTAACTGATTGGGTCTGACTCAGGATCTCTCATGAGGCTGCAGTGAAGATGAGGGTTGGCAGCCATTTTGGAATATGAGGCAGAAGGTGTATGCTGAGGAAGACAGAGCAAAAACAGAGAAGGAGGCTGGGTCACCGACGCTATGGAGTTTCACACCAGCCTGGACTGAGTACTCTCGTCTTCTACATGAGTGAGAAATAAAATCCCATCCTATTTAAGGCACTGTTCTTTGGCATTCTTCTAGAGGAAGATTTCAACAGGTAGAAATAAGGGAGGAGCATCGGGCGGGAGTGACTGTGTAAGTTAAGGCCTGGTGGTAGGACCCCACCTGCCTCTTGAGATAGTGATGAGGGAAAAATGAATGACCGCCCAGGAGAGCCTAGGTGCCCACTGCTGAGGGAGGGGTGCTGACAGTCGCTAATCCTCCCTGTTTGTCTTTGGCCCCCAGGGCGAGGCATGTGTCTTATACTTCCTTGCAGAGTGTGCCTGGCAAAAAGATGTTCCGTGACCCGAACCCCTTGGGAGTGAGGCCGTGATTTCTCTCTACTCACTTCTCCCTTTTGGGGCTCTTTACTTCCTCTGAGAATCAAGCGTGCTGTCCTCAAGGCTTCTTCCTCGTGAGAAAAACCAGGGTGGTTCCTTTAAAGCCATGGGTGGAGACAGGCCCCTTGGTCTGAGGGGGAATCTGACCCAGCGCCAGCCTGGGCTTCTGTGTCATCGCGGGTGAGACTCCCCGGAAAGGTGCGCCCTCAGCAGCAGGCTCCTGGGACCCCAGGTTCAAACACTCCCAAACGTGGACTCATCTCCTTCAAGACCTGCTCTGGGGCAGGCTGGGCGCTAGGCGACGGATGCTCTGGCTGCTTTGGAACCACATGCTACAGTTCTGTCTCGGCTCCACTCTCACCCGCTGTGTGACCTTGGGCAAGTTTCTTCACCTCTCTGGTCCCAGGTTGTCTCTTCTGGAAGACAGGTGGAAGCATCTGATCTCACAGCTGCTTGTGAAGATTCTATGCAAGGTGCCGACAGCATCTGTTGAGCAGGAGGCTTGTGGAAAACCTCAGTTTCCCTTTCTTAACTAATTTTTTGTTTTTTATTTTTTTCTTTACTGATATTTGTAAGAGTAGAACAGATGCCCAGCTCCGTGGCTCTGCAGTGCCTTCCACGCCAAGCCCTGCCCCTGACAGGGGTGCCAAGAGGTGTGTTTGGGGGCGTTTGGGTTCGATTCAGCTGCCTTAAGTAATGCTACCTTGGAGAAGGTGATGTCGAGGACCAGAAAGGAGGGCGTGGTGTCCCTGTCCCCGTCCCCCAGGGTCTCGTCCACGGAAGGCTCAGGTGCTGACATCGCGGGGTGTGGTCCTCACAGGGATCCCGGCTGAGGGCAGGGCCACTGCATGATGTGTGGGACCCAGTGGAGAGTGAAAATGCGCAACCCCTGCTCAGAAAGTGTTGTGGATTTCAAGACGACAGCAGACAGTAGACCAAGCACAGGACCTTCTCAGTGTGGGACCCTCTGAGCACGGGCTCTGCATTCGCACAGCTCACATGCCCATGAACCTGGCCTGGCCTGGGGTGACCAGCCATCTGAGGCTGCCTCGGCCTGGGGGTTGCCCAGGACATGGGACTTGCAGTGCCACCCGGCTTGGTCCCTGCACCCTCCCTGGCTCAGCCTCACAGGGAGCCTCGCTGGCCCTCGGACCCCTCCGCCCCTGCCACATCCAGGTCCCTGGCCCGGGGCCCAGGTCAGCCCCGGCTTGAGGTCAGCAGCCCCATGGGAGGTGCTCTGGGCCCTCATATCTCCACGTGCCTGGCCACGCTGCCCGCCCGTGGCCCGCTGGCCACCCCGCAGGCTCTGATGGCCACGCACAACACCTCCTCCCAGAGGCCCCAAGGGCGGAGTGCGGTAAGTGCTAAAGCAAAAATTATTCATGATCCTCGTTAAAGAACGAGGCAGACTGTATTCAAGGAGGGTCAACGCGATGGGCTTGGGGCCACTGCCAGGGGGCCTTGCAGTGCGGGAGAGATTGGGCTCAAATTCAAATACAAGGAAAAGGGGAATTTATATCTGAAGAGCCGGGTCAGGGTCAGTGGATGGGGGTCAATCACCAAGAGGAAGCCTCGGGCAGGCCTCAGAAGGATTCTGGCCAAACCAATCTAGCGGGATTCTCACTGAAGGCAAGCCAGGTGGTCAGACGTCATCCGGGGTCGGTGGAGGACGAGGACCCCGATCAGACATCGTGGGTGACCAGTATGGAGGATGAGGGATTCAGGCCACACTGACTTAGCGGGATGCTTGCTAAAACTGGACAATGCAGAGACAGACACGGCAGTCCGGAAGTCAGGGCCTCGTTGAGAAGAGAGTTTGGAGGAGCTGGACTAAGGCTGGGTCAGAGAGACTGTCACAAAGGCCCTCGGCTCTCTCTGCCCCCA
Organism: Equus asinus; assembly: GCF_041296235.1. Lineage (NCBI taxonomy): Eukaryota > Metazoa > Chordata > Mammalia > Perissodactyla > Equidae > Equus > Equus asinus. The sequence continues at coordinate 98,315,956 of NC_091796.1, read as the reverse complement.
CAGCTGTGAGCTCATGTTCTCTCCCTCCCAGGGCCGAGATCCCCAGCAAGGCAGTGAGACGGTCCCGCCCCAGCTCCCTCTCCCACTCTTTCTCTCTCTTTTCCTCCCCAGGCCCCAGGAACTGAGTCTCAAGGCGGGCAGGTCAGCTTCCACTGTGGGAGAAACTTCAGCCGCTCCCACAGGCTTGGTTCTTGCTGTGCTAACTGAACCCTGAAAATCCTCTCCACTCCCAAGCCCATGTGCATCCTCCGAGAGGTCAAGCGCCACTCTCCCCTTCTCCCCAGGACATGAGCCTCCTGGAGAGACAGCAGTGAGGGAACGAGAGTGCAGTCTTGGGTGGAGCGGTTCATCGTCAGTCGCACGGTGCCCGTGTTTCGCTGTCTTTCCTGGGTGTCTGCTAAACTGGAGGCCCTGGCTGAGGCAGCAGCATCCGGCATCTCACACCATGGGCTCAACGACCCCGTGCAGTAGGTTTTAGGATCCTGGTTTTGCGGGGGGGGGCAGGTCTCGGAGACACTAAGTCCCTTAGCCAACGTCCCACAGGCTTTCCAGACCCCAGCTGGCTCCTCCCTCCAGCTTCCCCGTGGGAAATTTGGGAGCCTTCCTCTCCTCCGCTTTCTCCTTTCTCTCCATAATCGGTTCCCAGATTCTGTGGGTGACAGCACCTAGCCACGAGCCAACAGGTCGCTCAGTGAACATGGAGCACCCGCGCTTCGCCAATCTCTCCTCTCTGAAAGAGTCCTCAGCTTCTGAAGGATCTAGGGGAGAATGCCTCCTGCCTTTTCCTACTTTCAGAGGCTGCCAGAACTCCTTGGCTCATGGCCCCACATCACTCTGACCTCCGCCTCCATCATCACACCCCCTTCTCTCTCGGACTCTCCTGCATCCCTCTTCTGAGGACCTTATGAATACATAAAGCCCGGCAAGGTAATCCAGGATCCTCTCCCATCTCAGGATCCTTAACTCGATCACATTTGCACAGTCCCCTTTGCCTTGTAAGGTGACATATTCACAGGGTTCTGGGGATGAGGACGTGGACTTCTTTAGGGGCCATTATTCTGCCTCCCACCGTCCCCACGGATTTTCCAGCTTGAGCTACTTGGAAATATTTGAACATCTTCATGTCTCCCTTGACTGCCAGGATGATTGGGGGCCCTTCTTTGGACTTTAGCTTCCTTTTCTTTTTTTTTTTTAAAGAGTAGCACCTGAGCTAACAACTGTTGCCAATCTTTTTTTTTTCCCCCTGCTTTTTCTCCCCAAATCCCCCAGTATATAGTTGTATATTTTAGTTGTGGGTCCTTCTGATTGTGGCATGTGGGACGCCACCTCAACGTGGCCTGATGAGCAGTGCCATGTCCGCCTCCAGGATCCGAACCAGCGAAACCGTGGGCTGCCGAAGCAGAGTGCACTCCCAGAAATTGGGGGCACCTTGAAGTGTCGGAGGTAGGCCTTCCATCTCTGCAACCAGTTGGCTTGATGCCTGGTACAGAGTAGGCCTCCAATACACATTTGTTGAATGAATCAGTGAGTGACAAAATACTTGTGTTCTTTCTTGCTTCAAGGCCCATCTGAGAGAGAGAGGTGAAACATCCCCCAAGTTGGTGCCTTTCTATGGCTGGTAGGGGCCATGGGTGAGTATCTTTCTGCTCCAGCCATCATGGCCCCACTGGGAGCATTTGCCTGGTCCATGCCACAGGTGCCTAGCTGGTCTCCCCGCCTCCACTTTCCACGACCATCAACCATTGTCGTCTCCATTTCAAATTGAGGCTGTTCTAGAAAATTCCAAATGCATAATTACCAAATAATAATAAAAGCAATCTTACAAATAAAAGATAAAAAACAGAGGTGATTCCTCTTGGTCTGGAGGTCCAGGAAGCCCTTGAAGGAAGAAGTGTGGGCCCTCTTCTGCAGGACAAGGGGTGGGGAAGCGGTTTCAAGTAGAGGAAACACGATGGACAGAGTCACGCAAGATGAAGATGGAGATGACGATGGTCGATGGTCGTGGAGGGTCTGGAATGGCCCATTCAGGCAACTGGGAGTCACTGAATGTTCCAAGCAGGAGAGCGGTGAATCAGATTCCTGCTTTGGAGGATCCCTCTGGCTGCTGAGCAGAGGCTGGATGAGAAGAGAGGGAGGGTGGAGGCAGGGAGACCAGCTAGGCACCTGTGGCATGGACCAGGCAAATGCTCCCAGTGGGGCCATGATGGCTGGAGCAGAAAGGGAGGAAAGGAGAGGAACGATCATCGTGTCAAGCATGAGGGGTGGTGGGAGAGCTGACACATTGCAGCTGATGACTGGCGAGATGGCGGTACTACAGAAAAGGGGCAGAGCACGAAGGCAACTGGAGGTGGGAGGATGAGTTTGACGTTTTTTGTCCTAACATTTTATTACGAAAATCTTCAGACATGTAGAAAAGTTGAAAAACCCATGCAGTGAATACCCATATGCCCGCCATCTCCATTCTACCATTACCGTTTCCCCAAGCTTGCTTTATCACACGTCTAGCCATGCCCACCCATCCATCTTACGTTTTCAACGCATTTCAGAGTAAGATACAGACATCAGTACCCTTGACCCCTAACCCCTTTAGCCTGCATATCATTACCCAGAGTTCCATATTTGCTTAAGATTCTTTTTTTCTTCCTACTGATAATCTCAGCATTTCTTTCTGTATAAGTTGTTCTCTTTTACTCCATCCACCTGTTGATGGACATTTGTGTTGTTTTGAGTTTTTGGCTATTATGAACAAAGCTGCTGTGATCATCTGCCCACTTAAAAAAACTGGGTTATTTTTGATCACGCCCTTGGGAGGCTGAAGAGTCCAACAGGAGGTGAGAAGTGAGGGTGTGGGGCTCTGGAGGGACTGAGAACCTTGGGCTGGCAGTACCACTTTGGGGGAGGGTGGTGGCGGTGCTCACCATGGCTGTGTCTGGGTTCCTCATCTTGGCTGCACACTGGAATCACATGGGAGCTCGTAAAATCCTGATGCCCAGGCCAGCTTGCTCACCTCTCGGGTAGAGCCTGGGCAGCTGTGGGTTTTAAAGCTCCTGAGAGGACTCGAACGGGCAGCCAGGGTTGGGAACCACAGAGGAAGAACAAGGCTCCAGGATGGAATGTGGGTCAACACTTTCAATTAAAGAGCGGGTGGAGGAGAAGCCAGGGGAAGAGATGGAGAAATAAAGAAGTGGAGAACCAGAGGAGTGAGTTTGTTTATCAGGGAGGACAAATCCATAGTATTAAACCTGCAGAATGACTGAGGAGAAGAAGAGCCCAAGGGTATCGTGGTCGGATGACACATTCAGGGCAGAGGGTGGGATGTGAGACCTCGGAGGCAGTCTGCGGTCGTGCAGTCTGTCTCGGAAGAGAGCTTATCGATGGGGATGGAGGGAGGTTAGAATCAACTCCTCCTCTATGCGTTTCCTGGTGGACATCAGCTGGCAGAGGTGGGCGGCAGAAGCCAGAGGAAGGCTGCTTCTCAAACCAGTGGACCATCAGACCATCTGCACCAGGACAACGGCGAACCTGGAACTGCCTGGAGCACCTTTCAGAAAACATCAAAACTGAGCTGATAGAGCCTGAGCTGTGAAACTGACTAGGGGATGAGCTCCCGGGTGAGGACCCATTCAGCCAAACAGCGGCTACCTCGTCTGGTCTGGGCAGCCCCAGGCAGTGGAAGGAGCCGTGGCTTCTAAGGCTGGCTCTCACAGCGAGTAGCCCAGAGACCCTATGCACAGCACGTGTGCTCTCTGTGCCTCATTTTCCCCATCTGTGAAACGGGGACAAAATCCACCCTGTGTTTCACCGGCTTTGTAATCCAGGAAGCACCAGATGGACTGAGGGACACTGAGAGGCTCAGAACCAAGAGAACGCGGCTGCAGGCCCCACAAAGCTTATGGTTCTGGGCTTACCAAGACAGAGTGCTTCACACCTTGTGGATTGACTTTAAACAGGAAAGAGTTAAAACGAAAGGGTTTCTGACTAACTCTCATTTAAGTATGACTTATCTAAAGTAGAACCTGTGGGAAAGATTTTTAAAAAATATTTTTAGGGGCCGGCCCCATGGCTGAGTGGTTGAGTTCCCACGCTCCGCTTCGGCGGCCCAGGGTTTCACCGGCCCAGGGTTTCACCAGTTGAGAGCCTGGGCGTGGACCCAGCACCGCTCATCAGGCCATGCTGAGGCAGCGTTCCACATGCCACACCTAGTAGGACCCACAACTAAAAATATGCAACTATGTACCGGGGGGGGGGGGGGGTGGTTTTGGGGAGAAGGAGGAAAAAATAAAATCTTCAAAAAAATATATTTAAAAAATTTTAATTCATTGTGGACTGATATTTTTATAAGCACAATAAAAAAATCACTAGAAAAATGCAATGAGAAAATATAGTCAGATATTAAATTAGTCACACATTGCCATAAATGTTTATATTCTTGTTGCACATAACAATTCATGAGCCAGACCACACTGTGAGTAGGACTGACCTATGTCCTCACTACTCAGAGGGGACCAGCAGCATTGGCATAACCTAGGAACTTGCTAGAAATGTGGCATCTTTGCCCCATCTCATTCCTGCTGAACCAGCCTCTGCTTTTGAACAAGTTGCCCAGGTGATTCATGAGCAGGTTAAAGTTCCTGGTGGCACCTGAGGCAGCTGGGACTCAGGAAACTTGCAGAACGAAGGAATTAACGAGAACCTCTCCATGTAATCTCAGTCTATCATGACACCAGAGCTGAGGGCGTGACCTTATTCCCAAGGAGCTGGACCAGCCGCATAATTTGCAGGGCCCAGTGCAAAAACAAAAATGTGGGGCCCCCTTTTCAGAAAATTATTAAGAATTCCAAGATGGTGACAACGAACCCCGGGGCCTTTCTGAGTGTGAGGCCCTGTCTGACGGCACAGCTCCCACACCCATAACGCTGGCCTTGCTGATGAGGTAGAACAGCGTTGGGACGGTCTGGATTCATTTATCCTAGCCAAGTTATGAGATTTCTGCTTTGTTTTATTCATTACCAATCATTATAATGAAAAACCTCCAACCCTCATCCTTTTTGAAGTTTATTTTTTCTCAATATGCAAACTGAAATGGTTTCAAATGGCTGTTATTCCAGTGTAAAGAATTCTCTGCAAAAAATACAAATATGTGTCTATTAAAACATGAGTGGGAGCTCCACATGGGAAGGACAGCTTGTGCTCATTTATTTCATTGACAGTGTACAGATTTCGACATATTGCATTACAATACTGACCGCTAGATTTCTTATAAAGATTCAGTTCATATTTACTCTAGATTTTCTTTACAATAAAAATAAACTTACGCCAGTGTTTAGGAACCAATAATATCAATTCATTCAAATTTAATGACAGTTTTATTAAACTAAGAATCTCATATCACAGCGCATTCACAGTGCATGAGGTCACAGTTATTGAAAAAATAAATAGCGGGATAAATATATTTATTATTTACAACTTTTCAACTCTTTGCTCCCACTTTGCCTGTTAGGGAGAATGAACAAAGATGGCGGCATTCAGCCCAGCGTGCAAGAAACGCCTTGTGGGGAACTCAAGGGATGGGTAACAGCCCCTGAAGTTCTTGGTCTTGGTTGTTTTTAAGGGGGTTCTTTCTGGACACAAGAGGCCTCTGATTCTATCTACTTGCTACTTCGTAGGTCATGGCTGGGCCCCAAGAAGACCCCATGAGGACCGCACGGCCCTGCAGCAACTGCGCCCAGTCTGCCACTTGGGCATCCAGGATGTGACTTCCCTCTCCTCGCTTGGCCCTTTCCTTGGCAGCTCCTGCCTCTGCCCACGGGCTGGGCCCCATCTGGCTGGCAGCCCTCTTTCCTCTCTAGGTAATCAATGCTCTCTTTGTGTTCAGACACCCAACAGCTACTCCCGTCTGGTGGCTGCTGGACAGGAGACACAGGCAGGGGCACCCTGCCAGGAAGAGTGTGCTCTGAATGACACAGAGCCTCCCAGATTAGAAGCCCCCTGAGGAGGGTCCCCAAGAGCGAGCCACAGAGGCTGAGCCACAGCTCTGTCCACTGGGTCCCCAAATATCTTTGGTCCAAGCCGCGTGGAGGAAGCTCCGGGAAGTGTTCCACAGCTCAGAGGGGCACCTCTGTGGGTGGGAGCAGGGACGCCCAGTGACTAGAAAAAAAGCCACTATGACATTTGATTTGGAAAAACAGAACTGCCTTGCTCACACCCCAGGCATTTTCAGGAGGAGGAGAGGCCTCGCTCCTTCCATTGAAAGGGGACCGTGCGTCTGTGTGGACGCTCGGGAATTCCTGCACTGGGAATTCTGGACGGGGAGCCGGAAGGGCTCTGTTATCTGGGACCCTTCCTTTATGTACAAAGGCTGATCGTATCAAACCACGAAGCCAGGAGCCAAAAGCTGCACGTTCCCTCTTGAGAGCTTTAAAAAAACTGTTTTCCAGTGGTGGAGTGGGGAGGGTACATACTTTCTCCAGGAGTAAGGGTTTTATTGGCTGTGACCATGGAAAAGTCCCAACCAACATGTTGCATAAAAGGCAATTGTTTGAATTCTGGCAACAGTGGGAATAGGTGTGGATTATGCCCCGTGTGTCATCAGCTTTTAACCATGGAGCAGCCCATCGCAGACCCATAAACCTAACAGATAGAAAAGCCACACAGCCAGGGGCTTGACGTTCATATAGGTACAGGGCATTTCTGACTCTCAGAGCCACTTGCCATCAGCTGCAGCTCTGTACCGGGGTGTTCAGGTGGCGAGCCTTTTCCTGAACTAGAAGAGAGGATGCTGTCAGCCTCTGCTACAAGGCGCGCGGCCGATACACGACCTCGCCCACTGGATGCTGACACTGTAAGCGGCGATGAAAACCCTTAGAAACATTCAGGTAAATGACACAAAGCGCGGCCACCAGCCCAAGGCAGTGTGAGAGGACTTAGCAGAGATGAATGCAACCAAGGAGCCATTTGTCATAAGAAAGTTAGAACTTTTAAAATCCCCATAAAATAATCAAAGCTCTAATACCACCCAGCTGGCATCCCAGTTGTGATGGAAAAAATAGCTCCCCTGGGTGGCAGAGTGGGAGAAAATGGCCTCTGCTCCCGATTTTATGCGGGTCCCCGTTTCCTGGAGGTCGGGCAGCACTGGGATGGGCCGATAGTCCTCTGTTGGCTACTAGGCCAGAAGCTAAGCACTAAACTAGTGTCCCAATTTCATTTTTCTTATTAAGAAGCAAATACAACGACCTGAATGCCTTTGAAAACTCTGCAGCCCCACAGACTGTGCCCTTTGGGGAACGTTCTTTGCAGCACAGCAAAGGGGCCCTGCACAAGCCACACTGGTAAGAGGCCAGGCTCGAAGTGAGCAAAAAAATCTGTGTGCCAGCCATGTCCTCTGCCTTGTGGGATGGACCCATGGAAAGATCCTCGTGTTCCACCACCCACATGACTGACACAGTGGAGAAGATTTACCCAGGGCTGGAGGGGCCCCTTGTCCACGCTTTGAGAAGGCCCAGAGGGAGTCTTCACGCTTGAGGGGCTCCTATGATCAGCTGCAGAGACCAGAACAGCCAGGGAGCAAGTGCTCACACCTGGCAGGGGCGCCAGATGCTCTGGGTGAATCCACACAGACAGGGCAGGGGCCAGGGAGGTAGCACTTTGGGTCCAGGGGTAGGAGGGGGGATGACAGACTTTCTGCCACCCAAGAGCTGCCCAGAGAGCATTTTCAGAAATTTCTGGAAGTTTCTATGGGCACAATGGGGCGACCAAGCTGCCAAGATGTGGACCATCTCAGATGCCCTGGAGGTACCGGCTAACTGCCCCAAAAGGGGAAATACACACGGAAATCGTGTTCAGAGCGCATTAGAGGGACCTGGGAAGATTTAAATCACGGCACGTGGCAATAATCTCCTGAAGGTTTTCACCCTAATGAGCAAGTTCCCTGTTTATTCGAGCAAGAAGCATTTGCTGTGAGCCTGTCACATACGCAGTACAGACTACAAAGGAAGGAAAGATGGGGACAGGAGAGAGGAGGCAGGTCCGTCCCTGGTGCCCACTCAGTGTCAGGGCTGATGGGAGGGCCATGGCCCCGTGGGAAAACCGAGCTCACCAAGGAGGGTCTCTGCATCTCTCCTCCGGCTTCCAGGGGAAAGTGCTACCCTGTTCCAGCACTTAACCCCACCAGCCCATTTCACACCTGGGGAAGGAGGGCAGGAACTGACCCTCCCCCACTCCATCTCACCTGTCCACCCCCACCTGAAGGAGAGGCAGGGGCCCCAGGACCCAGGGAGGAGAAAGGCCAGGGGGAAAGAGGGGTGTCCGGCAAGGAGGCCACACACACGCTGCCCACATCCCCAGCCTTCGCGGGGAGCCCCGTGTTCCTGAGTGCCGGGCCCCTGAGGATGCTGTAAGGATCGCAAGGCCCCATCAAGAGGGAAGAGCCCGAAGTTTCTTCCCTTGGGACCTAGACCATGGGCAGCCCAGGAGGCGGGTCTCTGGGTGGGGTCTGCAGGACTGCCCTGGAGCAATGCCTCACCTGGTTCAACCTGGCTCCGGCAGGGCGATGCCTTATCAGCCGCTTGGGTCACTAAAGGCAGGGGATTGACAGGCAGAAGCAAGGAACAGCCCCGACAGGTGGTAATGAGCCGGTGAAATGCACAAGGGCTGGGAGGTATGCGCACACAGGCGAGCAGCACAGAGGTGAGCAGATCGTGGGTGACAGGAAGGGAGGGTAGGACGGCTGACCTGCCACGGTGCCCTTAACCATTAGTCTCACACTGCAGCTGACCCAGAACCTTCCTCCAGGGCCAGCTTCTCGGAGACCATACCTTTCACCCTGACCAAGCTTGAGCTAGCAAGGGCAGATCCCAAACCAGAGCTCCACAGGAACCACCTGCGTCTGTTCCTACAGACATTCTCTGTCGGAGTGCAACGGCTCATTTCTCCTTTCTGCCCCCAATTAGAAGAGCTAAGTGTATAGACTTTTTAATTGCTTATTTTTGAAGCGGAGTAATTACCCCATGCTAATTAGCTTCAGGAATAAAATAAAGGAAGCAACTCTGCGTGGTGATAAAAAGCATTCCTTTAAAAGGAAGGCCTAATTAATCAAGCAATTCTTTAAACTTGTGATGTAAAAATATTTAGGGAAAAGGACAATCTTTCACCTACAGTGTATATAGAGTTTCCTAGACACAATAAATGCATAGATCTTTAAGAAAGTGACATTGGCACATTAAAGTCAAAAGAGAAGTAGCCAGGAGGAATGCTGTATACAATAAGAAAATTATTTTTCAGTCTCAAACTGCAATTGCTGTATACTTTATAATCTCAGGTGGATTCTGCTGAGGAAGAGGCGGATAATCAGGATGTGTTCTCTGAAAGCTGCACCAGGATTCAGAGATGTGAACACCAGCGAGGACACTGTCAGGGGCCATGTGGCCGGTGCCTTGCAGGTAAAAATAGTTTTTGGTTTTATCAGGAAAAAATAAGGACACTGGATAGGGAGAGAGAAAAGGATATGAACTGGGACACCCTAAGTAAATATTCGATGAAGTTTTAACTCAGACAATAAGAAGCAACCACAAGGACAAAGATACACCCCCACTCCCGCCCCCCGAGGATGGCTGAGCCAGGAAGGGTGAAAATATCCAGCTTGGCTCCTGCTCTGTTACTTACTGGCCATTGACCTAGAGTTACCCGACTTCTCCAAGACTAAATTTTCTGTTAAACGGGGAGAATAATCCCTATTGACGTCTCAGGGCAGTTTTGAGAATCAAGGTAGAAACAGAAGCACTTTGAAACCTGGATGGGTCCATAGGATGGGAGGGACCAGGCCAGCTACGCTAAGAGGGCAGTCGGTCCCCAGGGCTCTGAACCCGCTTGCATCTAAAATTGATACTGATGAACCTACAGGCCCCCTGGCCTCCCACAGAGCTAATTTCTTAGGAAAATCACCACTGTCCTCCACTTGAAGACCACTGAGCCCAAGATCTAAGTAGAGAAATAAGAAGAGAAGCCTTGGTGTGGTACAGCTACGAACACTGATGCAGACCCACAACAGAAGCCTGCGGACTGAGTTCCAGCCCATCTTAGAATCATGCTAACCTAAGGACACAAGCCTGCACACTTCCTCCTCCTGAAATCCAGGAGGCCCTCCAGAGCACAGCCACAAACTCCACCTCGCGTCACAACCTGTGTGTCTCAGGAAGGAATCCACGATTGGACTTAAACTCATTGCCAAGGACCGATTATTGTCCAATCACTAAAAGCCTCCTTTCCTCGCCCCCTCACGGGTAGTTCCCAAACAGTCTTCCGTGCAAAATATCCCAATATTAAAAGTGCATCAAATCTGATAGACTTCTGCAATAGAAACATTAAAAAAATAAAAAAAAACCCTCTATATAAAATTAATTGTGCTCTTTTCAGAAACCACGAAGGGTTTGTGTTCGTAAATCTTTTTAATATATATTTGAGAGCTATGAAGCAGTCGAAAATTGCTTAATATTTTTCTATTTTTGAATCAGCCTCCCATCCTTGGCCTTTCAAGTGTAGCAAGCTCTAAGGTTCAAGAAACTTCATTCTAAAAATTCCAAGGGATGGTTTTCATACTTGCCTCCGGCTAAGCAGAGAGCAATCTGTTGTTTTTCAGGAAATCTCTCTTCTTGTCATTAACCATTACGTCTGGCACCCTCGCTACAGTTCAGCAGGCTAGGAAATCTGTTGGGCCCATAAACAATTAGGTCTTTGAACAGGTCGGCTTTGAGAGTAGAGCAATAACAGAGAAATGACAAACCCAGACTGTCAGTGCGTTGCATCGCACGGAAGGTCTGGAATGTACGGCTGTAAACTACAATCTTCACTGTGTCTCTGACTTAGCACCCGTTCAGACGTCAGTCTTGCTCTTTGCTATCTTCCAGACCAAACGTCTTAGTGTCAGTGCAACACGATACCCACAGGATTCATTTTCCATAAGCGCTACCTTTTTGGTCCCCATCCTTTTGTACGGAATGATCTTTTTCAAGTATGATGATTTATATGACATTTTATTTTTAATATTTCATTGCTCCTTCTCTGAATGCAGCCATAAAACTGCTAAGAATATTCACTCACTTTCTCTCTTCTGCTGTGAAACACTGTTTCCATTCTTCCAATTTTTCCAGAAAAAGGGGTGGAATGTCTGCTGTCACGGCCCCAAACCAACCGGCTGAGGCTTTGCCCCCTCCAAACCGTGAGTGCTTCCCGCAGAAGTCGGAGCCTCTGAGCACATGCTGGGTAAGGAACCCATACCCCCGGTCCAGAGGGGACACTTGAGAACAACAGTCCTATTTTGCACTTGTCCCAGGAGGCCTCACGTTCACCGACCGCCTCATTTCCGAGGCTGCCGTGCAAGAGAAGGACAAACTGAACAGAGAAGTCCTCCTGACTACAGTGTCGAGGGACGGATGTGACACACGCCACATCCCTGTGGCTGGCAGCTCAGAGGTCTGTGAAGCTGCTCAGATAGCGGCCCCCAGAACTTGCCTTGGGGGGCAGAACTCCAAGGAGGAGGAGGACGCCCAGCAGCCTGGCCCGCGACCAGACAAAGCCCACGATGGCTCTTCCTTCCAGTGTATGAAACAACAGACCGTGGCTGCCGAGGCAGGACAGACTCGTGGTGGAGGAAGGGGAGAGAAGGGGGGCCCCAGCGCCGGAGTGTCCAGAACGGCTCCCGGGGGGCAGCGGCTCAGCTTTAGTCGTCTTCTCGGCACATCGGCAAGTTGACGAAGGTGAAGACGTTAAACTCGATCATTATGGAGAAGCACAAGAAGATGACGTAGAGAACCAGCACGTAGATCCCCAGCTTCCGGTCCAGCCTCCATTTGTTCAGATGGATGCCGAGGACCTGGAAGGACAGAGTGCGAAGACTGGGCTTGGGGGCAGAGAAGTACAAAAGGCATTTTTACCGGAAAACTAGGCACCAATGATGAACCCCAGAACTTTCTCCAAAATGTGGATACGAGCAGAACGTCACTGCCTGGTATATCCTCGGTCTGATCAGAATGAGCCCTGCTGCAGGCTTTAGACTTGTCTGATGAAAGGGCAAGTCTAAAGCCCGTCTCTGGGCAGGCACGCCACTTCCTGGGGACGCATGTGTCCTCCTGGCCCAACCCAGGCATCGAGGTCCTCCCTGCCCACACCTTCTCTAGGGACAACCAGGGCCTGTTGCTGGGCGCTCCCTTTGTTTCAGACCTTGGCATCCTCAGCCCTCTTCAGCAAAACTTCCGAGACTCCTATTGGCCGGCGGTCCAGGAAACTTCAGCTTGGGCCACCTGTCCCTGTTCATATGTGGGTGTGTCTGGGGAGATAGGGGTGCAGCACACCCTCTTTCTACAGTCTTTCTAGGCTCACCCGTGCTGCCCTCACGGCCTTCCTTGTCCCGCCTGAATCGAGGCTTCCTAAGGGGTGGATCATAGTTACTTCACCAGAGCAACATCAGGCGTCCTATACAGACAGACCAACCCGGCTTCCAATCCCAGCTTTGCCATTTGCTAACCCTGTGACCTGGGGCAAGGTACTTAACCCCCAAGACTTGATTTCTTCTGCAGATCGAGAATGGTAGCACCAGGTGATTGTAAGGGGTGAACACACGTGCAGAAGTAAAGTGTTTAGCACAGTTCTGGGCCCACGGTGTAAGGAGACCTCAGTACGACCACGTGCCAGCCCTGAGCCCGACCGTCAGGCCCCCATCCGTCAGCTCACTTGGGCTGGGGGAGGATCTCTCTCCTCCTGGCACCAGCGAGAGGAGACTGGACGAGCAGCGAGAACAGAGGAAATATAATCTGCCTCCTCTGATGACTTCCTAGCCACTGAGGGAGCAGTATCGTGCTGGCTGCCAACCTTCTTGGCACAAATTGTGGCAAGGGGTATCTGCATTTCTATCTTTCCCCAGCTTTATCCCTCACTGCCAGGGGAGAGTGCAAGGGGTGTGACCCGGCAGAATCTGATGAAATGAAACACGCACGAGGCCTCTATTTTGAAATTGTGCAAACTCACGGTGAGAGCGACGGAGCCCAGCAACAGCACCACGGAGTAGACCAGACCCCGGCTGTTGATCTTCACCTGGAGAAACGAACACACGGGCCCTGAATCTCTGGGCTACGCGGGGCCCGTCCATTCTGAGCGCCCAGGGTGCTCTCGTTTATTCCCTCCCTCATCTGGAACGCAGGGGCAAGTGTTCACGGTGACCACGTGGCCGTGGAGGGTCAGCCAACTGTGGATTCAAGCATTGACTCTGCTTGTCTGAGGAGCTGGACCAGGAGCGGACGCACGGGCAGGCCGCTGGGCTGAGACACGGGGTGGAGGCACCGACGAGTGCTCCCTCCTGCGGGCACCCCTCAGCCTGCTCTGATAGCATGCACAGAGAGTGGGCGCCCGGTGCCAAGGAGAAGGGGGAAGCATGTGCCCTGGGGCCCTCGGGTGGAACAGGGGCAATGCCACTATCATTCCCCAGATGTGCCCCACGTCCGGCTCACTTACTAAAGAGGCGAGAGGAGCTTACCGTGGATCCACAGTTAATAACCATGGTCTGCAGGCCCCACGGTATCCCGAGTCCTACCAGGATGTCAAACACGTTGCTTCCTATGGTGTTGGAGACCGCCATGTCACCAAGGCCTGCAGGGGACAATCGACACGTGTCATTCATCAAGAGCAGGTCACTGGAAACCACTGTTCTTTCCCATGGCTGCTGTATTAGAGCTGTTCCTTAGCAAGGAGTTCCTTCTTCATGGACCCCACATTCCAAACCCTTTTCATGAGCTCTAAATCCACTCCCTTCAGGAAGCTCACAGGGCCTGTTACGGGTTTCACAGTGGCCCCCAAGATTCCCATGCTGGAGTCCTAACCCCCAAGACCTCAGGATGTGACCTTATTTGGCAACAGTCTTTACAGGGATTATCAAGTTACCGTGAGGTCATGAGGGTGGGCCCCAATCCAATGTGGCTGGTGTCCCTATAAAGAGAGGCAACTTGGATGCAGCAGAGAGGGAACATGAAGATGGCCATCTACAAGCCAAGGAGAGAGGCCTGGAACAGTCTCCCTCACGGCCCTCAGGAGCCCACTCTGCCAACACCTTGATCTTGGACTTCCAGCCTCCAGCGCTGCGAGACAATGCCTGTCGTTTCCACCTCCTGGTTTGTGGGACTCTCCTAAGGCAGCCTGAGGAAGCTAACGCAGGGCCCCGCGCTCTTTCTCCTCCAGGTTCATCAGCTGATGTTTCTCTGCGGACCCACTATGTGCTTTGCCTCATTTAATCCTCCTGGTTATTCTGGGAGGGAGGGGTCATCCTCATGTGACTGATGATGAAACTGAGGCGTGAGATACACCCACAGCCACACACTTTGTGAGCGGTCCAGGTCCTTCAAAGAAAGCCACGATGCGTACGTGTGGCCCAGGTGACGGCACCGTGACCTTGACACAGATGACACGGCATCGGGTCTTACGCCCTGGCAGCTTCGGAAGGGTGAACTCTTTTCCCCCAACCAGACTAGAAGCATCTTAGAGGCCAGGAGCCGTGCCATCATCCCCCCTTTCCTGCCCAACTGTCCACTATCACGCTAGCCACACAATCTGGGGAACTTAATAACTGGAGGGGTATTAAAAGTTAGAAAACAAACTTTTACAACTAAGACTCATGCTGGCTGACATCTGTTCTAACCTGGCCGCCTTGCCCCAATTCAACACGACGGTCGTAATCTGGCACACACAAAAAACGTGTGTGGAATGAGCAAGCCTGAAACTCGAGCGCCTCTAACTGTAAAATCGCTTTGGTCGCTCAGAAGCTCACAGCGACTCAGACCAGCAACAGACGACTGACGCACCTCCGCTTGACCACTCGCCCGCTGGTGGGAGCCGGGTCACCTACACGCCCGCCCTGTTGCTGTCATCTGCTGACCGCCAGGACATAGGGCTCCCTCAAGGGCCTCACACTCTCCCTCCCTGCCTGCCCCAGGCACTATTCCGAGTGCCTTCACAATCCCGGAAGTCCTTTTAGGGGCGGCATTGGAACTTCCGGTCTCTCAGTCTCTCATAAAACACAGGAACGTGCAGCAACTGCTCTGGACCAGCGAGTCGCCCTGGCGAGGAGGCAGAGGATGACTGAGTTTCGGAAGAGACGGTTGAGCACTTCTCGGGTTTGGCAGACTTCCTGTTCTGCACAGGCGCTGCCCTTGAAGGACTCTCATGGCAGCACGTCTCAAACTTTAAGAGCACGTGACTCGCTTGCTAAAAGCAGATTCCTATTCAGTGGGGCTGGGGGGGGGGCACCTGAGAGTCTGCATCTCTCACAAGCTCCCTGTCAAGTGGATGCTGCCAGCCTGGACCACACACTTGGAGCTGCAAGCCTCTAGAGAGCCTGGGATGCAGTACTTTTGCGCTGGAGCCCGCCGCATGGCTCCCGCTCTGTGCGGGGGACTCTGAACAGAGGTTTGTGTGTCCTTGGCCATAAACTGTCTGTGCTTTAACCATGTCTGCTGGACCCTCTGTCAATCACATCAGTGTGGCTGTCCATCCATTTCTGTGCTCCTTCATTCCTGAGATGATGTCCTCCCTCAAAAGCCCCACCTGTCCCTTGTTCCTACAGATCCCCTTTTTTGACCTCACTGGGAATCCCCCCTCAAGCCCTTAACCTTCTAGCATCACAACACCCCTCCCCCCACAACCCCACCAGCCTGGACTCCAGGGCCAGTTGTTTACATGGCACATTCTCTTGCCCCCTTGACGTTCCATAGTGGCCACCCAGCCAACCCCAGCTCTGGGTGAACTTGTCATCTCTCATCTGTGTGTCGCTGGAGCTGGTATGACTGAATCCCAACCAAGTCCAAGTCACTGAACATCCGCCAGGCTGTCGGTGCTCACTGGCTTTCCTTTTACTCACTGTGCTGGGTTGAACAGTTAAAATTAATAAAGGAAACCTGAACTAAAATCGGAGTCAGGAAGGCCTGTAGAGGGAGCTCTCGAGCCCTACCACTCATCATCAAGCACCCCAACCGGGAAGACGTCAGTGACAGCATCAGTTAATCACAGAGTCAGTTACAGATCCCAACAGGAAGAGACACACCTTGCAGCCCCAAACAGGATGTGCAATTACTTTATGGAGGAAGGCAGATTTGCTTCCTGCCCAGCAACAAGCCCAGCCAATGGACACACTGCAGCTCAGCCAATGAGAAGCTGTCATTGTTGAACTTTTACTTTCCTCCAATGAACTTTCATTTTTTTCCTTGCGGGGGACTTCCTTTCCTTGCCCCACTCTCTTTACTATAAAAGCTTTCCATGTTGTGTAATTCCTCGGACTTTCTCTGCTTGCTAGATGAGATGCTGCCTGATTTATGAATCGTTTAATAAAGCCAATTAGATGTTCAAATTTACTCAGTGGAACTTTGTTTTTTAACAATAGTGCCCCCCTCCAACTCACGTCCATCGGGACTCTGTGAATGTGACCTATTTGCAAATAGGGTCTTTGCAGATATAATCGAATTAAAATGAGGTCCTACTGAATTAGGGTGGGCCCTAATCCAATGACTGTGTCCTTATAAGAAGAGGGAAGTTTGGGCACAGACACACACAAAGGGAGGGACACCACATGAAGAGGTAGGCAGAGGCTAGAGTGACACAGCCACAAACCAAGGAACGCCGAGGATTCCTGGCGGCCACCAGAAGCTAGGAGAGAGGCAAGGAAGGAGTCTTCCCAAGCACCTTCAGAGGGAGCATGGTCCTGCCCACGCCTTGACTGTGGACTTCTAGCCTCCAGAACCGAGAGATAACCCACTTCTGTTGGTTTAAGTCACCCAGTTGTGGAACTTTTGTTATGACGGCCCCAGGAAACGAATATTCACCTCAAAGCTCACTTGATTAAATTCTGTTACCCTCAGCTGTTGTCCTGACTGTCCCCATTCGTTGCAAGGCTCCAGCCTACTGCCAAACATGCTCCCACCCTCCCCTTCCCCTCAGTTCATGTCTTCTCAGCACCGAGGGACCACCCAAGCAACCCTTTCTCCTATCTTGGAGGAATAAAATGACCTTTCCCTCTTTCCAAGCCAACTTTCTCTGGGCGCTTCTCTCTGTCCTGTCTCCTCTGAGATTTCCATTATTCGCCCATCCTGCTCCCCATACTTTTTCAAACTTTCATCTCTGGAGCAAGATCTGTCGAAGCCCAAGCTGGGATGCTCTCACCAGCAGAAAAGGGGCAGTGAATAAAGGCTGGCTCTTCACAGCTCTTTTTTTCTGCCATCAAAGAGCGTACAGGTACTCCTCACCTCGCTTAACCCATGGCACCTAGTAAGCCCCTAGGAAAACCCACCAGCAAATCAAAGCATTAGACAAGGCTTCTAGAACTTGAAGAAGAACAGGACAAAGCTGGAGGTACAGGATCTCCCCACTTTGCCTTCCTGGGACCAGAACATTTCTTGTTTCTACCTCATTTGCTCTAAGAAGTCTGGGCCTCAGCTCCGTCTGATCTCACGTTGATGATTTCAGAACAAGTTCATTTTTAGACAACCCCATGTAAGTAAATGCTTCTAGAGGTCTGGAGGAGTTTATCTGGGTAGTAGTCTCTCCATGAATGGAATCTAATACACGATGCTTTCTAGACGTCACAGTTTCCTCCACAGAAGGACTTAACAACTACGGGTCATAAAAGCCACGAACTTGGGCAGGGGCAAGGGGGCCCCGCGGTGACGCTGATGGCTGAGGCTGAGGCCATGATGGTGGGGGCTGAGGCACGACCTGTACCTTGTCTCGCCACGATTAAGCTGGCCATGCAGTCTGGAACGCTCGTGCCTGCTGCCAGGAAAGTAATGCCCATGATGACGTCAGGGATCCCAAGCGTGTACCCAATAATGGTCACCTGTAGAAGAGCGGGGAACGTGAACTCACAGAGGTGCACCCTGGAAACTGCTTACCCTGAGTGCTTCCAACTTGAACCCAGTCCTGCTGGAACCAATAGAAAAATCGAGACCATGGTTTTATTTTAAAAACATCTTTTGAGTGTTCTTATTTCCTGGTTACATGAGTGATACGCATTTTAAAAGGTTTAGAAAAGTAAAAGGAAAATAAAAATTACCTATCATTTCTCACGACTCACAGACACCCACTATTGCCACTTCTCGTCAGCCAGCGGTTCTCAAACTCGGGCACGTAGATGCAGGCGGGCTGGTTAGATGCAGACTCCAGGCCCCACCCCGAGTTTCTGATTCAGGAGGTCTGGGGTGAAGCCCAAGAATCTGCATTCCTAACAAGTTCCCAGGTGGCTAGGGCCCTGAGGCTGCTGGCCTGGGAACCACCTATGAAAACTATTGCTTTAGAATACATCCTTGACCTTCCTTTTGGCGTGCGCATCAGAAAACAATGAAATCAGATTGTACCATCAACATATATCTTGCAACTGTCTCATGTAATAACACACTGTGAATATCTTTCCATCTCAAATACTCATTGTCAACAGTATTTTCAGCTGATGCATAGATTGCGTTGCACGGCTGTAAAGCTTTGGCCAATCTCTCACTGGTGAACACTGAGGTTTCTTTCTTTGCTCTTACAACAGCACTGCATAGAAGTAACATTTATCGAACACTTCCTGTGCACCAGGCGTCCCACTTTCACAATCTCACATACTCTATGTGTCACCACCCACTGAGGAGGAAAGTACTATTCTTATGCGCATTTTACGCCTAGAGATACCGAGGGTCAGAGAGGTTCAGTAACACCGCCCGTGGGCATGAAGCTGGAGAGCAGTGGAGCAGGGATCCCGGGCCAGATCTTTCTCTACAGACTAGGCTCCTACCTTGCCATCAGGCTGTTGTGTGTGTACATCTTGGGGGTCTCATTTCACTGCCTCTTTAGGGTAAGTTTCAAGAAATAGGACTGTTGGGTCGAAGGATATGCAGGCTCTTAGGGACCCTGACACACAGTCACATTCTCCTTTAATAAACGTCTGACACTTGAGAGACGGTTGGGGCCCTGAGCAGCAGCCAGATGGAAAGCCCTAGAAGATTTGGACAACCCCATTCAAAACACCCGCTAGTTCTGACTTGCCTTCCCATCTAGAAAATGGGAAGAATGGCCCCTCCCAGGGTTGTTCACATCTCAGCCGATGGCTCTGATCTCAGCAAACGGTTGAGTGACTTAAGACAAGCTGGTCTGCTTCTCTGAGTCTCAGCTCCCTCATCCGGATAATGGGCTTGTTAACGAGGATTAAGTGAGAAAACGTGAGGTGACAGCGCCTGGCCCGTGCAAGATGTATGTTTTCCTTCTCTTTCAATCACTCGTCTTGCAATCTCTGGGGGCAGAGAAAAAGACGGCGACCAGATTCACAGGGCTCAGAGAGCCCCAGAGCAGTGTGCTTTCCCAGTGCAAAGTGCAGCCCTGGGATGCAGCCAGAGCACGTGGACTGAAACGATACTCTGCTAGGACCAAGCTCTGCAGAGAGGTTTGAAGACGCGCCATGCCTGAAAGACTGTGCTCGGCTCAGCATCGTCGGGCTCATGGGACGTCATTTTCTCAGAGTGTGGGGCAGAGTGCATGCCCACAGGCCTGCCTGGGGCGCTGCAGGAAGACAGACACGGAGGAGGGCAAAAATGGGCAGCTGACCCATCAATGCTTAACCTGTGGTGGCCGTGAAGGAGGCCTCCACAAGCAAATCCAGGCTGAGGCTGACGTGGTTTTAACGAGCAATGCCAGACCTCACAGACACAGAAGCCCAGGATCTTTTGGCAATAGTGGGGAGGCCTTCATTTTTTTCTTAAATCACTGAACTACATGGCTAAGAAGTTGAAGGATGGAAGGACAGAAGGAAGGGGGCGGGGGGGGGGTGTGCGTGCGCATGCGCACCATCCAGGGCATCGGGACCAGAGATGCTGCCTGAGCCTTGCTCTGCCCTGAACTCCAGCCCTGGGCACTCCAAGCCCTCCTGATGTTTAGGCTTCAGAAGGGGAAGCAGAGCCAAGTCCAGAGCTTGGGCCGACCATCTGTGTGACCTTGTGGATGTCACATCTCCTCTTTAGTTTTCAGCCTCTCCAACTGTGCAAGGGTGCCGAGCAGGACAATCCATTTCCAAGGTCCCTCCCTTTGACACTGACATTCAAGAATCATTTTCCCTGAGACCTTGGGGGTAAGAGATGGTGAAAGGTGGTGGGAGGGACGGGACAGACAGGTGAGCTGTCCCTGCTCCCGGGCGCCCCCATCAGGGCACAATGAAAGGCAGCGCCTGGCCCTCAGGCTGGTACCTCTGGCTTAGGTAGAAACTGAGCTAACAGGTGGCACTCTCGTCTTAACCAATTTCGACTGTCGAGGTCACACCATTCCCCAAACTCAGGCCAGCTGAAGTTCAAAACTACAGGCACTGTGGTTCCTGTGAGCGCAGCCAAGCCCTTTGCCACAACTCTGCTTTCAGAAGAGGGGCTGGAGTCTGTCAGTCAAGGGGACGAGGGGGGGAGTCTTATTAAATGCCCCGCTTCACTGCAATTAGTAGACCTGACTTCATGATACCGTTATTTTCAGTAAAGAAGAAAAAATTACACACATTCATTAAAGTGACCTTCCCTATTTCTCATACCCAGTCGAATGTCATGAAATATTTTTTTTTACTTGCAGCATTGTTTTGGGAACACACCTCAGTGAGAGAAATCATCCAATCCTTTATATCCAATATAAAGATGGACTGGCCTCCGGCCCTACTCAGAAAATTTCAAGTTTTCAAATTCAATTCATTGAAGGCACAGTTTGTCTTTGTCATCCTTTTCTGGAGTGTTCGGATGGTAGCTATTTCCAGCTCCTCCCCCACCCCAACACACAGACACACACACACACACACACACACACACACAGGCACTATGGGGATTTTAGCCTTCATCTGCACCAAGCATGGCAGCAGTGTTGGCTGCGTCTCATGGTGAAAATACTGATATTTACTGTTGGGAGTAACTTGCCACGTTGCAAGCATAGACCATGATGCCCAAACAGAGACTTTTCATTCTCCCACTAACTTTGTTAGACAGTGGCGATCATCCCCGTTTTGGGGGGGGGGGGACTGTGGCTCAGGGAAAGGGAGTCACCTGCCCAGGTTTCACGGCTCATCAGTGGGAGAACGAGGATTCAGATTCATTCCCACGTGACCCCACGGCCCTTCTTTCTCCAGCGAATTGCTTCTCTGGGGTAAGGGAAGGTGGCCCACTGCGTCTCACACTGATTCGCGTGCCCTCTCTGTGCCAGGTGTGAGGACAGTGACATGACTCACTAAGGCAAGTGGCTGACATGTGAGCTTCACAACAGAAACGCAGCCGACCCGGAACCACTTCTCTCCTCACTCCTGGGCTCCCAGTGGAACGAGGAGGAAGAGGGACCCCGCAGGGTGGGACACACAGCGAGGGGGCGGGGGCTCCTGCCTGGCCCCCCCCCCGCCGGCCAATGAAAGGTTTGTACGGGGAGCTGTCACGCGTGGCCAGAGTCGCTTATGAGGAGCTATGCCAATGCCTCTCCGCCTGCAAAACCTCAGTCCAGGTGGCATCTGAAGGTTCCAGCAACAAACCGAGAGGCAGTTCAGGATGGTGGTTGAGGTCACTCGGTGGGTGGACTCAGGAGACCAATACCTGGGTTCTAATCCCAACTCTAGAACCCGCTAATTGTGTAATAGCTGCTAATTGTGTAACTAATTGGGCAAATTACTCAATCTCTCTATGCCTCAGTTTCCTCATCTGTAAAATGGGCTTAATAAATGCCTGTCCTGTGCAGCTGTGATGAGGACTTGAAGAGTTTACATAAAGTTTACACGCGTGCCTGGATGTGGAAGGGGAGGGAGTGTCCCTTAGCAGGGGGCCGAGAAAGGGCCATGTGTGTTCATCTCCCACTGACTTGTCTCCCTCACATTCCCTCGGGGGACCCTGGAAAGGAAGGGCGGCTCGTGGTCAGCCCTCCAGAGCTCTCTGCAGAGAAGTCTTCAAGGTATCAGGCCCAGTGCCTGACTTCCAGTCTGTGCCACCCCTGCCATGTTATATGTTACTCTGCCCATCTTGAAGGATGGCGTGTCTCAGGCTGCCCGTGGGAAGGTTTGCGTCCCTCTTCCACGCGGCCTCAAAGGTGAGCACCACGCTGTGCCCGTCGGGCCATCCCCGGTCCTCAGCTTGGCACCATGCACCTCTCCTGAAACCCCTTCTACTGAACAATAGCTGAGGTCTGTTAAGGTAGGTGACCTGCCCAAGGCAGCAGAGCAGTGCCTGGGGTCGCTCTCCCACCTCCAGCAGGGGCTGTCCGTACGGTCCCCCCCCCGATCCCTGCACTCACCAGCCACACCATCACGTAGGAGAAGACAGCAATCCACAGTGTGGCCGTGACGAAGGTGACCATGAAGAACTTCTCCCAGCGGGGCTTGCTGCAGTTGGGGACGGTGACGCACAGGAGGAAGATGAGCGGCCAGGTGAACACCCACTTGGCTTTGTCTCCCCTTGCCTCTGCGGTGGGATGGGGCGGGGCCAGAAGGGAGGGGGAGAGAAATACACACTGGGTTACACATCTGCCAGTCTACCTGTCGGTTTACTTCTCCAAGCCAAACAAGAGAATGCCATCAAGGTGACTCCAAGCAAGTGGCCTCACAGAATCACACACTTCCATAATGCCACCCTGGAAGCGATCTTAGCAAGACAATTCAGTAAGTGTTTGTTGATTGAATAACTGCAGTCAATCCAATTCCTTCATTTGACAGAATAAGGAAAGTGAGACTCCGAGCAGGAAGGGATTTGCCCAGGGGAGCTGGAATGGGGATACAGAATGTGGAATGGGCTTTGGAATCAGACAGAATTGGGTTAGAATTCAAATGACCTTGAGCAATCCCATCGATCCACTTCCTCCTCTGACAATAACAGTTGTAGTAACAACACCACAATAATTGACACACGGAGTATTTGCTATGAGTAGTGGGCACAGAGCTGAGCACTTTCATTTCAGTAGTTTCTTCATCTGTTAAATGGGAACATTATCTTTTTCTTGGCTGTGGCAAGAACGACATGATACAATGTACATAAAACACCCAGTGCGCAGAGCCTGGCACACAGTAGGTGCTCTGGAAATCTCAACTCCTTTGCTCCAAGGTCACATACTCAGCCAGCGGCAGATGCAAGACTAAGATGTGGCATCCTGGCGGGCAGGTATGACCTCACTGGCCCCTAGAACGGGAATCCACAAACATTCAACTGCGGAAAAGTGGCCTCAAAAAAGCCTCCAAGTGCAAGCATGGTGTCCTTAATAAGCCACCGAGTACAGTGTGCACATGCAGGCTCAAAACCTGCTCGTTGGTGATCCCAATGAAATGGTCCAGGAAGGACCTCTGAGAACTCTCTTCCATAAAAGCAACAAGAACACTGGCAAAAATTGTCAGAATCAACTTTTTTCAGAATTCTGGAAATTAACCAAAGGCTTGGAGCAATCCAGGGAGTGTTGATTGAAGAAAATAGGCTGGATCTCAGTAAGCACAGCAAGCTTTGAAGAGCTTTAACTTGCCCTGTTTCCATTCCCTCTCACCAACTCTGGAGTAGCCTTGAAAAACCAGCAGCCTGGCATCCACCAGAGGGGGCGGGACATGGTTGGAGCTCCTTTCAAGTCCATTCCCAGAGAATCGGCATTATTTGACCTCTCTGGTGGTTTCTTGGAAGACCCCACTTTCAAGGCTGTCTGTATTTTACCTGAATCACAGCTCATTGGTGTGAACAGCCTTTTCCTCAGGGGCATTTGTTGAAAACAATCAGAGGCAAGTGTTGAACATCGTGCTGCCCAAGGTGGTGGATTACAGTTGGCACAAACAATAGGCTAACAAAAAAGCTTGAAAGGAAAAACTGGGGAATGAAATATCCTGAGAGGGCTTTGAAAAGCTCCTGTATATTTCTGGGAATCTAGAAGACTATGAGCATGCAGAGGGCGGTGCCCAGGGTTATTCACACGCTCAGGAAAGACTTGAGAATGCCCCAAGCTTTCACCTCTGCCTGACACTGGGGCCCTGAGCAAGCAGGGAGGAAAGGCTAACATGGGGTTGTAAATTGCCTGCCTGAGCGTTGAAGCCATGCCCCCAAATACACACAGAACCCACTGGCAAAGAGAGGGAGCCTTCTTAGATCCAGGCATCTAAGGAAATCTCTGTGCAATCATTAGAGGGCCTTAGGCTAATCTAGCAGATATTTCAGTGGCCACACACCACAAAGAATTGAGATTTTACAGAATTAGTTGAGAAAAGTCACTAAACAAACAAACAACAACAATAAATAGCAACAACAAGCAGCCTGGGAAGGGAGAAGAATCTGATTTCCAGAGTTGTCAAATAACATTATTTAAAATGCCCACTTTTAACACCAACAAAAAATTATGAGACGTGTAAAGAAACAAGAGAATGTGGCCCATACACAGGAAAAAAGCAGATGACAGAAACCACACCTGAGGAATTGCAGACACTGAATTACTACACAAAGATTTTAAATCAGCTATTTTTGAATATGCACAAAGAAGTTTGTAAAATGTCTGAGAATTAAAGGGAAGTATGAGGAGGATTTCTCACCAGAGAATCTCAACAAAGAAGTAAAAATTATGAAAGACAGCCAATAGAATAGAGTTGAGAAGTCCAATAACTAAAATGAAAAATTCACCAGAGGGGCTCAACAGCATACCTGAGCAGGAAGAAGAAAAAAAAAAATCAATGACCTTGAAGACCTTGAAGATCAATTGAGATTATCTAGTCTCAGGGATAGAAAGAAAAAAGAATGAAGAAGAATGAACAGTGCCTCAGGGGCCTGTGGCACCATCACACACATGCCAACACGCACAATGGGAGTGCCGGAAAGAAAGGAGAGAGAGAAAGGGGAGGAAGAACATGTGAAGAACTCATGTTCAAAAACTTCCCAAATCTGGTGAAAAACATTAATATATACGTTCAAGAAGAACACACATTCTTCTCAAGTTCACATGGAAGATTCTCCAGGATAGACCATATGTTAGGTCACAAAACATGCATCGATACATCTAAAATGATTTAAATCGTGCAAAGTATGTTTTACAGCCATTCCACAATGGAAAGAAATTAAAAATCAATAACAGAAGGAAAACTGGAAGATTCACAAATACGTGAACATTAAATAATACACACCTAAATAACCAATGGGTCAAAAAAGAAACCACAAGGGAAATGAAAACACTTTAAGATGAATGAAAATGCAAACATAATATACCAAAACTTACGGGGTGCAGGGAAAGCCGTGCTTAGGGAGAAGTTTGTGGCTGTATATGCCTATATTAAAAAAGAGGAAAGACCTTAAATCAATGACCTAATTTTCCTCCTTAAAAAACAAAAACAAGAAGAGCAAATTAAGTCCAAAGAAAGCAGAAAAAAGGAAATAAGATTAAAGCATAAATAAATGAACTTGAAAATAAAAAAACAATAGACAGAATCAATGAAACTAAAAGTTGGTTCTTTATAAAGATCAACAAAACTGACAAACCTTCAGCTAGACTGACCAAGAAAAAATGAGAGGAGACTCAAATTACTAAAATCAGGACTGAAAGAGGGTCATTGCTATAGACCTCACAGAAATAAAAAGAATTATTAAGGAACACCATGAAGAATTGTGTGCCAACAAATCAGACAACCCGGGCGAAATGGACAAAATCCTACAAGGACAGAAACTACCAAAACTGACTCAAAAAGAAACAGAAAATCTGAAGAGACTTATAACAAGAAGTTGACACAGTAACCAAAAATCTTCCCTTAAAGTAAAGCCAGGACCAGACGGTGATTTCTACTCAATGGTTAAAGATGAATCAGCATGAATCCTTGACAAACTTCCAAAAATAGAAGAGGAGGGAACACATCCCAATTCGCTCTGTGAAGCCAGTATTACCCTGACAGCAAAGCCAGACATTAAAAGAAAACTATAGACCAACAACCATCATGAATATAGATGCAAAAATCCTTACCAAAATCCTGTTAAACTGAATCCAGCAACAGATAAAAAGGGTTATACACCATGGCCAAGTGGGATTCATCTCAGGAAGGCCGGTTTGGTTCAGCACATGAAATTCAATCGATCCACCGTACCAGGTTAGCAAAGAACAAAATTGCACAATCATGCCCATTGAAGCAAAAAGGTCATTTGCAAAACTCCAATACCTTTCCATGACAAACACTCAACAAACTGGAAACAGAGGAGAATTGCCTCAGCCTGGCAAAGGTCACCTACAAAAACCCACAGCTAGCATCACACTTCATGGTGAAGGACTGAACGCTTTCAACAAGATGAGGATGTCTGCTCTTAGCACTGCTACTCAACACTGGGCTGCAGGTTTTAGCCTGGGAAACGAGGCAAGATAAAGCAGTAGAAGTCATTCAGATCGGAAAGGAAGACGTAAAACTATCCCTATTTGTAGACAGCATGATCTCGTATAGAGAAAATTCCAAGGAATGCACAAAAACACTATCAGGACTAACAAACAAGCTCAGCCAAGTTGCAAGACACAAGATTAATATACAAAATTTAGCTGTATTTCTCTACACAATGAACAATCTAAAAACAAAATTAAGAAAACAATTTCAGGGGCTGGCCGGGTGCTAGAGTGGTTAAGTTCGTGCACTCTGCTTCAGCAGCCTGGGGTTCACAGGTTTGGATCCCAGATGCAGAGACAGCACCACTCATCAAGCTGTGCTGTGGCGGCATCTCACATAAAATGGAGGAAGGTTGGCACAGGTGTTAGCTCAGCGACAATCATCCTCAAGGAAAAAGAGGAAGATTGGCAATAGATGTTAGCTCAGGGCCAATCTTCCTCACACACACAAAAAAGGGGGAAAATAATTCCATTTACAATAGCATCAAAAAAGAAAAAAAATACTTAGGAATAAATGCAACAAAACAAGCACAAGGGTTTTTTTTTGCAGGGAAGGAGTCTCCCTGAGCTGACATCTGTTGCCATCTTCCTCTTTCCTTTTCTCCCCAGCGCCCCAGTGCATGGTTGTATATTCTAGTTGTAAGTCCTCCTAGTTCTTCTATGTGAGCCACCACCACAGCATGGCTACTGACAGACAGGTGGTGTGGTTCCACGACCAGGAAGCAAACCCAGGCCACTGAAGCAGTGAGAGCGTCAAACTTTAACCACTAGCATCAGGGCTGGCTCAAGAAGTATAAGATTTATATGCTGAAGACTACCCACGTCATCAAAGGAAATTAAAGAGACTGAAATAAACAGAAAGACATCCTGTACACGGGTTGTAAGACTGAATATTAAATGGAAATACTCCCCAAACTGATCTAAGATTCAATGCAATCTCTATACAAATCTCAGCTGACCTTTTTTGCAGAAATTGACAAGCTGGTTCTGATATTTATACAGAAATGCAAGGGACCCAGAGTAGCCAAACCAATCTTGACAAAAGAGCAAAGTTGGAGGATTTACATGCCCCAGTTAAGAACCTTACAACAAAGCTACAGTATTCAAGAGAGTGTGCTACTGGCATAAGGATATTCAGATCAATGGAATAGAATTTAGGGTCCAGAAATAAGTTCATGCATTTAAGGTGAACTGATATTTAACAAGGGTGTCAAGACAATTCAATAGGGAAAGAATAATCTCACA
The DNA here is from genome assembly GCF_041296235.1 of Equus asinus. Taxonomy (NCBI): domain Eukaryota; kingdom Metazoa; phylum Chordata; class Mammalia; order Perissodactyla; family Equidae; genus Equus; species Equus asinus. Next base: position 98,288,344 of record NC_091796.1, on the reverse strand, counting down.
ATCTCTTTAACAACTGGTACTGGGACAACTGCATACCCACACGCAAAGGAATGAAATTGGACCCCTACCTCACACCATACAGAAAAATTAACTCAAATCGGATTGAAGATCTACATCTAAGAGGTGAAACTATGAAACTTTTAGACAAAAACATGGGCATAACTCTTCATGACCCTGGATTTGGCAATGGTTTCTTAAATGACACCAAAAACACAAGTCACAAAAGAAAAAATAGATAAATTGGACTTTATCAAAATCAAAAAAATGTTTGTGCCTCAAAGGACACTATCAAGGAAGTGAAAGACAACCCACAGAACAGGAGACAATATCTGAAAGTCATATATAAAGGTCTAGACTTCAGAATAATATAAAGGACTCTTTTTTTTTTTTTTGAGTAAGATTAGCACTGAGCTAACTACTGCTGCCAATCCTCCTCTTTTTGCTGAGGAAGACTGGCCCTGAGCTCACATCCATGCCCATCTTTCTCTACTTTATATGTGGGACGCCTACCACAGCATGGCTTGCCAAGCAGTGCCATGTCCGCACCCCGGATCCACACTGGCAAACCCTGGGCCGCCGAAGTGGAACGTGTGCACTTAACCACTGCGCCACTGGGCCGGCCCCTATAAAGAACTCTTACAACTCAATAGTAAAAGCCCCAATTCAAAAAATGGTCAAAGGATTTGAATAGACAGTTCTCCAAAGAAGATATACATATATAAATGGCCGATAAGCACATGAAAAGATGTTCAATATCTTTAGCCATTAGGAATGCAAAGCAAAACTACTTCATACCCACAAGCATGACTATAATAAAAAAGATAATAACAAGTACTGGTGAAGATATGGGACAACAAGAACCCTCATCCACTGCTGGTGGGAATGTAAAATGGTACAGTCTCTTGGAAAATAATAGTCTGGCAGTTCCTCTATATGTCCACAAAAAAACCTGTACTCAAATGTTCATAGCAGCATTAGTCATAATAGTCAAAAAGTGGGAACAACCCCAAATATCCATCAAGTGATGGAAGGATAAAAAAAAGGTAGTACATAAAGACAATGACTATTATTCATCCATAAAAAGGAATGAACACGCTACAACACGGATGAACCTAGAAAACATTATGCCAAATGAAGGAAGCCAGACACAAAAGGCCACATATTATATGATTCCATTTACATGAAATATCTAGAACAGGCAGATCCACAGAGACAGAAAGTAGATTAGTGGTTGCCAGGGGAGGGCAAGAATGAGGAGTGAGTGATCACGGGGATGGAATTTCTTTTTGGAGTAATGGAAAATCTCTGGAATTATATAGTGGTAATGGTTGCACAACTTTGTGAACATCCTAAAAACCACTGAAGTGTACACTTTACAAGTGTGAATTTATGGTATATGGATTTCATCACAATAAAAAAAATTGCAAAGTAGACGGGCAAGAGCTTCAGCTCTGTACATCTGTGCTTGAATCTTCCTAAATCATTAAAAGCATATTTTCTGAAAAAAATAAAACCCAGCCTTCTTACAATAATGAGCCAAGAGAACATAGCGAGCTCAAAATCAGCAAATCATTCACGTATTCATCCTAGATGCTGCGTCTAGAAAAACACCTGTGTTCTCAGATCTTTCTCCACATGCACCTTTCTGCGCCTTGTCAGCCTTGCACAAACAGGAGGAAGGTTTCTTGCCTGATTGGTTTGTCCAAAATCTCTGGCTCGTCTCTTGTCAACCCACGTCCCAACTCACCTAGGCTCACCAGGAAAGGCCTAGGGCATCTCCAGAACTGACCTACAACTCTGTATACAGGGGAAGAACTCACTTGAGGAATTGTAACCCTGGACACCTAAAAGCCCAGGAGTGTCTTTGCAGATGTATACAAATGGCACAGCAGAAGGATCAACTTATTTTCAATGACACCAGTTGCATCGAGTTTTTGTCTTTCTGCCTGGTGTGGGTTTTGCACCTGGTTTGGACATCTACCCTGATCTGGCCGCACCCAGACAGCAAGCCTCATGGCTCACCATTGTTTCCTAGGAAAGGATGCTCCAACAGACCCATTCCACAACTGTGTTTTCCACCTGTTGGAGGTGACCCATTAGTAGATTGTGAAATTAACTAAGCGAATGGTAGCTAGAATTTTCTTAAAAAGAAATAGGAAATATGAGTTATTGTATGTAGTAAGAGTTAAATATTCCATGAGACTTCTGTTTCCTTTTTATAAATATCCGTTATGTCTGTTTATTTATTACTGGAGGTCATGGTCAAGTGTGGAAAACTTCCACAGGGCTCATTCTGGCCCCTGCCCCCCACGCCTTCCACCTGTCTTCAGCCTCCCTTTTGCTCTGACTCTTCTGGAAAAGCCTTTTCTCATTAACTGCTTTGAGTTTTAAGAATATTTATGAATTATTGAAACTCTACCCAAGCTGACCTATGGCCTCACTGCCCGAATCCACCATCTCCAGCTCTCTGGGACAGAGTGCAAACACAGAGCGCCTTCTGCACCAGTCTGGACCACACCATTAGCAGGAGGTGATGTGCTGTCCTATTTTCTAGCAGCCTGCACTGCGTAATTAGGCACTTCGCTCACTGTTTCGTTCCCTAATTGCTCTATACATTGTGCAGTGATCCAGGCCAAGACACGCCGTGGGCAAAGCTCTGGCATCTGACCTGGATTTCTATCCAGCTGGGTAACTCATCAGCTGTATGAGTCACTGGGCAAGCAGGCCCCCCCCGAGCCTCATTTCCTCACCTTAAAATGGAGGTGATAGAAGCATCCTGGGGGCTTGGGAGCATGAGTACTCGTCAACGCACGGCCCAGAGAAGAGCATGTCTCACTATTACTGTTGGAACTGTTGATACAGACCCAGTTTCAGACACTGCCTGGAGCTGTCAGACCACAGCTCTCGACATCTGGCTTGGAAGTCACAGTCATGCCAAGTTTTGAAGCTGGAGGGCAAGCCACTCACAGGCAGGGACTCAGTGGTTCTTCCATGCCCGAGCCCGCAGCAGAGCCCCAGCCCACGCCCTGGCGGTGGCCGAGCTCAACACACATGAAATGAATGCGAGGTCACAAGGGCCGCCCAGGACATAGGGACAAGATCAGGAAAAGACCATCTGAAATAAAAACTAAAAAAAAAAAATCACACAGAGCGGACATGTATCCCCATTTGCAAGCCCATTCCCAGGAGAGGATTTCTACACATCGTGCTGACGAAATTAGGTATTTCCCGAACGTCTCTCAAGAGATCATGACACCTCGCCAGGACACGTTACTGGAATAGAGACATTAGAAAGCCCAAGTGCATGTGACCAGGGTCAGGAGGCGCAGACAGCTGGAACCTATTCTGGGCCTTGTGGGATGTCTGGAGTTCTGATTTGGCAAGAATCCTGGGACACCTTTGGCAGCAATACCCGGACTAGGGGGTATTTCCTCCCAGCCACAACTGTGCTCCTGCCTGTGAGTGGCCCAGGGGTGGCTCCAATCCGACTGAGTCTACTCCCCAGGACACTGAAATTGGGACCAGTTTCAATGTGTGTAGCTGGAACTGTGAAGTCAGCATGGCAGAGGCAGAGGAAGCTGGTCCGAGGGGCAAGGGATTAATCAGGGACAGGAACTGGGAGGGGGGCCTGCCTGACCATTTGTTGCCTGGTTCCACCTGGTCCTGATTTCCACCCGCACCAAACACCTCTGTACCTTTCTCATTAAACTCCCTTTCCTGCTCAAGCGAGCTCTAGCTGGCTTTTTACTTGTAACCACCGGGTCCCAAACAATAGAGTGATGAAGACAGAAACAGCCCTGCCACAGGGAGGGGCTTTTCATTCTGCCACCCTGGCCAAGTGCTTCTCACTCCTTGTTTTAATTCTGTGCTCACATGCAACCTCCTGCCCCAGGATGCGGTCTCCTGAGCTGATGTGCCCACGAAGTGGGCCTCAGCCTCCTCCTCCGCCAAGCAAGAGGCAGAGACTAGATCGACTGTTCTCAAATCTGGCTGAACATCCACGTCACCTGGGGGGCTGGTTAACATATTGACTTCTGAGCCCCACCAGGATTCTAAAGATTCTGACTGCTTTAATGCCCTCGAGGTCCAAGGTCACGCTGCAATACACATTATCTTGCCAAACCCACATCTAAGGTGTCAAAAGATGTCCCCAGCATGTTTTAATCAGGTGTGGTAAGACACTGGCACGAAGGAGGTGGTTCAGAATATTGGGGTCTGGATTGGTCTGTTTGTGCGTGAAAGGCGTCTTCCCAGACGAGTAGTTTGCTTTAAGAAGGGGCTAACACCAAGCATTTCCGAGTCGTAGGGGGCATTTGTAGTTCTTGTCTGGCCGGCATCCATCCCTTTAGTGTTAACAGCACACTAATGTTCCTTTGGGGAGCCAGCCCTCCATCCATGGCTGACCCCACCCCCTAGGTCTATGGCTGGGTGTGTGATTCAAGGTTGGCTAATGCTGTCTCCCATAGTGTGTTCATTCTCTGTGCCAGGCCCTATTTCAGGCACTGAGAATCCAACAGTGAACGAGACAGCAACGTTTGCCATTGAGAGGAGCACATAGGTTCGGGGCTGGGCACACAACCCACTGAGAGTCAACCCCAAGGATTTTGCTGAGAATCATTGCCTCTAAGATCTATTGTCCTTTCCTTCTTATTAACAGAAACCTATTTTGTTTGGCACAGTTTTCCAGCTAAAATCTTAACTTCCTAGGCTCCCTTGTAGGTAGGAGTGGCCACGGAGAGTTCTGGACAATGAGATGTAAGTGGAAGTCTATGTGGCAGGGCTTCTGGGAAGACGAGTATCTTCCTGACAAGAAGAGACAAGCTTCGTGACGTGCGTCTCCTGCCCTTTGTCCTTTCTCCTTGCTCCTGCCTGGAACATGGACACACTGGAGCCGCAGGAGCCAAATGGCAATCTTGGAGACAAAAGCCACCTGCGAAGGATGGCGGAACTGAAATGGGACATGGATGATAAGACAGAACTGCGAGAGTCCCTAATCTCAGGACATGTAATGTGATAAAATAAGTCCCGTGAGGTGAAGGCTCTGCCACTTGAATCTCCTGCTACATGACCCTTAACTCAGACAGAGGCAGCGCCCAGGCCCTGGGTTAACCCAGTGTCGCATGTCTACACGGCTGGTGGCCATCTTCACGAGCTGCCTGAGGATGAAACCAACCCAGGGAAAGCACTGCTGAGAGATGAGCAGTATCTTGTGACCATTTGAGCCCAATGTCCAGTTTTACCTGACGGTGGATTCTCCCTGTGTACCTGCCACTACGGGCTCTTTGGTTTAAACCAGCCTGAAGCGGGTTTCTCCAACATAAAGAGTCTAGACTAATTCATGGGTAAAATGATAGTTTAGAGGGTGACAGGGGTGATGGGACAGCGTCTACACTGATGGATCTCCCCCCACCACCACCGGGAACCCCTCCTGGCCCCCACTGCCACCCCTTCAAGTTCACCGGCAGGGATGCTGAGAGAGGCTCATCACGGACTCCAACTGATGTGCAAACATGAGAGAAAGGAGGATTGCTGTTTCTTTTACTAAGCTCTCAGATTTCTCTTTTGAAGTAGGAAATTACAATTTAATTATGTGAAAAAAATCTTAAAATGAACTGTAACAAAACAGATGGCTAATCATACTGGAGGAAAAAATTAAGAACAGATGCAGTCGCTGATGAAAAACTTCAAACAAATTAATTTGGACGGTTAACTAGACACTCCAATTAAGGGAGCGGTTAACTCGTGGTATGAGGGCTGCGTGAGTCACTGGACGGTGTAAAGCAGGTATTCACGGAGCCGGGAGCCAGAGGCGCCTACAGGATCCAGACAGTGCAGTTCTAGAACAGTGGCTCTCAAACTGAGTAGAAATCAGAACCCCCTGGAGAGCTTGTTAGACCCTCCCTCCCCCAGAGCTAATGGTTTGGCAGGTCTGGAATGGGGGTACGAGACATTTCACTTCATTTCTAGCCAATAGAAACTTCCCTGATGCTGCTTCTCCTGGGACCCCTTTGAGAACCACCCATCTTGGTTAACTCTATTTAAAAACAACTGAAATATAATTAACATGTCATAAAATCCACCCATTGAAATGCACAACTACATGGATTTTAGCATATTAGAAAGCTGTGTAAGCATCAGCACTGTCTAATTCCAGAAGATTTTCATCACTCCCAAAGAAACCTGGTACCCATTAGTCATTCCCCACTCCCCCACCTCTCTCAAGCTCTGGCAACCACCAATCCACCTGCCTCTATAGATTTACCTATTTTGGAAATGCCATGTAAATGGAATCATAATATGTGGCCTTTTGCGACTGGCTTCTTTCACTTAGCATGTTTTCGAAGTTCTTCCACGTTGTATCATATATTAACACTCCATTCCTTTTTATGGGTGAATAATATTCCAGGATGTGCATGTACCATATTGTGTTCATCCGTTCATCACTTGACGGATATTTGGATTGTTCCTATGCTCTGGCTACTATGAGCAATGCTGCTATGAACATTCATGTACAAGTTTTTGTGTGGACACATGTTCTCATTTCTCTTGGGCATGTAACTAGGGGGTGGCATCGCATCATATGGTAACTCCATGTTTAACTCTTTGAGGAACTGACAGTCTGTTTTCCAAGGGGCTGTACCATGTTACCTTTCCACCAGCAGTGTATGAGGGTTCCAACATACCCGCATCTTTGCCAGCACAGTGCTGTCTCCTTTGATTACAGGCATCCTAGTGGGTGTGAAGTGGGATCTCACCGTGGTTTTGATTTGCATTTTCCTTATGACTAATAACGCTGAGCATCTTTTCATGGATTTATTGGCTATTTGTATATCTTCTTTGGAGAACGGTCTATTCAAATCCTTTGCCCATTTATAAAAGTGGGTGTTTTTATTGTTGAGTTCTAAGAGTTCTGTATAGATTCTGGATACTAGATCCTTATCAGAAACATGATTTACAAATGTTTTCTCCGACTTTGAGTTGTCTTTTCACTTTCTTCATAGTGTCCTATACAAAGTTTTTAATTTTGATGAAGTGCAATTCATGCTTTTCTTTGGCTACTTAGGCTTCTGTTATATTTAAGAAACCATGGTCTAACCCAAGGTCATAAATATATACACCTATGTTTTCTTATAAGAGTTTCATACTTTTAGCTATCACTCTCAGGTTCCTGTTTCATATTGAGTTAACTTTTGTATATGGTGTGAATTAGGGGTCTAGCTTCATTTTTTTTTAATGCGGTTATCCAGTTGTCCTGGCACCATTTGTTGAAAAGATTTCTTAAAACAGATTTGGAGAGATTGCACGGAACCTGTACATCAAGTTGAGGACTTCTGCCATCTTAAAATTTTTCAGTCCTCCTATTAATGAACATAGGATATCTTTCCATTTAGATCTTCCTCAATTTCTTTCAGAAACATTTTGTAGTTTTCAGTGGGCAAGTCTTGTACTGCATTTGTTAAATCTATTCCTAAGTATTTTATTCCTTTTAATGCTATTGTAAATGGAATTGTTTATTGCTAATGTAGAGAAATATAATTCGACTTTGTATATAGATCTTGTACCCTGCAAGTTTATTCATTCTAACAGTTCTTTTTGCTGCATTCCTTAGGATTTTCTATACACAAGATCGTACTATTTACAAATACAAATAGTTTCACTTCTTCCTTTCCAATATGAGGTCTTTTATTTTTTCTTTCCAATTTGCCCTGGCTAGAACCTCCAGCACGACATTGAACAGAGGTGGTGAGAGCGACATCTTTGTCTTGCTCCTGATCTTAGGGAGAAATCTTTCAGTCCCTCACCATTACAAGTATGATGATAGCTGTGGGTTTTCTGTAGATGTCCTTTATCAGGTTCAGGAAGTTTGCATCTATTCCTAGCGTGTCGAGTGTTTTTTCATCAAGAAAGGGTGTTGGATTTTGTCAAAGGCTTTTTCCCTATGGAGAGGACCATGTGGTTTCTGTCCCTTATTCTAACAACGAGGATTGTTACGTTGTTTCTCATATTTTGAACCAACCTTGCATTCCTGGGATAAGTGTCATTTGGTTAACTCCATTTTATAAAGAGGAAAACCAAGTTCCAAGAAGGTTAATGAAGTGCCCAAAATCTCACAGAAAATTAGTAACAGAGCCACAGACAGACACTGCTTCCCCAGCCAGCAGCCTCGAGCCGGCCTTGGTGGGGAGTCAAAGGGCTGTGGGTGAAGGTGGAGCATTGCCAAGGTCGGGTTAACGAACGGCCACCTCGCCTTGATCCAACATCTGTGCCATGCCTCACATCTTGGAGGTGGTTTTCACCACACTCTTTGTTCTTCATGTCAGTTTTGGGGGACAGGTATTCCCCCCATTTCACAGGTAAGTAAACCGAGGTTTGGTGAAATTCAGTGACTCCTATAAACATCTCAGACAGCGGGAGGGAGTGCCAGGACTTGAACGCAGGTCTTTAGAGTCTAAATCCTGGCTCCTCTGTCCTACAGTGTTTGCCCCTGAGTCCCAGGATTTTGAGGCCTGTGGAAGTCCTTTTTCTGCCCACCGGCTGATAGGGGCGTCAACTATCACATTAGAGCTTCATACTTTTGGCTCAGGGGTGTGATCCAAACAGAAAAATCCCCTTGAGAAGGGGCACCGCTAGAGTTTTCTTATTCCTTGGGGTGAATGAACTTCAGAATCAATAATTTTTAGTTGTTTTTAATGCACTTTTGTTTTATCCTTCGATTTAGACTTAGCCATTAGATTGCCTTCAGAGGACACAGATGCTTCACAGTTAACAGTTGGCTAGACTGCCGGGTTCAAATCCTAGCTCTGGGATATGATAGCTGTGTGACCTTGGGTAAGTATCTAGCCTCTCTGTATCTCAGTTTTCTCATCTGAAAAATGGGATAACAGTTCCTATCTCATAGCACTACTGTGAGACTGAAAATGAGCCAGCACATATGACGTATTTAGAATAACGCCTGGTGCAGAGGAAGCCCTACATTTTAGCTACCGTTGTTAACCACCACGTTAACTTCCACCTACTGAGTACCTACTATTGTCAAACACCGGGTTGGTTGGTTTTATAGAGACTAGAACAGCTTCAGAGAGATAAGGCCACTCACCCAAGGTCACACAGCTAGGAGGTGGCAGATCCAGGAGTCCAACACCAAACCTCTTAGTGACACCATCCTGACTCCCGGGGGGCCGGTTTTGATGGTGAGGGCCCTAGAGGGGCAAGGAGGGGTCCCATGGGAAGCCGACGAGGTCAGGGCTGCAATCAAACTAAGCTGCCACGCTGAGGTTTGGGGGGAAGGGGGAGGATGAAAGGGAGGATGGGAGAGAAAACGCTAGGCTTCAGTAAGGTCAGAGGCAGGTGCTGCTGAGGGCAGACACAGCAGTCCGGGCCGGGGGCACAGAGACCAAAGGCCCAGGAAGATACGCCCGGCAGCCCAGCGCAGAGACCTGCAGAGCCCGTGGGGGCTGAGAGAGGCCTTCCCCAGGGAGGCAGCCCAGGCTCTGTCTCCCCGTCACGCTGGCACAGTCAGGTAACACGGTTCGGCCTCTGGGACCCTGTTCACGTGTCCCCACGAAGGCAGCTGCCCTTCCAAGAAGGGGGCCAGACCAGACCTGCACACCGGGATCTCCCAGTTCTCCCAGTCAACGGAGAAGCCAGGGCCAGTGTTCCCTCAGCCGGTGAGGACCCCAGGGACCCCCGTCCCGGCTCTGCAGACCTGCCCACAGCCCCTACTGTGTCCATCTCTGGGACTGGAAGTAAACAGGTCCCAGAGCTGCAAGGACATCGGAGTTGATACACCGGCTCTCTTATTCTAGAGACGAGCCCAAGTTACGGCCGGCTTTGCACCCCACCTCAGGAATCTCAAGGCTTTCGGCAAAAGAGAATCCTTCCGTTCTCTGTCCCTCTCTGCTGCGTGGCAGCAGGTGCACCCTCAACCTCTCTGAGCCTCCACGTCCTCATGTGTGAGATGGTAGCAATTGCCCCGCCTCAAGCAGCTGTGGGGAGGCTAAAGAAAACAGGAAGTACGGAGCTCTCTGTCCTGCCTCTGAAAGCCTCACCTCGAACTGGAGGCCCTGGAGAGTGTGAGAGAGAGGCTGCTGGTGTTAGGAACACCCAAAGGAGTCAAGAACACTTGCTGCTCCTCCAGGCTGCCAGCAGCCCTCCCCTGAAACATCCAGCAAACCCACTACGGTGGGGTGGGGCTGCCGTGCTCCTGGTGTCTGCAGACCACACAGACTGGCCGCCGGCCAGCTCCCTGCGCTTCCTCCTGCTGCTCCCTGCAGCCCAGGGGACATCCTGGCCGGGCAGAGGCCCTCTCAGCCCAGGTCAACGCTGGAACCAGGCAGAGGACATCACTTTGGAGTCCGGCCGAGCTGGGTACCAGCCCCTCCCATGTCACCTGCTCCCCTGTATGCAGGCTCCCGAGGCCCCATCTCCTCACCTGGGAAACGGGGCCACACCAGCCATCTGGCAGGGCCATGCTGCAGACTCTAAGCTCCGCATCCGAGGTGTCGACTAAGGAGGTGCCTGAGGAAGGATGTGTCTGCCAAGTTCTGGGCTGAGGCCCTGTGTCTTCCTGTCTCACTATGAGATTGAAAGCTGCACGGGTCCCTCACCAGGTCTGCTTGGGTCTAAGTCAAGCCATCAGTTCAGACTGGTTTTATTGCCTTTCTCCAAGCTGCACTACAGCTCCACGAAAGTGGACATGCTGAGCGGAGCTTCGGCAGCCCCTCCTTCCAGTGTGTCCTCAGAGGCATCTCCCAGACTCCCTTGCAGCTGAAGTTCTGGATTCAAAATAGGTTCCCTAGGGGCCGGCCCTGTGGCCGAGTGGTTAAGTTTGTGCGCTCCGCTCTGGCGGCCCAGGATTTCATGGGTTCGGATCCTGGGCATGGACCTGGCACTGCTCATCAGGCCATGCTGAGGCGGTGTCCCACATGGCACAGCCAGAAGGACCCACAGCTAGAATATACAACTATGCCCTCGGCGGGGGGTGGGGGGGGGTGGGGGGGGAGGCTTTGGGGAGAAGAAGAAGATGATTGGCAATAGATGTCAGCTCAGGTGTTTCTACAGACAGTAGAAACAGATGTTAAAACAAACAAACAGGTTCTCTAACTTGAAAAGCAGAATTGCGGAGGGGCCGGGCTTTCTGCTGCTTGACGCACTGCCGTCTGCATGGCTCTGGGAGCTGGCTTTGCTGCCCCAGTGTGTCCTAGCCCAGGCAGTGGCTGAGTGGCATCAGAGACAGTCCCTGAGGCTTGACGAGCATCACAGGGTCCAGTGTGTGCTGCTGGGGGTGTGCAGGCACAGCCGGGGCAGCGGCCTCTTGGTCCCTGGATCACAGCTCTGACAGTGAGGTTCTGGAAACCCCCGGCTCCCCACCTCCCCAATTCTGGCGTGCTGGCAGGGCCAGCCAGTCCAGCTGGGGGAGCTCTGGGAGTCGTTGCTGGTGCCCACGATTGCAGAAGGCACCTAGGTCTCTGTATTAATTTCCATTTCTCCTCATCTGAGATAAGCTACAGCCATCATCTCCTGATGATGTTAGAGGCCCTTGTCATAGACACCCACAGGGATGCAGGCATGTGTGGGCTCAGCCCCTCTGCCCTCAGGACCAGCCTTCCTAGGGGCCACCAAAGCCATACTGGCCAGCACAGCTGACTGACCAGGGGTGGACACCGGACCTCTGGGCTGACGGCATTTTCTCTCGGGACTCTGGAATTCAGAGGCAACACCAGTGAGCTAAGTCAGGGAGGCTGGAACTGTCACAGGTCAGTCTGGGGCCACCGGGAGGCCACACTCTGCCTGTGGACCAACAGTGAATTTGAGAAAGCTGGTCTGCAGCCAAGGAGCAAAATGAGACAGGCTTGCAGAGAGAAGCGAAAACAAGAGCCAGGAAGAGCCTCGACCTCCCCTGAGGCTGAGTCCAGCCATTTCGCTGCTCTCAGGATCCAGGACACGCTCAGGGGAGCTCGTGCAGGTGTCTGTTGTGGCATCCGAAGAGGCTGCAGGATTGTAGCACGTGCCAGCACATGGGGGGTCCCGGGCCCCTTTGCCTCCCACCTCCCAGCTGCACTGTGCTGGCCCGGCTGCAGGGGCGTCTCGGAGGGGATCCCAGACACGTGGCCTGGACGCCTGGTTCTGTCTGGTCGAGACCACCCCTTGGGGAAGCCCCTGGCACTCGGTTTCCTGCTTTGGAATATAAGGCGGCTGGTCTAAAATTCCCAAGATCTCCCTTAACCCTAAGATTCAGAGAAAGTTTGTTGCTAATCACAGGTAACTTGGAGGAAAACGGCTTTCATTTAGATCGAAAAAATACTGAGGGGGCCAGCCAGGTGACACAGCAGTTCAGTTCGCACCTTCCACTTTGGCAGCCCCGGGTGTGCGGTTCAGACCCTTGGTGCGGACATGGCACTGCTTGGCAAGCCATGCTGTGGCGGCATCACACATATAAAGTAGAGGAAGATGGGCACGGATGTTAGCTCAGGGCCAGTCTTCCTCAGCAAAAAGAGGAGGATTGGCAACAGATGTCAGCTCACCAAAAAAAAAAAAAGAATTACTAAAAAAGGGGGGGAGATCAAAAATAAGAGCTCTCAGAAATTTATGGTAATGAATTTAAAAAAATGTTGAGCCTTTTTCTTCATTGTACTCTGCTAGCTATTTTTATAAACCACTCATCACCAGAAAGTGGAAATAATCCAAATGCCCATCAAGAGGTGAATGGATACATGCGGTCAATCCATACGGTGGAATATTACTCAGCCATAAAAAAGGAATGACGTACCGATCCACGCTACAACACGGATGAGCCTCAGAAACATCATGCTAAGTACAAGAAGCCAGTCACCAAAGGCCACACATCGTATGATTCCATTTATATGAAATGCCCAGAACAGATAAATCCAAAGAGACGGAAAGTAGAGGAGTGGTGGCCAGGAGACGGGAGGAGCGATGAGGAATAACTGAAAATGGGCAGGGGTCTCTTTTGGGGGAGGTGAAGATGCTCTAAAGTCGACTGTGGTGATGGCTGCACAACTTTGTGAACATACTAAAAGCCATTCAATTGTATACTTTAAAGGTGTGACTTATAAGTGAATTATATCTCAATAAAGCTGTCATATTAAACAGTAAAAAGTTCAGCCAGCGTTCGTTCTAATTTGGCTGTGAACTGACACCTCACTGCTCCACAAACAGTGATCGACAAGGACGCTTCTTTGAAATCCTGGCTTTGCCTTATGACACAATCTACTGAATGTGCAATTTCTCGTGTGGCAAGAGCAAGATCGTTTCCACCACAAAGCGCTGCGTGTCTCTGGGGGCCTGGAACAGCTGGGAACCACGTCCAGAATTTCACATGTCACTGAGCCCACAGCACCTGCAGCGTCTCCTCTGCTTTCGCAGCTGTGCCGAGGAGAGAACAGGGGAGCAGAGCTTTCTAGAGCTCTATTTCTGCAGCATCCCCCTTACCGGGTTTAGAGAGACTCAACCGACCCACCCGGACCGTGGGTCTCTCCTCCCACCAGGACCGTGCAGAACTGAGGGAGACGGGGGGTGGGTGGGCAGAATAAGGTCCCGAGCTTCCCGAAATCCGATTGCCTGTGTTGAGTTTGGTTACAATAAAGGAAGAGAGGGGTTAGTGTGCCAGCCAGGCCTGAAGAGGGCACGTCAGGTCCCCGATGGCTCAGAATTCAACTCACTTCAACAAGGTTTACTAACACAGACACACGTCACTTGGCACCCTGTGTACAAGCTAGAATTTGCTAACAACCTGGACAGAAGCAAGTACTTCCTCATGGCTCCAAAGGAACGGAGAGCCGGAACGTTCCATTAGGTGCCGACAGTGTTGTCCCCTAAGCACATGTGGGGTCAGAATGCCAGTGCAAATCCTGGCTCTGCCCCTTCCTGCTGTGTGACCTTGGGCAACTAAAGCTCTCTGTGCCTCAGTTTCTTCACCTGGGAAATGGGGACAATAAAAGTAGCCACCTTCAAGGGCTGGCACGAGGACTTGATGAGCTAATATGTGTGAAGCACCTCCCCAGGTCCACAGTAAGTTCTCACCAGGTCTGACCTCCTGTTCCTGTTCCCAGAACCTCCACAGGCCTGCACTCTGTGAAACCACATGCACCCCGCAGTCCCTCCACTGAAATGAGCTGAACCGCATTGTGGGTCCAGGGTACATATACATCTGAGGCCATTCACCCGCTCAGTGACAGGCCTGGGGCTTGTGGTCTGGGACTCTGCTCTCCACTGGACCAGGCCAGGATGGTGTCCACAGCTCAGGAGGCACAGGGTGGAAGAGTGGCTCCCCGCATAATGGCTATGTGACTTGGGAAGTCCCATAACTTCTCTGAGCCTCAGTTTTCCTCTCTGCAAAATGAGGATAATGTTAAGGCCTCCCTCACAAGGCAGCTGTGAGGGTTAAAGGAAAGTGCACAGAACAAAGAGGCAGTACTGCACAGTGGTTAGCACGGGCTGCCCAGGTTGGAAACGCTGCTTGCCACTTAGGAGCTGGGTAACCACCGGCAAGTCACCTAACCTCTCTGTGATTCCCTTTCCTTCTCTGTCTATGGAGAGAACCACTCCCACCTCACGTGTGGTGAGGATTAAATGAGGGAATACAGGGCATGGCATACAGAAGCCCCGTAAGAATCACCCATTTTTCACTTAGGGTCTAACACACAGCCCATCACCAATAGATGCTGGCTGTAAAACAGCCCAGAGGTGAGGACCAGCATCCCAGTACAGAGGATGCGACTTCCTCACCCATTTGGGGGCAACAGAGAGAAGCCCCGTGGGAGGACCAGGCTGCGGTCAGACTGTAAGTCAGCCACAAACAGCCTGCGTGCAGGGCATTCCCCGGCCGACCACTTCAGGGCAGTGCCAGGGCTGGAGGCCACAGCTTCCTAGGAGAGAGAACTCCTCCTCCCCCTCCTCTTCCCTGGCCAACAGCTGGCCCGGGAGGCCTAAGGACCGGCCTCCGTGCCCAGAGCGGGAAGAGCACAGGTGCGTTCGGTGCTGATGCAAATCCAGCAGCAGACCAGGCGAGCCCCAGAGCCAGGCTGCCTGGTGCCCTGGAACTCTGGTCAGGCAGGAGGGCAGAGCCGGGCTGCAGGCTGGCGCATCCACCTCCTCCGGGATCAGCGGTGTTACCGGGAAGGAGATGATGAACAAAGTGCACGGAGGGGTTATCTGCCTGCATTTGCCCCGCCAGCCTGGAAGCTCCCAGAGAGCAGACACCAGGGCTGTCCTGTGCCCACCCAGACCCCCAAAGCCCAGAAGAGTGTGGTGCTGTTTTCCACCGACTGGAATCATCTTGTCTGCAGTGTCTGCAGCCCAGTGCCCGCACACAGCAGTGCTCGGGAGATGCTGGTTCCTCTCCCCGACCCTCAGAGGACCCGGCTCCCCGTCTCCACTGGGACCCTCCTAGAATACTGTTTGCAGCCCAACCAGGAGAGGATACGAGAAGCTGGGGCTAACAGAAGCCATGGGATTCAAGCACAATGTGACCCGAATTCACACCTCCTGAGGACCTACTATGTGTCAGACAGTGCACAGAGGCGGCGGCCCATGATCTTAGTTACTACCCGGGGCAACCCCAGGAGGCAAGTGCTGTCGCCCCGATTTGTGGATGAGGGGCGGAGCTTCAGGGAGTGAAGCAGCTTGCCCACGGCCACAGCGCTGCTAAGTGGGAGAACTGAGATGCAAACCGGGACTCCTGGATGCCGGAGCCGGCCCCCAGCCCGTCTCCACAACACAGAAGAGCTGCAAGGAGGGCGAGGAAGTGACTTGTGGTTTCTAAGGGCAACATCTGGAAACACATCCACAGGGACACAAAGGGACACTTCTGCAGGGACACGGAGAGCCCCGGCCTAGTCCTGAGGACAAGAAGAGGCGAGCACTGGGCGGCAGCTCTCGGCCCTTGGCTCTGCTGCAGGCGAGCCCAGGGGAACATCCTGGAGCCTCAGCTTGAAGAGGGAGGTGGCCCAAGTACAAGAGGAAGTCCTGCCCCGCCAGGAAGAGCAGAGCTCCCCCAGAAGGACTCCCGGGTGCAGAGAATGTGGGAGCTCTCTGGTCTGAGCCCTCGTGAGAGAACAGCATCTAAGACCCTCACCCTGAGAGGTGACCCACCCAGAGTCCCCGCAGGGAGTAGATCCGACTCCCCACAGCCACTTCCCAGGGGAGCAGCAGGTCTGGGGACAAGGACGGGGGAGGGGGTGGTAGGCCCTGGGGTCCACCCCACCCAATCCTGCCAAACTCAAGGTTTTACGGAAATGGAAAGACGAGTTGACCTTACACAGAGCCGCCTTACTCGACAGAGTAGCGGCCACCAAGAAGGGCACATCCCTTCTCGGGCTTCCTGGAGAACCCTAGTCAGCGCGCAGCATCAGGACCAGGACTCAGATGAAGTGGCCCCATCGGGCCCCACCTCTGTAAAATGGGGATTCCACCTCCCATATCCTGGGGCCGGAGAACAGAACCCACCGAACCAGACCCCCTTCTCGGTCCTCCCCCAGCAAGCGAGGCTGCTCCCAGGATCGTGGCTGCTTCTCCCTCCCTGTGACCACACTCCAGGCCTCTCTGGTGTCAGGTCTCCAGGCCTCGAGGAAACCCCTTTGGTGTCCGCAGCCCCAAGTCCCTGTACTCGGCCCCACGTGGACTGGGGACAGGAACCGGGCTGGTGACGTGAGGATGTGGGGCTGTGGGGCTGTGTGGGGTACCCAGGGCTCCAGACCCAAGGCCCGTGTCGGAACCTCCTATGAACACAGAATAAGAAATGCTGGGTGGGGCCCCGCGCTGGGTCATCGCCTGGGGGCAGGCTCTCCTCTGGGTGGACACTGCCCTCCCATGATCTCACCCGCAGAAATCTCCTTCCTCCTGGTGTTTACAAACAGGGGCACTGACATAGGTTCCTGGATCTGGAGAAGACCACCCCTCCTCTCTGTGTCCCACACCCGGCCCCAGGGGCCCAGCTCCCACGCAGCGCAGTGTGACCTTCAGCCCTCCAGACAAGCTGGCTGAGCACGACCTCTGCTCCCACAGAGCGTCCGGCAGGTGTGCTGACGTGCCAGGTGGTGGTGGAGGCGGGCCGAGACACAGACCCCCAAGGCTTCTGGTCAGCAGAGGGGTCGAGGGAGCTGGGCTCCTGCGTGACCTCAGTGCAGGGACGAATTTCATTTCCTGGGCCTGCCTTTCATGTGGAAGAGCGCTGGGAGGTGCTGACCAGGGGCAGCTACTCCTAACGCGGCCAGGACCCAGGCCTCAGCCGGAGAGGGTGTGGAAGTGCAGATTCCCAGGCCCCACTCCCATGTTTGGAAAGTCGGGGTTTCGGACCCAGGCCCTGAGTTTTGGGAAGAGCCCCTGGGTGGCTGTGATTAGCACGCCCCAGAAGCTCTGACCCAGAGGCTCCAAGGAAGCCCCGTGACTCCCAGCGGAGCCCACATTTCCATGATGAAGCACAGTGGCTGGACATCGCGGCCCGAGCACGCCCACGCCACCCACCTGGGGACAGGAGTGTTCCCATAAAGATGGGGGCAAGGAACTGCACAGCCTCTCGCCCCCTACAGTCACCTCCCAAATTAGGTCCTCTGCGAGCCTGATGTTCAACACAGAGTTCTTTTCAGAAAAACATCAAGTTCTGGACTTGAAAATCCTAGAATTCTGCTGCCTCTCGCGATGGCAGGATGCCAAGGAAACCCTCCGAGATTGGGGCCAAACGGCAGAGGCCGCCACTTCCCGTCTCAGATTGCAGAGGAGTTTGGTGAAAGATGAAGGCAGACTGCGTGTGTCTGGGGACCCTCTCGCATGCGAACTCCTGAATCCATTCATTTGATAGACATTTAGTGAGACCTACCATGAGTCAGGCACGGGCACTGGGGACACGGCAGTGAAGGAAAGAGACAAAGATCCCTGCCCTGTAGACCTGACATTTTACTTGGGGGAGATACACAAGATAAGAAACACATAAAATACTTCAAATAGGGTGGTCAGGGAAGCAAGAAAGCCACATGGAAGCAGAGACCTGATGAAGGTGAAGGAGTCAGCTATATGCATAGGTGGGGAAAGTGCATTCTAGCAAAGGGCAAGTGCAAAGGTCCTGGGGCAGGAGCACACCTGGTGAGTTCTAGGAAGGACAGCGAGGAGGCCAGTGTGGCTGGAGCAGAGGGCACAGGAGGGGGAAGAACAGAAGCGGAGGTCAACAAAGAGCCGGTAGTGAGATGACACTGGGTCTCGGAGGTCAGTGAGACGGGAGGATGCTAAGAGCTCGGGCAGAGTTGTGGTCTGATCTGACTTATTTATGGGTAGGAGATGTTGTCAGCTGTATGAAGTGTAACCATGTAAGGACCATTTGTGGCCTTGGAATATCCTGTCCTGGCAAATAAGCAATGCACGGGCGAAACAGCGTGCCCCGGCTGGAGGGGGTGGAGACTCTGTGCGTGGCCATAAAAATAACGGTGGTGGTTGCTTTTCTTACTGCCACAGACAGACCAGCGGCCCTGGGCCCTACAGGGGTTCCTGGGACTTGCCACGTCCCCAGCGGGCCTGCTGTCGGGCACACAGGCTCCCCACGCTCGGCAGTCCCTGCGTCCGACTGCAGCTCTGATCCCCGGTTCAGCGCTGACGGGGTGACGACCGGGTGCCTCCTAAGCACCCAGTGACCCAGTGTGGACCCTTCAGAGCCGCCCTCCCCACCCTCACGGGTCCAGCTCCCCATCCTGAAGACCTGGGCTCGGTCCCCGTGGAGCCCCGCCCCGCAGAACTCACCGGGCACGGAGAAGGGGGACAGGAAGGCAGCCTCGACCGGCTCGGGCTCCGGGGGCGGCGGGGGCGGCGGGGGCTGCTGCTCCGGCTCCCGCGGAGGGTCTTCGGGGTTTTCCATGGGAACGTTCCCATTTTCGATGTTCTCGTGCCGCCCGTTCTGAAGAGGCTTGCTGCTCACGCCGTCCGCTGAGTTGATCAGCCTCTGTCGCTGTGGGGACAGGAGGCAAGAGCGACGCCAAGACGTGTGACAAAGTGTCACACTGGGGCTTTGTTCCTTCTACATCCACAGCCCTTAGAGGTTTCTAGAACAACACTCCTGGGTGTCGGTCTGCTTGGGAAATGGCCTGAGAACCTTGAGATAGACCCAAGTTTGCTCGCTTCCATTGGGACCGATACCAGGAAGCCCTGGGGACTGGTCAGAGCCCCGGCTCTCTCCTTCCTGTGCCTAATGACAGCCCAGCCCACGACACTGGGCGACAGTGGTCATTCCGGCCCCCCCAGCGGATGTTTAGAAGCCACCTGAGACAGTCACAGGAGAGGCCCTGCCAAGTTTAATTTGCTTTTTAGATACACCATGCAAAAAAGTGCACAGCTCAATGATGTTTTAGATCACGATGGAGAACGCTTCCTGCCCCTTAGAAGACGCCCTCAGACACTTCCTTGTCTCTGTGCCCCTCTCTCCAGATGTAACCAACGCAACCACAATTCTTTTATAAATATCAATTAGTTTTTCCTGAACTTGAACTTCATATAAATGGATTCAAACAGGATGTATTATTTTATACCTGGCTTCTTTCACTCAACCTAATATCCATGAGATTCGTCCATGCTAATGCACGAATCAGTAGTTTATTATTTTTCATGGGTGTATAGTATTCCCTTGTATAAATAACCCACAATGGATCCTTTGCCTGTGGATGGGCATTGGGTTGTTTTCCCTTTGCAGTTATTATGAAGAACGCTGCTATGAAGATTTGTGTACATGTCTTTTTGTGGACACATCCTCATTTCCCGTGGGTATTTACCTAGGCGTGGAATTGCTAGGTCATAAGGTTTTACACTTGCACAAGCAATGGATTAGAATTTCAGGTGCTTTCCATCCTTGGCAACACTGGTATTGTCCTCTTAATTTTAGCCATCCTGGTGGATGCGTGGTGGTGTCTAATTGTGGTTTTAACCCACATTTCCCCGACGACTAACGATGGTGAGCCTCTTACTGAGTTACTGGCCATTTGGAGAGCCTCCGCTGTCCAAGTCTTGCCACGTCTAATGGGTGGCCCTGAACCAACCCGTCCCCTCCCCGCCCCATCTCACTGCAGCTACTGACAAAGGCTGCCCCCTCCCCCCGAGCGGAAGCTGATCTTTCTCGCCAAGTCCGAGAGTTTCTGCCAAACCAGGGAAAGGCAGAGGCTACGCTCCAAGAAATCACCAGGTCTCCACTTCCCCGGGAATCTGCTTGCCCTTGCACAGTTCACCTTTATCTGACTCTCGTTACAGATATTTACGGGGCAGCTTGAGGCTCTGTGGGTAATGCTGGTCACACAACGGACACACATTCCCTCCAACGACTTCGGCAGGAGACCAAGCGCCCGTAAACGTGTCCCCAAGGCCACACTCTATAAGCGTGAGCCCAGCGCCCATCCTTGTGTTACTGGAAGTAAAAAAATGTCCTTCTCACTTAAAATGGAAGCATGCTATTTCTCTAAGAGAAAGAAGAATCGACCATTTAACTGCCTTCATGTGAGTTTTAGGCAGGGACTCCTAAATCATGAAGTCCAGGGTGGGGTAGAAATTTAAAAAGTTTTTTTCTTACAAGTGTGTCCACAACATTTAGCCTACCAAAAAGAGCAAAATGATCCATGCCTGAGACTCAGGCCCAGACCTGGAGGCACAGTATTGTGTTATCCAAGTAGGGTTAAATGACAGGTCATCCTTATAGTCAAAAAAAAAAAAATTAGGTGTGCAAAGACAGAATTGTAAGGAGGGAGTGTAACTTAGTAGCAACATGGATAGGGGACAGGGTCATGACTAGCTTAACAGCAATCAACAGAGGATTGTCCCTGGAAAAAATATCTAAAGCTATCTGAGGTTGTATTAAAAGAGGCATAGATTAGAATACAAAGGTGGTGACGGATCCACATGTAGAGAGAGACAAACAGGAAGGTTTTCACAGGAGAGTAACTAGATGGTGAGGACTGGAACCCTGCCACATCTGAGAGGATGGGAGGTCCCAAGGATGTTTAGACTCAAGGAGAAAATTACGGGGGTGCTGTCTGATGTTCAAAGGGCTGCCACATGGAAGAAGCAATAACAAGCAATTTGAGCAGGGGCTGGATATTACAGAGGGAATAAAGATATAGAAGAAGTGGGTAGGGGAGGTGGACTAGATTGACCCCTAAGAATCTATGCAGTCTCCCTTTTGCAGTCTAGGCTCAGAGTTGGGTCGGAATTCCTGTTCTGCCCTTATTAGCTGTGTGGCTTTGGGCAAATTACTTCACCTCTCTGATAAATTGGAGACTCCATCATCTGGCTCAGAAGGTCATTAAGAGGGTTAACGCCGTAACACAGGTAAGCACCCCGCACCTGCCTGGCGCACAGCAGGAGCTAGTCAATTACAGCTGGCTGGACCAGGTCCAAACGACCGGCATCCGGGTGTGAGATGAGGAGAGAGTTGTGGGGATGAAGGAGGTGGGGGACCAGCTAGGACGGCTTCACAAAGGGGGAGGGGAAACTGAGGGTGGGTGAAATTCTGGGCCCCTTGGCAACGCATCGCCGTGGCTGTGGGTGAGGACAGTGAGGACAGGGGTAGCCCTGGAGCGAAGGCAAAGCAGAGCCCTCCCTCCGCGCCCTTCGCATCCCCCCAGTACTCACCCCCCAAACCCTCCCGGAGGACGAGCAAATGAGGGCCTCGCCCCATAGGCATTTCTACCACCGGTTAATTTCAGCTTTGCAGACTTCTCTGTAACATTCTGGAATTTAAATGACTGAAGAGAAAATGAGACCAAAGGGTCTTAAGAGACAACCTCGAAACTGGGCGCTTTGGGGTTTTTATTCTCCCCACTCCCCTTCCAACATCAATTTCCCCAATGACACCGCTCAGCTTCCTTTCGGTTGTGCGTCACTGAGATTTTCAGAGCTGGAGGCCTTCCCGCCCGCCACCCTCAGACAGAGAAACTGAGGCCCAGGAAGACTGAGCGAGTTAACTGCTAAAACAAGGTTTTCCCAGCAGCTTCAAACATTTGGGGGCATGACAACGAGCACTGCGCCGGCTCACCAAACCCCTTTATGTCCCTGGCTGCATACGCCATGAAAAACACACTATATACCTATATCCCCTGAATCCTTACTAGTTGTTCAAACCCCCCTCCCACCCGCAGCGGGTACAATTATCACCCTCACAAAAAATGGGCAGGATTCGGTACAATTTCACTGATTTAAATTTTACCGATTTGGATCAAAATAATTCCGAAAGATTCCAAGCTTGCAATGTTTCCCTTTCTTAATACACATTCCACAGAGAGCGCACATTACGTAGGAAATTAAAGCAGAAATGATCAAAATGCAGAACCTTTCAGCAGCGTGCAATCTCATGCCTGCAAAGCACCAGTGTGCCAACTACCGGCTGTCAGCCATGGAAGCTTCCAGCTCTCTGGTAACCACCTGGGTCTGAGGTTATGGTCTGAAAACTCCAAGATGCACATCCGCAGCGAAGGCTGGGAAGCTGGGAAGCAATAAGCCTGTTAGCTTTGCTATACTGTTTGCACATTAAATAATATTCAAACTTATTTAATTTTTTTTCCAAATAAGAAAGAGACGAGGCACAAAATCCAAGCAGAGCAGACGGGTAAGAGCAGAAGGACGTCCCCAGAGGTAACCACCATTCACCAGTGTCTGTTTCCTCCTAGAATCGTTCTAGCCCTGGAGAACAGGTGTGTACACCTCTTGTTTTGACCTAAATAACCTTTTAAAGAAACTATCCATACTTCGGACTGGCCTTCTCCAATCAGTTTAACGCGAGGGCCTGAGAAAACCTTTCGTGGACCATCTCCGGCACGGTCTTCAATTGCTGCCTCCCTTCAATTCAACCCCCTGGGGCCACTGGCTGCCTGGGGGGGGATATTCGGCTTCTTCCTTAAACAGGTGCGGTGATCAATGCCAGCCCGGCAGAGGATGCCCTGGTGGCCCAACACCAGCAGTGTCCCGACAAGCCAGGGCCGCCCCCCACCCCATGCCCCCACTGGCTCTCACGGTCCTCTACGCACACTCACCTCATTAATGATGATCCTGCTGGCCATCCGCAGCCGCGTCCTGGGCCCAAACTTATTGGTGATCATCACGCGGAGGCCGGCCTCCGGGAAGCTGAACTTGGGAGGGCTGGAGCTCAGGACCTCGTCCACCATCACCACTGGGTTTTTGCCGTACGGTGGCTCCTCCTTCACTATATTGAGCACAACGCCAGGATTAGTGCTGAGATGCCCCTGGGGACAGCACCCAAGAGCTGGGCGGCTGACCTCCCCTGGGGTCTAGGAC
The DNA here is from genome assembly GCF_041296235.1 of Equus asinus. Taxonomy (NCBI): domain Eukaryota; kingdom Metazoa; phylum Chordata; class Mammalia; order Perissodactyla; family Equidae; genus Equus; species Equus asinus. The sequence continues at coordinate 98,265,070 of NC_091796.1, read as the reverse complement.
TCCCCGGGGCTGTGGTCCCAGCAGCGGCCTGGGAGCCTCGCTTCAGCTCCTCGCATTCGCCAAAGTGTGCCACTGGCTCCGGACCGCCGGCTGACTCGGCCTCTTAGAGCCCGTGGTCCCCCTGCTATAGCCCCTCATGGACAGACACCCCACACCAATCCTTCCACCAACGGATGCCCCCCCTCCTCTGGGGCCCAGTCTTGGCTAACTGCAAGGGTGTCTCAGTTCCTCCTCTTAGCCTCCCAGGGCAGCCCACCTATAGACAGGGTCCCTGCTGCCTCTCACCGTGACTGTGAGGGGATCTTCCCCTCCCCCTATTCCCAGAGGCTCAGACGAAACTTTACAAACTGACAAGGGCCCCCTGGAGTAGAAGATGCTGGAAAGCACCAGAGAGCTCTGGCTCTAAACTTGCCACGAGGCAACGGATCTTCTTTGAGGGACCACCTCCGCCCAGCACAAAAGGATGCCTCTAACTGGACAAGGCAACTGAGGCCCAGGAGGGGCGCCCGCTTGCCCGGAGTGCACAGCTCATGAGCTGCTGGCCAAGCTGGGTGTCTTCCATAAAACTAACACCCTCCAGCCGGGAGGCCACTCTCTGTGACCCTTTGCGTCCCCTCACGCGGCTGAAGAACACATCTCCCCACTCCTCGGGCCTCTTCTTTGCCACCTTCATCGACGTGCTCGGGGCTGGAGCCCAGGGGACGTGACATTTAACTCCAGAGCCCCAGGGCCTCGTCACAGAACCACCCATGGACACAGCACACCCGAGCAGGCCACCTTCCCCTCCGAGGGGCTGTCAAAGGGGACACGCCCGTCCCTCTGCACGGGTCCCCAGCTCCCGGCGAGCGTCCTTGCCCGCAGGAGCAGTCGAGAGCAAATTCATGCGAGTTAATGGCACAAACACAAACGGATGCACAGCAGACACACACACCCTCACCAGACAGGCAGCAAGGCCCAGCAGACAGGAGGCGCGAGGGTTAGACGAAGCCAGGAGGATCATGCATGGGCTGGACCTCTGACGAGGCGTGTGCTGGGCTCAGGGATTTTTTTTTTTACTGCATGTGTTATCGCTTCAAGGAAAGCAGCTTACTTACAATTCGGAAGAGGAGGAGTTAAGGAGACACAGGCCAGCAGAGATTGCCAGAGATGCTTAGCGTTGTGGATGCCCAGAGTTTGGGGCACTCTTGACGGCGGCCAAGATGCCAGGGTGTTATTTGGAGGAGGGTGTTAGTAGACGGGCTCCTGCTACGGGGGGCTTCGATGCTCGGGGCCCCTGGCCTTCAGGACGGCCCCTCTCCTGGCTGAATTCCGCGGCTCTGTCCCACTCTGAGAGCAGAAGCCCCTGTGCCCATGGCCCCCTGCCCCCGCTCTGCTGCAGGAAAGCCCAAATCTCTCCCTCCTCTGGAGCCTCCATCCCGTCAGGAGATGAAACCCAGCAAAGCAGCGGCAGGCTCCAGACTCCGCTCAGCCCATGGAACAAGCCCAGTCATAGGCACCGCTTGGAGCAACACCTGGGCTCAGAGGAGGGTGCCGATGGAGCATCAGTGGTCTGAGGCAGAAGCCACGATACCTGGCTCCAGGGCAGCTTGTCCTGCTGCCGTGCTCCAAGTGGCAGGTGGTAAGTCAAGGGGGGCTGCCCAATGACAGCACGTTTTTCTGGCTGTTCGGCCCAAGGCCAGTATTGCCCCCTCCCCTCCCTGCTCCAAACTGAAGCTGCGTCCGGGGCCAGGGCAGCTGGGAAAGGCCCCTAGTGGGCCCGGCCTGTGGTCAAGGTGACCCTGGCTGTCAGGCTGTGTGCAAGGCCACCTGACACCCAGCAGGAAGAGGCTGGACTCCCAACACTGGTAGGGATCGGGGCGACCCACCCCCCACCGCCCAGTCCCCGGGACCTTCTCTCAGTGTACTGTGCTCTGCTTTCTTGAGCAGAATTGAAGCATGATGTGAAAAATTTGTAGAAGTTTTAGGGAAAAAAACCCCCAAACAACAAAGACAGAACCAAGTTGGAGGACGCCATCTCCCAGAAAAAGAGAAAACCGGCCTGAGCTGATCTGGTGAACCGAAACGCAGGACCTTTAAGAACACTTAGGTCCATAAAGGCGCTTTATAAGAATGGTAGTAAAAAGGCACAAAATCTGGCAAGAGGTTGGGTTGAAATTCTAATTTTATACGGGAAACACCAAAACTGATAAAGGCAAGGTCAAAGCTGCATGTGCGCATGTGTGTTCTCGAAACCGTCTACCAGCCGGCCATCTCGGGCTCCCTTGGGTCGGGGGTCAGGCAGGGGCCTGCCTGCCTGCAGCCTGAGGGCCACAGAGAGCTCTGAGCTGGAAAGATTCTGTGGCAAAACAGTGAGAAAAGGCAAACTTCAGAAGCTCAGTTCTCCTCAGTGCCCCGGGGTGTCCGTGGGGGCTCCTTCCTCCCGCCTCGGGGTATTTCTAGGGGACAGTGCCCTGCCGGGACTCACACACAGCCCTCTGGGAGGGAAGGGGCATCCACTGCTGGGGTTAAAACATCCTGAAGGCTGCCTCTCTGGGCCTCCCACCTCTCCAGCGCCAGGCCGGCTCTCTGAGCCTTTTCCTCCTTGGTCTCTAGCCAAACGCATCCACGCTGATAAAGGTGCAGGGAGACCTGCTTCCCTTCTTCCCTGTGCCCGGGGGCAGCCCTGTGTCTCATCTTCCAACTTTCTAGAGATCGTCCTCGACTTAGAGATCTGGAGGGAGAGAATCAACCTGTGGGGTAAGTCCTACTGTCACAGGGACAACAGGGATGGAGACGGGGCCAGGGCAGAGGCGCCCAGGGGCCGCGACCTCAGGGCAGCCTGCTCTCCCTGCAGAGGGAAATGGCTGCGGCCCCGTCCCCTCGAGGGGTGCTGCACAGGTTGGTTCTCAGGGCTTCTTCCGCAGCCCCCCGGGCAGTAAGCCACTCTCGGGCTGGCACCTGGGAAGAGGGCGTTTCCCACTAGCCCGAATGACTCAGCGTGTGGAATCTTCCTTCTTCACCCTGAAGGTCCAGAGGCCCCAGGAGCCCTGATCTCCGCATGGGAGACCAGGCAGGGGCCAGCCTGGGTCCTGAGAGACTGTATGTGGGGACCTGTGAGAGGGACCACAGCGCCACTGTGTCTGTGGAGCTGAAATCCAAAACAGCAGCCACGTCATTCCCTCCCCTTCTGAGGAGGCTGTCTTGGAAGCGGGCTCTCCCCGGGGGGGTGGGGGGGTTGCCTGCATTTATGAACCAGGCCACATGGGCAGGCACAGCTCCAGGCTCTGCCGGCCTTTCTCTGTCCCTCACTGTGGGGGGGCCTCCAGCAGCCAGGCCGTGGCCTTGATGCACCCACGCCCTAGCCCAGCGGGCTTCCTCCTTCTGTTTCACGGGGACATCCCTCACTCCAGCACCTGTGACAGGTGCCTCCCAGGGGCTTACCTGAGACAGAACACACTTGTCTCAGGTAACCAGAACATACCTGTCTAATGTGCACGTGGGAGGGGCCCCCACTTTGATCCACTTTAGAGTGAAGATCGGGGAGGGGGCCAGGGAGTAGAGATGTCAGCCCCTATGTGTCCCAGACTCAAGCCAAGAGGTCCCTGAGACCACCTGGTCCCACCACCGCCATCACAAAGGAATTAAAGTCGCCTGAAAGAGGACGCGACTTGTTCAAGCCCCAGCGAAGAAGGGAGAAAGAGCCCTCGTGTGGCCAGTCCACAGCTCTCTCAGAGGGTTTACAGAGGAGCAGGTGGTCAGGCCTGCAGGATTCAGGGAACTCGACAGAGATGACAGGGGCTGGCTCTGGAGGTCCAGAACGCCCAGACAAGGGGCCAAAGAGAAGCTGAGGACACCAGGCTGCAGCCCCAGGGGAGGGGGCCGCCAAGCCGGGCTCTCTGGGGCCGGTCTGGGAACTCCTGCTCAGCTCCGTGGCTGCCTTTCCTGGCTTCGCTGTTCCTCTGGGTGATGAGCCGGACGTCTGTTCAGATCTGAGTTCTCCAGAAATGGGCCTGGCATTTGAGAAACCACAGGGAGACCCGGGCCTGCTCTGCCACCCCCCAGGCCTCAGCTTCCTAGCACGGCTCAGAGATGGAATTCACTGCCTTTCAGAAAAGCCAAGCAGGCCGGGAGCCTTCCCCGGGGAGGGGACTGCTGACTTGTCCTTCCTTCTCCTCCCATCTAACCCAACGCCAGTCTGGGCAACATCTCCAAGTGATTCTCCCTCCTTATTCAGGGGCCTGCAGCCAAAGGTGAGACGTGACAATTTAGAGGGAGTGAGCGTGTGTCGGGAAGAGAAGGGAGAGTGGTTGTGGCCACTCCTGTCTGCTCAGCCTTACCTTGCCCCAGCAATGGCACGGAAGGGTCATCAGAGCTACTATCACAGTAATCATTACCATCCTCCAGCTCACTGCTGACCGTGTTGCCGTTCGCAATGCTCTTTTGTTTGACTGTGAAGAAAGCCTGAATCTTCATGTTGTACCTGGAAGTGGAGGCAGGAGGTCAGAGCCGCGGGAGGGAGCTGGCAGGGGTGGACCGGGGCCTCCGGTCCCCCGATCCCTGTGCACCCACAGCTCGCTGGCTGCTAGGTGGGGAGCCGAGGGTTTCCAACTGAGCTGACAGATTCCTGACAGGAACCGCAGAACAGCCTCAGTCTGAGGGGCCTGCGCCTACTGAGACGTGCGTGTGCCTCCCAGGGCATAAACGACCTTCAGCCCAAGAGATTGACCCATGCACACTGACTGCACGTCACGACCTGTCCTAATAAAGAAGTCCGGCCCAGCCTAGAGGACGGGCTCAAAGGAGGCATTGTGAGGCCTGTCCTCTCTCCCAGAGCCCTGCGTCTTGCTCTGGTGGGCTGCCCAGTGGGCCATCCCTGCATCACGCAGAGCCAGGGCCACCACCCCCACAGAGAAGAGATTGTCTCCATCTCACAGCCCCAGGCTGCCAGCCTCCCTGAAAGGCACTCAAAGAGCAGATCTTTTAAGGACAATTTTCTTGGAGTTTGACAGTTTAATCACTTTTTTTTTTTTTGGTGAGGAAGATTGGCCCTGTGCTAACATCTGTGCCAATCTTCCTCTATTTTGTCTGTTGGACGCTGCCACAGCATGGTTTGATGAGCGGTGTGTAGCTCCACTCCCAGGATCTGAACCTGTGAACCCCGGGCCACCGAAGCAGAGCATGTAAACTTAACCACTGCACCACTGGACTGTCCCCTAACACTCATTTTTATAAAACACTATAAATGTTTTATATAAATGTGAGGATTCATAGTCTCATAAAACTCAGTCTTGGTTTTTTTTTTTAATCACCCGTGGAGATGTACAGAGGAAGATAAAATCTGAATGTGGCTCAGTTCCAGCGTAGTTTTTCCTTTTTCTTTTTAATGTGGTAATATATATATAACATAAAATTTGCTATTTTAACTATTTTCCATTTTTAAGTGCACAATTCAGTGGCATGAATTACATTCACACTGTTATGCAACCATCACCACTATCTATTTCCAACACTTTTTCAGCATCCTAAGTTAACCAATTAATTGGCGCCCATTAATTAGTTAATCATTGATTACTTCCTCCTCTCAGGTAATGTCTAATTGACTTTCTGTCTCTAAGAATTTGACTCTCCTAGGTACCTCACATGAGCGGAACCTGACACTATCTGTCCTTTTGTGGCTGGCTGCTTTCACTCAGTGTAAGGTTTTCAAGGTTCATCCGTGTTGCAGCCTTTCACAGAATTTCCTGCCTTTTTAGGGCTGAATCATATTCCTCATGAGTAGCTGGAGATCATTCTGACCTGGGCAGCTTCTGGAGGGCCTCAAGAGTACACAACCCAGGACCCAGTGTTGTATCTTCAGTGCCATGAGTGGGGCCCCCTGCTGTTGTGCATGGTGGTGGCCCTGAGAGGTGTCATTTCATGAAGCCGGGAGCAGACGTGGAGCTGCCCGGCTCTTTGAAAAGAGTGGTGTTAAATTATTAGGAGATTTAGAGAGCCAGCGACAAAGAGGCGTCGCCTGGGGCATGGAGCAGCGGCCGGAGGAGGGTGGGAAAGAGGCCCCTGCTTGGTACTCGTCTGAGGAGTGGCCTCGTCTCCCCCACCAGCCCTGACTCCCCTGGCCCGGGTGCGGACAGCACCCTGAAACAGTGTCTGAACATCTCTCCCCTACTCCGGCCACCCACAGCGGGGTGGCCCCCGAAAGCCAGGACCAGTCAGAGTGACTGACAGGCTGATGGGGGTTTTCTTCCTGTTCTCACAAAAGGCTAGAGCAGGATGTGGAGGGAGGTGTCAGACGGCCCAGGAGAAGAAAAGGGCACTTACTTCATGGTCAGAATGTAAAACACGTACAAGATGATGAGCACCAGGCCTTCCCACCTCAAAGAGAGAAAGGAGATGGTGGTTAAAGTCAGTGAGGCCTGCGGCACTGATGGCTGGAGTGACCGGGACAGTGGGAACAGCAGGGCGGCTGTCCTTCTGCCCTCCCTGGCCCAGCACCCGGCCCAGATCCCAGGATGCGGGTGAGCGGCTCCAGCCCCTGGCTGGCTGGCAGTCTGAAGCCCTCTTGGGGACACAGAGCGAGGCTGGGGGGGGTCTTCTCAACTACGGGGGGCTGGAGGATACAGGAGTAGATCCCCCAGCTGCCTAGAAAAGGGAGGGACCAGGGCCACCACATCCAAGGACTGGGGGAGGGGAGCGGCCTGGAGTCACGCAGACTTGAGTCTATGAGGCCCTCTGGTCACCAAGATTCTGGCCAGGGACCAGAGGAGCCGTGGGTGCAGGTGGGAAAGGACCCCAAGAACTGCCTACAGGGAAGGGCCAGGCACGGGGCCTCCTGGCTGAACGCTGGGCCCGGGTGGGTCTTCTGGGGTCCACTCTTACCGCTGTCGGGCAGAGGCAGCACCCAACCCCACCCATAGGCTTAGACCACAAGCCTCTGAGGAGCCACCCAGCTTGTTCTGGCACCTGCCAAATGTGTACTAAGGGCCACTAAGTGCCCAGCACAGGCTACGGGCATTTTGAAGGCTCTCCCTCCGCTGGCACAGCCCAGAGACCAGCAGAGCCGCCAAGGGACTTGTAGACGATCTGACACCACCCCCCCCCCCCCCCCAGCCCCAACTCCCCTACAGCTGAGGAGGATGAGACCCAGGAGTGGACAGATGTCCGACTCACACAGGGGGTTCGGGGCCCAGCACCGGGTTTCTCCAGGCCCAGAGCACGCAGCCGCTCATGTCAGGCCACCTGAACAGAATATTCCCACAGATAATCACGTACGAGGGGCAGATTCTGCATCACTGTCACGAGGAGAACATTCTCATGGCTTACGAATATAAGATGCATTCACGCCCGACAGAGTGGGAAGCCCAAGCTCATCTTTCAAGTCTGTGCTTTATCTATCACTTCCTATCTCATGTCATGAAGATGAGGCCCTATATTTTATTCTGAATTGTTGTAATTTTGCTTTTTACAGTGAGATCTTTAATTCATCTGGAATTTATTCTTGTGGAGGGTGTGAGGAAGGGATCTGATGCTGGTTTGTTCCGCATGGATTCCAAGGTGTCCCAGCGGCATCTGAGACCCCTCCCTAGCTCACTGCCTTGTCTTGACACCTGTCAGATCCTCCAGCCCAGATGTGAGCCCATTGCTGGGTTCTCGGCTCCATACTGGCCTATGCTTATCTCTGTGCAAAAACGCCATACCGTTTTCATTATTTTAGCTCTATAATGTATCTCGATATCCGGCAGGTGGAACTATTAAAGAAAACAATTTCTGTCACTTTGAAAGGATAAATAAAGGCGTGATTGCTTAGAATGACAGCCTTTTTACTTTCACAAGTTCGTAAGCTTTATGTTTGCAAAAATAATTTTTAGAAAGACCCAACGAACCCAACAAACAAGGATACTAACAACAAAGGAACGAAAACAAATGTTCAAAACTTACCACACAATTTCTTCATCATATATGAACTGGAAGGCAAAAGAGACAAAGGGTGGGGGGACATATTTATTCCAAGAGAACAAACACAGAGCCAGCTCACACTGGCTTGTTAACGTGTCTTACAGGAAGCTACGCTCCTTCTCCATCTCAGGGTTTCTCAACTGCAGAAGGTGACCTTTCTCTAGTTGAAACCTAGGACAGCAGATGCTGCGATATGTGGCCGTGTGGGCTGCACAAGAGAAACGGCCTATGCTTCATTATGGCCCACGTGGCTGCTGAGGACCGGCCCTCGCTAACGGAATAGAGTTGCTAAAATAAAAAATCCTAAAAACTAAAAAAGCATCTATGTATAGATGTATGTAGGTACCTATTTATCTATCTATGGGGCCTGGATAGGAGAGGAGGGGAGTCATTTTCTTAAAAATAAAGAGTAACACCTTTGGGAATTCTGAGGGCTAAGGTCCGACTTAAACCATTTGAAGGGAGACTCGGGGTGAGGGAGGGGAGTCCACGCTTCCTAAGGGGGCACTCATAGTGCCAAAAACCACACCCAGCATCTTCAACACAGACACGGATAGATGATGCTTCTGTGGTCCAGGGGTGGAGTCTTGTGACCGCCCCAGCCAGGTCCAGTGTGGACAGGCTGTGTCCACCAATCTGATTCTCGGAGACACAAAGGTTCCTACAGGGGATGCCAGGAGAGGCCAGCGGGCCGTTGTCTGGAGTTGGACCCATGGCACCCCTTCTCCTGGTTCACAGTGGGCAGCACACATAGGAATTGCTTCAGGAACCTACTTCTGGGAGGATCAGCCTGGTTGGACATCTCTGCGAGGCTCCACAGACCGAAGGCTCTGAGAAGTGGCCCTCAACAGAGGGGAGCCCAGTGCTAGCCGCCGCCCCCCTCGCCCTGCTTTATGGGGATATTTTTACAATCCAATGGAGGGCTCCTGGCATTTAGAGGCAGTGAAGGTCAGGGGTGCTAGCCAGCTTGGAACATGTGAAAAGGTTCGATCGGGGGAGTTTTTCCATATGTGACACGTCTTAAATGTCCTGCTAAAAATTCAGGCAAGTGGAAAAAAAAACCCTAAGCTAGAACTTAACTCTATAGTACAAATCAACATATTTTTACATGGTTTTAATAAATCTTAATCTTCTAGGAGGTCACTGTCATACAAATAGAAGGATGACTATGCTCAGCTCTATTTAAGATTTTATCAGGAGTCATCCACAATTTTGGAAAATCACATCATTAGTGTCGGCACCACTCCTGGGGCCTGAGACGCCGGCCCAGCACACGGGCCTGGGTCTGCGCTGGTGGTTGCTGGGCCCGGAGATTTTCTGTTTGAGGGCAAGAGATTACATCATCAGGTGTTCTAGCATCTTCATGCCAAAACAGTGACACACTGAAAGATGCACTCTTTTATTATAAATCACTTTTATTTGTCTTTTATAGTATAGTTTGGTGTTAAACATGTTTTTTGAAATTGTGTATAGGTAAATTATTTTATCTACAACTTTCATTTTTAGGGGGTGGTAGGCAGCCTCTCAGATGGCCCCACTGATCCCCCTGCCTGACTTCATGCTCCCCTTGAGCATGGCCTGGACCTAGGGACTAGCTCCTAACAAAGAGAAGATGGCAAAATTGATGGGCTGTCACTTCTGAGGTTGGGTTACAAAAAGACTGTGGCTTCCATCTCGGCTCTTTCTCACCCTCACTCTGAGGGGAGCCAGGTGCCGTGTTGCAAGGTACACTATGGCACAGCCAGCGAGGAAGGCCCTGAGGCCTGCCATCTGCCACCCAAGGGATCCTGAAAGCAGATCCTTGTCCAGGGGAGCCTTGAGATGACTATACATCCGTGAGAGACCCTGAGCCCCGGGACTCAGCCAGGCCACTCCCACACTGGATCCATAGAAATGGGAGCAATAAATGTTTTAAGCTGTTGAGTTTTGGGGAAATTTGTTACACAGCAATAGATAACTAATACAAGGGACATGATTGTCATAAACAGTGGGTGCTAGATCTTGTAAGGTTAAGAACTGTCACTCTAGGGCACATTCCATACCCTAAAATCTGGGCACGCCTTCATCAAATATGACCTGGCCTTGTGCCACCACTTCAAAGCTCATTTTTGTCTGAAATCTGTGGATGATGCATTCCTTGGCAGTAGCTGTGTCGTGTGCTTCACTGTTGTGCCACTGTCACATGCCGTGATGTCACCCCAGCCCATGGAGGGGCCACAGGGCTGCCCCACACACTCACAGGCCCCAGGGATCTCTGTTCTGGCTCCCCTGCCTTTTCTCTCTCTGCCCCCGCGCTGGCCTCTGTCTTTCCTGCTGTGCAGCAAGCTGTGAAACCAGAAACTCTGCTTCTTAGTAAAAGGGCTCAAAGTGAGGGTATGAAGGGCCTCTGATGAGCAAAGTGCTCGAGCTTAATTGCACAGACCCTGCGACACGTGTCCTGGGTTTTTCAAGGCCTTTCTGAATTCAAGTGGGCCCTGGACTCGCTCCATAACGAAGCTGTGAGGTGTGAGGTTTTCGGGAGAGGCAGGCACAGTGGCAGGGGGATCGGTCAACGTGACTGCAATGAGTGGTCTGCACACCCCCCAGTCGGGGTGCTGGGTCCTCTGGTTAAAGCGCCAGGGACAGAGGTGGGCAGGAGGGTAACTCACGGCAATGAGCACGACGACAGAGAGGGTGTAGAACACGGAGTCTCGGCATACGGCCCACCACGTCAGACGGACCACCTGCCGGGCAAAGGGCCGTCAGCTGCTGTGGACTAGGGGCACGAGAGTGGGGAGGGGGTGAGGGGCTTCCCCACCACCCCCACACCCCACGGGTGCAGAGACACACCCACGGAGCTCCTCCTAACTCTGCCACCAGCAACAAATCTCGCCTGGCTGCTCACGGCCGCCCGTGCTCTTCATTACATTTGGGGAACAGAACGAAGCCTCGTCATGTTCGTAAGTGATGGTGAGGCTGCCCCCACTCCTCCAAGGGGACAACATCATGTTTCGCAGCAGAAGCCCCGCGTTGAGGCGGAGCCCAGAGGCCTTTGCTCTCCCCCTCGATGCTGGAAACTTCTGGCGGTAACTGCTCACCTCCACCTCCCGCGGCAGGGCAGGCCCACCCATGAGCCCGTCTCTCTGAGTCAAGTCTAATGTCCCCCCGTGGCCCTGAGGACCAGGAGGGTGATGATGGGGTTTCGACAACAAGCCAGCTTCACGCTCCCTGCCCGGGAGGCCAAAGGCAGGTCCCAGATATTTCCAGAGTCTGGCTCAGGAGGCGCCCCTTAAATATGGACTGTTGTCGAGTGAGTGCTCACCCCCGGACTGGCCACGAGCCGACGCTCTTCCTGCCCTCAGATCACTGACTGCAGGAGGGGGAGGAATGTCACACGCCACTGGGACACACGGGGAAACCGGCTCAGAGGGGGAAATCGGGTCGCTCAAAGCCACAGGGAGTCAGGGGCTCAGCTGAGGCTGGGCCTTGGGTCTCCCCCTCCTGCCCCTCACGTCACTTCACCAGGGCTCATCCCACCACTAAAGGGCACTCATCAGTCAGGCCAGGGAGAGAAACCACTGACCTGCCCGGCGAACAATCCACACACTCCGATGATACACAGGATGTTGAACACGGCAGAGCCCACGATGGTCCCCACCCCCACGTCTCCGTGGGTGATGAACACACCTGGGTAGGGAAGGGCACCAATCCTCGTCTGCAGGGCCCCTGCCTGACCCCCCAGACCCAGGCTGGCTGTGAGGCCTGGCCCCCCTCCCACGAACCAAGGGGAGTCGTTCCTCCATCAGACAGAACGCCCATGATGCTGATGAGAATGGCAAAACCAGAGAGTGGACGTGCCCTCGGGGCCCGGCTACCACAGTCCTCCCATTTTTATGGACAGCTTTATTGAGATACAATTCACACACCACAAAATCCACCCATTTAAAGTATACAACTCAGTGTTCTTAGTCACAGAATAGTGCGACCATCGCCACAATCTACTTTTAGAACCTTTTCATCACCCTGAAAAGAAACCTGGGACCCACCAGCACCCCCTCCTCCCCACGCCCCAGGGAGCCACTCGTCTACTTTCTGTCTCTCCAACTCTCCCGTTTTATAGATGAGAAAACTGAGGCTCAGAGCTGACAAATGCCCCCATTGGTCAGGGCCCCAGACTGAGGCTCTCTCGAGACCCCGTGAATCCAGCCGGGGGGTTTCTCACCAATAACAGAGGCGAAGAGCTCGGGTGTCGAGCTTCCTGCAGCCATGAAGGTGGCGCCAGCCACGTCCTCACTCAGGTGGAGTTTCTGAAACAGAAGTGACCACAGGCTGTGACATGGGGGCAGCAGACATGCTAACTGGTCACTCCGGCAGCCAGGGAGAGCACAGGGAGCAGCGCTGTAGCTGGGGCCAAGCCTGTGGCCGGCAGCCTCTCCTCCCTGCACCCTGAGCACGTGCCCCCTGCCACCCCGTCGGGCCCTCAGCCCAGAATCCCCTGCTCCCCGTCTGTCAATTCCTCTTCATTCTCTTCCGACGCTTGGGGAAACCACGAGATGCTGGGGCTGCCCATCATCCACTTAAAGGCGCCTCCCTGCGGTTCTCAGGAGGCCTCTGGGCAGGGCTCGGCCGCCCCATCTCCCACCTCCGAAAGTACCCCTGAGCAGCCCCGGACTCTGGAGCCACGGAGGAACCCCCGGGCCAGCACAACCTCCCTGCTGAGCTTGCTGCCAAAGGGGTCCTCAGAGGGGTCAGAGCTCTGGGCTTGACAGAAGCGGAGGCAGGGGTACAGCACTGACCTCCAGGGTCCAAGTCCGGCCACCTTAACCCGGTCAAAGAGGAAGGTTCCACAGAAGAGGTTCTGCCATCAGAGCATCTCCAATAGCTTCCAGCAGAATCCAAACCATGCTACGTCCTGTCCTGCCTCCTCCCTGCCTTTGCCTGGGCCATTCCTTCCTCTTCCCCTCTCCTCCCTCTCTGCATGCAGACATCCTTCCCACTGCCAAAGCCTGGACCAAATGCCACCTCCTCCATGAACCCTTCCAGGGCTTCTCTCCAACAGAGACGCTCCCTCCCTTTTTTCAGCCCCTTAGTCCTCTGATGGCTCTCACTGAGCCCCTTCCAGGGCCAAGACCACCACCCTCACTTACTTCTGTGTCCTTAAGGGGACAGATAACCTCACGGGGCACCTCTATAGTACACAGTCCTATGTCACCAGTTACCCATCTTCCACGGGCTCCTGTCAACCCCAGAGGGGCAGGGGGCCCAACCCTGCTGCTGTGGGCCCCCACGCTCTCACGTTAGTGAGTGCCCGGGGTGCATGTTCTGTGAGACCAGCTGACTGTGTTTTCCTGAGGGCCTCCTTCCAAGAAGCGACAGGCCACCTGCAGGGACCTCTGCACCCTCAGCATGCCACGCCAGGACTCCATCCTGAGACTGAGCCTCCTGTCCTGACATCCCCAGTGGTCGTTTCCTTACGCTCTTTCTCGGGCTTGATTCTCTCACAGATCGAGGTGAGCACGTGGCTCCATCTGAGTGGGGGGGGGGAGGGTCGGGAGGAGGGGAGGTCCCTTTGCACACTTTTGCCAGGTCCCTCACTGTCTAGGGGACCCAGATCAAACGCAGCCTGTCCCTGTCCTGTGCTGAGCAGTGGGGTAGAGTAACAGCCTGCCCCTGACAGTCCGTGTCCCCAGCTGCAACTGTCACAACAATATGGCCTCTGACAGCTGGGAGGTTTCACAGGGTGACGCGTGGCAAAGCCCGGACCAGGGTGCACGCAGCAGGTGCCGAAGACAGAGGATATTTTCCTTCCTCGGCCAGAAGCCAAGAGTAAGGCAGAGTAGAGAGACAGACGGGGGTCTTGTATACGGGGAGAAAGACGAAAAGAAAGTGAAAAATTAACAAAGGGGGCCAGCTTGGTAGCATAGTGGTTAAGTTCACATGTTCCACTTCGGCAGCCCCGGGTTTGCAGGTCTGGATCCTGGGCATGGACCTATGTACCACTCACCAAGCCATGCTGTGGCAGCGTCTCACATATAAAAAGTAGAGGAAGGTGGGCACAGATGTTAGCTCAGGGCCAATTTTCCTCACACACACAGATCAACAAAGGAATTAAAAGGAGAAAACGTTAGCCTGCGAAGATTGGGACAAGAGGCATCCTCTCCCTAGGGACACAGGTCCCACCTGGTACCTGCCAACTGCAGCTGGTTATGACAAATGCTCCTGAACTAACCGTGGGTGGCTTAACGACCGATGGCCTCTGGTGGAGCGGGAGGTTCTGGATAAGGATGGCACACTGGTCGCATTTTCTTCTGCCAAACTCGGGTGGGGGACACCACCCGCCAACTCCAATCTGGGGGTTTCAGGCTGAGGGTTCACCATGGCGACACTACTCTTGTCCTGACAACCTTCACCACCAGAGTGTTCCCCACTCCAGTCCTTCTCGGCCTGACCCTGACATGCAACGTGTCCTCCGTCACCCCCAGCCCCCTCCCAGGCTTCGCAGGGGGTCCCAGGTCCCTCCCACGTACCTCGCAGATCTTCTCTAGAGATGGAACAAAGAAGTCGTCGCACACGATGGCCAAGGCATAGAACATGTACAGAGCCTGAGGAGGAAACACGGAGACACCGCACGTCAGCTGCTGCTGAGGAGGCGCGGTCGGCATCCACCACGCCCCAAACCAGCCTGCCGGTGCGGAGGAAAATTCCAGCACCACAGAGATTTGCTCTCTCAGTCCCCTCACTGACAGATGGGGAGACAGAGGCCCAGAGGGGGAAAATAACTTGCTGAGCAGCAAAGGGGACTAAACCTCAGGCCCATGGCACCGTGCTCCTTCCTTTCTTAAAGCAGCAGCTCTGCCAGCACCAGACTGTGCCCTCGAAAGGCAGGATCTGACCTTAAAGGCCAGGAAGGAAAGCACTTAGAATCACCATTCTAAGACTTTAAAATAGTCATCATCCTGATCTTCTCCATTTTTAGTGATGGCACCATTTCCCTGTTATCTAACTCCCCCCACCGCTCCTGCCAAAACAAATGGCAACTTGAGAGCCAGCATTTCCTGGGATGCTACTTGATGTGGACACAGGTTAAAACACGTAAGCCACTGGCATTGGGAGGTTCACGGAACAGAGTCCAGATTCTAAGGCTGATCCCGGGACTTAGGTGCCATGTGACTTTGGGCAAGTCATATCTCTGGGTCTCAGTTTCTTCATCTGTTTAATGAAAGAATAAGATGAGATCAGTAGTTTTAAAATGGTTTTATACACAGAACCCCTCCCTGCCCTGTCTACCACCAGGGCTTTACTGAGCTCATCCTGTGTGCCAGGCGCTAGTAAGGAGAGAATGCCAGGAAAAGCCTCTGCCTCTTGAAGTGACCTCAGTGGGGCACAAATAAACAAATAGGCAAAAGTGCCAGGAAACAGCAAGTGCAAAGGTCCTGAGGCAGGAGCGAGCTTGGTGCATTTGAGGAACAGCCAGGTCCCCAGGGCAGGTAGAGCAGAGTGAGAGTGAGGTGGAAAATGGAGAGCATGAGGTTGGAGGGAGACACAAGGATGAGGACCCACGGAAAGGCAATGGGATTTTGTGCTCAGCGCTGGGGGGAAGCCATTTCTTTCTTCAAAGACAAAATGATATGAATGTCCTGTTTGCAAAAGAGAGAAAGGCTGGGCTGCTTCACCCAAAACAGTGGGATACTCCAACAACCTCGTAATTAATTGTGAGTTAATAAAGCAGAAGCTCCATCAGTTGTGGCCAAGCTCATCTCCCAGGCAGAGGGCCCCCCAGGAGGCGGAAGATGCCTCAGAGGCCCTGGAGAGCAAGGGGACCAGGCTGGTGCCACTGTTTCCATCTCGTGGCCGGGAGCCCTGAGAGGCGGCAGACAAACGCTGGCTGGGGAGCTCCAGCCGCTTCTTGCTCTGATGAAGGGTCAGCGAACTGTTTTAAAGAGTCAGGTGGTAAGTGTTTCAGGCTTTGACGGCCACACAGTCCATCAGGATCACTGCTGCCGTGGAAGGGCAGCCATGAATGGGCGTGGCTGTGTTCCAATAAAACTTTATTTACAAAAACAGGAGGCGGGCCGGATGGGCCCTCCAGCCACAGCTTGGTAACCTGCTCTGAAGGGTTCCTGCTGAATCCTGAGGTGCCCTCAGGCTCAGGAAAAAAGGTTTTGTCTCAGCAACACCAAGACTTTCATGGAGCAGGAAGACAGAACGATGGAACTAATTCACCAAGCCCTTAGGGAAAGGGGAGGGTGTGGGAAAGCCAGAGAAACAGGAAGGTACTAACTCCATTGCAGAAGCAATATACGGGCCTGTCATTCAAAATCTGCCTACAACCTCCATTCTAACCTTCGTTTTCATTAATGGTTTATCCTGTTAATTAAAACCTCACTCATTCACAGTTCCCCGGTGGCCACTCTCCATGTGCGAATCCCAGCTTTCGCTTTCTTAATTATCTCTTGCAAAGACTAATAGTTGTTTGGGTTTACACATATGAGCAGATGGTGGTGGGTGCTGGGGATCGTAATCAGGAGGAAAATTTGCCATGGTTGATCCAACGTGGAAGGGCAAACCGTGCCCGCCTTCACTGCCCACACCATTCAATAGCATCAGCACACTTCTTCTGCAAAGGGACAGACGGTAAATATTGTTGGCTTTGTGAACCAGGCCGTCTCCGTCACACCTTCTCAGTCCTGCCGCTGAATCGTGAAGCAGCCAGGGAGAGCACAGGCACACCGCAGAGATGTCGCGGGCTCAGTTCCAGACCACCACAATAAAGCGAGTCACGTGAAGTTTTTGGTGTCTTGGCGCATATAAAAGTTATGTTTACACTATACTGTAGTCTATGAAGTGTGCAATAGCATTGTGTCTAAAAAGACAATGCACATACCTTAATTAAAAATACTTCATTGCTAAAACATGCTACCCATCCTCTCAGCCTTTAGTAAGTCTTAATCTTTTTGCTGGTTGGAGGGTCTTGTAAAAGAATGTAATATCTGTGAAGTGTAAAAAGCAAAATGCAATAAAACGAGGTATGCCTGGATAGAAATGAATAGGAATGGCTGTGTTCAATAAAGCTTTATTTACAAACACGGGCAAGGGCAAGGGCCGTAGTTTGCCTACTCCTGTCAGAGAAGGGTGACTTGTACCTATAATTTAGGCTTCAAGCCACTATTCTTTTTTGAATTGCTATTTGAACTCTACCAATTGTCATCTAAGCTCATATAAACATAGAGGGAAGTTTGAGAAGAAATGCACCCAAGTTTGAGGGGCCGGCCCCAAGCCATGGGGGTTAACTCCAGTGCATTCTGCTTCAGCAGCTTGGGTTTACAGGTTCAGATCCCAGGCATGGACCTACACCACCCATCAGGCCATGCTGTGGTGGCATCCCACATACAAAATAGAGGATGACTGGTACAGATGTTAGATGTTAGCTCAGGGCAAACCTTCCTCAAAAAAAAAAAAAAAGAAGTGCACCCAAGTTCTAAACTATAGTCATGTCAGGGTGGTAACATCTGGGGGCATGATGGGAATCATAGCAAGCACGCACAGAACACTCACTCTGCGTCCTGCAGTGTCTGATGCACTTCATCCACATGCACGCATATTTGTACATCTGAGAGGTGCTGTCATTCCCCGTTTTATAAAAGCAGAAAATGAGGCACAAGAAGACTGGAATTCCTGTCTTGGCTCTGGGGCCACCTGCTGTGTGACAATGAGCAAGTCACCTAACACCCTAAAGATTCCATTTCTTTGTGGGTGAAATAGGTCCAGTATCTGCCCCCCACAGGGCTCCTATGAGGACCAGACGAGACCTCCAAGACGCTCTGGCTGCGCCGAGCTCTGCAGACAGGCTTCACTGGCCTGGCGTGTGCGACCATCCCACCCCGCGAGGGCCACTTACCCCAAGAATGTGCAGCAGGACGGCTCCGTGCTGTCGCTCCCTGTTGGAGAACAGGTCTGTGGGGAACTCGTGAATGGCTGGAAGACAAGAGGACACGCAGAGTGTCAGTTATCAGCGGGCCCCCTGGCGAGCCTCAGCTCAGGCCTGGGTGCCACCACAGGACTGCAGAGCCCACCCGGCTCTCAAGTGCCCAGGGAGGGGGCCAGCTACTTCTCCTCGGTCCAGGGCAGACCTGCACTCCGAGGAGGACATTGCTGGATACTGAACTATCCACAGATATTCTAGCACCTTCCAGTTGATCATGTTTTACATATCCCTTGCAATGAAAAAAAAAGTATGAAACACCTTGCATCCACTAGGATGGCTATAATCAAAAGACAGATAATAGTAAGTGTTGACAAGGATGAGGAGATACTGGAAACTTCATACACTGCTGGCGGGAACGTAAAACAGTGCAGCCACTTTGGAAAACAGTCTGGCGGTTCCTCAAAAGGTTAGACACAGACTCACCATATGACCCAGCGATTCTACTCCCAAGGATCTACCCAAGAGAAATGAACACGTATGTCCACACACAACTTGCACATGAACGTTCATGGCAGTATTATCCATAAAAGCTAAAATGTGGAAACAACCCCAACATCCACCAACTGATGAATGAATAAATAAAATGTGATATATCCATACAATTGAATATCATTTGACAATAAAAAGAAACGAAGTGCTGATACATGTTACAACGTGGGGGGACCTTGAAAACATTCTGCTAAGTGAGAAGATGCCAGTTACATATTGCATGATCCCATTAATAGAAAACGTTCAGCAGAGACAAATCTATGGAGACAGAGGCAGGTTAGTGGCTGCCCAGGGCTGGGGGTACGGAGGGATGGGGGATGACAGCTAAGGGGTGCAAGGTTTCTTTCTGGGGTAATGGAAATGTTCTAAAGTTGTTTCGGGGGACGCTTGCACCATTCTGAATACACTCAGAGCCACTGAATGGGTGAGTTGTACAGCATGTGAGCTATATCTCAATAAAACTGTTAGCAAAAAGAAGCACAAAAAAGTCAAAAGACCCTAAAGAGGAAAATCGGGGGATGGTTCTGTGCTTTGTCAAAGGATTCTGATCACATTCCCAGCAGAGACCTTCCCCAGTGGCTGCGACACACACTTGGTCCTGTTACGGACCCAATTCCTGCCAACGGTCAGGCTGAGGCTGGAGACGGTCGGCCCCGCTCAGGAGGGCAGGCTCCACATCACACTGCCAGGCTCAGATCCTGGCTCTGATCCCAGGCTGTGTCGACAGGGACACGTTCCTTAACCTCTTTGTGCCTCAGTTTCCTCACTGGTAAAACGGTGAGGCTGATTTTAATAACATGCCTTCCTTTTTTAAAGCATTTCAAACTTGTGGTAAGCTTCAAATCAGCCCTCCCAAGATTCTGGAATATTCTTCCTGCACCACTGCCAGGTCAGAATTGAGAAGCAGGCTCCATGAAAGGAAGAGAGGTATCCTTGTCCCCTCCCACTGCAGTCATTTCTGGCACGCACTCCCCCACCCCCAGAGCTCAGGGACAGGCGCTCTCCTGCAAGGTCCTTCCAGCTTATCCCCGGCCCACGAACCTCTTCTCTCAAGCTTTCCTCCCATCCATGATAGATCTGTCACTCCAGATGGGGAAGCCAAGACCCCAAAGAGGTCAAGTGACATCGGCAGGGTCAGGGATGGCAGTGCTGGTACCAGAAAAACTGCTCCCAGGTGAGCACTCTTTCAGAAGAGCTGCAGGGCACAGGGAGGATGACCAATGGGAGGTGAGGCTCGAGGTAAATCTTGGAGGAGGACCCAAGGCTGAGCAAGGGAGGGAATGAGGGCTGAGCGTGTCGGTCCTTGTCCCCGTATCCCCTGCACCCCTCAGGCCCATCAGGTGCAAGGTGTGCTTCCACCGGCATCTTGGGTCACTGAGCACCATGTCATAGGCCCTCCTTTGGCCCCAAGAATGCCCCTGCCAGGACGGGCACCACCACTCCTGTTATGGGCTCTCATCACCCTGGAGGGTGGGCAGCCCCGTGACGTGCAGAGCCCCCTGCATTGGGAATCAAGTACTCGGGGTTCAGGTATGATCCCTGACACCCTCAAGAGGTCTGAGTAACTGGTCTGCCTCTCAACGCCCAGAATGTTCATGGGTAATGGAGGAATAATGCCTTCTCTCTCCCCGATTTGACACAACCAACGGATAAGTACTTTGTTGTTAATGTCAGTTCTGCACATCCTGTCAGCTAGACCAGAAGCTTCCGGAAGGCAGGGATCCACCCTGCCCTGTAACGCATCCTCAGCGCCTCGGCCAGGCCTGGTACACAGTAAGTTCTCAACAGACCGTGTCAATCAATTGAAGAAACACTGATGAACACTAACAAAAATAACCATCTGTATCATCTCAACCTATTAGAACATTTTCATTATCCTTGCAAATGCTTTAAGCACCTTCAATGATACTTGGTTCATAGTGGGCACTCAATCAATGCTAGTTAAATAAGTTTCCAGGACAAAAATCCCTTCTCTGTAAATACAATTTGGCCCAAACTGAGAGTGGTGGTTTCTCCCTTCTACGGAAACTTTTCTGTTTTTCAACATCAGATTCTTCCAACAAGACCAGAAAACAGCAGCTCCCCAGACACCCAGAAAACGCTCCCACTTAAAAACAAGCAGCATTTAATGAAATATAGATTCTTTCCCTCTTTCTTTTTCCTTTTCCCGTAATCAAACTTCTTTAATAAAATTGCTACTCTCAGTTCAAGGGCATGGATCTGCCTCAAGGTTTGTCGGCTCAGAGATGGAGAATTAGAGAGAGGGAGACAGCATTCCTGCGGCCAGGATCTTGTTCCAGGAGCACAGAGCTGTCTGGGATCTTTCAGCGCAGATCAATGGACATTTCTGCCATGAAAATTCGAGGCAGTTCCTGATTCTTCAAACCAGTGTTTTGAGAGCCGGTAATTTATTCAATCCTGGGAATTCATTGAAAATTAGAATAAAATAATGCTGCCTTTCCGCTACAAGGACATACCTGCCTCCAGCAGGGAGGGGATGTGGATTATAAATGGCTTTGTCCTTGCTGGGAACAGACGTCTGCTGGTTCAGCCACAGTGCCTTGCTCTGCAACCCCACGTGTATGTCGGCGGGCAGCGGAGGGGAGCAGATGCCATCCACGGCCTTCATTTTGCCAGCAAAGACAGAGTTTAAGCAGCAGAGCTACCAGCTGCTAATGCCCCATTGCCCTCTGTGCCCACCCAAGTCTTCTGGACACGTCCTGAACCCATGAAGCAGGCACTGCAGCCATCGATGTCCCTGCTTTCCAGATGAGGTTCAAATGAGGCTCAAATAAGACTCAGTGCTTGCAGCCACATAAGCCAGGACTCACAGGGGGACCCTCTGATCCTCATCTAGGGTTAGGGACTTCCTCTAACACGGGTGGAAGTCACGCTGCACAGGAGATGGAAGACCCGGATCAGAGTCCTGGCTCAACTACCCACGAACTTGGGGGACCCTGGCAGAGTCATTTAACCTCTCTGTCCCTCAGTTTCTTCAGTAGCAATCCCAAGATTGCCAGGATCACAAAAGCTGCCACGCAAGGAGGTGAAATAGTTACCATTACCGTGTGTGGCACTCCCCGGTATGGATATTAAAGGCTGCAAGCTGGCAGATGACCGCCTCACCTCCCCAGGTGGCACGGGTAGCTGGGACCACTCCACTCCCCATTTCAAGAGTCAAATCCTCTAGGAACTGGCCTACAGGGGTACAGACCATGGAACATGCACAGCAGGAACTCTGTCCCTCCCACCTTTGTCACCAACAGCAACAACTCTAACCTGCAGCCAGCCCAAGCAGCTGCTCCGGACACCGCCTTTCGATGCCAAAGCCTTAGGTTTCAGGAGGTGCCTCTGCCCATTACTTATTACCTGCACTACCTCAGCAAGTTGCTTAGCATCTCAGGGGCTGTGACGTCTCACCCATCAATGGGGATCACAACAGAACCTGCCCATCAGGTTGCTGAAGGATTAAGTGATACAGACAATGCACGCACAGCACTCAGCCCAGATAAGCGGCCGGTCACTCTGAGGATGTTAATTTACAGACATCTCCCTTGACACAAGTTCTGTCTCCACTGTTCCAGAGGAGGAACCTTGCTTTGTGAAAGCAAAAGAGGAGACAAAACCAGCCGAGGGGGCAAGGAGTGAGTGAGATTCGACTGGCCACGTGAGGATCTGAATGCTGATGCAGTTCAACCCCAGCTTTCTGAGAAAAACTGCTCTCATGGGCTTGCTGGGATTGGAGGCCCCCAGGCCATGTCAAGGGCACGATGCTTGCGTGTCTGGGAGGAGCCAAGCCTGCCCTCGAATCCCCACCAGGGAGGAGGGAGGAATCAACAAGGCACACGCATTTGGCTTTCGAGGTCACGCTTAAGCTTTTAAGCTGCAGAAATCCGGGGACGGTGGGTGTGGGGAGAGGGGAGAGAGGTGTCTGCAGATGGAGCCGAGCTGAGAAACCAGGGATGACCCAGCCTTCTCCACATCCTGGCGTTGGGGGGAGGAGATGAAGGGAGGGAAAGCTGCCAATGACCCAGCAGCTACTCTCCACCCTGCTTTTAGGATTCTTTCCTTTGGACCTCGGTGCTCAGAATCAGCTTCTCCATCACTCTTGGTTCTGGACACATCCCCCGCCAGGGGTCTGTCTCCCTCCAGTCTGCTCACCCTCCATGGTGTGCAGGGCCAGGCGGTGCTGGAGGAGGGGTAGGGTAGGTCCTCTTTCCTGCCAGTTCCCTTCCTGAACAGCGGAGGGGAAACCGTAAGATCCCTGGGGACAAAAGCAGCTGCAATGCCCCCTCCCCATCACCAGCTACCGAGCTGTCCATCACCCTATAAAGGAGACCCCTAGGCACACTTGACCTTTTTTGTTGACACACACAGTTACATGGTAACACCATTTTAATTCAGAAACCCTGAATTAGTGTGGCCTTTTCAAGGCTGCACACTTCTGCCAGCATGGCTCTTTGTTCTCAAAATGTATTAATTTATCCAGCAAGTGTTTACTGAGCACCCACTCAGGAGGCGGTGGATTCTCTGGGAAAGGACAGATGAGATCCAGATGCATCCGTGAGCGTCCTCAAGCCCTCATGTTGGCTCTTCGTCTTGGAGGGTGATCTGACTTTAGGAGAAAGCCAAAGTTATTCAGACAGCGCGAGGTCATCAGGATGACATTGGTCCTGAAAGAGCACAAGTCAGGCACGAGGCTAGGTACCGAGCCCCCAGAGTGCACCCTTAAGGGGCTGGTGGGGGGGATGGACAAATAAACAGATGACCAGGAGACAGTGAGAAGCTTGCTGTGATGGTGAGCACCGAACCGAGCCAGGGGTTACTGACTTGGGGGAGGGGGCTGGGTGGGGCAGTGAGCCCACAGAGAGAGCAGGCCCACGTCAAGGTTTGAAGCCCTTTGATCTGCCCCGTCCGTCCTGAGAAGATCATTATTCCCCCTTTATTGATGAGGACATGGAGCTCTGAGAAGCTCTAGCATCCGCCTGCAGTCACACAATCACGGTTAGGCACAGGAGAAAGAAGAACCCTGGCTGGGGGCCAACCAATACCAGGCTCTTCTCATCTGAGTAGTTTAATCACAACAGGTGCACATCTCAGGAGCAAGGTCTCCTATCCAAGGAGCAGACTCTGTACCGCTGGAAGCTCCAAGGGCCATGCCGAGGAGTCTTGCTCTTGAAAGGAGGAACGCTCATGGTGTCTTGTAGGTCAGTTCCGCTTATGGTCCAGGACTTACCCATACAGAGGTCTAGTCTATTATTTCATGGATCCAGGGAAACCTGTCACTCATCTTCCTTGACCTCCTTGAGACATTTAATAAAACCAACCACTTCCTATTTATGTATGAATGAACGTATGTACGGTACACATGAATGAATGAATGAATGTACGTATTATCTATCTATCCACCCACGCACACACCTAGCAAAATCCATTCTTTGTGGCATGTACTTTTATGGGTTTTGAGAAACGCATAGAGTTGTGCATCCACCACCACACCCCTGAGACAGAATAGTTCCATCACCCCCAAATTCCCGTGTGCTGCCTTTTTGCAGTCAAACCCTCCCCTGCACCTCAACCCCTGGCCATCACGATGTGTTTGCTTTCCCTATAGATTGCCTTTTCAGAATGTCACATCAACGAATCATAGAATATGCAGTTTTTTTGGTTTGACTTCTTGCACTTAGCAAAATGCACGAGATTCACCCACGTTGTTTGTGCGATCCCACCCTCTGGCGATGTTCTCACTTCGTTTCTTTGACCCCACACTCCCCCCTGTGCAGTCTCCGTTAGAGCCCTCCTCTGTGGGACCCTGAAGGCTGGGGTTCTGGGGGCTTTGCCCTGAGCCCTCTTCTCCATGTACACACTCTCCCCGGGGGACCTGGTTTTGATTTTCTAATCCTTGTAGACTTCTCCCAAATCCCAATCTTTCCAAGCTCAAGAGCTGCCAACTGGACACCACTCCTTGGCCATCCTATAAGCATCTTTAACCTGTCCCCAGGGAATGGCCCACCATCCATGGCGGTCTGGCGCCATCCTTGATGACCTCCTCCTCCCTCATATCCCACGATGGGTGGACAGGCCAAGTGGTACTCAGCATCCATTTGAACTTCCTTCCATGAACCTTCCCATCAGAGACAGCAGATACAGATGTGCAGGCTGTGCCCTGCATGGTCACACGTACCAGCCCTACTTCCTGTCCTACGGCGCCTGGACTACCACGCAGCGGGTTCTGAATGAGAAGTAGGTGCTGCCAACCTGGAGGATTAGAGGGCAGAAAAAGGCAGAGATGTTCTTCCTCTGGCGACCAAGGTTACAGACACGCAGCGCTGAGAGGCTCCTGGCAACAGCATCCACTGCCTCATTCCCACATTAGATGGTTTTGAATTTGATCAATCGATTTCCAATCCTGCTCCTTTAGGCCTTCTTGCAATTTTGTAAACCCCTAATTCCCGGAATTAAATTCCTTTCTGTTTAAAATACTGAGAGTGGCTTTCACGCCCTGCACCGAGCACTAACTATACGTTCTATCCCCACTCTCAGCCAATCGTCCACAGGGTCCTGGCAACCTTACTTCCTAAACAGCTCTCAAGTCCATCCACCTCTTATCTCTACCCCCTGCACCATCTCTCACTGGACCGCTGGACCACTGTGCCAGCCTCCTAACCTGTCTCCCCACGTCCATTCTCAATCTGTGTCCTTTCTGTTTTTCACATGGCGACCAGACAAGCTTTTCCACATGCACTTATGGTTCTGACCTCTTCAATGGCTTTCAATTACTCTTAGGATAAATGCCCCAAACCCTGACAAGGCCTTCAAGGCCCCTCACAGCCTGGCTCTGACAATTTCTCCAGTCTCGTGATGCCACCTTCTCTGCCACGCCTGCTCTGCACCGGCTGCACTGGTCAAGCCTGTGAGCTGCCAGGTCCTGGCACGAGATGTTGAGTGAAGGAGTACTTGGCCTCCACTTCCCTTCTGACACCAACCCTAGAGCCACTAGAATGAGAAGGTCATCCAGGAGCCAGTCTGGCTGGTCCTCCTTTCTCAGCTCCAGGCTTCCGAAGCTGCTGCCTGGATGCTGAAGCGTGACCCTTCTCGGAGGGGACGTGTTTGACGGAGACGTGCTGGCGTTCGATGTTGATCTTTCTCCAAGCTTTCAATTAGCCGATTTCTCTTTAGGGAATAAACTGTGAATTGCATGTTTCAAAAAGAAAAAAATTGCCTCAAAACATGCCATTCTCTTTGCTTTCTACCCTGGTTAAAAATAACCCCACCTTCGAAGGCCTGACGTCTATTCTGAAACTATGAAAGCTAGTCTGGAAGGCCGGGAAGTAATTTACATAGCTCCAAATTTCTATCATTTCCACTTACATGTTTCAGAAACCACACAAGTGACAGAAACCAAAAGCCAAAAAATCGTGATTTTCCCCAGTTCCATGGTTTAAAATAACTTAGCTAAAAATTCATACCTTTCATGGGCAACAGTTGGAATGTCTAGGTTTTATATCATCGTCCTCATGTCCCAAACAGGAGTAAAAATAATTAGATTAAATCATTGGCTTAGCCAGCATGAAAAGGAGTTAAAAATCCTCTCTCTCTTCCAGTACATTCCAAAAGAGATTAAGCACCACGAAAAATAAAAATATGATTGGAAGATCCGGCAGAAAGATTGCTCTCTCCGGGAGCAACCACTGTGGCATTTTATGGCTGGAAGAGTTCCCAGATGCCACGTGGCCCAGTTGTTTTGCACCAGGAGGGGGCACAGGCCGATCAAGATCACTCGGGCAACATTTTCTAAGCCATCCTCACCATCCCCACCTCTCTCCCTGCCCTGATGCTGGACATCCTTGTCCCACCCATTGAGAGCCACTTAAACCTCTCATTTTAAGGGACAGGCAGACCACTGAAGTCCAGAGGGGTCAAGTGCTTTATTCAGCATCACAGCTAGTTAGCAACAGAATAAGAGCCTGAACATGCAGACAATGGCCAGACCACATAGGACAACAGAACCCTGCCCCATGACCTCTGCAGCAGCTGGTCCAGGAGGCCCAGCCACAACAGGCCCAAAGCCACAGGAATGGCCCAGAAAGGTCAGGGCTTGGTTAATGAGGGCCAGCTTCCCCACTGTTTGTCCCCACCTCCAACTTAAGACCAGCCAGAGAAAACTGTGCTCCCTGTAATGGATTGAATAGTGTTCCCCCAAATTCATGTCACCAGGACCCTTAGAATGTGACTTTATTGGAAAATAAGGTGTATTAGTCAGCTCGCACTGCCATGACAAAATACCACAGATTGGGTGGCTCAAAAAACAGACATTTATTTTCTCACAGTTTTGGAGGCTGGACGGCCACAAAATCAAGGTGCCAGCAGGGCTGGTGTCCGGTGAGGACTTTCTTCCCGGCTTGTAGACGGTTGCCTGCTGGCCGGGTCCTCACACAGCCTTGCCTCTGCGTGCACAGCCTCCCGGCATCTCCTCCTCCTCTTATCAGCACACCAATCTTATTGCGTTAGGGCCCCACCTTCGCGACCTCATTTAACCTTAATTATCTCCCTAAAGACCATCATTTTGGGAGTTAGGGCTTCAAACACATGGATTTGAGGGGACACAATTCAGTCCATAAGGTCTTTGCAGATGTCATTATAACTAGTTAAGATGAGGTCATACTGGATTAGGGTAGGCCCTACATCCAATGACTGGTGTCCTTATAAGAAGACGACCGTGTGATGACAAATGTAGAGACTGGAGTGATGCAGCTACAAGCCAAGGAGCACTGAAGATTGCCGCAGCCACCAGAAGCCAGGAGAGAGGCAAGGAACAGATTCTCCCCAGATCCTCCAGGAGGAGCCAACCTGGCCGTTACCTTGATTTCAGACTTCCGTCCTCCAGATCTCTGGGAGAACACATATCACTCAGTTTGTGGTAATTTGTCACAGCCCTAGGAAACGAATACACTCCCCAAGCAATGACGTGAAATGTCCCGATTCTAGGTAGCGCCCCCAGCTCCCGTGCCAACAACCTCCCACCAGGCACACCTGAGCCCGCCCCTCTTCCCCACGCCCCTGCCCGCCTCCGAGTCTCTGCCACACCCCAGCGAGGGTGGCCGCCGGCCTCGCTGCAGTCAACCCTGAGAGGAATCGGAGACTCGCTCTCACGTGGATGGCATTTCCACAACTGCTCACCGTTAGTCGCGTCTGTACGTCCTTCTCCCACACCAGGTCGAGTGCTCTCAGAGCGCCGTAGGGACAATTTGTTCATCTTTGCCTTGCCCCCACCTACCAGATGGCATCCAGCTGGAAGATTCGACAGAGAACGCACACACGATCTCTGACGTGACTTAGTAACCAAGACTCCTTCACAACACAACCAAACTCTGAGCCACTCACCAACGGGCGTCACACAGCGCTACTGTGTTCATCCAAAGGATAGTCATTATGAAGATAAACCACGTCTCTTTGGGAAAATAGGTGCATTTTTTTAGCATAATATCATGTTTTACGTACAAAACATAAATAGAAAATACATTACCAAGTTTACCACGTGCCAAGCACTCTAAGTACTTCACACACAGTATTTCACTTAATCCTCACAATGAGCCTGTGAAATAGTATCATTAGCCCCATTTTACACATAGGAAAACTAGGGCACAGAGAGGTTAAGTAATCTGCCCAAAGCCACACAGTAAGTAAGGGGCAGAGCGGAGACTGAACCCGGGTCATTCAGCTCTGCCAAGCACTTGACTGTAAGCGAAGAGCCAGAAGGTGTTTCTTCTCTTTGACACAACAATTCATCACTTGGCATTTGTTCTAAGGGTGCCATTCAAAATATGGGGCAAGAAGCCACAAGCGTGAAGATGGTCATTACATCTAACGGTAAAACACTGCAAGTCGCTCATCGCCTAGTAACAGGGAAATGGCTAAAGTATTTGCCAAACTTCCATCAGTCCTTCCATGAAAACGTACTGGCACCTACCACGTCCAGCACGGCTCGACACACTGGGACTACGTCAGTGAACAAGACAGGCCCAGGCCCCTGCCCTTGTCGCACATTTCAGATAGAGTATGATCGAAAATGGTGGTTAAGGACATTGGATATGGAAAAAATCTAATAAATGAGAAAAGCAACACACAAGATCACTTCTGGTTAGTTCACAGCTATGAGCCAATAAACAAATGAAAAGAACTGGAAAGAAACACACCCAAACCACGACGGCGGGTGTAGCAGGCAGAGGGACCTTAAATCGACCCCCTCCATCGCTCCCCTTCCGGACGCTCTGCACCGTGGTTTATGCTGTTTTTACAGTAAATTTGTTTAAGTCCATTTACTATGATTTCTCAGTGAAGACTGAAGCTTAAAAACATGGTGCATGAAAAGACTCTAGCCCGAAAGAGGACAAACGGCCAGACGCCATTGATGGCGCCCAAGCACAGCCAACAAGAAGCTCAGAGACAGAAGTCAGAACCTCTGTGGCTGATTAGACAAAGGCACGAGGCACTTTCTGGGGTTATGGCAATGTTCTAGGTCTTGATGGGGTCGTAGTTACATGGTCAAATCCATTTGTCAAAACTCACACTGTGCACTTAAAAATCTGCCTTTTATTATATTTAAGCTATACGTCAGTAAGGAGAGATTCATCGAACTTTCCACAATGTAGGAAAGGGGACCACATTTATTTCCACTGACAAACTGTAGAGCTCTCCACTGGTTTCCTTGTCGTCCTCACGGCACGGATGGAAGAGGAACAAGCACCTGGCTTCACGCACATGAAAATGGCACACGTCAGCCACCGCCGTGCCTCCCCTGGTGGAGACTGTGGGACAGGGCTGGATCTGGCCCTCGCTGTGCTTGAAGGCAAGCTTATCTCAGAGGTTGGAAGCCTGGGAAGCGGCAGGGGCTCGCCTGTCGTGACCCCTCCTCAGGTGAGTTCATCACAATAGGCACCCTGCATCACTGTCGCCTGAGCCATCTCACCATCATCGATGTCAAGAACAGAACCCACCTTCCTCGGGGGCCAGGCCCCACACTCTTCCTGTGTGTTCTCAGCCAGCAAAAGCGGGTGCGAGACTTAACTTGGGCCATGTGTTAATGTGAGTTGTCTAATCAACCTGCAGACACAATGATTCATTGTCTGGCTAGATCACACAGCCACAGTGTGAGCAAAGTCCCCAGGACAATCCCCTGTGCTGAGCGCTCATAAGAATGGGCTGTTTGTGCTGTGCATCGCTGAGGTCTCTGACAAATAAAAATGGCAAGCAATAGGATATATTGGAGTATATGAGGAAGCCATTTGGCATAAACCTAATTCGGCCTGACCTTGTCTTTCCAAAAGGGCCTGACTGAGGCCGTTGAGCATGCATTGTATATCTGCTTTAGAGATTCCCTATGGCAAGAGCAAAGGCCCTTGAGATAAAGGTGCAACTTCCCTCCCCCTCCCAACGCTGGTGTCTCCTTAAGGATTAAGCATCTTTCCTTAGGCTAGAAACTGATTGCTGCGCTCACCTGTTACCACCCAGCTCGAGACAATAGACTTGCCTCC
The DNA here is from genome assembly GCF_041296235.1 of Equus asinus. Taxonomy (NCBI): domain Eukaryota; kingdom Metazoa; phylum Chordata; class Mammalia; order Perissodactyla; family Equidae; genus Equus; species Equus asinus. The sequence continues at coordinate 98,235,151 of NC_091796.1, read as the reverse complement.
TGCTACGCCCTCTGAGATAGCAGACCCACTCCCTGCTGTGTCCATCAAGCGCTGTGCCGACAGGGCAATCTTGTGACTATTGTGGGAGGGACATTTCAATCACATGTGAAACACCCTCTTTGAGGGTATATAACCACCCTATGTACCCCCGCTTCTTTGGAGTGCTCTGTTCCTTTGTGGAAAGACTCTCCCGGGTTATAATCCTAAGATTTAAGCTCAGAATAAACTCACCCAAATTTTCATTTATAGATTGGTTATGGATTATTTTCGTCGACATCTCCCTGGCACTCACATCAGAGGCTGGCACGTGCGTTTGTTTCCTGGGGCTGCTGTAACAGAGCGCCACACATGAGGGGGCTTAAACCACAGAAACTCATTCTCTCACAGTTCTGGAGGCTGCAAGTCTGAAATCAAGGTGTCGGAAGGGCTGGTTCCTTCCAGAGACTCAGGGAGCATCTGTCCCACGCCTCTCTCCCAGCTTCTGGCGACAGCCGGCAATGCTTGCATTCCTTGACTTGCCGACCACATCACTCCACTCTCTGCCTCCACCATCACATGGCCTCCTCACAAAGACACCAGTCATCAGATTCAGGGCCCACCCTACTCCACTGTTGACTCATCTTCACTAAGCACGTCTGCAAAGACCCTATTTCCAAATAAAGTCACAGTCAAGATAGCGGGGTTAGAACTTCAACACATCTTTTGGGGGACCCAACTCAACCCACAACAGTGCTCACATTTGTTGACTAGATGAACCCTTGCTCCATGGACCACAGGCACAGAGAACAGCTCCGCGTTAGCGAGCTCTTCAGAAACACCAGGCAGCAGTGAGCATTAGGTCTTCCACATGCTCTGATTTGCCCAGGACAGTCCTGATTCTCACCTGCTGTCCAGTACAATTAACAGTGTCGCCTTCACTCTCGAAAGTGTCCCAGTTTGGATGATAAATTTCATGGCCACTCCACTCATTAGGAGTTCAATGCCCTTGAGTAAAAGTTAATACCAATTAGCCAAGTGAGTTCAAATTAACCCACGTCGACACGCCAGGAAAGACCTCCATTGTCCCCAGCGTGGACACTTGATACTTCCTCATCCTAGACAGCTTCCAGCTCATCAAGGCGAGAGAACGCTCGGGGAAAGGCAGACGCTGGAACACGGTGCGTGGGCTCAGGAATGTGTCCTCCCCAAGGACACTCAAAGCTAAGGGAGGGTGGACGATTCACCAAGAGCAAGTGGTCCAGGCTCCCCACGAACCAGCAAGGGACCAGGAGGAAGGCTGGAATGGCCCCACCCTTTATCTCTGACACGCTCTGGTCCTGAGGTCAGGGCCAGGCTGCATGCTGGATGTGATGGTTAATTTTATGTGCCAACTTGGCTAGGCTGTAGTACCCAGTTATTTAAGCAAACACGAATCGAGGTGTTGCTGTGAAGGTATTCTGTAGATGAGCTTAACATCCACCATCAGCTGACTTTAAGTAAAGGAGATTGCCCTTGATAACGTGGGTGGGCCTCATCCAATCCGTTGAAGGCCTTACCTGCAAAAACGGGGGTTTCCTGATGAAGAAATTCTGCCTCAAGACCACAGCATCAGCTCCTGCCCCAGAGTTTCCAGCCTGCCCTACAGATTTCAGACTTTCCAGCCCCCATAATCACGAACTAACTCCTTGAAATAAATCTCTTTATGGATATATATACTCACATATATAGGGTGTGTGCATATATGTGCACACAGGCACGCACCTCCTACTGGTTCTGTTTCTCTAGAGAACCCTGACTGATCCACTGGACCTCGGCAAACTGGGCTTGGGATGTGAAGGAGGAGGAGCCACTCCGGCCCCCGGAGGAGGCAGAACCAGGAAGCCGGGTCGACGGAGGGACAAGCGCATAGAAGCTCGTGGAAGGACCCGACAGGCTGCTAGCACCGCTTGATAACCCACAGCTGTGGGTGAGGGTCACCCCCTCAGCACTCTGAGGTCCCACCCTGTCTCCCCACCCGCACCCCCTGGCGAACCCTATTTGTTTGGCCGTCTTTCTCCTTGGCACAATCCTGCCTCTCTCCCCAGACCCAATTCCCGCTGGTCCCCTGAGGAGCCTCAAGGCAAGAAGGCTCAGGCCAGGACTTAGCACAAACAGGGGCTGAACCCATCAGTCATATTTGGGAGGGCCACTGAGATCTTTCTGGAAAGGACAGAACAGCTTCTCCTTTCATAAAGCTGCTCGCACATCACAGACAGTCCCTCGATGAGTAAATACGTGGTCCTTGCAAACATTTACAATTCGAACGAGACTATCCAGCCACTATAGTTCAACTAACAGGATGAACTAAGATTATAGGCAGAAAGGAAGAAACTGGCAGGCTTGACGTATTTCCAGCTGCATCTCACATAGTAGATGCTCAGTTAAAGAGTCGTCGGATGACTGACAGCTGTAGTACATTCCCTCTCTCCCAAGATCTCAGAAGAACAGAAGCGTCTGCCTCCTTCTACCTAAGTTCCATGCTGAGCCTCATCCTCGGTTTCCATCATGAAGAGCCACTAGGGGCTGAATCTTATTCTTGGCTTTCCTCTGTGAGCTTGTGGAAAATTACTGAGCTCCTAAGTTTCCACAAAGCACTGCGAGGTTTGAGGAAGTTCTTAGCTGGTTATAAACATGAGATTCATAGAATCATAGGATAAACTATAAGACGAACGACCTGAGCTCACTAAACCCTCTCCCCTTAGACGCCTCCTCAGGCCCATCCTCCTTCACAAATATCAACGAGATTAAGATTTACGAGGCAGTAAAGAATCGGACCACATACTGGACTGGGAGTCCAGAAGGTTCAGTTCTGGCCTCAGTCCTGCCACCACCTGTCATTTTGACAGAGCGGCCTCAGTTTCCCCCTCAGGAAGAGGAGAGCATGAGGTCATCAATGAGACGCCTGACCACAGTAGCTTCTCAGCTCCGTTTCACTCGCGCTGAGTCCCCTCTCGGAGGGCACAAAGTGTGTGGTAGGAATGAAGTTCGTCACGGAGACCAGGAAGAGTTTTCCACTCTCCCGCCAGCCCCTCTCTTCCTCTACTTACCCGCCCAGTCCGGCCAACTCTTCCCATGGACACTGCAGCTTGTACTCAGTTTGAAAAGTCAGAAATAGTGACACTACAGGTCACGGACCTTCTTCACTTCTCAACACACCATGCCCCGCCACACTCACACACAGACGCGTGCACACACTCACAGGCACACGCACAGTCACAAACACACGTCGTTTCCCAGAAAGGACAGTGGGGATTTCTCCACAGAGTTCAAGGCTTAGAATTTAAATTCCACGCACCCTTCAACTGCATCTCCCACGCTTCACGAGCCTATTCTGGGCCACTGGATGAAAGACAAGGGCCTCAAACTTCCAGAGCTGACCACCCAACATGCAAAGACGTCGTCCTGGACTCGGGGCCAGAACTCGGAGCATCGCCGGCCTGTTTCCAGGGAGGGCGTGGCAGAGGAAGGTGTCAGTGCCAGGCAGCTCCACCGCCGGGGCGCTGGGGAACAACAGGGCCAGGAGACCACTCCTACAAAGAACGGCGGGAAGGTGGGCTCCAGCCTCCTCGGGGAGCATCCGCGAGCGTTTCTCCGGGGGCAGAGCTGCACTAACACACGGTCTGGGGACTCTGTTACCCGTCGGCGACAGGAGAAGAACAGAGTGAGCACAAGCACCTTTTACACAATCTGACACTGCGACCACCAGTACCTGACCATTTGTCTAGTGATTCATGTTCTAGTATTTTACAAGAATATCGGTCGGGTGAAGGAACAGGCCTTTCACCACTGAAAGTGCGAGAAGCAGTCATCTGGGGACTGTGTCCCCCCCCCCCGCCCAGGTGACATTTTTGGTTGTCACAACTGAGGGCAGGGTGCCACCAGCATCTAGCAGGCTGAGGCCAGGGATGCTGCTAAACATCCTACAAAGCACAGGCCAGCCCCCATAACAGAAGCACACAGCCCCAAATGCCAACCGTGTCCAGGTGGAGAAACGCTGGTCTAGGGAATCAAACCCATTTAGCTGGTGGCTGCTGTCTCTGTCCACTGAACACTGCCGCCTGCCTCGCTCTGCGTCCTGCCCACCCTCTGCCGCTCACATGGTGTAGCAACCTGTCCACGTGCTGTTGAAGCACAGGAAGTCCTCACTCACAGAACTCTATGTACCCCAACTGGGTGGCTAGGAATATGCTAGAAAATTCTCTGATTCTCGGCCCCCCGCCCTTTAAAGTCTCATCAAGTCGACTCAAATCCACATCTTTCAAAAACGGCACATGGCTCGCCTCTCTCTCCCCACGAATGGTGCAGGATGGTAACACCTCCCTGTTCGTTCTGCCACGGTTTAATGTTCTTATTGTGCCAGCTGCAGGTCCACGTGGGGGTTCCCAGACAACTAACAGGTCTGCCCCTGGAGTGGAAGCTGCTCCAAGACCAGATTTCCACTGTCATTCCTTCCAACAAGCACCCAGTGTGCACAATCTACCAGGAGGATCTGTGCTCGGGGCTGCAGCGGAAAAAGGATCAATCCAGCAATGTTTGCAACCTATGGGGGCGGGGGGGGGACACATGCGTAGCTGATGGTGACCGTGAGGAGACAATGTCACAGGAGGGGCTTCAGTGGAGCAGAAACGAGGGGACGATCAGCTCTAACTCAGGAAAGATGACTCAGAGACAGGAGCGCCGGGCTCTGAGCATTTCCTGGATTCTCCAAGGAAGGAGAGAGGCCTTCTAGGCAGAGGAACGACCTGGATGCTGAGGCAGGAAGGTGGGCGGGAGCCCAGGAGACTGAGGATTCTGTGCAGCCAGGACCCGGGGCACTCTGGGAGGTGGGGGAGGCGACAGTGGGGAGAGAGACAGGGAGGAGAGAAGGACCCGTGCGCCAGGACGAGGACGCCAGCTATGTCCCGACGACACCAGGAAGCACTAGAAGATTTCTGAGGACAGGAATGACAGGATTAGAGCATTTTAAACCAACAATTGGCAAACTCGTTTATGTAAAGGGCCAGATCGTAAGTATTTTAGGCTCTACAGGCCATATGGTCTCTGTCGCAACGACCCAACTGCCGTTGGAGCGTGGAGGCAGCCACACAGAACACATAAACAAAGGGGCACGGCTGTGTCCCAATGAAACTTTATTTATGTTCCCTGCAATCTGAATTTCACATAACTTTCATGTGTCACCAACCGTTATTCGTTCTAAATTTTTTCCAACCACTTACAAATGCAGAAACCGTTTTCAGCTCGTGGGCCGTCTACACACAGGCGGCAGGCTGGATGTGGCCCGCGGGCCGTAGTTGGCTGACGCCTGTTTCAGAAACGGCATTCAGGGTGGTGGTGATGGGGGCGCAGGGACCACAGGCACGAGCTGCTGGAGTAACTTGGGGATGGTGAGGAAGGGACAGACGCCCAAGTGCTGTGGACCCCTGAGCCACAGGATGGACTGAGCGAGGGGTGGGGACATGCCTGTGGTCTCTGGCTAGGATGACCAGAGGGCACTATGATGCCACGAACACAGACGTGGAGGTGGCACAGGTCAGGAAGACTTGTGGGCTGTGGCCACACACCCTGTGCCCAAGAGGACAGAAGTGCCTGGCCCGAATGCAGACCAGCCCATCTGAGAGAGAGCCACATTATACCAGAGTTGGCTGCTCAGAGAGCTGGTGGAGTCAACAGAATTGACATCTGTTGTTTTTGCCTGCCCAGCATCCTATGACCCTGGTTCTCCTTGGGAGGACACCTTTCTCCTGTTCTGGTCCATATGATGTGGGCGGGCCTGGTCCCTCCCCAGGGCCACAGGATTGGTTTAGAGATAGGTGAGTGGTCCAATGAGAGTCAATCTCAGGAATCTGCAGGAAGGAGAAGGTTTTTTTCTGCTAAACCTGGAAGTGGTAAAATGCAGGGCATGACCTTCTAGGGCCCCTCTGGAGAGGGAGACTGGCTGGGAAGGAAGCCAGCATGGAAGAGAGCTGAGCCAATCCTGTTGCCACTGACTCCTGGATCCAGCCATACCTAAAGCTTACCCTGGACCTCTGAGTTCAGGAGCAGATCATTTCCCATGGCTTGCTCATGCCAGTCCAGGCTGGGTTTTTGTCCCTTGCAACCAAAGTCCTAACACATCCAGCTGGAGTTAGAACGAAGCTCCAGAGGGCAGAGGCCTTGATCTTAGAATCGTGTGTGACAAAGTGCCTGTCTTAGAAAATTATTTGACAGTCTTGTCCAAAGCATCTCCATCTGCCTTATTCATCTCTAGACAGTGCCCCTTATACACAGTAGGTGCTCAATAATTGCTAGTGAAAGAATGAAGGCATCTATCTCCAAGGCACCAAGAATGCTGAGCTACAGGGAACTCTGAAAAGAAAGGTCAGCTGGCAGAATGGATTTCTTTTCCTCCTTCACCGACTGAGCGTTCAGAGAACCCACAAGCTTCAGGGACCCGGTTTTGGCTCATAGAAACAAGCGACCGAGACAGGCTCTGCTGGGAGAGGGCGGGCTCACGGGGCGCCAGCTCCAAACGCGTTTTGTGTGAGCGCCTGAAGGAAAGAAGGGGATCACCTGGTCTCAGAGCCGGCTTGGAAAGGGGCGGTCCTCAGGGTGGGCATAGAAAACGCTGGCAATTAGCAGCAGTTCCCAGGGCAACGGAGCCCTGCTCAGCGTCTCAACCCCGAATCCAAGGCTGGAGGTGGGAGGTGGTGGGTGGCCTGGGATCCTGGGCCTGTGACCCAGCAGAGGCTCCGGAATATTCAACTCACCTGTAAGTTTCCATGAACTGTTTGCACAGAGCAGCTGATTACCGGGGGATTACATGGCAGAGTGGAAAGTGCACCGCACAGGGAGTCCACACACTGGGGTCGGAGCCCCAGTCCTGATCCTCACTGAATGCATGCCCTTCGGGGAGCCACTTTCGTGGCGGGGGACTGACGTCCTCATTGGTAAATGAGAGGGCTGGACCAGAGAAGTGCTTCTGATCAAGGGGCGACCTCGGAGTTTGTCTCAGAGGTGCTCAAACCCACGAGCATTGAGCACCCCTGGAACGAACGCGCCTCCCATGTGTGCAAGCATCAGGAGCATGTAGACACTTGTTTTTGGATGCATTTATATTTTATCAGTCAAATTAGTAAATTCACAATCGCTTTTGGTCATGTTGCTTTCTCAGGATACAATACACCACGTCCAGATGACCAGAGCCCTCCGCCCCAACCCAGTGACCACATGGACAAATGGATCTTCTGCTGCCTTCGAATTCTTGCTCCACCACTCATGGGTGGCACAGCCCTGGGCAAGGCTCTCAACCTGCTATGTCTTGGTTTCCTATTTGTAAAACAGGGAGACTATTAGTCCCTACCTCCTGGACTCGTTCAGAGAATGGAGCAAGACGGTCTATGCAAAGAGGTGGAGGAGGACCCGGCATCCAGCAAGGGCTCAGGACACGGCTGCTGTTCCACTCGACCAATGATGCCAAAACTACGATGCTCTCCCATGGGCACCCGCGGAATTCTACCTTAAAAAGCTGCCCTTAGTAAACTAATTCCTGCTGTTACAGGTGAGGAGAGTGGTCCCCTGCCCTGGGGGAGGGTGGTCGGGAGGGAGGGATGACCAGGAGGAGGACACGGGGGACCTTCTGGGGCTGGTAACGTTTTGTTTCTTGATCTGGGTGCTGGTAACACAGGTATGTTCAGTTTGTGAAAATGTATTAAGTGCACTTTCCTGGACACTGTCCTTCAAGAAAAGTTCTAAAAACCGAGGTAATCTTAAGCGAAAAAGAGAGAACGTCAGCGGCAGGTGCATGACTCCCAATAATAATGACGACATTTAACGTACATGCGTTTTCCAACCCCTGCTCCTGAGCATCCTCACTTTGTGCTTTAGAACCCCAAACGGCTTTCAGCTTTGTTCGCCTCTGCAGAACCCAAGCTTGCTGGACGAGGGCGCCAGCCACCCCCCCACCCCACCCCCAGGTCCATTCCTCCATCAGTTGCTCAATATCCCCTCCTCTCATGCCCTGGAGTTGCTGACATCAGCTCCCGGACCGCTTGGTGTCTTGGTGACCCAGAGCAGCTCGAAGGACTGAGATGGGAAAGGCTGCGGAGACGGACCATGCCCAGCGCTGGCCGCAGAGCTGTCCTCCACAAGCCGTCCTGATCCAGCCCCACCTCTGTGTGCAGAAACCCCAGTCCCACCCACATGCTGCTCACCCCTTTTACCCCACGACTCAGCCAGACTTCCTTCCAGCAGCTTCTCTCTCAGAAAACTGCAGCCACTAGGATGTTCTGTTTAGTCCCGACAGTAATGACTTGTAGCTCACACACGGCAGTGGAATCAGAGTCCCCCACGTTCTCACACTGAGGAAAAGGCACGCAGAAATACAGCTGCCCTAACTAAATTTCCACAAGGGAAGGAGTAAAACAAACAGCAGCCCACTCCCGTAGAGAAATCAAGGAACCACCATGTGGAGGTCATCATCTCACTTAATCCTAATTACCACCTGAAGGGTAGGTCTCATTATCCCATTTGGTCAATGAGAATACTGAGGCTCAGAAAGGCTGAGGGACTTGCCTGGGGCCACACAGCCTGAAAGCAGGAGAGCCAGAACTCATCCCGAGCCAGATGGGCCTGGGCTCGGACACCTGGGGCTTGCCCACCTTGGCTCAACCACAGCCACCGTCTCAAAACCACCAGCCCACCTCGAAGGCTTCCAAGGCAACACAAACTCACGTACTTGCAGAGGTCGAGCGCTTCTGCCGCAGTTTCCACACACAGGCGCTCACCGCCTGCCACCCTGGGGTAATCAGGTGAATAATGAAGTGAGCCACTTCCTCCAACAACGCAACCCGGAAGACGCCATTAACCATCACAAAGACAGCAGCAGACTAACCCCAGGCCAACTCAGTCACCCCCTCTTTCCTTCCACCCTGACTCATCCCTCTTGGGGATGTGAAACCAAACACACACAAGCACACACGCATGCACACACAGGCACAAGCATGCACGCACACACACTCTCCGGCAGCAACAAGTACACATGCGCCGTGTGAGCATCCTATGAGAGTTCAACACTTCAGTTCACCGGACATCATTTCTGTCCGAATCCACGCTAGGAACAAGCCTGCCCCCCACCCCCCAATATATATACGAACACACACACATCTAGACATCCTGCTGCCGTTGCCACCTCCGACCACCCTGCAGACTGCTTCTCATGCTGTAATCCATCCTTAACGCCAGATGCCACTGGATTGAGGCCTGTGCTAAACCGCCCCCGGCTCGCCATCGTGACCACTCAGGGCCGGTGGAGAAGCTGCCATGTGAATGTTCACACCTAGCTCTTCATTACAAACACAAACAGCTCCCAAACAGCCCTCTTCTTAAATCGCATCATTTCTCTGAAGGGGATACAACGCCCAGCTGAAGGGCTTACTGACCTCCTTGGTCTGCTTGGCCAGGCACACACCGCTCCTGGGGTATTGCAGAAATTTCTGCAACAGCTGAGTTTAGGGCACAGAGAGGTTAGGTAACTTCCCCACAGCAAAAAGCAAAGGAGGGGTTTTGTACCCTGGCAGTCAGCACCTCATTACTACACTGTATTCCTCTATGCGCAGGGAGGTGGACGCGCCAGGAGCCACAGCACCATGGACAGTACTGGTTTTTTTCCACTTCTTTTTTATTAATGTTTAAATTCACACAACTCACCCTTTTCTAACACAGTCACTGGACTGAGGCTCTGGCAAGCCCAGAGCAAAGCTTATTCAAACACCTTCCTTTAAAAATGCAGTTATTTCCCAGAGAAAGAGAGCTGTCAGTCAATCACATATTAGTATAAATTAGCCCCGTCAGCTCTACCTCTTAATGCTGGGCATCAGCAGCATTGAAAGGACGAGTGGTTTGGCTGAAGATAAGGAAGGTACGTAATGTAGGAGCAGAGCATATGTGGAGGGGGGGCGGGTGTAGAGCCCAAATGGAGGTTTTTAGCAGAATCTGCAGAGAGGAGCGTTAGAAAGATGTTGAAGCAGGAAGAAATCAAGGAGAGAAGACGCCTACTTCAAAATTTTAAAGGTTTGCTGAAGGCTGTCCCTACTGTACCCAGAAGAGTTGGGGGCAATTCTCCCTGACTTATGAGGTCCTGTTTCCAGAACCCCAAACTCCAGCGAGTGCTGTGAGCCTCAGACCACCTGCTGTTCATAACTAATTGTGGGGGGCGGGGGGGTTAAGTGCTCATGACCGATGGTGGCAGAGATGGGGGGCACTGCCAGAGATTCCTGCCCCCCTTCCACAGCACAGAGCGCTGCTGGTGTAGAGAAACAGCTGGCCACCCAGAGGGCTTCATCAGCCAGACCACAAGTGCCGTGTGTCACTTCTGTCCAAAGGGCTTCAGAAGCAGACGCATCTCACCCTCTCTCACCTTCCCCGGGCGCCCTGGAGGCCGCCCGGCCCAGATGGCAGAGCGGAGGTGGAAGGAGCCTGGGACCCAGCCTCACCGCCTGGAAGGCTCCTTGCTGAACAGTCACGCTGGAAGTCGTGGGAGTGAAAACCAAACTTCACCGGGGGAAGCGCTGAGATTTGCGGGTTTCTCAGCCACTGTTGTGGTTGTTATACTACCCACCCTCCCAAGGTACGGCATCATCTGAGTCTTCGAGCAGGAGCTTTCAAACGGTCTTGAAGCTTCTGCCTGTACTCCCTGGTTGGGGTTCTGGTCTCAGGGTGTGGACCACGCCAGGGGGTGTGAAGGATCTGGGATGCTCTTCACGGCCGTCCCCAAGGATGTGTGCCCAGGAAAGGGAAAAGCTTAGACTATCAGTACAGAACCCCATATATTTCAGGACCGTCACAATTAGGAAGTGGGTGGCTGTGCTAAATTAAGCTGTGATCCCCTTTGGCGCTCAACAATCCTGTCTGCCCACAGAGGTACTTGTAGAAGCCAGGGTACCCAATTTTATGTCTGGTTCTGGACATACGGGTCACTTACTCCCGAGAACATCAATCGTGCTCAGCTCTGCCCTTGTACCTTGAAACAAGAGTGTAAGTGGATAAACGTCACCTGGGGACCACGATCGGCAAACCAGAAAGAGCTTCAAAGTCAGAGAACCCCTATATCTCATCGCTTTTACTGGCCCATCATCAAGACACCAGGCAATGGGCCTAGATGAATCCGAATCTATTTGTCCCATATTTCTCTTTTACGGGCATTGAGATTTAGAGGAAAACAGAGTGAGTTTTGTTATTTTCAGGTCTATGTGGCCTTTGTCTGGTCTGCACCCCAGGAAGAGGCTGGAGCATTCTGGAGGGGGTGTAGGCGTATCAGCCCACACGGGCAGGCCTGAGACGCCTCCTGCCCCCATGCTCCGTTCCTGATGAACCACCTGCCAGACACAAATCTGATGTATTGCAGAATTAGCAGCAACTCAGGTAGCGCACAGAGAGGGGAGGTAACTTGCCCAAGGTCACACAATAAGGGGCACATCTGGGATTTGAATCCAGGCAGTCTGGGCATTGAACACAATCTCTTTGCTGCTATACAACACTGCCTCTCTGCTCAAGGGGCTGGTCTTCCAGAGGATGGCCCTGTGCAAAGCCTTCCATGACTCTCTCGGGCACATGGAGGGCTCCTTCCACCAAGCCCTTCTGTCTTTTGCACACATGTCCCCTCTGGCCGCTGTCGTCTTGTACTGAAATTGTTTCTCCGTCTCTCTCCACATGTAGACCATACTAGCCCATTGGGTGCCCGGAATTAGAAAAAGGTGCCCCCTCCTCAAGACGTTTTGCTTCCATCTACTGGAAGACTGTTATAATAAAGCGACAAATCAACAATGTCTATGATGATTTGAATGGCACCCTCAAGGACTGTGCAGCGCGCAACCTGCACAGCTGGATACAGTGATCTCTTACCAGACCTTGAGCACAAATTCTTTGAGGACAGTCTGTGTTCTTGCATTTGATGCCTCCAGCTCCTAGCACAGTGCCAGGCACACAAGAGGGTACAACAGATTCTTGTTGACTTGATTCGCCAGTTTGCTAGCTAATGAGAGGCAGGGGATTCTGACTCTTATGAGACTGAGGGATGAGGCTGTAGTCTTTTCTCTTGACTGTTTCCCCTCCCCTGCCAAGGGAACCAAGGGCTGCCAGTTATGGGGCGCCGTGTGTGAGTTCCCCCCTCTCTGTGAAGTGGAGGTACTTTCAGAAGGATCCTTTCCACTTCGGCTTTCACTCCCATTTCCCAATCGCTCCTCTCAAGCGGGGAATGGCAAAAATACCAACGAGGTTTGAGATTTGCTTCCTTCCTTTAACCAATAACTCTTCAGACACACTTGTCCACACCAGGCATCAAGAGCACTGACAAAAGACCTAACTTGCATTCACAAAGTACGCGTCTCCCACTAAACACCGATGTCCACAGAGATAAATGAGAAAAGGCAAAGAGAACGGGGGACCCACGTTCTCAGGTTGCCTTTAGGCCTGTCCAGAGGAAATGAATTAACTTCGTATCATTGCAGCCAGTTATGCTGTGGTCTCTCACCTGACAGAGGATCGTGTGCTTAGTTACGGGCTGTTCGATACTTCCCCAGGGAGGGAGGGGGGCTCCTAATGCACTGGGGTTCAAAGCCACGGGGAAAAGGATGCAGCTGTCAAGCCCCACAGAATGTTCTCTGCCCTGATTTACCTGCTCTCTGGGCGGGTGAGCGGATGGGGGAAGGGTTCCCCCAACTCTGAGCCAACATCTTCTGATTTTTCCCTGTTTATCCAGGTACGATAATGACAGATGATTGACAGAACACCAACAGTGCCAACATATTGGTACTTTATTTAAAATTGTGCCTCACCCACCTCCACTCCCCCCCAACCCCACCCTCCAAAGATCAAACAAGACAAGTTCTCCTTCTCAGCAAAAAGCTTTCTCTAGGCCACATTCCACTCTCTAACTACCTTTGCAATGAATCAATTTCACCGCAATTGTCTTAATTAACCAACGTGATAAAAACCCTCACTGGGAGAATGTGCTGGAGGCACCGAGGAGTAAAGGATCGGCTCCTTCATATTGCAAACCCCTGGCAGCCAGCTGAGTTCCAGGCCCACTAACTCAGCAACGTAAAGGACAGAAGTAACTAAAGATGCTTCAAAGATTTCACAGCCGCTCCCAGAAGGCAATAAAACGGCTTTCTGTTGAAACATGGGGCAACATTTAATTTGAAAGTCCACACCATGCAGTATTGATTTCTTCCTTAGGTAACACCTTGCATATGAAAAGTAACAGTAACATCAAGTTATATTCTATCCAAACTCCGTGAAAAGCCAACTGCCTTTCCCTGACTTCTTTTCGCTATATTTGCTTTACCCCTACTTGGAGAAAAGAAACATCAGATCCGGGAGCTGCTAATCTGAACTGTTTGTATTCATCACGCCACATGGAAAATCTTTCTCCCCAGCTAGTAGGTGTCAAAACCGAGGTGAGATTCAGCTGCATAAGCAAGTTGATGGCAATTCAGACCCCACGGAGTGACATTTTTAACTCGCTGCGCATGAAATTAACAACATGTTCTTTTTCTGAGAACCCGGGTCTGCATAACTGTATCCAACTGCAAATGCATTTTAAGATCAATGGAGGCCTGAATAAATTAGCAAGGCTCTCCCCAGGTATTTCATGAGAGTGCTGGCATTTAAATGTCATCTAACCAAGCTGAACAGCATCAGGTTGTTCAGAGTGTTAATTATTAAGATCCTAAATCTTGCTGGAATCCCCCTGACGTAGGCTATTTGAGCATCCTCAGAGCTGTTATGGTTACCGAGGGTGTCATTGGACTTAAATCCACAAGGTCCTTGCTTGAGATCTCACCAGGGAAGGGAGCGGGATGGAGCAAGGAAAGGCCACCCTGCAAGAAAGAAAGCGTCCGTCATGTGGCGATTCCACCTGGTACGGCCACCTCGGTGGGGATTCTCTGCACCGTGCATGGCACAGAGCACCAAACAACTGTCGTAGTTCCCCCTTCCCAACAGGGCCAGTCGGAAGGGGCACGTTCCAGCCCACCAGGCGGGACTGTGAGGGAACTGATGGCAGCCGCTCCGGGCTGGTGGGGGGTCCTGGGAAGCAAGGGGCTGAGGCTAACAGGGTTTTGTTTTTTTTTTAGGACATGCAAAGCTTCAGGGAGGCGGAGGGGACGGCAACAAAACAGAGCCTTGGAGGCTGACCCATTCTGTATTCTTTCCCTCCCCTCCTTCGCATCTCCCACAGTCTGACCGGTTCTTCCTCCAAAACCGTTCTCACACGCCCACTTCTCCGGCACTCCAAGTGGGTGCCTGCTGCTCCCCTCACCTCTTCTTGGCCCCACTGTGGTTGGGCCAGGCCATTCCTCAGAGGCCCTTGGTGGCCTCCACTGCCCCAGGGATGAGGCCATCCTCAGTGTGGTGGTAAACTGCCCATCTGTTGTCCAATGGCTTCAGTCGACCCATTTACCACCCACAATGGCCCACTGGCACGTTCTGACGGACTGAAGCATGCAAACGCCAGGGATGTTTTTAAAAACGAGGCCATATTGGGTGTATGGACCTAAAAGGGATGACAGCAATGGCCTGTCCTCCTCATGGTCCAGCTCCAAGCCAGGGCAGGGCAGAGGGGCTGTGACAGAGGAGGTGTGAACGTGGCCCCTGTTTCAGTGGCATGGCTTGTCCTCCAAGAGGACGCTGGGAGGGTCAGGCTGGGCTCCCGCCGACCCGCATACAGTTTTCCAATTCGGGACTGCTTTGAAACCCTTTATTCTATGAATCCTAAGTATCAATACATCATTTGCTTCTATTTTTATAGTGAGAAAATAACACAGGTAGGAAAATCCTCTCCACACGCGGGCACTGACTTTCCTTTTATTAAATCCCAATTTACAACATTAGATAATCACTAACAGAACCTTCAGAAATGCCTTTCATTCCTTCCAAAACCTGGACCTGGACATTCCAACCCTGCCAGCCACTGTCCTCTCGAGGACCCTGCACTCTGGCCTCATCACTGGCCTGCACACGATCTCTGGCCATTCTGACCCCTGGGCCTTTGCTCAGGCGCCCCTCCTCCCACTGTGACAATTTACATCCCCTCGAGAGCAGACAGAGGCCCCCTCTTCCAGGAGGCCTGGGTGACTACGCTCGTGCAAAGGCTCCTTCCTCCTTCTGGATCAGGGGACAGAGCACGGGACTGAGAGTTAAGGAAGCTGCACTCAGCTCATCAGACTCCTTTTCAAGTCAAAGACAGACGCCCAAATACCTCTAGGCGGTAAGTGCATGTCAGGCACAGATGGTGGCTCCACATAGTGGCTCAGGGACCCCTCCCAGTGCTGTGCAGCCCAGAGAAGCGGGAGCAGGAGGAGCCGGGCACAGAGGGAGGCTGGCTTCCCGTGAGATTCTGAGGACAGATACCACTGTATTCCAAATGCAAATTTCAGGTTTTCCGCTGTGATACATTTCACGGCATCCTCTAACCTCAGAGCAGCTGGGAACCACTGGTGAGAATTTCCACAGCAAAAGGGAGGGGCGCTTCCTCTTTCCCATGATGGTTCTCTATATAAGACTTTGTGAGCAGTGAAAACTCAGATCAATAAGAAGGAAATGTATTCTTTCTACCTACAATCTCCTATCAGGCTAAGAGAAAATGCTATTATCAGTGTCTTCAAGGCAGGAGCCAGAGGCTGGTCCACATGAGAACCAGAGGCAGCGTAGTGTCTAAGCACAGAGATGGTACACTGCAACCCTATGTTACAGCAAGTCCCCAATTCTCATCTATGCACCAGTAAAAAAGGGTGTGGGGGCGGGCAGGGAGGTCGGGGAGCGCCATGAACAGAGGGGTGACAGAGATTCAGGAAGCCATCCAAATGCCCCCATTCGATGGGTCAATATGACATCGCAACTTAACAGACTACTGTACAAACACAAAGAATTCTGACCCAAAGAGAGACATAGAAAAGAACAGAGGAGATACACAAAAAAGGGGAATACTGAATTGTACATGCTGCAGATAAAACCTACCCAAACATATCAAGAGCTACAGATACCCTAAAAGTAAACTGACCGTTAAGACAAAGAAGCTGCAGGTGTATTTCTAAATACGATATCAAGTTGTAGGATGACGCAGGAAGTCACGTTTCTAGGCTTGGTCCCCGTTCCTTTCCGTGCAATTCCTGCACCCTGTCTCTGATCAGGGGCACACGTTCCCACCCCTTTCGCTTTTTATCTTTTTACGCCACAGCCCACAAAAGAGGAACAAGGGCACCTGGGGCTCACCCAACCTCATCTGTCCCCACTCCTGGGGACAAAGGATTCCATGATGAACGCACAGTATCACTCCCCAGCTAAGGCGGGGGGAGTGGTGGTGGGGGGACTGACTTGAACGAAAATATAGAGTCTCAGCTTAACTCCTGGCAAACGATGAGCCCAAATATGCCAGTGTCGCTAAACTTTCCCTGTGATGCGAACAACCCACGCAAAACTAAACTGGCAACGGAGCCAAACTAATAACGACTTGTTTATAAATGAAAAGCAAGAATAGTAGCAACTAAAAACTGTGACCATCTCAAGACAACAAACAGACGGCATGCTCCGAAGGCACGGTTCCTCCAAGCCAAAGAAATCCCACTCGACACGTCCATGTGCGCAGTCAGAACCGGGCCATGTCGCCAATTGTTGAGTGGAATCCAGACTTCTTACACAATCCTGAAGTGGGGCCCTCAAACTCTAGAAACTCACTGGTTTTAGTTTGCAAATAGAAAGTCTTAGCAAAGCAACCATTAATAGCTAGCTTAGGTAACAATAACCCTTCACAATTTCTGCAGATGAAGATTTTGGAGCTAGTCGTAGGTACACCATTTGCCCACAAGAACCAGAGAGCATGTTTTCAATCAGCCCTGGCCTGCCAGAATAAGTCCTCGGGTTAAGCCAGGACCCTGCTCAGAGTCGCTGGCCTGAGAGACCTTTCGCATCACTGCGTTGTTCTGGAAAGCAGGGCTGGGAATCGTGACTTCCGCACCTGCCAATGTGGCACAGCCCAGATTACCCCTTCACCCAAGATACCCAAGCCCCCTACCCCTCAGTGAGGCAGAAACAACTGGCTGCAAAAGTCAGGCAAAAAGGTGGGCCCCAGTTTTCTCACCCCTTCTAAAGAGGACAGGATGACAAGTTATCCTTACCTGACCTATCGGGGGTCAAGTTCAGAACTGCGGGCCTGCCTTGTCCATCCTGGAGGCCACTCCGACCCTTCCCCACCTACCTGCGTCCCTTTGCTTTTCCTGCCCCCTTGTCACTCACACTGTCCAGCTTTTGAGCAGAGAGGTCACCCCACAGCTCAATCTCATAGCATCTCTTAACTGGTACCTTGCTTTCTTTGGGTGGAGGGAGCCGGGAAATTTGCCCCAAAGTGGAAGAGCCTGGACTGACAGAGTATGATTTACTTTCCTTCCCACTCATCATTGAAAATCTAACAACGCTCACAGAGAACGTGCAGCTGCTATTGCTGATATCCTACATGATGTGTGTATTAAGTAGCTATTTATGGTTCAGAGGAGTTAAAAGTATGGAGAATAATCCAAATTTCTACTGAACTAACATCACCTGATCCCAGTTTCCTTCATGATTGTTTCGAACCCAATTCTATGTAGGATCAGGTATAATATTACGATTGCAGTAATTTCCCACCTGGACGACCATTTTTAACTGCTTACAGAAGTCTGTATTTCTTCTGACTTTTAAAATGCAAACGGATGTGACTTCCCCAAACCAAAGAGTACATTCTAATTCAGAAAGAGAAAAAGAAAATGGCAAACACCACTTACAGACAAGCAAAAATTAGGAACCACGGCATTGTTCCTATTAAGAGCTCGTCTTGGACGGAACTAGAGAGAAACCATGACCACTTCCTCAGCGCCTGATCAGCCCCCTATTTCAGATGGCGAGCATTCCTGTACCTCAGTGCTGCAGGAGGTTCTCGGAAGTGACATGAAGGACAATGTTAGAAACTACCAGAACCTCCAGCATCAACTGGTCCTCAGAAGCTGCTCACCAAGAGTCTGGATTCTCTGAAGGACGGAAAAGGAAAGTCAATCATAACTGATCGTTTCTCCCTCTCTCTCTTTGACACAGCTCTGCACCAACCTCGAGGGCTTTGCAATTCCATCATTGAGGCATCTGGGTGCCCAGCTCCCATTCCAAGGTCCCCTGCAGTGAGGGGTTCTGGAACTGAACCCCGACTATCCAGGAGGTTACGCAAAGTAACCAACAGACCCCAAATGTCCCATTCTTGGAGCAATCATCAGAAACAAGGGTGCTTCCAGCCACTACCCAGAGAGGAGAAGCTGTCGCTCTGATACAGAAATCAAGGTACCGCTTGTGATGGATACAAATAGAGCCATCAGGGCCCAGACACTCAGAAGGCAAGTGACAGGCAGAGGGGACATCAGGATGAAATCAAGCAAGGCTGACAAAAGCCAGAGATTTGGGAGAAAAGGAAGAAAATCTTCTGCTATTGTCTCTTCTTTCAATGATCCTAAAATTACAAATGAGAAGATAATCACCCAATGTATTTTTCAGATCAAGACAGTTTCATTTTCTACACACTAACCTTGAAATCCCACCCTACCTCTAGAAAATTATACTACAAAGTTTCTGATAATGTTGAAAGAGCAAGGTCAATAAAATCAATAGGACACTGGGGAGGAGGAAAGAGCTGTTCGAGAAAGGTGCCTTCCCGGACGCAGCCTGAGCTGGGGGCGATGGTTCAGCCTGGGCTGGGGCCGAATGAGAAGAGAGGGCAGGAGAGGCGTTCGCAGCTGGGGTAGGGAAGAGTTGTTCTCACTCGGGGGTCTCTCGAGCAGCTGCAGCCAGATGTCAGCTGAAGTTGACGTCATAGGAAGGCTCCACCAGGCCGGACGCCCACAATGGTGCACTCACATGGCTGGCAGCTGATGCTGGCAGTCGGCTGGAAGCCCAGCTGGGGCTGCCAACCAGAACATCTCCAAGGTCACTTGGGCTTCTCAGAACGTGACGGGTGGGTTCCGAGAGGGAGAGTCCCATGGGATGCAGACAGAAGCCACAAGAAACTCCTTATGATCTATTCTCAAAAGTCCAGAATGTCTCTTCTGCCACATGCTACTGGTCAAGAAAATCACTAAGGCCAGCCTAAATTCCAGGAGAAGGGACTTGATGGAGGGGTGGCAAGGTCACACTGCAGAAGAACTTGTGTGTTTTCCAAAGATGGCCACAACAATCACCTACACCTGTCATGTACCACGTCCTTTTCTAGGCACTTGGGGTGGAGAAGTGTGGACAGCGGTGAATCAGACAGACTCTCCATGGAGCTTACTTAGTAGCAATGTGGTGATGGGTCCCAAGACAGACTTTGAGGAAACCAGTGTTCCAGATGGTAACGACCCACAACCGGGACCCCAGCTCCTGATCACAGGGCACAACGGTTGGGCTGGGACACACAAAAACAAGATCAAAGCCGATGGAAGACTTGGGGCCTTTTTAGTGAAACTCAGAGCTGGACTGGAATGGCACTTGTCCCTTTCACTCCCACCTCTCTCCACTCCATTCCCACATACAGCAGAAATTCTCCAATGACTAGTGGCTGAGAACCAACCGTGCAGACAGGGACACCTCCTGGGACCCCCTGCAGTTAGGTGCAGCCAGCTCTCGCCGTGGAAGTGATGCCTACCCTTCTAGACCAAGGCTGTCAAGCACCAGGTGTGTTTATTCCACTTCTTTTCTTTCCCCAGCCACTGGATGAACGTGCAAGACTCTGAGCCCTCGAGAGGCAGAGCCATAGACAGAAGGAGCCTGGGTCCCTGAATGACTATGTGGAGGATGTCCCACCAGCCAGGAATGCACCCGGGAGTGGTACACAGTCCAAAGCAACCTTATGGTGCTCCGGTGCTAGACTATGAGGGTCTGCTACGCTAGCGCATCCTACCCAGTACCACGCCATCTCCTGGTCACAGCCAGCTCAAACCCCTAACACAGGACCTGTGGTTTTCCCTGGTAGACCCGGTGCCCATACCACTTTTGTAAAAAGGCGCTTGCAGGCCTGTCTGGTGACAATAAGTGCAATGCCACAGACAGGTCCAGGAAGGTTTATGGGGTCTGCGGAGGAGCCCCCAGCCCAGACTGGGGCAGGGGACAGAGTACAGCCACGGAGGATGTTTATCATTTTTGTGACTGTTCTCATTTCAAATTTATGGTGCTGAAGGAACAAAGTTTCAGAAAACATTTAAGAAAATACATGGTCAGATCTGAGGGGGAAATTGACTGGAAGGAGAGCCACGTTTCAACCAGGGGAGGGGTCAAAGTTATGGCAAAAGCATCAAGAGTGTTTAAATGTGTCTCGAATGTAAGAAAGGCTGACGGGTGAGGAGATGCGTAGGAGACCGGAATTCAGTCCTGTTTGGCACGGCTGTGCCCTCTCTGCTCAGGGGAACGGGAGATGGCGGGGGTGCGCCTTGGCGGGAAAGGAGAGAACTGAGCTCCCTCCGTGAGGGAGGAGGAAACTGTCAACCGGGGCTGTGGGACCAGCAGGCACAGTGGTGGGGACAACACTGGGGACGCCTCAGCCTGGGGAGTCACAGGCCCAAAGGAGGCAGGGGCAACGTGGGATGAGAGGGGAGAGAAGGGGCAGGGAGAGGCGATGCGAGGATTCTGCAGAGGGAATGGGAGAAGAGAAAACCTCCTGCAGAGGGACCAGATGGCATCAGACCAACCGGGCAGACGAGGCGAGTTAAGAAACCAAACAAGACTGGGAAGGAAACAAGAGGAAGAGGATGCCTGGGACTGCGACGTGGCAGGGGACTCTGGAGCCCGCGGGTGAGGGGAGACTAGAGCAGCGAAGGTCAGGAGCCCAGGGAAGACACAGGAAATGAGAGCTTGCTAATGAGACGGAGCGGCCCCTGGGGCGGAAGCGCCTGCCAGCACAGGGGAGTGGCTTTGCCACCGAGGAGCTGAGCGACCTGGGCCAAGTCATTAGCCCTTCTCCCCTCCGCATAATGATCTCTAGGTCATCGCAGGCAGGACCTTATGGGGACAGGAGAGGGAGGAGGCAAAGCCACAGGGAGAGGGACTGGTGTCCAGGGGCTGAGCCCTGGTCCAGGCGGTGCAGACCCCCAGCTGACAAGGGGGGCTGGGACCCTCCATCCAGGGGGCAGAGCAGTGGTTTGGGAGCTGGGCCTGGTTCAGATCCCAGCTAAGCCACTTACCCATTGAAATGTCAAGGCATCTCCATTTACTCACCTGGGAAACGGATAGGACAGCACCCACTGCACGTGTGATAATCAGAGAACAGAGGGCAGGTGTCCAAACACGACAAGAGCAGGGAGAGGTCAGTTTCCTTCCAAGAGGGGAGTGGAGAGAAAGGCTGGATGTTTCTTAACTTTTAATATGGAAAATGTCAAACAGACATAGGAAGAGAGAGAACAGTATAGCAAACTCCCACGTCCCCATCCCTCAGCTTCAGCAATGATCAGCTCCGGCCGATCTGGTTTCACCTTACACCCCCACCAGCTCTGAGGCCACCCCTGTCTCCCCACTCAGTTGATTTTGAAGAAAACCCCAGTTGTCACAGTATTTCTACTCTAAGTGTTCCAGTGCATCTATCTAAAAGGAATCGTTGGTTTTTAAAAGCAAACTCAGTACAAAGTCTGGAGTCCCGGAGATCCCAGAGCGCGCTCTGCTCCACGTGCAGGCTGATCTGAGGCAGACATGGGATGGCTCTTGGGCCCCAGTTTTGGTCTGGGGGCCGCCCTGGGGCCTGAAGCCCTGGCCCCAGACACCTGCACACCGTGAGCTCTGACATCCCTCAGGGTCAACAACGCCAGTTCCAGAACCATCACCTGGACCTGGTACCGACTGCCCCAGATGAGCTGATGGGCAAGGACGCCTGGGACGCCCCCTTTCCTCCTCCTCCTTGGTCTTGGGAGCAGCAGCATCCATACTCCCTATAAGTACGCGAGTGTAGGCATTAAGTGGCTTATGAGCTGAGACAGAGGGGTAACCCAGGCCATGGGCTAGAGACCAACCCTGAGGACAGGGGTCCCCAGTCAATGCCTGTGGGCCACCTTCAACGGAAAAGGTGTCTGCACGTGGGCCAGGAGGTGCTCTGAAGAACAGAGGATGTGCTGGGATGCTAACCGCAGACTCACGCCTGAGTCCTGGGAGGGCCAAATCGTGCGACGGCGACACCCTCTCTTTACACTCCTGACCCAAATTCCACACCCACAGGTCCCTCTTGAATCTCTCCTAACATTTTATCAGGCAACCACAGAGGAAAACAGTACGGTATGGGAGACCAAGTGGGGGCTCGGAGTTTGGACCTCAGGTGCAGGCAATAAAGCGGTAGGCTGCGTATAAAGAGCTTAAAAATAGTAAAGCAGTTCCTCAAAAAATTAAACAGAGAATGACCACAGGACCCAGCAATTCCACTTCTGGGTACACACCCAAAAGAATCGCAAGCAGGGAGTCAAACAGATATTGCACACCCACGTGCACAGAAGCATTATTCACAAGAGCCAAGACGGGGAAGCAGCCCGAGGGCCCAGAGACAGATGAGCAGGTAAACACAACGGTGTATACACGTGCCACGGAGTAGTACTCAGCCTTAAAAAGGAGCAAGGTACCCACACTACAACATCGACCAACCTCGAACACATCATGCTAAGTGAAATAACAAGCTAGCCAAAAAAAGATAAATACTGTGTGATTCCATTTACAGGACGTACCTGTCAAGTTCACGGAGACAGAAAGTTGAATGGCGGCTGCCAGGGACAGCAAGGGGCGGGGCGCAAGGAGTTACTGTGTCACGCGGACCGGAGCGTCCCTCCGGGAAGATGAACACGTCCCGGAGCCGGAGGATGCTGATGATGATGATGGTCACACAACAGCGTGAATGTACTCAAGGCCGCTGAACTGTACACAAACACCCTTAAAATGGTAAATTGTTTCCTTCCCACAATAAAAAATTATAAAAGTGGGACTACTTTTGGTCACCATTGGCCAGCAATTTTAAACATCAGTGATGAGAATACTGCCCTCTCCAGAGGCCGACCACGCCCACGGCGCCCTGCCCGCCGCCCCGGAACCCCTCAGCTCCTGCTGCTGCATCTCCTGCCTCACACCCTGTAGGACGGGGTTGGGGGGAGGCTGACGGAGGGGGGTCTCCAGGACGGAGGCAGATTTGCACGGGGGGCCCGGGGCAAGGGACGGCTCACTGCAGGAGCCTCTTAATGCCAAGGCTGAAGTGCATTTGTGCTCATGGGCGGCGTCGAGAACACGTTTTTACAGCTATAGAACCGCCCCCCCCCCCGCCCCGCCTCCCACCAGGAACCAGCTGGAATTTCAACACAAAGAGAGAACTGAGCCTTGATGGCAGTGTCACAGGCTGGCGGCCCGGGCAAGTCATCCCGCACAGAAGTCCGCACTCTGCTCAGATAATCTGCTTACACATCAAACACGGATTAACGGACACGTCAGACCACCCCTGGAGGCGGACGGGCTCACGCTGTGGGCTGCCTTCTCCTCTGACTTTTGCTGGTCTAACAGGATTTTGGGGGTGGGGGGAGGATGAGGGGAGAACGCGGTTGGCTTTAAATAATTCCAATTCCGGTTAACAGCAGGTACCAGGTATCATTTGAGAGCGTATCACGTGTCAGGCCCTGTGCTATAAGCTACCCCATTCCCCCCCACCCTCCGACCGAGAGTGGGCTCCACAGGGCTGGTTGGGTGTGTCTTGCTCACAGCTGGACGCCAGGGGGCCCTGCTGGTTTTAGGCACTCAAGGGAAACTGTAGGACGAAGGAACAAGGAACGTTAAATGCTTTATGTGCATTCGGTTAATCAGCACAGTGACCCCGGGAAGTAAGTGGCATCCAATTTTTTTTTTTTTTTTAAAGATTTTATTTTTCCTTTTTCTCCCCAAAGCCCCCCAGTACATAGTTGTATATTCTTCGTTGTGGGTCCTTCCAGTTGTGGCATGTGGGACGCTGCCTCAGCGTGGTCTGATGAGCAGTGCCATGTCCGCGCCCAGGATTCGAACCAACGAAACACTGGGCCACCTGCAGCGGAGCGCGCGAACTTAACCACTCGGCCACGGGGCCAGCCCCGAGTGGCATCCAATTTTACAGCTGAGAAAATTGAGGCAGAGTTTAGGTGACGTGCCCAAGGTCACAGGAGTCGGGGCCAGGGCCCTCTCTTACCAACACCGTTCAGTGCTTGTCACAACATTCCATGCCACACGTCACCCAGAAGGCTGCGCCCTGCCTCCCAAATCACGCCTCCCACTGAGCTAGACACATCTCCTGGAGGGAAAGGTGAGACCATCATGGGAAACCATCACCACTTTTTTTCTCTAAAGATTGGCACCTGAGCTAACATCTGTTGCCAATCTTTTTTTTCTCCTCCCCCTCAAAGCCCCCCAGTACCTAGTTGTATATTCTAGTTGTGGGTCCTTCTGGCTCTGCTATGTGGGACGGCACCTCAGCATGGCTTGACAAGCGGTGCCATGTCCGCACCCAGGATCTGAACCAGCGAAACCCTGGGCCGCTGAAGCAGAGCGCATGAACTTAACTACTCGACCATGGGGCCGGCCCCCAGCACCTACTTTTAAGCTCCTCAGAGCGGAGATTTGGAGTCTGGAAATTCCCCTGCTGAGGGGTCTCACAGGTCTTTCAGATGCCGCCTCCCCACACAGGAGCAGGCCCAGCACCCTCTCCAGATGGCTAGCTGCCTTGAGGCCCCTGGGGACATGGATCTGACCGCCCAGAGCCCGGCCATCTGGAAGCCCTTCCTCCTGCGTAACGGCTCGCCTTCCTGTCCCTTCTCAGAGGCGGACACCAGCCTGCTCATCTCCCCCAACGCATCCAGGAGGTGGGACATCAAGTTCAAGAAGAGCATGACGGGCTGGGAGGAAAGGACACAGGATATGCAGTCACTGTCCTTAAGACATCCCAGGACAGCCTAATGGGAGACAGATCCACATCCAGAGGACGCAGGTGCCAGCTCCCCTGGAACCTGTGACAAGGGCCCATCCGTGTTCCCGAGCAGCCGTGGGAGCAGAGCAGTCATTCAGAAGTCCTGGGTGTGCATCTAACTGGGGCTTGTGACTGTGCAACCTTGACCATGTCACCTTCAGCTGAGCTTGTCTCCCCTCTTTGGGATGGGAAGCAGCCAGCTGACCGGAGCTGGGAGGCGCTGTGGTCTTAGCAGAGATGCTAAGAACTGAGGCACGATCAACCAGCAGGATCAATCATAGAGTAACTCCAGCAAAGCAGCAGCAGCCAACTTATTAAGGACCTGCCGTTTGTCGAGCATGGTTCTAAGTCTCGCATGTTGTTTCCTTTATTGCTCAGAACCGCCTCCTCTCTTAGGTGCTATCCTAATCACATTAACCCATTACACTGCAGACGGGGAAATGGAGGCTCAGAGAGGTTGAGTCACTTGCCTGAAATCACACAGCTTGTGTGCGCAAGAGCCAGGATGCAAACCCCAGCAACAGGCCCCACTGAGCTGGGTCTCTTCAACCTTACTCTCCTCTTAGCAGTGGTCAGTCTGAGCCAGGCTGCAAAGAACAGACAAGAGTTGGGGGTGGAGGCAGAGAGAAGGCAGATCCCTCCTTGCCTTGCATCCTGCCAATGGGTCACTTACTAACCACCCCCCATAAACTGCCTTCTGAGCGCCAGGAGGAGGAACATTCCACCTGCCACACCCCAGCCGGCAGGGTCACATCCACTACTGTCCCCATATCCCCAAAGATGGGAAAATGCCCCTTGGGCCAACAGCTCTCCCACGCCAAGGGCAGCCATTGCCATAAGAGCGACCCTCAACACCCTACCACTTGACCCAACTTCCCTTCCCAAGCTTATTCCCGCCCCCTTCTTGGGTCCCACTCTGGCCCAGCTAACGGCCCCTCGGTTTCTGAGCGAGCTGCATTTCTTTTGTTTACCATGCTCCCTCCACCTCCAGCCTCAGCGTCTTCCAAGGCCTGCCTAGAATGCCACCTCCTCCATGCAGCCACCCAGGATCGACCTGAACTTGCTGCCCCTTCCTAGAGCCCCGAGCCCTTTCTACTTGTCCTTACACCTAATCTGCAGCTGTCTGCCGGAGGGCAGGCTTTCCATCCAGTTTAACTTTCTATCACCCTCCCACCCCAGCACAGGCACAAGGCAGGCCCCCAGTGCACATGCTGACAATGTTTTTAGAAATCAGAATTGACCCTAAAACCCCTCTCCATTAAACTTCCCTGAAAACAGGCAGCTCTAAAATATGCTTATGCTATAGTGTACACTGCCTCCCCCAGTCTTGATAAAAGCAGCCCTGAAATTTAAAGTGAGTTTTAATTATATAAGAGAAGTTAAAACCTCTGCCTGAACAGGCCTGTCATTCTCCTTTCTTACGCTGATAATTTCCAACATCACTTTACCCCAAAGGCCCTGTCCGCCCAGCTCTTCTGAGGAACCGTGGAGTGTATTTCATGCTCGAGTTGGGGGGGAAAAACACCGGCAGAGGCAGACAGAAATATCACAATGCCCAGGTGGTAATCAAAAATTCATTTCGCTTGGTGTTGACTCGGTTCATATCTCATTTGAGTCAAGCCAGAGTCATTAAATGGTTTGTTCCAGACTAATTCTGGCTTGCATTTCAGAACTGCTGTCTCTGGGCCGAATGCATGCCCCCGGCAGCTGTAAGCAGGTCCAGCCAGCACAGCTCGGGCCACACTGCAGATCTTCGCTCCGGAGCGACACAGAAGGTACAGCCAGGGTCCCTGGGGGGGGGGGGCGGTGGTCAGGGAAGTGGCCTCCACCTTCAGCATTACCACTCATTCATTCGCAGACAGAGGCCTTTTCTGTGCAGGGCGCCCTGCTGGGGGCAGGGAGCGACTCTGATAGCTGACACAGTCTCTGCCCTGGGGAGGCTTCCAGTCTGAGGCCAAGTGGGAGACACACACACTGTCGTGGGTGGGCACGACTGGGGCAGCCGGGGGATGTCAGCACAGCGGCAACCGAGGAGCGCGGAAAGCAGTTCGGGCTGCCCGGGGGTGCCGACAGGCAGCGTTCCAGAAGCGGGGGATGAAGCTGCACCTTCAGGGCTGCGTGGGTGCGCGTGGAGATAGAAGGAGGGGCATTCTGGGAGGGGGGCCGCACGGCGGTCTCAGCCCTCGGGGTGCTGCCTCACATCCGGGGCAGCTGCGGGCTGCCTCCGTGGGCTGGTCCATCCACGACCCTGGCCCACTTCTCCTGGCGCCCTCCAGGGTCCGGGCGAGAGGCGAGCAGGAGAGGGGGCACAAACGAGGCTGGCGAGCGGGGTGGGGGGCAGACAGAGGGCCACGTGGCATACTTGCAGTTCGGGCCGGGACTTCAATAAACATTAAGTCTCTTCCCTGCCACGAGGACCCCTGGGGTCTTTACATGTGACAGTGACAAGAGCATATCTGCCCGTTAGCAAGTCGACTGGGAGGCGATATGAAGGATGCCTCGGGGGAGGGAGACAGACGGGCAGACTACTGCAGCGGTCCAGACAGCCGGGTGGGGACCTGGGGGCAGATGGGGGGCGGACCACAGCTGAGAGAGATGAGCCACTGGCCTCTCTGCTAGTGAGCGAAGAGATGAGGCCTGGGATCCAAGATTTCTGACTCTGAATCCGTGCTCTTCGTACCAGCCAAGGGGCTCCACGGCCAAGAAGACGCGCACTTCCCGTATCTGCCACTGGAGGGCAGAGCGCCCAAGGCGGGGCCCTCTGAGTCTCAGCGTCAAGACACAGTCTTGAGTCCACTCTGGGGCACGGGATTCTCTAAGCACTGCTCCAGGACCTATTTACAGGACTAACCAATTCCTCTGTTTCCAGGTAGGGCCAGGCGGTCAACGCACCACCCCCTGAGGAGGGAGCTGGACCCCGGGTCCCCATCCTTGCTCTGACAGCAATCAACGCTAAGTTTCTGCTTCCGCGCACCTTCTAGGTTTATTTGAGGGATTAAATGATTAAGTGAGATACTGTACCTAAAAGAGGCCCGTACTTTAGCAGCAGTAAAAATACCAGCTGACCCAGACTGAGCATCCTCCGTGCCAGGCCAAGTTCTAACCGTTTTATGTATATTAACGTATTTCATCCTCACCATAACTAGGAGGCAGGGACTGCAATTATCCCCATTTCACAGAAGGGAAGACTGAGAGAGAAGTTAGCTGATTTGGGTGAGGTACAGCTGGCAGGTTGCAGAGCCAGGTGGGTCTGGCTTCGGAGCCGGAAAATTTTTTTATTTTTGTAAGCCAGAGTGTTTAAAACCACTGTACCAGAAGCACTGAAAATTTAAAATTAAATTAATTTAAAATTTAGTATTTCTGGTCACAGAAAATATGTGTTGACTACAGAAATTTTTCAAAATATAAAATGATAAAGAAGAAAATGAAATTCCCAGCAACCTTTCAACCCAGAGATGACCCCTGAGTCCTGGCCTAGACCTTTCCGTTTGTTACAGGATATTTACACGGCCCCAAACTACAAGTGCGCGTTGCTATTTCGTAATGTACTTAATTTCCCCCTCCCTCTGTAACGACCTGGAGCAAATCCTAAACAGACAGGTCTTTTAGTTTAGATGCTTAATCGTATAACGAGTTGATGAGTCTATTTACGTCCCAACCCGACTCGTGCCTCCACTCCCATGCCAGGCACTGCAAGCGGCCTCAAAGGGACACAAGGCTTGGCCTGAGCCCAAGGGCTTACGAACATCGAAGATGCACAGCAACCCCATTTACGTTCGAGAAGCTCTCGCTGGGCGCTTCCCACGTGCCGGGCCCGGGACCCAGCAGCGAACGAGACAGCAAGGCTCTCCAGGGCTTACACTGAAGAGCAGAGCAGCCAGCAATAAGAAAATACACAGGGTAATCCTGGCAGCTCTGGTGCAGTGCAGGGTGATGTGATAGAGTGTGACTGGGGGGAGGGCTGCTTGAGACTGGAAAGTCTGAGAGGGCTTCTCTGAGGAGGTGACATTTAAGCTGGGCCCTGAATGACTCCAAGGATCCCACCATATCAAGACCTAGGAAGGGTGTTCCAGAAAGAGAGAACAGCAAGTGCAAAGGGCCTGAGGCAGGAAAGGGGGTGGGTATGGTTAGAGGACTCAAAAGAAAGCCAGTCTGGATTGTCAGCTAGGGAGTTGATTGATGTACTCCAAATAATAGACAAGATGGTTGATATGAATTGACACAATAAGGCAAAATTTCTTTTAAGAAGTTACATGCATTTTTAAGTAGTCTATCTTGAATTTCCTATAGATTTCTGAAAGGTGCTGAATTAAAGAATATCCGTGACTGCCTAAAATAGGAGCTCGCAGCCTTAGAGTCAGCTGGGGAGCTTCAAAAAATGCTGGTGCCCAGGCTACGCCTGAGCGATTACGTCATAATGCTGGGAGAGGAGGGGGCCCTGGGCAGTTCTCAAAAGTCATTAAACCTCCCCAGGTGACTCCAATATGCAGGCAGGGTTGAGAATCACTGGCTTAAAGGATAAAAAACCCACACGAAGCAAAATAACATCATTTAATAATTGAAGAACGTAAACCTACTGGGCAAATGCAACTGAAAATTCTCCGAGATCATCCGACTGCGTTTCGTGGCATGGTGAGCGTCTCTGCCATCCGTCCCCTCATCTGGCCACCCGCCCAGGGCCGCTGTTGTCCACTGAACCCTCACCCAGGCCCGGAGGAAGGGGCACCTCCCGTTCTACGCAAGAGACGACTGAGGCTTATGGGGGTCGCCTCCCTCGCCCACAGTCAGCGGCTCACCAGCAGCAGCGCCTGGAGTCCAGCCCGAGCCCCTGGTGCCTCCGGAGCCTCCGTCTTGCCCCCTAGGCCTCTGCACCCCCTCGAGGCAGGGGGCACAGCCTTGCCTGCAGGCTGAGAGTTCCTGGCGCTGTGTGACCCTGGGCAGGAGCCACCAGGTCATCTGGAGGTGATAAAAAGCACCGCCTCAAAAGTGGAATCTCCCAAAGGCCCCCGGGCGCAGAAAAGCCCCATTGGTGTGGGGTGGGTGGGACACTGAACACACGATCTCAGATTATCAGGATCCCAGCTGCTCACAGTGTCCGCCCGACGCCTGTCCTGCCGCGGCAAAGGGCCACCGTGCACTCCTCGGAGCCCGGCAGGGGACTCACGTCTTTATGGCAACAGGTGGCTCCGAGGGGCAGAAAGTGGCCAACGGGGCAGATTCCTGCCCGAGGCCCGGAATCCTGGCCAAGTGCCGGCCCCCCTCTTGGTAACTGCCCAGGGCCCAAGGATTAGGAGGGATTAGCAAGCACAGCTGGCCACCTCCCGGGAAACTCGACTTGGCCCGCAGAGCTCAAAAGCCCCTTCCTAGGTCTTTTTAAACGAGGCCAGAGGGCACTGCTGGAACAAGACGTTCTCTCCCCTCCAGCCGTGGAATTCACCCGGCTCCCCATCGCTGCTACTCAGTTCTGCCTTCAATGGCAGAGGACCCACATTTTGGCTTCAAGCGTCTGTGTCCCCCCGCTTCCAGTGTTTGTGGGTTCCCACCACGTGCCAGGCACGATTACAGGCCATAGAGTGAAGTCCGTGCCCTTGAACCTTTGGTGTGCTGGTGGCAGAGAGGGGACCCTACCCCAGCAGTGCCATGCACCCAGCTTCAGGGGGAGGTGAGGACCATGAAGAGAACACAGCAGGGAGGGAACCGGCCGTCACGGAGGGGAGATGGAGAGCAGAGGCTTCAGCCGAGGGCAGGGTGTGGGCAAGGGCAGGAAGCAGCGATGTGTTTGTGGAACAGGTCAGCGTGGCTGGAGGGCAGCATGCGATGGGGAGGCAGCGGGCGAGGAGGTGGAGGTAGGAAGGTGGGATTCAAGCAGACTGTTGGCCCTTGTGGGAATGAGCTCCACCCCATCAAACTGGGCACCCACCAACCCAGATGGCACAAATGGAATTCACTCCAGCCAGCCACAACGGAGTCTCTTCTCTCCAGAGCTCCTTGGCTGCCAGGCAGGGGCTCACAGACCTTGGATAGGAAGGGACAGGAATGCAGAGACCCCAGGAAGGAGGAGGGGGCAGGGGTGCCCCGGCTCGACCCCCGCCTCAGGCCGGGACTGATCTTCCCCTCCCGGGTTATCCCAGCATCCCCCACCAGGCCCCTGCGCCCCTGGTCCCCGCCCAGCCCTCCAGCCAGGGGGGAGGCGGGTTTGGGCCTCACCTCTGCCTTTGGGTTCTGAGCAGAACCTCTGAGAACAACGCTGACATCCCTCCTCAGCGCCCTCTCACCCACGTGAACTCACTGGAGCCTGGGGACAGCCCAAGGAGCCAGGCCGGCAGCACCCCCTCTCACAGATGGGGGACTGGGGACCTGCCCAGTAACAGAAGAGCTAAGACTCAGGATCCACTCCCAGCCACCGTCCTCGTCTCACGAAACCAGGGAGCTTTTAATTCCCTTAGAAATCCCACTAGCCGCAGCTCTACGCTTCCTCCGTCTTTCCAAGATGCCACTTTGCTCCATTTTTAATGAAGACATTTGCTTCACTGCTGTCATCATTAAATCAATTTATTAAAATTAAGAACTTCCATTCAAAAGACACAGTAAGACAGTGAACGTGAAACGCACGGGGTGAGACGGTGCTCAGAGGACGTGCACGTGACGAAGCACTGGGAGACAAATCAACCAGAAGGAGAAAGTCTGAGAGGACTGGACGAAGACTCAGGCACGTTATGGGGGGGAAAGATGTCCGAATAGCCAAGAAACACACAAAAAGGTGCTCAGAACCATCCATCTGCAGTGAAACGCACACTAAAGTCACAGCAAGACAGCGAAGAGAAACACTGTCAGAAGGTGAAGTCGCGACAGCTCCGTACGTCCTGGTGGAAGTGGACAAGATGGACTTTGGAAAACTGCCAGACCTGTGAAAGATGCTCAAGCGCATTCCCATGACCCAGCCCACTGCCCCGCAGACCCGTCTTCCACACGGCAGCCAGAATGCCTGATCCAGAACGCACCCTGACCTGCCGCTCCCGTCTCACCCTCAGGAAAAGGTCCAAGCCCTTCGCACAGGTACAGTTCCCTTCCTCTAGAGCCGCACTTCTCTCCCAAGTCGGCTCAGTGTTCGGCTCCCGCCACAGTTCCACGCCACTTGATAACCCCATCCCTTTGTTCATGCTGTTCCATCTACTTAGAATACCCTTCCCGCCTTTCTTCTGCACACTGACTGCCTCTTTCTTATCTTCACTCTTAGGTCAGGCAACAGTTTCTCCTTGGTTTGGGTACACAGTTCTCTCCCAGACTCTTCCCCCCTCCCCCCGAGGAAGATTAGCCCTGAGCTAACATCTGCTGCCAATCCTCCTCTTTTTGCTGAGGAAGACCGGCCCTGAGCTAACATCCGTGCCCATCTTCCTCTGCTTTATATGTGGGATGCCTACCACAGCACGGCTTGCCAAGTGGTGCCATGTGTGCACCTGGGATCCGAACTGGTGAACCCCAGGCCTCCAAAGCGGAATGTGTGAACTTAACTGCTGCGCCACCAGCCCGGCCCCCTCCCTCGGACTCTTAGCCCTTAGCATAGTGTATTTATCTGTTCTAAAGTCTGTGCCCCCTGCTCCCACTACATTCCAGGCGCCTTGTGAGCAAGGACCGCACCGCACAGCTCCCAGGCAAGGAGAGGCACTGAGTAACGTCGGCGAATGCAGCTAAAACACACCTTACCCCGTCTGGTCTTCACAAGGTAACCTAGACATGTATTGTGCTGTTTCACTGATGAGCAGTTACACAAACAGCTTCTGGAGGGAGACAGACCCAGGTGCAAGTCCCAGCTCGGCCACTTGGCAGTTGTGGGTCCCTGGACTAGTTACTCATCCCTCTGGGTCTTACTTTTCTCATCCATGAAGTGGGGAGACGCCTACCTGGCTGCTGAGATAACTAATGAGATGCACAGGGCAGGCAGGAACGGTCCCTCAGTGGGGAGTGTCCCAGAGCGTTGTAAACCTGTCCTTTGGACAGGTCACTCAGCTGAGGTTCTCACCTCTGGAATGACTGGCATTCTGGGCCTGAGAGTTCTCCGTCTCCGGGGCCGTCTTGTGCTCTGCAGGGTGTGAGCAGCATTCCTGGCCTCTACTCACCAGATGCCCGTAAAAACCCCTCTCTCAGGGGATGACAATCAAAAGTGTCTCCAGATGCGGCCCCATGTCCCCTGGAAGGCGGCTGAGAGCCACCGACTTAGATGTTGATCCCAGGAACCCCAAACTCTCCTGGCACCGGAGCTAAAGCTGGGTTAGCCAGCTGGTCCTGGTGCTGGGGAAGGATCCACGCCTGGAGGAACCCGCACGCCCCACTGGGGATGGGGACGCTGCTGCCTCTCAGCAGGAGCTGGACAGGTCTGGGCCCGCCCGCCCCCTGGCAGAGGGCTTCCGGGGCCTTGGTCAGCACCAGCCCTGCCTCCTGTACACAGAGTGCAGTGGACGGATCAGAGAAGGAAAACCAGATCCCTCTTCAGTGCGCCCCCCCGCCCCCCCCTCCCGCCACAGCCTCTGTGGCCTGAGAACATGCAGAGAGACTGGGAGATGCTCAAGCACATTCCTGCCAGTGATCCCCCTCTCCCACGTGACAAAGGTGTGCCACGCAGGGTTCTCACTCTTAGTTTTGCAGAAGAGGAGACTAGATTTTGGAGAAGTGGCATGTCCTGGGCTGCCAGCTGGAACCCATGCAGGCTGACCTTAAGAGCTTCATCTCCTCAGCAACCCTGTGAGGTTGGCACTACTGTAGCTCCATTTACAGCTGGGGGAAATGAGGCTCAGAGAGATTAACTAACTTACCCGACATCACACGGCTTGGAGAAGCCAGGATTTGAACCCGCGTCTGCCTCCCTCCAGAGCCCATTCTCTTACCCACTGCACCATACTGCTCGTGGGACCACCCCACCTGCAGGTCCTCCCCAACTCACTTATTTGGCCTCATGGCAAGCAGAACAGCAACTGTGTTACAAGAAGCCAAATTGTCTCTTCTTTTTCAATTGAGGTGAAATTCACATACCATAAAATTAACCATTTTAAAGTACACAATTCAGTGGCATTTAGTACATTCTCAATGGTATGCGACCACCCTCCATCTAATTGTAAAACAGTTTCTTCACCCCAAAATAAAACTCCCTCCCCATTAACCAGTTACCCCTCCCTCTCCCCTCAGCCCTTAACAATCACCAATCTGCTTTCTGCCTCTATGGATTTGCCTATTCTGGACATTTCATATCAACGGAATCATAAAATATGTGGCCTTTTGTGCCTGGCTTCTCTCACTCAGCATAATGTCTTCAGGTCCCTCCACGCTGTGGCATGTATCTGTGCTTCCTTCCTTTTTATGGCTATATAATATTCCACTGGATGGATACACCACGATTGTTTGCATGACTTCACCGGCATTTGGGTTGCTTCCACCTTGTGGCTAGTATGAGTCCTGCGGCTGCAAATATTCACATACGAGTCTTTGCTTGAGCGCCTGTTTCCAGTTATATCAGATAGACACCTAGGAGCAGAATTGCTGGGTCATATGGGAATTCTATGCTTAACTTTTTTGGAAACCTCCCAACTGTTTTCCACAGCAGCTGCATCATTTTACATTCCCACCAGCAGTGTACAAAGGTTCCAATTCTCCACCCGCTTCCCAGCACTTGTGTCCCTTTTTTTTTTCTAAATCATGGCCATCCTGGTGGGAGTGAAGTAGCATCTTCCCAAATGTCCCTTCACTAAACACTCCATGGACCTTATTCTAGAGGCCTCAGCTCACTGACGGGGGCTGAAGTATACCTCGAGCCGCCACGCCCCATCCCGAGAAAAGAATTCGGTAAAAAGTTGTAACTATTTGAGGAGAACCTATCATTGCTTTAACTCCTCACGTTTCAGAAGGTCTTGGGTAAGGGTGGGAGGTCATAATCTCATTTCTAATCAGATTTAGGTTATTGTTGTAACTCCGCAGGCTGGCAGGCAACGAAAAAAATGTACTCTATGATCTGTTGACATTTTGTTACCCAGAGGACTCAAAAACACATGTGCATTTCAAAATTTAATAAAACCAAAAGATAGGAGCAAATGTTTAAAGAGAATTAAAGATCCATTAACAAAAATAGGGCAAGCAAGCCAATTGCAAAGCGTGGCACCCAATGTTTAAAGGTCCCCAACTTGGTGTAATAAGATCTTGAAACGTCCTATTTTCTAAGGCTTGATCTATTGAGAACACGAATTTAAAATTCAGACTCAGCTCTCAAGCGCTGAGCATAATGAGAGAAAGGGGCAGGAGACAGTGATGCCGAGAGTTACGGGAGGGAAGACGGAGCTGGGGATTGTTGCAAGGGACGCTTTTCTTTCTGGAATGCCCAAGCCCTCTGCAAACTGGGTCCAACATGCTCAGTGCCCACCCGACAGGCACCTGCCTGTGGGAGGACACCTGCACAGAAAAGCTTCTGTTTTCGGAGACTGGCTTTGTGACCCGACACCATCTTCCAAGGGACTGACGGCTCGTATACCAGCCACCAGACAGAGCTGGGTCCTCCAGGATAGTCTTGGGTTTGATCCCGGCCTGTCTCTCTGCCTGAGGGGCCTCTGAGCCTCCGTCTTCTCTGTTCAGTGGGAACCACACCCCCACCTCCACCGGAAGGAGACAGGGCGTGTGATGCTGCCCCCACAGGAGGAGCCGACGAACACCAGTGCTCACTCCCTCCTCGCCTTCCGGGCATAAGCACAGGACTGATGGTGGCACAGCGGCCCTGCCTGGCTCAGGGAAGGTGGGGTAGAAATCACACAGAGTCTAAATCATTCCTGAAACCGCTTTTCCATCTCCAGATTCTCTGCCCCAGGGAGAACGAAGGCAAAGAACTTTCTGGGGTTCTCTCTGCATTTCGGCCAGGGCCTTCTTTCTCCAGGAGGCAGGGGAGGCCCAGGTCCAGTCTGAATAAAGGATAAGAACAGATCATTTCTCAGGTGCAATAACAGTGTGCAGTAATGGTGGTTATGCCATTTAAAAAGCCTTTTAGAGATACGTACTGAATTATTTATAAATGATTTCCCACGGTACAAGGAATGCTTTCCAGTTCTGGGTCTACCCATCCC
The DNA here is from genome assembly GCF_041296235.1 of Equus asinus. NCBI lineage: Eukaryota > Metazoa > Chordata > Mammalia > Perissodactyla > Equidae > Equus > Equus asinus. Next base: position 98,199,070 of record NC_091796.1, on the reverse strand, counting down.
ATTGGGTGGTCCTGTCTTGTCTGTGGTTCCAGAGCAGGACCAACCTTCTTCCTCTTCTCCTTCCCATCTTTGAAATCTCCACGGCGGTTTCCTGTAGGCTACTCCACATGTGGATTCATTCCTTTCCTCGTGATCACATCCTTTCTAAACATCTTGGCATGAATACTACACATGTGACGTAAAGTTGACTTTCATCCTGGGAATAATGCCCGCCCCCAACTTTCACGCCCCTCTCTGCACAGTTGGTTGCCTCCAAATTGCTTTTCTTGTGTTTGTCTTGCAAAGTCAAGGCTCTCCTGAGACCCCGGGCGATTCTTGGCCATCTGGGCTCAGGTGAGAGGCACAAGGAGCTGACTGGACACACGGGCACATGGGTGAGGCTGGCGCAGGAGGTCCCACTGTAGGTCGATCAGGGCGTTTTGGTGGGGGATCTCTGGAGGTTAGGACCCTTTCTCTCAGGCTGACCAGAGTCCCCAGAGAAGAACTTTCGGGTACCCCTGAGTGGGTAAAGAATCGACCACCAGCTTGCTGAAGCTGAGTGGGGGAGACAGCCACGGTCTCCATCCATCTATAAATCTTTTCTTAACCCCTCCTCTCCGGGACTTTGGTTTCACTCTCTCCTAAGAGTAATCCCTCACTTTCTGCCACAGCTGGGGTGGGGGAGGGCAATCTGGTTGTGCTAACTGGGGGAGGGGAGGGGAGGGGAGAGGACACCAAACGCCTTCCTTGACCTCCCACCATCCATCCCGTTTCCAGCCCCACCGTCCCCCCACTTGCAGGACGACTTCGTCACTGTTCACATGCTATTTCCAAAATTCTTGATATTTTCTCTTGTCTTTCCAGATTTTCGCTTTTCAGGAAAACCCTTTCACAGGTCTTCTCATTGGATTCTGGGAAGAACCTAAGGTGATGTGCATTTTGAATCCACCACCTTGAACGATGAGCCTGCATCCTTCAGTATTTAAATGACGGCTGGCATCCTAACCCGTCCACTGGAGGAAATTCAGAGGAGCCTCGCCCCAGATGTCTCCAAAGTCTTAGGGAAAAACCATCCAGGACTTCAAACTAAGGCCGATGGGTGTCTGCCAGGCTTCAACGTCACACCGGAGCACCGTCCCACCTGCCCAGGAAGGGTCTTCCGACGCTCTTAGGAATGTGACTCTGATAATTTTCTCCTCATTGTGGCTCCGACATTGTGAAGTTAGAGGTTAACTCGTTGGGAAGTGGTAAACTGCCACTCGTTTCTGTCTGGAGGGATAAAAGACCATCCGAAAGGTGGTGGTCTCATTGCCCTGTAGGACGTTTGCTGGTATCTAGGATCCAGGACGTCTAGTATCTCACCCTGGAATCGGAGTCCAGCATCCTTTCACTAACGAGATATGTCTGTCTCCCGTATCTTTCCTGGAACCAGCTTTGCCCTCCTGCTGGCTTCCTCATTAATGAGTTAAATGTCTCTGACACATGCTCGCTGTCTATTTGTAGGAGAATTATGTGTTTAACTTTTTCAAAAATATACTTTGACAACTCTCCAAGTGCTTCTGTCTCTGAGTTTCCGCTTCTCTCGAATGCGCGTTCTCCACCCTGCAACTCGCAGGCAGCAAATGTTGGCCTTTCTCTGCTGTGCCCCACACTGTGATGTCACCTCCTGTTTCTCCATCCCCCCAAAGCACCCCAACCCACAGGGCCCCTGGTGACCAAAGGTTCGGTGTAACAGAGCACAGCTACCCTGACACAGGCCTGACGCGGCCGCTCTGAACCACCTTGAGTGCTCCCTATGGATGGGAAGTCTCTCTCCAGGAGGGGCCCACCGTGCTCTTCTCCCTGCTTTTCCCCTGCGGGAAGTGGCCTCGTCCGTACCCTTCATCCTTGTCCACTGCTCGGGCTGAGCATTTCATCTTGCTACCTTAAACCTCCTCTTCCTCCAAACCAGGCTGGGGCCAAGCCTCGGATGAGCAGAACTCCGATCCGTTGCTTGGCACACGATGTGGGGTTAAGAGCATGTCTGGCTGTGGGGGCTGGACTCCCGGCTCTGCCCTTATGAACTGGGCAACGCTGACCTCACTCCGCTGGGTTTTCTGGCTTCTTGGGAGATTCAGGAAGTCCCCAGAACAGCTGTTCAGATAGCGCCCAGCGCGCAGCCAGCGCTCAGCAGCTCCTGGACTGAGTCCCCATCTCCAGCCATGGACAGCCCGGGGCTCAGCAGGAGCGTTGCTTACATCCCGCTTTCTCGTGATCAGAGTCGAAGGACAGGCCTCCCAGCCTCTGGCTTATTAGCAAGACCTCGGTGTGCCTTTTCTTTTCTTCCTGCTGCGCTAGAAGCCATCAGAGGAACACATGAGGACTCCTCCACAACTCCTGGATGGAACCCAGGCATCCACCCGCTCCCTCACTCCCCTCCTGGGAACATGAGTGGCCTAGAAGGCATTGAACCCAGAATAAGAGGCCAGGTCTAGACCCAGCACGCCGCTTACCAGCTGTGTGACTCCAAGCAAGTTACTCAGGCTCTCTGAGCCTTGCGTTGAAAAAGAAATGGAAGAAATCACCCGCTCCCTGCCTACTCCAGGGCTATTTTAAAAATAAAAAAATGATGATGCTTGTAAAAACCCACAGAAAAACATAAAGTGAAAATTATTATCACCAAGACCCTCATTATCCAGCCGACAGAGGAGTTATACTGGATCCATTTAACTTTTTTAAAAAAGTGTTTTCAACATTTAGACAGATACTAAAGAAAGAGAGATAAAGGGAACACAAACAGTAAGTCTGGCTTTAGGAACCTTCACTCTGACCCACCCATAAAAATCAGCATCGTCAGCCAAGGACAGGGCTTACATCAGACAGCAAGTTTAAGAGAGCAGTGCCTGGGGCCTCTTTCCAGTTCCGGTTTTGTTTGTTTTTTACACGAGTGGCAATGAAGCCAGCAGGAAAAGGCACACACAGGTGTGCCCGTGGAGGGGACACCCCTGCATTTTAACCTAGGCTGTGGGGGGCAGGGACTTGAGGGATGAGGGTTGTAGGAACAGACTCATAGAAAGTGCCCACTAGCATGGATTTTGCCATCCAAGCAAGTCTGAAAATGTCCCCACTGTTTCATTTCTAAGCTCCAAATTCCAGTTGAGACATTCAAAGGGGAGGGTACCAGTTCATGGCAAGGAGATTCCACCCTGGGCCCTGAAGTCACAGGGCAGCCCTGGGTGCAACACTCTAGTAAAACCTGATGCCAGTCAACATATCGTCTTCTGCCGCAGGGCACGAGGCCAACCCCACCTCTGCCACCTGCATGTGTTCCCAGCCAAACAAGGCTGCTGTGACCTCGTCCCTCTGGCCAAGCACCAGAGCTGTGTTTATCCTGAGCATCTGCTGGCAGCCCCGCCATCCCAGGACCCTGTGCCCACCAGAGAGGTCTGCACGCGCTGGCAGGACTGTCCCCCCACACACCCTGCCTCCTCCCTTCCCAGAGGCTGGGCCTTGGGATCAGGTGCTCCCAGGTGAACGCCAAGATGGCCAGCATCCAGGCAGCCCATCCAGCAGGAAAAGCCAGCCTCCCTTCCCACTTCAGTCAGCCTTTTCTGCAACCACCAAACATCTCAGTGCTTCGACTTATCTGCAAAATGGGAATATAATGGTGCCCATCCCACAAAAGGCTGTGCAGATTAAAGCAGTTCATGTACGTGAAGCATTCATAACAGTGCCTGGCACACAGCAAGCTCTATTACTGCTGGAAGAGTGCAGACAGCAGGTGAGCAGCATGGCGTGGGGGTCTGGCTGTGGGCTCTGGTGCCGGACTGTCTGGTTCAAATCCCACCTCTGCCACTCACACCACATGACCTCTGGCAAATTCATTTCTCTCTCTCAGTTTCCTCACAGTCTTGTTGCAAGAATTAATAGTTGGTCTTGGAAACAACCCAAATGTCCATCAACTTGTGAACAGACAAACAAACTGTGATATAGCCACACTGTGGAATACTATGCAGCAATGAAAAAGAATGCAATCTTTATTTGTGCATCATTGTGAGTGGCTCTTAAAAACTTTATGCCAAGTGAAAGAAGCCAAAGAAGAAAGCTCCGTATTACATGATTTCATCTATACGAAATTGTAGGAAGGGCAAAATTTTAGGGACAGAAAGCTGATCAGTGCTTGCCTGGGATGAGGGGTCCCGAGGGATGGGATGCAAATGGGTCAAGAGATCTGGGGGGGGAAGGAAATTTCGACATCTTGAGCGTAGTGTGGTTACAGAGCTGCACACAATTACCAAAATTCTCAACCTGTACGCTTTAAATGGGTGAATTTTAGGGTACGTCAATTATGCTACATTAAAGCTAAAAAATAAGAATAGTTAACACACATGAAATTCCAAGAACCGTGGCTGACACACAGTAAGTAATCAATGAACACGAGCTGCTATGATAGTCATTTCCAACCTGCTTGTCACAGCACACACCACCCCCGGGGGACTTAAGACCCTGGGAAGCGAGGCTGACTCAACCTTTCACTGAGAGCTCTCTCTGAGCTTCAGGCCGTGGGGACCGAGGGGGAAGAGCAGCCCCGCCCTCACAGTGAGAAGAAGGATGCCACCAAAGTGTCATAGCTAAGATGTGCTAGATGGGGGAGTGTGGGGGAGGACCTAGGAGGGAGGCAGAAGCTCATTGTGCTCATAAATGCTGGGACTCAGGGGAGTAGGGGTCCAACCTAAGCCCTCCTGGGCCGGCCCCTCCAGACACGACGGCCTTGAGCATGAGCTATGAACCCATTCAGGGGCTCGCTCCAAAATGAGGATTATTAAGACAATAACAAGCCAGCTGATCCGCAGACCCAATCTCATCAATGCCCCAAGGGCCCGGAAAGGTGAATTTAGATTAACTCCAACATTTCCCTGGTCAGCGTGATGGTGTGCCAGACAATGTGCTGTGCCCAGCAGTCGAACAACAAGCAAGTCGCTGCCCTCAGGGAGCCCCCAAGACAGGGCGGTGATAGACAGGCAGTGGGCGACTGCAAGCTTGTCCACGCCCCATGGCCTGGCCACACCAACAGAGGAAGGCCCAGTTCAGACTGTGGGGCATCCGGGGGGGCTTCCTGAGGGAGGCGCCACATAAACTAAGCTGTAAGGATCAGGAGGAAGGAGGGTCAGGCAGAGAGAAGGGCAGGAGCCAGATAGAGAAAAAGGGACTCACAGGTGTGTTTGGGACGGTAAGCAGGCGGCTGGGCCTGAGAGAGCAGGGGTGGAGGGAGAAGTGGAGGAGACAAGCTTCATTCAACACGCATTTATTAAGCACCTGGCCTGTGCTGGCTACTGTTAGAGATGCTGCTGGATACACTCAAGCAGAAGCCACAGCCTCCTGGCTTCCTGGCCACCAGTGCAGTTTGTGGTCCATGGCAGAGGTGGCAGATGGGGAGGCTGCCACACACACCTTTGGGTGATCAGGGACAACAGACCTGAAGGAGGAGGAGGAGCTCGCTGTGCAAAGAGCAGGGAAGAGCACACCTGGCCCAGGGAACAGCAAGCACGCAATCACTTTCCCTTCCTTCCCACTTCCAGGCCTCCTGTGACCAGGGCGGGGCCTCTGGAAGTGAGTGAAAGGCTGTTTTCTGTCGGGCTGTGTGCTCCAATGTCACCTCTCCATGCCCAGAGCCACCGTCCTCCTGTCCCCTCCCTACGCCCGCACAGGTGCTGCCATCTGTGTACACACACTTCATCCTGCATGTTTATGGATAACTATTTGCGCTTTCTCTGGCTCTTCCTTTCTCCTCCTCAAGGGCAGCGAGCCAACCTCCCCCCCTTACTTTGAGGTTCTCCCCTGCCACTTCCTCTTGTCCTTCCCTCTCCCCTCTGCTCCCAAAAGCCTAGCAAAGAGGTCTGTCCGGAGAGGATGGAGGTCACCATGACCATCATGGATTCAGTCCATTCTGGGACGGTTTGGGACCATCACAGGCCAGCCAGCGGCTGGGTGCTGGGCGGCGAGCTGAGGAGGTCACAGCACGTCTGGGAAGACAGCTATTTATGATAAGCTAATGATGCGACACACTAACAATTATAATCTAATCATGTTACAAAAGCAGTAGTGGAAAAACAAGACGTAGTAACCCCGCCTGAGGGCGTCAGGGATGCGGCTGTGGGAGCTGCTGTCTGAGTCGGGGGGTTGAAGAACGAAGCTGGAGTCTCCAAGCAGAGGATGCTGGAAAGACACTGCACAGAAGAGAGGAGACAGCAGGGGCAGGGGCGGCCAGGAAACATGAAGAGTGACACAGTCAGGGGACACCACGTGGTTCAGGTGGCTGCAAACCCTTGCATGCATAGCGATGGAGCCGGGGGACACGGCCAGAGTACCAGGGGTTCCAGACATCAGGCTGAGAAGTTTCCCCTTCATCCTCAGGGCAATGAGGACTTCTGGAGATGTTAACCAAAGGAAGGACATGGACAGTGAGAGCGTTCAGAGGGAGTCCCGTGGCCCCATGGAGAGCCAACCCTCATGCACTGAATCTGTACCATTAACACCATGCAAAGTCGTCAAGGGCCTTAAAGTTCGGTCAAGCAGCAGCCACTGGCCACAAGTTGGTGCCCAACAGACCACAGCACACAGACCAGCTTCGGACGGCAGTAGGAAGAGCCTCCTTCCAGACTGGATGGAGATGTCTGCACACACTGCACAGCAGGCACCCCCTGACCTCGTGCTCGGCCCCAAGCTGCCCTCCTCTGTCTTCATGTCTCGCAACTGTCCCCGCTCTGTGACTCAGGTGGGGACAGACTTGTCCTCCAGACACAGACAGATCTGAGCGGTCGGTCAGACTCATGCTCCTCACATCCCGGGGTAGCACCAGCCCAAGAGGGACACAGTCAAGTGCCTGAAGAATGTAAGGAATTTTCCCTTCCTCGGTTTTCCTTCTCTCTTCTTCTTTGGTACTAGTTTTTAAAAGCACCACCACCCTCCAAGTGTCATTAACCAGGGCTTGGCGAAGGCAGGGAGGAACCAATCTAAGAGAATCCAGCTAGGATGACAGCTTCATCTCATGTGTTCCCTGCAGACCACCACCTCCTGGTGCAGCATCTGGCACACAGTAGGTACCCAACGTTTGCTGACTGACTACCGAGAGCATTGTAGATTCTGCCCGGAGCTGCGTTGTCTCTTTGCACACTCATTCTGCAAAACTTTTTGAGCGAAACATTGGCCCTAGCACAGATGCCAGGGCCGCATGGGGGGTTATGACCTTATTTTTTAAGCCGAAACTTCCATTTCCCTGCAAGCTCTTAAGCTAGGAGCCATCTCTATCATGGGCCCCCCAAACACCTTTTGTGGGTACCCCCTTGGGTTAGTGGCTGTGCGAATATATTGGCTCATTGACTTGATATTAAATTTCAGTGGGGTCAGTCCAGCCTATGGCTGCCCAACGGGCTCATCTACTCAACCCTCAGTCTGCTTCTGAGCAGCAAGAGGTGGACAGTGGGAGAGCTGAGTAGAGGGACGGAAGGAGGGGAAGGACTGAGGTGAGAGAGGAGAAGCACAGGGACTAAGAGGCCGGGAAGGGGCCGGATGTCAGGTGGCGGCCCAGCCTGCAGAAAAGAGGGGCTCAGGCTCCGCCATGGGGCATCCCAGAAAGGGAGTCGGAAGCTGTCTCTCCAGAGAGGCGGAGGAGCGACACGGAGAAGGCTGGGCCTGAGTGACAGAGTCTAGGGACCAGAGGGGCCTCTGAGGTCAGACACCAGGGCCACCTGAATCAGGCTGGGGGTGGACAGGGAAGCTGGGGCCTGGGGTTTCTGTTCCAGCCCAAGCAAGCAAGGCCAGGGGAGGCCCAGGCCTCGCGCCCAAATTACCTGGGCGGGGAAAGATACCTGCTCTCACTCCCCAGTGTTCCAGGCCATTTTCAGGATTCGTCACTTCAACCAATCTTCCTGAACGCCTGGGGGCCAGCACTGCACAGGGCTCTCCTCTGGGCCCCAGCACAGGGCCCTTCCCCAGGCTGCTGTCTCCACCCCGTCCCCAGACCCCTAAGACCCCAAATCCAGCCCCCGTCTCTCCGGGCTCCACTGCCAACCACCAGCTGGGCTCTTGCTCCCACCTGGAGGTCCCAGGAGCCCTCAAATTCAACACCATTTGAGCTAAGTGGCTGTCTTACCCCACCCCAGACACCTCAACTCA